>NC_143046.1:58635000-59352500 GCF_057628025.1 Oncorhynchus mykiss | reverse complement strand
ATCCCAGGTTTGGCAGGTCCAGATGAGGTGTCCAATGACCCAAACAAGGAGACTGGTCCTCCATATTAAGGATTTATGGTACATAAAATGCTCATGTTAATGTGGCTAAGGTTTAACAGCCATGCCGGCTCAATGGACCAGTTGTGTGAGTTAGTGGAGAACACTGTCTGATGTAAGGCCCAGTGGACCCTGTGGTGCTACAGGCATCAGATGAGAAAGAGAGAGAGAGACAGAGAGACAGAGAGGGAGGCATGCACAGTGTTTTCACTGGTTATGACAACAGTCAAGTGTTCATTGTTACACTGGCCCCTAACTTTTGCCCGTCAGCAAAAACAATGTAGCCTGTTTGGTTTATGTCTATGTGACCTGGCACACCCCCAGCACTGCTACCCTGCAGGTTGTATATGGCTGGATCGATTCTGTGAGTGACCAGAGAGGTGGGATTTTGTGGGCGATGGGAGAGGTTGTGGTGCGTGTTACTGTTTGCTCCGCTAGCTGACTGCTGACAGGAAGTCTCACTTTTCCCCATTGATTTGAGCTACACAAGGCACACACACACACACACACACAAACTGGAGCTGTAGCTCTAACATGTCCCAGCGAGTCAGGACATGTCAGAGGAAAACTCCAGTCTGTGCCCTCAGGATGCAGGTTTAGATTGCCAGGGCAACCATTAATAGCCTACATGCTGCAATCAGCAGTCTCCTCTGTTAGTTGGAAATATAACGTTAATGTAGCAGTGTAGTACACAGCCTTATAACCTGACTAAAACCTCTTTTCCCTGCCTCCGTCCCCAGCGTTCCGCTACAATGACCTGGTGTCCCCTCACTTCCTGGATGTGATCGCTAACCTATCAGGCTGCACTGCCCACCGCCGCTTCAACAACTGTTCTGACATCTGCTTCCACCAGAAGTACCGCAGCCACGACGGCACCTGCAACAACCTGCAGCACCCCATGTGGGGCGCCTCCCTCACCGCCTTCCAGCGCCTCCTCAAGTCGGTCTACGACAACGGCTTCAACCTGCCGCGCGGCGCCAGCGGCCGGCTGCAGCACGGCCATGCCCTGCCCCTGCCCCGCCTCGTCTCCACCACCATGATCGGCACGGAGACCGTCACCCCGGACGACCGCTACACCCACATGCTGATGCAATGGGGGCAGTTCCTGGACCACGATCTGGATTCCACCGTTGCCGCCCTCAGCCAGTCACGTTTCTCCGACGGCCAGCTGTGCACTAACGTGTGCACCAACGACGCACCCTGCTTCCCCATCCAGTTCCCCCCGGGGGACCCTCGGCAGGCGCGGAGCGGAGCGCGCTGCATGTTCTTCGTGCGCTCCAGCCCCGTCTGCGGCAGCGGTATGACGTCCCTCCTCATGAACAGCGTGTTTCCACGGGAACAGATCAACCAGCTGACGTCATACATCGACGCGTCCAACGTGTACGGCAGCTCACGCCACGAGTCGGAGGAGGTCCGCGACCTGGCCAGTCAGAGGGGTCTTCTGAGGCAGGGCATCGTCCAACGCTCTGGGAAGCCCCTGCTACCCTTTGCCACAGGGCCCCCGACAGAGTGTATGAGGGATGAGAACGAGAGCCCCATCCCCTGCTTTCTGGCCGGAGACCACAGGGCCAATGAGCAGCTGGGTCTGACATCCATGCACACAGTGTGGTTCAGGGAACACAACCGCATGGCTACAGAGCTGCTCCGACTCAACCCACACTGGGACGGAGACACCATCTACCACGAAGCAAGGAAGATAGTTGGCGCACAGATGCAGCACATCACCTACAATCACTGGCTGCCCAAGGTGAGAACCTGCACTTCTCTCCCTCATAATATAAATCTACTTCTTTCTCATACTCGAACATAGGGTTTTGTGAAAGGTCTTCAGATTGATGAAAGGTACTGTGTCTGTAAGTAATTAAAAGTATGATGTTGACTATAATATTGATGATGATGATGATTTCACCCCCTCCCTCAGGTCCTGGGTGACGCGGGGATGAAGCTGATTGGTGACTACCGCGGCTACAACCCCAACGTCAACGCCGGCATCCTCAATGCCTTCGCCACGGCCGCCTTCCGCTTCGGACACACCCTCATCAACCCCATCCTGTACCGGTTGGATGAGAACTTCCAGCCCATCCCCCAGGGCCACATTTCCCTACACCGTGCCTTCTTCTCTCCCTTCCGCATCGTCAACGAAGGGGGCATTGACCCCCTGCTGCGGGGCCTGTTCGGAGTGGCGGGGAAGATGCGCGTGTCGACCCAGCTGTTGAACACGGAGCTGACGGAGAGGCTGTTCTCCATGGCCCACTCAGTTGCGCTGGACCTGGCCGCCATGAACATCCAGAGAGGAAGGGATCACGGGATACCGCCCTACAACGACTACCGGACCTTCTGTAACCTGACCTCAGCACAGAGCTTTGATGACCTGAGGAACGAGATCAAGAACCCCCAGGTCAGGGAGAAGCTACAGAGGTATGTTAGCTATGAGGCTTTCAGGAAACTCACCCCTGGATAAATCAAGGTTAAATAACTGTATTACCTTATCAAAAACAATCTGTACTTTTCTCTCTCTCCAGGCTATACGGCACTCCCCTGAACATCGACCTGTTCCCTGCTCTGATGGCTGAGGACCTAGTTCCTGGGAGCCGGCTGGGGCCCACCCTTATGTGTCTGCTGGCTGCCCAGTTCAAACGACTCAGAGACGGGGACCGGTGAGCTCACATCCCCTCAGCTACCAATTCTAGTCAGATTACTTTTTCCCTCCCTTTCAGAAGGATGAGATAGTTACAGAAGGGTAGCCTTTGTATTTATGGGATGTTTACAGATAACTAGTGTAACCTTCCCTCCTCCTGGTGCTACCAGGTTTTGGTATGAAAACCCAGGTGTGTTCACCCCGGCCCAGCTGACCCAGCTGAAGCAGGCGTCTCTGACAAGGGTACTGTGTGACAACGGTGACAACATCACCCGTATCCAGCAGGACGTGTTCAACGTGGCAGAGCTGCCCCACGGATATGGCAGCTGTGATGACATCCCCAACATTGACCTGCGCATGTGGCAGGACTGCTGCGAAGGTGGGTCACATGGAATATAAAACACGTTATTCACATTGATGCTGTGTCTTGAAGGACTCCTTCTTCCCTAGATAGTCCACTACATTTTGCCATAGACGTAAGCTGTGTTCGAATACTCATACTAACCACACTACCATACTATTTGTGACGTGAATTGACTATATAGTATGCTTATTGGTCATAGGGTTAGGGTTAGGGTTAGGAGTTTGCATACGCCAAATACATTTAAGCTCAGCTTTTCACAATTCCTGACATTTAATCCTAGTAAAAATTCCCTGTTTTAGGTTAGTTAGGATCACCACTTTATTTTAAGAATGTGAAATGTCAGAATAATAGTAGAGAGAATGATTTATTTCAGCTTTTATTTCTTTCATCACATTCCCAGTGGGTCAGAAGTTTACACACACTCAATTAGTATTTGGTAGCATTGCCTTTAAATTGTTTAACTTGGGTCAAACGTTTCGGGTAGCTTTCATCAAGCTTCCCACAATAAGTTGGGTGAATTTTGGCCCATTCCTCCTGACAGAGCTGGTGTAACTGAGTCAGGTTTGTGGGGCTCCTTGCTCGCACACGCTTTTTCAGTTCTGCCCACAAATTTTCTATAGGATTGCGGTCAGGGCTTTGTGATGGCCACTCCAATACCTTGACTTTGTTGTCCTTAAGCCATTTTGCCACAACTTTGAAGTATGCTTGGGGTCATTGCCCATTTGGAAGACCCATTTGCGACCAAGCTTTAACTGATGTCTTGAGATGTTGCTTCAATATACAGTGCCTTGCGAAAGTATTCGGCCCCCTTGAACTTTGCGACCTTTTGCCACATTTCAGGCTTCAAACATAAAGATATAAAACTGTATTTTTTTGTGAAGAATCAACAACAAGTGGGACACAATCATGAAGTGGAACAACATTTATTGGATATTTCAAACTTTTTTAACAAATCAAAAACTGAAGAATTGGGCGTGCAAAATTATTCAGCCCCCTTAAGTTAATACTTTGCAGCGCCACCTTTTGCTGCGATTACAGCTGTAAGTCGCTTGGGGTATGTCTCTGTCAGTTTTGCACATCGAGAGACTGACATTTTTTCCCAATCCTCCTTGCAAAACAGCTCGAGCTCAGTGAGGTTGAATGGAGAGCATTTGTGAACAGCAGTTTTCAGTTCTTTCCACAGATTCTCGATTGGATTCAGGTCTGGACTTTGACTTGGCCATTCTAACACCTGGATATGTTTATTTTTGAACCATTCCATTGTAGATTTTGCTTTATGTTTTGGATCATTGTCTTGTTGGAAGACAAATCTCCGTCCCAGTCTCAGGTCTTTTGCAGACTCCATCAGGTTTTCTTCCAGAATGGTCCTGTATTTGGCTCCATCCATCTTCCCTTCAATTTTAACCATCTTCCCTGTCCCTGCTGAAGAAAAGCAGGCCCAAACCATGATGCTGCCACCACCATGTTTGACAGTGGGGATGGTGTGTTCAGCTGTGTTGCTTTTACGCCAAACATAACGTTTTGCATTGTTGCCAAAAAGTTCAAGTTTGGTTTCATCTGACCAGAGCACCTTCTTCCACATGTTTGGTGTGTCTCCCAGGTGGCTTGTGGCAAACTTTAAACAACACTTTTTATGGATATCTTTAAGAAATGGCTTTCTTCTTGCCACTCTTCCATAAAGGCCAGATTTGTGCAATATACGACTGATTGTTGTCCTATGGACAGAGTCTCCCACCTCAGCTGTAGATCTCTGCAGTTCATCCAGAGTGATCATGGGCCTCTTGGCTGCATCTCTGATCAGTCTTCTCCTTGTATGAGCTGAAAGTTTAGAGGGACGGCCAGGTCTTGGTAGATTTGCAGTGGTCTGATACTCCTTCCATTTCAATATTATCGCTTGCACAGTGCTCCTTGGGATGTTTAAAGCTTGGGAAATCTTTTTGTATCCAAATCCGGCTTTAAACTTCTTCACAACAGTATCTCGGACCCGCCTGGTGTGTTCCTTGTTCTTCATGATGCTCTCTGCGCTTTTAACGGACCTCTGAGACTATCACAGTGCAGGTGCATTTATACGGAGACTTGATTACACACAGGTGGATTGTATTTATCATCATTAGTCATTTAGGTCAACATTGGATCATTCAGAGATCCTTATTTAACTTCTGGAGAGAGTTTGCTGCACTGAAAGTAAAGGGGCTGAATAATTTTGCACGCCCAATTTTTCAGTTTTTGATTTGTTAAAAAAGTTTGAAATATCCAATAAATGTCGTTCCACTTCATGACTGTGTCCCACTTGTTGTTGATTCTTCACAAAAAAATACAGTTTTATATCTTTATGTTTGAAGCCTGAAATGTGGCAAAAGGTCACAAAGTTCAAAGGGGGCCGAATACTTTCGCAAGGCACTGTATCCACATAATTTTCCCTCTTTTTGATGCCATCTATTTTGTGAAGTGCACCAGTCCCTCCTGCAGCAAATCACCCCCACAACATGATGCTGCCACCCCGGTGCTTCACGGTTGGTATGGTGTTCTTTAGCTGGCAAGCCTCCCCCTTTTTCCTCCAAACATAACGATGGTCATTATGGCCAAAATAGTTCTATTTTTGTTTCATCAGACCAGAGGACATTTCTCCAAAAAGTACGATCTTTATACCCATGTGCAGTTGCAAACCGTAGTCTTGTTTTTTTATGGCGCTCAGCAAGGAAGAAGCAGTGGCTTCTTCCTTGCTGAGCGGCCTTTCAGGTTATGTTGATATAGGACTCGTTTTACTGTGGATATAGATACTTTTGTACCTGTTTCCTCAAGCATCTTCGCAAGGTCCTTAGCTATTGTTCCGGGATTGATTTTCAGTTTTCGCACCAAAGTGTGTTCATCTTTAGGAGACAGAATGCGTCTCCTTCCTGAGCGGTATGACGGCTGCGTGGTCCCATAGTGTTTATACTTGCGTACTATTGTTTGTACAGATGAACGTGGTAACTTCAGGCATTTGGAAATTGCTCCCAAGGATGATCCAGACTTGTGGAGGTCTACAATTTTGAGGTCTTGGCTGATTTCTTTTGATTTTCCCATGCCATGATGTCAAGCAAAGAGGCACTGAGTTTGAAGGTAGGCCTTGAAATACATCCACAGGTACACCTCCAATTAACTCCAATTATGTCAATTAGCATATCAGAAGCTTCTAAAGCCATGACATCATTTTCTGGTGTTTTTCCAAGCTGTTTAAAGGCACAGTCAACTTAGTGTATGTAAACTTCCGACTTCAATTGTAGTTAGTATGCCAAAAGTTCCCAGGTGTCATACTAAATAACTCAAAATATGTATTTTACGCGCAGAGGACACTTTTCCCGTACTTTAGGGGCCATAATACTATTCTTCAGGAAATGGGCGTGGCTTCACATCGTTTTCAGATTTGAAGAAAATGGTGGAAAATATGTAGCTGAAGTACAAGAGATACAAAGAATTGCTTTAACAAATTTTGACAAATGTTAAGAAGATGTTGCGCAATGTAGTCAAGTATTGCCTTTTCAAATAAGTTACCTTAAACGTTATGTTGGCTGACAATTTGTTAGGTAGGCTGTCCTTACGAACCACATAGCATATCATTACAGCAGTATATACCGTATGTTGTTAGCTAATGTCAGTTGGCTACTTATGCATCAAACTTGCCAGTATATTAACTATAGGCTAACTAATTACCCAATGTTTATTTGATTTTTCCCATCATTCTTAGCTTAGCTAAATGGTATACTCGTTGTGTGTTCTCAATGGACATTCGGGTGGAAATTTGCTCGATTTCAGAGCACTTTCGTCTGAGTGTACCAGAGCGCAGAATAATATGAGCGCAGTTACAGTCACCAATGCTCTGGATAACATGAAAACTGCCTAACCAGCTCTGCTAGGGCGAATAAAATGGTCAGAGTGGTTCATTTGCATCTGGATGTAGCTAGCAAGCTAACCAACGTTAGATTGTAAAGTCAGAACGCTCAAATCAACACTACTCCTCGGTTTCAGAATTTACATGCTGACAATCTGACAACGCTCTGAATTTACGAGCACACTCTGGCACTCCAGATTGAATTTAAGAACACACCCGAAGTCGTAAAATATCCAAGTAGTCATTTGTTATGCTAACTACCTAGCAAGAGGTTGCATAGTGATAGGTTTGGTTTCTGAGCCTTTTATATTATTAATCATTAGGTATAATAGAGACATGAGGGGTGCCATAATGACGCTTGGGAGAGGCTGAGTGCAGGGAAAATGATCACATGTAGCAGTACTGATAAGGGGAGGAACCGTTTAAGGCCCATATCACTCATCTCCCTGCGTAGCAATAATGATGCAATGTTTAGTGATAACAAGGAGACTCCACCCAAAGTGAGTTATGTATACTACCACGGGTGAAACCATGTTTTTGTCTAATGCAGCTGTATTGATCCTCTGAGCAGAATAAACTTGGTTTAACCTTTCTAGAGCAGGCGTTCAGCTAGCGGAACCCCTCAACAACATTCCGCTGAAAAGGCAGCGTGCGAAATTCAAAAATATTTTTTTGAAATATGTAACTTTCACACAAGTCCAATACAGCAAATTAAAGATGAACATCTTGTTAATCTACCCACCGTGTCCGCTTTAAAAAATGCTTTACAACGAAAGCACCACATATGATTATGTTAGGTCATAGCCAAGTCAAAAAAACACACAGCCATTTTTCCAGCCAAAGATAGGAGTCACAAAAAGCAGAAATATAGATCAAATTAATCACTAACCTTTGATGATCTTCATCAGATGACACTCATAGGACATCATGTTACACAATACATGTATGCATTGTTCGATAATGTGCATATTTATATCCAAAAATCTCAGTTTACATTGGCTCGTTATGTGCAGTAATGTTTTGATTCCAAAACATTCAGTTATTTTGCAGAAATACTCATATTAAACATTGATAACGATACAACTGTTATTCACAGAATTAAAGATAGACGTCTCCTTAATGCAACCGCTGTGTGAGATTTTTTTTTTACTTTTCTGAAAAAGCATAATCTGAGAACGGCGCTCAGAGCCCAATCCAGTCAGAGAAATAGACGCCATTTTGGAGTCAACAGAAGTTAGAAATAACACTATAAATATTCACTTACCTTTGATGATCTTAATCAGAAGGCACTCCCAGGCATCCCAGTTCGACAATAAATGACTGATTTGTTCCATAAAGTCCATCATTTATGTCCAAATAGCCACTTGTTGTTAGCGTGTTCAGCCCAGTAATCCATCTTCATGAGGCGCAAGCACTTCGTCCAGACAAAAACTCGAAAAGTTCCATTACAGGTCGTAGAAACAAGTCAAACGATGTATGGAATCAATCTTTATGGTTGTTTTTAACATAAAACATCAATTATCTTCCAATCTGAGAATTCCTATGTCTGAAGAAAAGCACTGGAACAAGAGCTAACTCTGTCAGGAGTGCGCGTCACGAGCCTGTGACACTCTGCCAGACCACTGACTCAAACAGGTCTCATGAGCCCCTCCTTTATAGTAGAATCCTCAAACCAGTTTCTAAAGACGGTTGACATCTAGTGGAAGCCGTATGAAGTGCGACTTGACTCCATAGACACTGTGTATTCGGTAGGCCAAACTTTGAAAAACTACAAACCTCAGATATCCCACTTCCTGGTTGGATTTTTCTCAGATTTTCGCCTGCCATATGAGTTATGTTATATTCACAGACATCATTCAAACAGTTTTAGAAACTTCAGAGTGTTTTCTATCCAATACAAATAATAATAAGCATATATTAGCATCTGGGACAGAGAAGGAGGCAGTTCACTCTGGGCACGCTATTCATCCAAAAGTGAAAATGTTGCCCCCTATCCCAAAAAGGTTAAGTCTTTCATATTATCTGTTGAGTTTGTTCTCTGAAAATTAGATCCTAACGATAGCAACAGCATCAATTTCCGGTAGACAGGCGACGAGCTAGTAGGCTCAACTGAAAGGATACTGTTAGTTTACAGTATACTTAAATTAACTAATAGTATATGATATATGTAGTATATACTCATTAAGTATGTAGTATACTGTATGTTAGAATGGGTATTCGAACACAGCTCTACTGTATTGTCTTTCTATGTGGCTTTGTTCCAATGTAGCGATCTGTGGGAATTGGGAGTCTCTGGGCTTGGTTGTGTTGATGCTGTGTTACACACTTGTGGACTGTGGCTATGGTACAAACCTCTTCAGTCAACTTCCTCTTCTCCTTGACATCATCAGAATGGAATGAGTTTTAGAACATGCTGCTTCCATCTTGCATACAAATAAAGAACGCTACCAAGACTGGTACTCGGGGTTACACAGTGTCAATGTTTGGACGTTTAGTTATGTGGAACGTGTAGTCAGAAGCAGCAGGACAAGGGTCCAGTTCTCTGTCGTGTTGTGCTAACATTCGATTAGGAGGCACCTGACTGGGCTTTGTGTGTAATCATTGGTCAGTACCCCACAGTGTTTTAAACAGCATTTACAAAAGTTTGACATTGTGCGTTTGTTTGATAGTGCTATCTGTATGACTGCTGTCATGTGAAAACATCAAGCAAGATAAGATAGTGAAGAGATTAAATAATTAACATATCTCCAGGCTTCATCTTCTCACAGTGAAAATGGGCATTGACTAGGGCAGGGCTTGGGTATCTTTTGAACTGATTAGTGGCTCAAATGTACCTTTGATCAACATTAGAGCAAATGCAATGGGTTATTTAGCTGATTTTGGTAGTGTGTTTGTCTTGAGAGATGAAGAGAATCAGCTACTTCTTCTGTTGTACCCTATTACCATCTGACCCCAGAACTGCTGCTACATAGCCAGGATTTTTAAGAGATATTACCGTGTGATTGTAGGGGCTAGAGATTATATTGAGAGCCCTGATGTTGTTCATTCTATCCCAGGATTCTATTTACTAACCCAGCAGGATACAATGGGATGACAGTAGGTACACATTTGAGAGCTTTCAGTGGGAGTTTGTCTCGCTTCATCCACATTATTTGGTTAACGTGTCGTCAGATGTACAAGCAGCACAGCCAATTCACCAATTTACTGAATTTGCCAAAGCATGCGGTAGTAGTGTCTGGGGTGCACAAGAGGTTTTCATATTTGGAGAGCAGCTGAATGTTCCCTTCAACAAACCCCTGAGAATACAGGACTTCTGCGAGCAGTAGGCTATTACACATAATAAGCTATTTACTCCCTACTGTGAGACACACTCCAGTCGCCGTGCATTTTCCATTGGATCATATGTTGGCTGAAGGCACGAGTTGCACTGAGTTAAAAAAACATTTGTATTCAGGTGGATACTGTGGTGTGCTGGTCCCGTGTGGCTCAGTTGGTAGAGCATGGTGCTTGCAATGCCAGGGTGGTTGGTTCAATTCCCACAGGGGACACATACACAAAATGTATCTACTCACTACTGTAATTTGCTCTGGAAAAGAGTGTCTGCTAAATGTCAAAAATTTTAAATGTGGGGGATGTTTCACCCCACTCGTCCTCCACCCTTTGGTAAATCACATTTTATTGGTCATAGGCGCCGAATACTGTAAATGCTTATTTACGAGCCCATTCCCATTAATGTAGAGTTAAAAAGTAAGAAAAATATTTGCAAAAAAAAAACAAATAAGGAAATAGTAACGCAATAAAATAACAATAGCGAGGCTAGATACAAGCAGAACCAATACAGAGTCAATGTGCAGGGGTACCAGGTAGTTGAGGTAAATTAGGTAATTGAGCATGTACATGTAGGTAAGGGTAAAAGGGACTAGGCAATCAGGATAGATAATAAACAGAGTATGAAGTGTGTGTGTGTGTGTGTGTGTGTGTGTGTGTGTGTGTGTGTGTGTGTGTGTGTGTGTGTGTGTGTGTGTGTGTGTGTGTGTGTGTGTGTGTGTGTGTGAGAGAGAGCATATGCAGTGAGTGTGTGTGTGTGGCATCAATATGTGTGTGTTTTGTGTGTATGTGAACGTATGTAGTGTGTGTGTGTGTGTGTGTGGCGTCAATGTGTGAGCGTGTGTGTGTGTTTTGTGTGTGTTAGCGCGTGTGTGTCTTTCGGAGTGTCAGTGTTGTATCTGTGAGTGTGAGTCTAGTGAGTGTGCATTGAGTCAGTGCAAAAATAGAACAACTAAAAAAAAATTACAAAATGGGGTCAATGTAAATAGTCCAGGTAGCCATTTGATTAACTGCTCAGCAGTCTTATGGCTTGTGAGTGGAAGCTGTTCGGGAGACTTTTAATCCCAAACTCCGGTACCGCTTGCCGTGTGGTAGCAGAGAGAACAGTCTATGACTTGGATGGCTGGAGTCTTTGACAATTTGTAGGGCCTTCCTCTGACACCGCCTGGTGTAGAGGTCCTGGATGGCAGGGAGTTCGGCCCCAGTGATCTACACTATATATACAAAATAATGTGTACATTTGGCTATTTCAGGCACACCCATTGCTCACGTGTATAAAATCGAGCACACAGCCATGAAATCTCCATAGACAAACATTGCAGTAGAATGGCCTTACTGAAGAGCTCAGTGACTTTCAACGTGGCACCGTCATAGGTTGCCACCTTTCCAACAAATCAGTTCATCAAATTTCTGCCCTGCTAATGCTGTCCAGGCCAACTGTAAGTGCTGTTATTGTGAAGTAGAAACGTCAAGGAGCAACAACGGCTCAGCCGTGAAGTGGTAAGAGACACAAGCTCACAGAACGGGACTGCCAAGTGCTAAAAATCGTCTGTCCTCGGTTGCAACACTCACTACCGAGTTCCAAACTGCCTCTGGAAGCAACGTCAGCACAACAACTGTTTGTCTGGAGCTTAATGAAATGGGTTTCCATGGCCAAGAAGTCGCACACAAGCTTAAGATCACCATGCGCAATGCCAAGCGTCAGCTGGAGTGGTGGAAAGCTTGCCGCCATTGGACTCTGGAGCAGTGAAAATCCCGCTTCACCATCTGGCAGTCCGACGGATGAATCTGGGTTTGGCGGATGCCAGGAGAACGCTACCTGCCCGAATATATAGTGCCAACTGTAAAATTTGGTGGAGGAGGAATAATGGTCTGGGGCTGTTCTTCATGGTTCGGGCTAGGCAACTTAGTTCCAGTGAAAGGAAATCTTAATGCTACAGCATACAATGACATTCTAGACGATTCTGTGCTTCCAACTTTGTGGCAACAGTTTGGGAAAGACCCTTTCCTGTTTCAGCATGACAATTCCCCCGTGCACAAAGGGAGGTCCATACAGAAATGGTTGGTCAAGATCGGTGTGGAAGAACTTGACTGGCCTGCACAGAGCCCTGTCCTCAACCCCATTGAACACCTTTGGGAGGAATTGGAACGAGCGAGGCCTAATCACCCAACATCAGTGCCAGACCTCACTAATGCTCTTGTGGCTGAATAGATGAAAGTACCCCGCAGCAATGTTCCAACATCTAGTGGAAAGCCTTCCAAGAAGAGTGGAGGCTATTATAGCAGCAAAGGCGGGACCAACTTCATGTTAATGCCCATGATTTTGGAATGAGATGTTTGACAAGCAGGTGTCCATATACTTTTGGGCATGTTGTGTACTGGGCTGTATGCACTATCCTCTATAGCGCCTTGCGGCCAGATGCCGAGCAGTTGCCTTACCAAGTGGTGATAAAGACAGTCAAGACGCTTTCAATGGTGCAGCTGTAGAACCTTTTGAAGGTCTGAGGACCCATGAAAAAGCTTTTCAGCCTCCTGAGGGGAGTTGTGCCCTCTTCACGAATGTGTTGATGTGTTTGGACCATGATAGGTCCTTAGTGATGTGGACACCGAGGAACTTGAAGCTCCCTACCCGCTCCACTACAGCACCATCGATGTGAATGGAGGCCCGTTCGGCCTTCAGTTTATTGTAGTCCAAGATCAGCTCCTTTTTCGCCCCCGTTGAGGGAGAGGTTGTTGTCCTGGCACCACACTGCCAGGTCTCTGACCTCCTCCCTTTAGGCTGTCTCATCATCCTCAGTGATCAGGCCTACCACCGTGTTGTCATCGGGCAAACTTAATGATGGTGTTGGAATCGTGTGCGGCCACGTAGTCGTGTGTGACGACTAAGTGTGGTGGAAGTGTTGTTGCCTACCCTCCCCATCTGAGGGCAGGATCCAGAGTACTTAGCTTAGTGATGAGATTGGAGATCAGTATGGTGTTGAACGCTGAGCTGTAGTCAATGAACACCATTCTCATGTACAGTGCATTCAGAAAGTA
Organism: Oncorhynchus mykiss; assembly: GCF_057628025.1. NCBI lineage: Eukaryota > Metazoa > Chordata > Actinopteri > Salmoniformes > Salmonidae > Oncorhynchus > Oncorhynchus mykiss. The sequence continues at coordinate 59,339,207 of NC_143046.1, read as the reverse complement.
TTCAGACACCTTGACTTTAACCACATTTTGTTTATCTTACAGCCTTATTCTAAAAGGGATTACATTTATTTTTCCCTTATGAATCTACACACAATACCCCATGATAACAAAGCAAAAAATGTTTTTTAGAATTTGCAAATGTGTAAAAAATAAAAACAGAAATATCACATTTACATAAGTATTCTGACCCTTTACTTTGTTGAAGCACCTTTGACAGCGATTACAGCCACCAGTCTTCTTGAGTTTGACTCAACAAGCTTGGCACACCTGTTTTTGGGGAGTTTCTCCCATTCCCAGTGTCACTTAACAGCTATTTTCAGGTCTCTCCAGAGATGTTCGATCAGGTTCAAGTCTGGGCTCTGGCTGGGCCACTCAAAGACATTCAAAGACTTATCCCAAAGCCAGCCCTGCGTTGTCTTGGATGTGTGCTTAGGGTCGTTGTCCTGTTGGAAGGTGAACTTTCTTTCCTCCAGATGTGACGCTTGGCATTCAGGCCAAACAGTTCAATCTTGGTTCCTTCAGACCAGAGAATCTTGTTTCTCATGGTCTGAGAGTCTTTAGGTGCCTTTTGGCAAACTCCAAGCGGGCTGTCATGTGCCTTTTACAGAGGAGTGGCTTCCGTCTGGCCACGCTACAATAAAGGCCTGATTGGTGGAGTGCTGCAGAGATGGTTGTCCATCTGGAAGATTCTCCCATTTCCACAGAGAACTCTGGAGCTCTGTCAGAGTGACCATCCGGTTCTTGGTCACCTCTCTGGCCAAGGCCCTTCTCCCCCGATTGCTCAGTTTTGCTAGGCGACCAGCTCTAGGAATATTCTTGGTGGTTCCAACTTCTTCCATTTAAGAATGATGCAGGCCACTGTGTTCTTGGGGACCTTCAATGTTGCAGAAATGTTTTAGTAGCCTTCCCCAGAAATAAAGTATTTCTGTTTTTTTATTTTAATAAATTTGCAAATATATATTTTTTTAAACTGTCGTTTTTTAGCCCATAGATTTTGTTGTAATGTTTGAGTCACTCAAATATCATATGAATACAAATTAAACGTGGCAAAATGAATAGAATTGCAAGAAATAAGGGGATGTTCCCCAATGCTGGAAGGGGGGCCTGAGTGAAAAAGTTTTGGAACCACTGCAATAGAGATTGTGTCATTTGTGGATCTGTTGAGGCGGTATGCGAATTGGAGTGGGTCCAGGATTTCTGGGATGATGGTATTAATGTGAGCCATGACTAGCCAAAAAGCATTTCATGGCTATAGATGTGAGTGCTACGGGGCGGTAGTCATTTAGACAGGTTACCTTGGCGTTCTTGTGCACATGGACTGTGGTGGTTTGCTTGAAACATGTAGACTGTAATGTGGTAATTCATCAATTAATAGTGAAATGAACAAATGTCAGAAATCAAGTCAAGAATGCCATTATGACTGTATCAAAATCAGCATTGGACAACAGCCAACTAGTTTAATCAGTCTTTGCTATGAGCTCAGATAATTCCCCTTGAGAATTTAAGAGCCAGACCTAATGATTTTGGGATTAAATATATGACTCTGCTTTAATAAAGGGTGCTCTGTGTCTCTTATCCTTAGATGATTGTTTTCCTTTCTTCTCTTGGATCTGACCCTGGATTCATTTAGCCTTCACAAATGAACATGGGAAAAGCTAATAAACAGTGAATATCCTGTCAGTGGAGAGGGTCAGTCTTAGATAGGGTCAGAGGAGAAGAGGACAGAGTAAATGCATTTTCACAATAAGCGCTGGTCTTTCAAATACATTGCTATCTGAATCATACCAATGTTTTGTCACTCATTTTGTTGAGTCTTCGTGGATTACTCAACACGAAGCCAGAGTCAGAGTCAGCATCGCCCAACATCTATATCTGAACAGATTGGCTAGTGAAACACACACTTGGCACTCTGATTGGACCAGCAAACTGTCAATCAGCACAGGATCTGGTGCAAGGAAAACGTCAAATTGTAGGGAGAGAGGATTGCCATAATAAATAAATATGCAGCTCCAAAAAAATGTGGGTGATCAAGAATATTAACTGTAAGCCCACTACCAATGGGGCAACAATTGCTAGCTTTTACCTACTGGTCTTTTGGTATGTGACAATTGCTTGAAATGGATTGTTTACTTATGATGCTTGCATTTGGAATTTGTTATGAAAATGAATTATTACTTTGGTGAAGATGCACCATAGGCGCGGCTCTCCAAACTCACGCCAGTGGAGTTATTTTTGGATTCTGTTGAAATGTTTGATATTGCTTTCACACGTTTTAAATGCATGCCCTATGTGGTAAATCTATATTATTTATAATACTACAGCAATTGCTATCGTGTCGTCATTCCATCCCCGTACCGTTTATTGCAACACGTCGACATTTCTGTGTCACGTTTGATAGGTGTACAATACATTTCCAGTTAGCCAACCATTTGTTCCCCTGCTCTGAGTGGGCGCGATGTTTATAGTGCACATGAACGTTCGCAAGACTCATGAGGCAGAAGTTCTGTTTATTTAATTAAATGTAACATTTCCTTGATTCATATTTCCCTGATTACGTCGGAGTTCCATGTGTCTGTGTCCTACGTTCTGGGCGATTTTGCTATAGTAGCCCCCGCGCCTCAGTGCGTATAGAAATAGGCTACGTGGCCTGCGTTCCACGCTTTGGAGTCAGAACGTTGAATAAGAGAAAATTAGTGTTCCACGTATGCATGGTGTTGAAATATCATTAGCACTCGTTAAGTCTGATTGAAGACAAATTTACCAATGTAACAATGGATGTGGAAATTGCCTTTTAAATGATTGAATCAGTTTATTCGTTGTAATTGCCAATTGGGTAATTGTATTGTCCTGGGGGCCAAAGTTCGGCTGTATACTCTCCCCCTTTACCTGTGTTGGTTCAGATAGGACAGGTTAATCCTGACACAGAGGTTATTTATTTTGGGTTATTGCCCGTGTATATCTGTGAATATTTGGTAAATCTACTTGTATATTTTGTATAATATGACACTTTCACCAATGGATCACCAAGACCTGGAAATAAATCTACACTCTGAGCACTTCAACCTGCCCTGCCTTCTGCTGATTACAGGCCCTTACCACGGCCACAAGGTCTATATTTTACAATTACATAGGCTAATTCAACTAATAAAAATGGCTGACTGGTAGCCTCAATAAGTATACAAAGATGTGTATTTGAAGTCATTGCATGTATAGATTTTTTTTACTGGACTTGAAAACTTCTGACTGGACTTGACTTGCTGTTAGAATGCACGACTTGGACTTGACTCCAGTCTTGACCTGTTCTACTTGGGACTCGACTTGAGACTCGAACCTTGTCCATCCTCTGCGGCCTTCTACCCCTGCGATGCGAGCTTAACAATTTTGTGACTTTGTCAGGCAACCTGTCTATAAGGTGTGTGCATGTGTTTGAGGGCTGGTGAGACGAGTGTATTATCTGTTCTAGGACCAGTCTGAATGGCCTTGTGTGGGAAGGTGGCCTCTCATTAGCTCTGCTCTCAGATCAGCTCTTTGAAGTGTGATGAAAGGGGACTGGCAGATGAAGTGGTGTGTATCCAGGGAAGATCCCCCACCTACCACCCACCACACTGTGCTAAGGTGTGAGTGAGTGACTATAAGCAGAGACACTTAAGCTACCACCCTTACCAGTGTCAGTGATCACATCACGGCTAAGACTGCACAGTGCATGGGCCCTGGGTTTTAACTCATTGGTCTTTATGCAATCTGAGTTTCCTGATGTTGACTAAATTGAGTTGTTGTACCCCCCCCCAGACTGCAGGACCAAGGGTCAGTTCAACGCCCTATCCTACCATTTCAGAGGGCGCAGGTCAGTGGATCAGAGCTCTGCCGAGAAGAAGCCTGCCAACAGCATACAGCAGAACATCAGGTAACTACTAATGCTACTTGTTTGGTACCTTGTCATTCTCTGACTACATTAAGTTCCTTGGATGTGATACCATTCTGCATCATAGCTAACAACTGTGGTGACTAAAACCATTATAACTTACAAAGTTATGCTATAATAAAGTTGTGCTGAACTTTGGGGTGTGTTTTCTTACATTCCAGCCCAGCTGAAAACGCTACTGAAAATCTTGTGAATGTCACCCTCACCTCACAACAAAGCACTGAACCCTTGCTGAATGACTTCCAAGACTTTGTCGTAGACATGCAGAAGACAATCACAAGTTTACGAAAGCAGGTGAGAGCAGTTGTATACTGCACACAGGCTACATCAGCTGGGTTTGTTCGTCACGACTTGAGTGTTACCCCAATTTCATTCTGGCTGCTCAGCACACATTCAAACAGCAACAACGGGTATTTTGGGGTAGTGATTTGAGTGCTTATTTCCCTCCTTCCTTTACGCTGCAAGTCCAGACATGTTCAGCTCAGGCTCTTACAGGTAGAACCCATACAGAACCGTGTAGAATCCAGACACTGTTCCAATATTATGATTATTAGCCTATTTTCAATATCCCCAGATTGAACGTAATATGCTGCCTGAGGGTAGATGATCATGTGGCACACTGGGGTGGGATGAAGGGGAACTAACGGTGCTGTAGGCTAACATGGCTTTGATTAAGTCCTCAGCGGTATAGAGGATTTAAACAGACCGGGCCCCGAGTCCCAGCTTTGGCCCCTCTGTGTGCTGCCTAGGTCTTTCAATGTTAAGGGAGGGTTATTGATTGTAAGTCGATGGTTAAATAAATCTAGGTTGTTCGCGTGACTCGTATTACAGGAAAGACGTGGGCGGTGTGTGTGTACATATGTGTGTACGTACTTTGAGTGGCGCTCTGATCTTCAGTTAGCTGAGAAAGATGGCATCACGGGCCTCATGGGGTGCATTACTAAAGCAGTAAGGCCAGAGGAGGTGTGGTATATGGCCAATATAGCACGGCTAAGGGCTGTTCTTAGGGATGGCACAATGCGGAGTGCCTGGACACAGCCTTTAGCCGTGGTATAGTGTCCATATATCAGAAACCCCTGAGGAGCCTTATTGCTACTATAAACTCGTTACCAACGTAATTGGATCAGAAAAACTAAATGTTTTGTTATAGCCGGGGTATACGGGCTGATATACCATGGCTTTCAACCAATCAGAATTCAGTACTGTAACCACCTAGTTTATAAAATAGTCTAACCTGGCTCTCCATACCTCCTTTTCTTCATCTCCATTTACCCCTCCTGTCCCTGTCTGTCTGTGCAGATTAAACGACTAGAAGCTCGTCTGAGTAAGACAGACTGCACTGATGCGGCGGGTCGTGAGCGATCGGACGGAGAGAGGTGGAAGAATGATCCATGTTCCACATGCGAGTGCAAAGTATGTACACACACAGACACACGTGTCCATACAGACCACACACACAAGTGCACACTACACACAGACTTGCACAACCACAGTCTATTCACCACTCACTCCTCAACAGGTACACAGTGCGATGTGTACAGTATATTCACTTTTCACATTCATACCCATTTTATCAGGCCTGTCTGCCATTAGGGGTCTCTTCCCACACCTTTTTACACTGCCCGGAGTTGGGCTAGCTGATTACATTGACAGTGCCAGCACCACTCCCCTCAGCACCATGCCAGTGCCAGAATCCACCTGTCCTGTCCTGTCCTGTCCTGTCCTTGTCTGGCGCCATTGGCCAGCATTACATCCTCTCTCTCTACCTTTTGGCAGTACCAACCTTCTGGCACGGCAGACCCATGTACAGTATGTCACCTTTCTGCTTGACCAACTCATTTGATCTCTTTATCTCCATGACTCTCTCGTCTCTCACTGTTCTGACTGTTGGCAGAGGGGAAGGTCTCTCATGCCAAACCTGACGGTCCCCCTCTCTATTTCTCTCCCTCTTTCCCTCACTCTCTCTATCTCTTTTTTTCTTCCCTCACTCCAGGGTGCCCAGGTGACGTGTTTGGTGGAGTCGTGTCCGCCGGTGGAGTGCCAGAGGCCTGTGAAGCTAAAAGGAGCATGCTGCCCCGTGTGTTACAACCAGGGAGAGGAAGCGGCCAGCAACAGCCATACCCAGACAGGGAAACAGGCACCGGGTAGCCACCAGTATGTATAACGTCTCAGGGGCCACCGTGTATACACACAGAGGGAGAGACCCTGACGGTGTGCTTACTTTACAGCCACCTGCACCCAATTGCCTCGTTTTCTATTCGTTTTTTTAATTTTTTTTTTTACAAAAATCATTATTATTATTTTTTTATTGATTTTGATTGTCATGTCTCCATGGCCAACTAACTGCTGGAGGCTTGGTTTCAAATCCACTGGCAACGGGAGAGCAGTCACTATTAATCTGCTTCCTTCTGGAACGAATGAATAAATGGATAGATGGACAGATGGACAACCCCTCTTCCTGGCCCGGGGCCTCCCAAACAGGGCCTCAGAGAGTCTCTGATCTGAAGTGTTACCCCACCACTGCATTTGAAGGCCCCACAAAACACCTGAAACAAATGTGTGGTGTGAAGAAGAGGGAATGTCACTGCAGCCGCGCAGGAAGGGGAAGTAGGTCGGCCATGTTGTCTCACAAAGCTTTCTCAGGTTAGAGATGCCGAAAAAAAAACTGGTGCTATTTGTCCCCTTTATCTTAACGATTTAGTCACTAAAAACTTCAAAGTATTGTTTTTGTTTTGTTTGTTTTTTAACAATATGCAAAGCAACATATACACTCATTATGTGCCTTCTCATCTTTTAAAAAAATTGCATTTGAGATAACATTTTTTTATTTGCTCGAAATACATTTTATGTACAAAATGACTTCTGCTTTTACAAAATGTTTATGGTGCTCTATAACATATTCTAAAAACCGGTATGTATTTCTCCCTTTTGTATCACCTGCTTACATATGAAGATAATGTGAAGCCCTACAAAAACTTTTGTAATGCAAAGATGTCTACTGATTATTACCTTGTTATCACATCTGTCTCCAATGGCAACTGTTGGGGAACTGAATAACATCTGGTATTTAGATATGTTATCTCCCCAAGGCCATGTCAACACTTTTATCAAATTGAGGGAGGTTGGTTGGAACTGGGGCTTGGGGTTGGGTTTGAGGCGGGGATGTTCTCTTTTGGCCTAACCACTTCTTACTGGAAGGCATAATGCATTTTTATCTCTCAAGATGTAATGCTTTTTTCACACTCCCATGTTGTAAAAGCAGTGAAAAGCCATTTGTTACCACTATAGAGATGGAGTAGTTTTTGTCCCGACTTTTTCAGTTCGCCTACTCCCTCAGTGCCTACTGCAAACCTACCACAGCAGTTTTCTCAGTCTTACCCGTAGTTGACCCCTCTACCCCTCTGTCCAGCATTAACCCATACTCAAACGTAGACATTGTAGGACTGCAGCCATACCACTTTACTTTAACGATCTGGTGCTCTCATAACCCAATCCACAGCTTTTCAGCTCCAGTTTACAGGACACTCACTTACATGCATTCCTTTCCTCATTCCCCAGCACTCCGTCAATATGATGTTGTAACCATTCTCCTCTGTGTGCTGGAGAGAGTGTGTGTGACCAATCATCCGTTTTTTTCTGGCGGCTCCTCGGAGCGTCTCTTTAGTGTTAACGTGGGTGATAAACCTCGCCTGGCTCTCATCTCTTAGGTACCCTGGGAGACGATGGAGATGGAGGTGACGTCATTTGGCCGGGTGTGCGAGGAGCAGACTTTGACCTCTCTGACCCACACTCCGATCTAATGGAAGCCAGATGGGAGGGGAGGGGGAACGGGAGAGGATGCCAATCAAATATCTGGCGCTGCTTTATTTCTGGAGGCTGTCTATTGTTAGTAATCAGCCAACAGAGTGTGTCCCGTTGACAGACACACACACATACAGGCCCATATACCAGTCACTCAGCCCCTTGTGCTGGTCCACTCTGCTCAAACAGTGATTCATAGTTATCTTCTGCATTATCTTTGTGTTGTCATGGTGATGTGCTCAGAATGTCCCAGAAATCAGATACAGTATGTACAGTATGCTGGAGGTGTTTGGGGTTTCTCCAAGAATGTCAAAGCAATCATGTGATGGTGGTGGAGCCTCATAGCAATGTTGGCACATTGGTATCAAACCACATGGATATTTCCTGCTTTTGTGTTGTAGACCTTTACAGTTTCATCTCCTTCAGTGTTTTAACCTTTTCTTTTCTCCTCCCTGTCATTTCCTCTGGGTACCTTTGTTTTTACTCCTGCTCCAGTGTGTGTGTGTGTGTGTGTGTGTGTGTGTGTGTGTGTGTGTGTGTGTGTGTATGCATGGACTCCCAGGGTTTGGCTACGCCCTTTTTTATTTTCATTCTAACCCCTCATCTTAGTGGTCTCTCTTTTGTTCCCCAAACCCACCACTGTCCCCAGAATGCACTGCTCTGCAAGACTGAACATGCTTTGCCTACACTGTCCCAACGTCAGTGGTCAAAGTGGATACCTATCTGACAATTGTATTGTAAGTTTGCCAAAGAATTGTTTGCACTGTAATGTATGCCTCTCTACAATAATAATAAAAAAATAGGCCACATTTGAAATACACAACCACAATGTTTGTTTCTGGCCTGTTATTTCCCGAGTGGATGCTGCTTCTCCCTTTAGATATGTTTCCAAACCATCTCCGTGTGGGTAAACATGTATAATACTGCCTCATGTAAAGAAGATTGATAATCGAGTTGTTTGTCTCAAAACAGATGTGACCTAACCCAGTTTTTCCCCAATGCTAGCAATCCTGTACTGTTATTCTGTGTACAGCCATTCCTCATGGTGATATGGATTTTAGACTTGAATGGAGAACAAAAGTAAGTCATGTTTAATGAATACTTATTGTCATGGAAACCATATCCCCTGTGTGACTAAGGGAAATCTGTCTGTGGGAACTGTGTTGTGGCATTGTGGAGTTAAACAGACCCAGATGTTCTGTGTGTTTACTAGTTGGAGAATGGCTGTGCTTCATTTAATTTCTCTCTGGATTGGTCTGTAGAATGATAGAATTGTTCTCTTTTGGGACCTACCAACGTCTTTGGTTACCTCATCTATAGGGACAGTTGTTTTCCCTGACCAGCTTTACTCTTGTGTGGGAACGAACAATGTCTTTTGATACCTGATGTAATTATAGATTTAGTCACATCCTCATTGTAAACCCCTTTGTGTGGTGCACAGATGTGTTGTTTTCAGGATGTGAAATGAGTGTTGTAAACAGACCAACAAGGATCAGAAAGCTTTGTTAACCAAACAGGAGACGGCTGGTGTTTACTGAATGTCTCCTTCCATTGATCATCAAACATTAGTAATGTTATGCATCATCATCATGCCATGGGTGCTTTTTGAAAAGTTTTGTGTGGAAAAGTCTGTCTCAGATGTACCTCGGGTAAAAAAAATAATAAAAAAGAACGGGATCTTTTCAACCAAAGTGTTCACTTGAAAGGACTTTTATTTTCAAGTAGGATGTCTGATGCAATGGTTTATTGTAGCTCTTACAAAGATATCCCAAATATTGTCTCAGGATTATGTCTTCAGCAGTCTGTCCCTGACCCTGGAACAAATAGTCCTACACTACTGTTCAAAGGTTTGGGGTCACTTAGAAATGTCCTTGTTTTCCATGAAAACATACATGAAATGAGTTGCAAAATGAATAGGAAATTTAGTCAAGACATTGACAAGGTTATAAATAATGATTTTTAATTTAAATAATAATTGTGTCCTTCAAACTTTGCTGTCATCAAAGAATCCTCCATTTGCAGCAATTACAGACTTTTGGCATTCTAGTTGTCAATATGTTGAGGTCATCTGAAGATATTTCACCCCATGTTTCCTGAAGTATCTCCCACAAGTTGGATTGGCTTGATAGGCACTTCTTACGTACCGCCAAGCTCAATAGAGTTGAGATCCGGTGACTGTGCTGGCCATTCCATTATAGATAGAATACCAGCTGACTGCTTCTTCCCTAAATAGTTATTGCATAGTTTGGAGTTGTGCTTTGGGTCGTTGTCCTGTTGTAGGAGGAAATTGGCTCCAATTAAGCGCCGCCCACAGGGTATGGCATGGCGTTGCAAAATGGAGTGACAGCCTTCCTTCTTCAAGATCCATTTTACCCTGTACAAATCTCCCACTTTACCACCACCAAAGCACCCCCAGACCATCACATTGCCTCCACCATGCTTGACAGATGGCGTCAAGCATTCCTCCAGCATATTTTAATTTTTTCTGCGTCTCACGAATGTTCTTCTTTGGGATCCGAACACCTCAAACTTAGATTTGTCTGTCCATAGCACTTTTTGCCAATCTTCCTCTGTCCAGTGTCTGTTCTTTTGCCCATCTTAATCTTTTCTTTTTATTGGCCAGTCTGAGATGGCTTTTTCTTTGCAACTCTGCCTAGAAGGCCAGCATCCCGGAGTCGCCTCTTCACTGTTAACGTTGAAACTGGTGTTTTGCGGGTACTATTTAATGAAGTTGCCAGTTGAGGACAGGCGTCTGTTTCTCATACTAGACTCTCTAATGTACTTGTCCTCTTGCTCAGTTGTGCACAGGCGCCTCCCACTCCTCTTTCTATTCTGGTTAGAGCCAGTTTGCGCTGTTCTGTGAAGGGAGTAGTACACAGCGTTGTACGAGATCTTCAGTTTCTTGGCAATTTCTCACATGGAATAGCCTTCATTTCTCAGAACAAGAATAGACTGATGCGTTTCAGAAAAAAAGTTATTTGTTTCTGGCCATTTTGAGCCTGTAATCGAACCCAAAAATGCTGATGCTCCAGATACTCAACTAGTCTAAAGAAGGCCAGATGTATTGCTTCTTTAATCGGCACAGCAAGTTTCAGCTGTGCTAATATAATTGGAAAAATGATTTTCTAATGATTAATTAGCCTTTTAAAATGATAAACTTGGATTAGCTAACACAACGTGTCATTGGAACACAGGAGTGATAGTTGCTGATAATGGGCCTCTGTATGCCTATGTAGATATTCCATTAAAAACCTTCTGTTTCCAGCTACAATAGTCATATACAACATTAACAATGTCTACACCGTACATTATTTCTGATAAATGTTATGTTATTTTAAAGGACATTTCTAAGTGACCCCAAACTTTTGAACAGTAGTGTACATTGGGATTACAATTTATTCATAATGAGAAAGTAGTGAATGAATGAAAAGTTCTCCATGATGCTGAACCATGACGGAGTATTAATCAAACAAGCTCCTGTCTTGACATGCAGCAGTCTGCTTGGTGTCCACTTCTGGCCTATTCGCTGAGGCTTGTCTGAACCGGGTGAACCCTCTTTCTCTCTCTCCTCTCACTCCCCGTCTTTCTCTCTCTCCTTCTCCAATTGTCCCTCTTTTTTTTCTCCTTCTTTCTCTCTATTCCTGGCTGCTTGTCAAGAGGGTCTCATCCTTGTCCTACCTCTGGTGGAAGCTCCTCACACAGCCATGGAGACTGGAGGGAGGAATGTAGGAAGGAAATTGGAGGTGGAAATGAGGTTTCCAGTGGCGGGCCGGATAAAAGGCCTCCTCTTCCCAGTCAGGAAAAGCTATTATCACCATAACAACATGGAATCACCACTCCACGGCCGGCCTGGGGTGACGTCCTCAGAGGTAGTCATCAGATAGGGAGAACCCTAGAGGGCATGTTGGAGGGAGGATGGGGGGTGTAGTCTTTCTCTCCCATTTTCCTCCATAGTCTTTCATGTATCTCCCCTACTCCTTGCTTGCACTGAAGCCTCTCTCCTGGTCACTCAGCGTTGAGCGAAAGCCCAGTGTTGATTTTGGAGGGAAGCAAGAGGGTGGACGGGGTGTGATTATGTAAGAGAAGTGCTGTAGGTGTTCCAGGTCCTGCTCCAGTCCAGACATAGGCAGACGGTGTGAAGCAGACAGACAGACCTACAGACCCTCCCCAGCATTCAGCTGCACAGACCCTGGTCTCCACCATCTCTACTCTACTTTCTTAGTCAAGACCTGGAATTTCATTTGGAAGACTCTGTTTCTGTGTTGCATTCTCTCTGGCCAAGGTGGGGAGTTTCCCCCCTCCCTCCCTCTCCCCTGGAACGTCAATTACATTTTCTGACAAGATGAAAGGGAGAACTCTGGGTCCTGCTGTAAGCTTCAAAGAAGTGGGATATATGATTGGTTGTCATCCAGTGAAAGCCTTTTTCAAAATTGCACGCAACCCTTCTGAAGTAGGTACATGTAGGTACAGTATAGGCAGTGGTGCAAAAAGTACCCAATTGTCATACTTGAGTGAAAGTAAAGATACCTTAATAGAAAATGACAACAGTAAAAGTGAAAGTCACCCAGTAAATACTACTTCAGTAAAAGTCTAAAAGTATTTGGTTTTAAATATACAGTACATTCGAAAAGTATTCAGACCCCTTGACTTTTTCCAATTTTTTTTACTTTACAGCCTTATTCTAAAATGGATGAAATTGTTTTTTCCCTCATCAATCTACACACAATACCCCATAATGACAAAGCAAAAACAGTTTTTTCTTTTTGCAAATGTAGTAAAAAATAAAAAACTTTAATATAACATTTAAATAAGTATTCACACCCTTTACTCAGTACTTTGTTGAAGCACCTTTGGCAGCAATTACAACCTGGAGTTTTCGTGGGTATGATGTCACAAGCTTGGCACATCTGTATTTGGGGAGTTTCTCCCATTCTCTGCAGATCCTCTCAAGCTCAGTCAGGTTGGATGGAGAGTGTCGCTGCACAGCTATTATACTTTCCAAATGCACTGTACTTAAATATCAAAAGTACATGTAATTGCTCAAATATACTTTAAAAAAGCTAAAGTATGAATCATATCAAATTCCTTATATTAACCTACCAGACGGCACCATTTTATTTACGGATAGCCAGGGGCACACTCCCAACACTCAGACATCACGGAGCATTTGTGTTTAGTGAGTCAACCAGATAACCAGGCATATTCTCTTGATATCATGCTTTCAGAAAGTATTCATACCCCTTTACCTTTTTCCAAATGATGTTTTGTTACAGCCTGAATTTAAAATTTATGAAATTTTGATATTTTATTCTGGCTGACACACAATAACCCATAATATCAAAGTGGATTTTATTTTTTTAAATATGTAGAAATGTATTAAAAATGAAACGCTGAAATGTTTTGAGTCCATTGACAATTTTAGCATGTAAATCTTGGTGGGGCAAACCCCCAATTTGTTTTTAGATGCATGCCACAAAGCCACTACACACCACTGAACAAATATTAATTGCACTATAACGGTGAGAAATGGTGCCCACAAACTGTTAGGGCCTACAGAAAGCTGTCCCAAACAGCAGAGCTTTACTTTCAGCACCATGGAGTGAATGTCACGTCCTGACCTTAGTTCCTTTTTTCTGTCTCTGTTTGAGTTTGGTCAGGGCGTGAGTTGGAGTGGGCATTCTAAGTTTGTATTTCTGTGTTTGGCCTGGTATGTTTCCCAATCAGAGGCAGCTGTTTATCGTTGTCTCTGATTGAGAACCATACTTAGGCAGCCTGTTTTCCCACTATGATTTGTGGGTAGTTGTTTTCTGTCTTTGTATTAGTTACCAGACGGAACTGTTTCGGTTGTTCTTTTTGTTTACTTTGTATTGTGGTGTTCAGTTGAATAAATGTATTATGGACACTTACCACGCTGCGCATTGGTCCGATATTTCATACTCCTCGTCAATAGAGGAGGAGAACCGTTACAGTGAATGCTTACCACCGCTACACCTGGCTATCAGCGGAGCCTTGTCTGGCAGCGAAACAGTTCATTCAGCCTCATTTACTCCCTTTTAAAAAACATAGCTGATATGGCTGACTTGCTTAAACAAATGTGGTTTCTACTGACAATTGAGGTGTTCAAACTATGGCATAAGGGAACGATGAGCGGATAAGAGGCAATCCGCAATTTCGATTAAGACATTTATTGAGCCAGCTAAGACGGATGTAGTCAATATCACTATTTGTTCAGCACTTTTGAAAAGTCCAGTGACAGAATTCATAATATGGGCCATTCTTACAGTGTTCTCCCTGTACACCAAGTCAGAACCGTAGGATAAATAAAGTGGGCGTATAAGCAGACAGTGAAACTTCTTACAATATTTGATGATGACATTTCTCTAAAACAGGCTATAGGCTACATGTGCACCACCAAGTCAGAACAGTAGGCTAAGTTATGAGGGGAAAGGGACCAAATTATTAGGGTGAGGCACAAGCTACTAATAGCTTACTACACCACATACACGTTGTATTACTTTCTTAGCTACAGTATACATATCTCCTTGGCCTATTACATCATTTTTGGACAGTTGTGCTGTGCTCACTTGAACAGGACGGTGGTGTGGCTGCCCTTCTTGTGGTCAAATTTTGTCATCAAACTTTGTCATCAAATTCTGGCATTCTCAGGATTTGTAATGCTAGCTAAGATTCTGAAGGTATGGTGTTGACATGATCAATCCAATCAAAGCTACGGTAGATATAATGTGATTTGACATCATTTTATCTGTAGCCAATGACCTTGAGCATTTTTGTATGGGCACTTCTAATGTAAGTCTATGGCAGCACCCAAGGGGCTTGAATCTTCGAGCTCTACCTGTAGATTTTGTGGCGACATAGTTTCCCCGTAAGTGACAGAACACTGAGCCAATCACGGCACAACTAGAGAACATTACCAACCCCTACGCTCCATATTTTCTGCTGTCTGCCCCACCACCACAGAAAGTACTGAACTAGGCTGAAACACCTGCATTTTGGAACTGCCTTACTCAAAAAAGCAAAAAAAGAGACCATGTTTGTTTGCAGCTTTATTAACTCAATTATATATATTTGTTAATTGTTTGCAAACTGATATGGGATGCATATCAATGCCAAAAAAACATGCAAAACAGGCAACAAAAAATATATACAGTACCAGTCAAAAGTTTGGACACACCTACTCATTCAAGAGTTTTTCTTTATTTTTACTGTCTTCTACATTGTAGAATAATACTGAAGACATCAAAACTATGAAATCACACATATCGACTCATGTAGTAAGCAAAAAAGTTAAATCAAAATATATTTTATATTTGAGATTCTTCAACATAGCCAACCTATGCTTTGATGACAGCTTTGCACACTCTTGGCATTCTCTCAACCAGCTTCATGAGGAATGCTTTTCCAACAGTGTTGAAGGAGTTCCCACATATGCTGAGCATTTGTTGGCAGCTTTTCCTTCACTCTGTGGTCCAACTCATCCCAAACCATCTCAATTGGGTTAAGGTCAGGTGATTGTGGAGGCCAGGTCATCTGGTGCAGCACTTCATCACTCTCCTTCTTGGTCAAATAGCCCTTACAGTCTGGAGGTGTGTTGGGTCATTGTCCTGTTGAAAAACAAATGAATATCCCACTAAGTCCAAACCAGATGGGATGGCATATTACTGCAGAATGCTGTGGTAGCCATGCTGGTGAAGTGTGCCTTGAATTCTGAATAAATCACTGACAGTGTCAAGGGCAAAGCACCCCCACACCATCACAGCTCCTCCATGCTTCATGGTGAGAACCACACATGCTGAGATGATCCGTTCACCTACTCTTTACCTACTCTGCTCCTAACAAAGACAAGGCGGTTGGAACCAAAAATCTCAAATTTGGACTCATCAGACCAAAGAACAGATTTCCACTGGTCTAATGTCCAAAGCAGACATTGAATATTCCTTTGGGTATGGTGAAGTTATTAATTACACTTTTGATGGTGTATCAATACACTCGGTCACAGCAAAGTATCAGCTGTCCTTCCCTTACTCAGTTGACATAGAGGAAGGAAACCACTAAGGGAGTTTAATGGCTGTGACAGGAGAACACTGAGGATGGATCAACTACATTGTAGTTACTCCACAATACTAACCTAATTAAAAATACTTGAAAACATATACATCCTGTTTGCAACAAGGCACTTAAGTAATACTGCAAGAATATGGCAAAGCAATTAACTTTTTGTCCTGAATACAACGTGTTATGTTTGGGAAAAATCCAATACAACACATTACTGTAGTGGTGGCTGCATCGTGTTATGGTTATGCTTGTAATCATTAAAGACTGGGGAGTTTTTCAGGATAAAAAAAAATAAATGGAATGGAGCTAATCACAGGCAAAATCCTAGAGGACAACCTGGTTCAGTTTGCTTTCCACTAGACACCGGGAGATTAATTCACCATTCAGCAGGACAATAACCTAAAACACAAGGCCAAATCTACACTGGAGTTGCATACCAAGAAGACAGTGAATGTTGCTGGGTTGCCGATTTACAGTTTTGACTTAAATCTGCTTGAAAATCTATGGCAAGACCTGAAAATGGTTGTCTAGTAATGACCAACAACCAATTTGACAGAGCTTGAAGAATTGGACAATCCAGGTGTTGAAAGCTCTTAGATACTTTCCCAAAAACACTCACAGCTGTAATCGCTGGCCAGGGTGTTTCTACAAAGTATTGATTTAGGGGTGTGAATACTTATGTAAATGAGATATTTCGCTATTTCAGTTTCACTAAATGTCCCCAAATTTCGAATAACATGTTTTCACTTTGTCATTATTGGGTATTGATAGGTGAGAAAAAAACATTTATTTAATTATTTTTTAATTCAGGCTGTAACACAACAAAATGCGGAGTAGGTCAAGGGGTATGAATACTTCCTGAAGGCACTGCATTTACCATTTTCCTTTCCTGCTCAGCATTCAAAATGTACCAAGTACTTTTGGGTGTCAGGGAAAATGTATGGAGCAAAAAGTACATTATTTTCTTTAGGAATGTAGTGAAGTAAAAGTTTTCAATTTTTTTTAAAGTAAAGTACAGATACCCCAAAAAACTATTTTTACACCACTGAGTATAGGTATACAGTAACTATGTCGGTTTATGTCAGTGGGTCTGCTTTTGCACAGTAAGTGGACGAGATGAGACTCGGGGGGAGAGGAGCACTTGTTAGCATTATATGGCAATGTACATAATTTTTTTTCCACTTCAGGCCTTGATTACATTTCCAGCTTTGTCACTCCTAATGTTAAAGTTATAGTAATTAGATTTACGTCTGAAACTGGAACCCAGAGGAGGGCTACATCTGATTCCTTCCCCCTGCCTCCCTCAGGATTGTCAGCCATATGAAAATGCCAACTATCTTTCCCTCGTCTATTAGCCCTAATTGCCTAAACAGAATGTATCCTGTAAACCGAACTGCAAAAATGGGTCCGTTTTCAACGAGGGGGAGAGTTCCGACATTAGATAAGATCATTCACTGAGCGATAGAGGTGATGAAGAGGAGGGAAAGATGTAGCGGTGGTGGGAGGTAGGAAAGGAGGAGGGCACCTAATCCCCTGAAGTAATTGTCGCCGTTGAAAACAAACCTAATCTTGTCTGAGGCGTGACTGTGACTGACTTGCCCTGCATTCCTCTGCAGACTCCAACAGGGCTCAGTCTGCACCAGTAATAATCTCCTGCCTTCCAGGTAGAGCTCCTAATAAAGCTCTCCTTTCCTATGCCTGAAATGGCCTAATAGGCTCAGCAAGGGGAGGAAGGGGAGGCTCCATAAAACACAGACAGAGAACCTCTCCCTTCTGCAGCCCCAAAGGGGAGACGTCCGTCTACAGTACAGTACATAACCTTTCATCTCCAATCTGAAGGAATGTGAGATACTGGATGTATAAAGGAGATGTTGCTCTTTGTGGGAAATCTTGTGTTTTGAGGTGTGAGAATTGAAGAAAGGATGAGATTACCAAAATGGTTTGGAAGTGTCTCAGTTATTCAAACTAGTGTGAAGCTTTTATAAAAGGAATTCAGTTGATGTGCAAACACACGTCCCCTGTCCAAGCGTGATCCCCTGCCAGGAGGCTTGTGTTGTCAGATGATCAGTTATCAGACACAGAGTGTATTATTTGGGTTAGAGCGTGCCAGTAAACTAATACTGAAACAGGATCCTGTATCACCAACCCCTGGCTGCCAAACTCTGCAATATCACTAGAGTCAAGAAACATTGGATCCAATCTTCTCCCACGTGTTTTTCTATTGCAGCTCTCCTGTTGGCTTTTTCAGTTTGCTCTGATACTGATAACAGCAGGTGAAGATCAGTTCAGGAGATTAGCACGTGTATGTGTCAGGGAGAGATGTGTGTGTGTGTGTGTGTGTGTGTGTGTGTGTGTGTGTGTGTGTGTGTGTGTGTGTGTGTGTGTGTGTGTGTGTGTGTGTGTGTGTGTGTGTGTGTGTGTGTGTGTGTGTGTGTGTGTGTGTGTGTGTGTGTGTGTGTGTGTGTGTGTGTGTGTGTGTGCCTCGTTTTAAGATGGCTCCAAGGGATGGATTCTGCAGACTGGAAAAACACTCCTTCAGGAGATGACATCACTCCGAGGGTCAGGCAGGCTGATTTATGGTTGGCTGATGGTGCCTGGAAAAGGTAGCACACACACACAAACACACACACACCGTCGTCCATTTAAACACTGATCCAGGTTTCTCAGGTCATTGGTCTTCACCCTCATTCCCAATTAAAGAGTTAAGTGCTAGGCTACATAAAACACTAATTCAGCTCAGCCCAAACGCTTACCTCTTGGACCACACTAGTTCGGAGCTGGTGTCAGTGAGGCATGGCTGCTTTTCCACATTTGCATTTGTGTATTATGACAGAACGACCCTCCCCACCCAACACATGCACACACACCTCCCCCAACATCTGGTGGTCCTTACCATGGTCCTGGAACATCAGTGTGTTTACTGAAGCTGACTGTGGTTGATTGTCTTGTCGACAGTCCAGGGGAGCAGAGATCTGTTTCATGCCGGAGAGTGAGAAGGCTGTTTGTACAGCCCATCTTTCTGTGGAAACATCTGCCTGCCTGCCAGTCTGCTAGCCAGACAGACACACACACCCCTATCTTCCATCTACACGGAAACACAGGAAAAGACAAGCCCTCAGGCGTCCCATAGCTCATGGAGAAACGAAGGAGCACCGTGTCATGTTTGGCACATCTCACCCATACACCACATCCAAACAAACACACACTACTGCCAGACAAACACCTGGACAGGATGGGAACCTGGGACGTGTGCATTGCCTCGGCTCTGCACTGTCCCCTTTCCACAGAGACAGCAGGTATCCTAGAGGTTAGAGCGTTAGGCCAGTAAGCAAAAGGTTGCTGGTTCACATACCACTGCTGATAAGATAAAAAAATATATATATATATATCTGTTGCTGTGCCCTTGAGCAAGGTTCTTAACTCTAATTGCACCATGGTGACCCTGCCTGTGACCCCACCCTGCAGTTGTCTCAGGAGATAGTTGGGATATGCAAAAAAATATATGCATTTTCATTACACAATTGTGTGTAACAGGACAAGTATAAGCACCTGCCAAATTATTACTATAAAAACAAGCGGGCAGGGTGTGCAAATGTCATGTTGGCTTGGAATGAGAACACGTTCTCCTCTGCAGGATTGGTCTGGGACCCGAGCCAAGTCTAACAATTAGGCCATGCAGTTCCTGACCATCTGGTCTGGTGGGCTGGTTGTGTGTCTGAGGAAGACCCCCCTACCCTTCCTCTGTCGGTCAGACACATGCTTCACAAACTCACAAACGCACACATACTCAATCACATCTGTATAGCACATACAGTAGATAAACACATGCACATACATGATACACACCCTCTCTCTCTTTCTCGCACACACTGGTGGGCCCCTCCTCATACTTATGTCTTAGCAGTCACACAAAGGGGGTTTGAGAGCAGAGGTGAACACTGGGGGTTGCTGTAGCAGTAAAAACCCACAGGCCCACCAGTGCAGTCTGTCACTGAGGCATCCTGGGGAATATAGATGAGTGACTGTACAGGCCTGAATCTGGGGCGCCGGAGCTGTGGAGTCAGAGGAATGATTATGTCATGAAATGCCAGATGTGTGTCTTAAAGTAGAGAGTGGTAAAGAGAGGAGTAGCCCCCTGATAAGGCAGTGACTAACTGTATACAGTGTTCTACTGTTAGTAAACATCCCCAAACATGTCTGTTTTCCCCACTTTCCAGCCCACGTGTTGTTATGGCACATCCTAGAAATGTGAGGAAAGTCATATGTCTGCTTTTCTGTTTATCTAGATCGCTGGTCACCTTCGGTCATCCTTTGAACAGCTATTGGCTTGACAGTTTTATAAAACAGGATCAGGGTTGAGTACTTTGCTACAGAAGAGGCTGTAGCCACAGTGGCACCTGATACTACACCATTTTAGCCAGCCCATTTCATAAGAGTGAGAGTGCTATGAAGAATCTAGCTGGAGGGGAGAGGGTCCCTGAATCATCCAGGAGAATAGCCTCTTACAGTGTGTCATTTAGGTGAATATAAGTGGCGGGTCATATATCACATTTCAGACCTAAAGCCAGGAAGCCAGGTGGAAAGTGACAGCAGGAACACACACACACACACACACACACACACACACACACACACAGTATATGCTGTTCTTTGCACAAAGGCTAAAATCAGTATGACAGACGAGTTACAGCCCGTTGACTGGTTAGGGGCTATTAGGATCATGGAATACCACAGCTGATAAGGGGGTGTGGATTTGTGTGGATTTGACCTAGCCGTGCCAAGGGGTACCGCGAAAGAGAAAGAGCAGGGTCTCCTTTTCCAGATAGCATTCTGAGGTATCAGTGAATGGATGGCATATCCTGACATCAGACATGCAGATGGAAGTATGTAGTTTAAGCAAGTTGAAGCGTTGAACCGCTTCTTTGGTTGGGGCTAATTGTTACTGGGCATATTGAGTGGTGGTCTCTCCCTCTCTCAGCCGACAAAGGGTCAGTCTCACCGGTAGTATGTAAAAATATCTATTTCCATTGCTGGGTAAATAAATACGCTGTCGTATTTTGATGTCTGGTGACTACCGGTGGCGGGTTTAGGAACTGCTCTTCAGTGCCATTACACTGGCCCCTTCCAGACACAACTCCAGCCTAGGGCAATGTTTGAATTCTTTAAAAGTACATCCTTCCTTTTTCCCATTCTTGAGGTAAGTCAGTACCACGAGGAATTCATCAGATATTCACAATGCTTTTGGGAGCAATTAAAGTTAAGTGCCTTGATCAAGGGCACATCAACAGATTATTCACCTAGTGCTCTCAACCACTAGGCTACCTGCCGCCTATAGGGCTCTGGTCAAATGTAGTGCTCTTAAAAGTTTTTACCACCTCGTGGCAAAACATTTTAGTGGGCTCCCTCTTGACAGTGGAGAGAAACCTTTTGCAGTTGTATTGCTAATTTCCTGCAATTCTACTGATTTATGTTGACCAACAAAATCAATGTGGGCCCCCTGGAGGTCAGGGCCCTTGGTCACATGCACTGTGTAACCGGTTGGTATTCGGTCATGATTACGACAAGTTTAGATAGCTGGCTAGACTAACTACAAAATTAACAGTTGTTAGCTGACATGGCTAATTGAGTGACTATCAGTGACAGACATAACAAGATAAAAACGAATTACATATTTGTCACAAATAATCACAAATACGTAAATGAGACTTACTGGGTCTGGCAGGATACACACTTACTCGCTAACCAAACCGCTTGCCGCCTTTGCGCTCATGTTGATTTTGTACCCCCACACCAGACAAGATCAGGAAACACAGGTTGAACTATCAAAACAAAGTTTTATTATTATATTCATTTGGGGAAAGGTCGAAAAGCATTAAAAGTTTTTGGCAATTTAGCTAGCTAGCTTGTTGTTACTAGATAATTTGTCCTGGGTTATAAACATTGGGTTGTTATTTTACCTGAAATGCACAAGGTCCTCTACTCCCACAATTAATCCACAGATAAAACGGTAAACCAAATGAGTTTCTCTTCATCTCTCCTCCTTCCTTCAGGCTTTTTTTTTTCTTCTTTTGACTTTATATGGCAGTTGGCAACTAACTCCAACCGACTGGAGTGTGGACGTCAGCTCATCTTTCAATCACCCACAAGGGTATATGTTCCTAAAAACCAATGAGGAGATTTGAGAGGCAGGACTTGCAGCCGGTTGAGCGTCACAAATAGAACCAAGTTCTATTTTAGCGCCTGGCCACGCAGATGCTAGCAGCAGTTGGGGGGAATGACTGAATAACATGTATGTGTATGTTTATTTAACAACGTACGTGACGTGTCCGGTCTGGTCAGCATGTTAGACTACATTACCCTGCCCTGATCACAGTCAACACACGTCGAGCCTATTTAAGAATTAATATAAATCAAAATCAAATCAAATTGTATTTGTCAAATATATCGCTATTGTATTCATCCCATCAATTCCCATTATTAAAGTGGCTGGAGTTGAGTAATGGAATATAACAGAATAACAGAATAAAATACACAACCACACACAATTTGAGTTTCAAAAGTGTGGAACTGCTCTCATATAGGCCAAGGCCTAACAAAAAAGGATGTATTTCAAAACAGAGCCCATGTCCTCATTTATTTGCCCGTTCGCTTTTTCTTTGCCCGTTAATTCGGAAGAAGTGGGACACTTTTTGCATTTCCGTCTTCTGTAACCTCTTTCAGTGTGCAGTCCCCCAGATAAATGCCAAAGCAAATTCAGAAAATGACCACACAGACTTTTTACTTCAGTTTATTTTGTAAATATTTTCCCAACACTATTTTCTTAAAACTTCATTGTCTACTAGGTCTACTACACCCGTTGTATTCAGCAATGTTATTGATTTGATTTACTAGGGGGTAACTAGCCCCCCCTAAGAACAATATCTAATTGCTGACACAAAAAAAGCCATGTTTGGGGGGTAAATGGTATGTGGAGGAAGGTCACGCTTAGGCGAATACACTATAAAGGGAAATAAATAGCTGCAGTTTACACTTTTTTAGCTATTTTTTAAGTACGCGGGGGGGCATTTTCCCCGGTAGAAGATTATAGCATACGGTTTCCTAGAAGTGTGTTAAAATCAATTTAATCAGTTTTATTTAGAAATGATTTAGTATGTAATACTTCAAAGCTAAGTCCAGTTGCTGAGTCTAGTTTAATTATATGGGGGTAATGGTGTTGCACATGTCACTATTAGTATCCGCACTATGAGGAGACTTGATGTAAAGTCCCTCTTTTTTATCGCACCTGTACATACATTTTCTTTGTTCTTCTTTGTTGTTCCTTTTCCGTACAGTCCATTATGTACAATTACACTAAATATTATGGGAATAATGCAAGATTTTAAAGCAGTCTTTAAAATGACATTCAGGAGGAAAAGGTTTTCAATTGTTGTTTTTAATTCAGATTTTTTTTTTTTTTTGTGGAATATAATATTGGAATTGGAATAGAACTAATACAATTAATTAACAATGGAATATAACATGTAATAACAATAAATCATAACTTAACTAATTCAGTGTAACATTGATGTTGCAACTATTATGCTCTACTATTGCGCAATTCTAATTTGTACATAAAAATCGTACCAACATTTGGAGCAAGTGTAGGCTGCAGGGTGGAGGTTGTGGCGGAGGTAGATGTGGTGGAGGTAGAGGTAGTGATGGCGGCGGTAGAGCTGGTGGCCGTATCGGCAGAGTTGGCAGGGGCGGCGGTAGAGCACTGTGGTTGAATGGATTCTTTGCACTGAAAATAAACAACAAAAACAATACATTGGTGTTAGTGCAATAAACACGTTCTACCAAGTACATGCTGCTTCTGCTACTTTTTTAAATTGAAATTACTTTTTCTTATGGGCTCAGGCACCCCTATAACGGCCACGAAGTCCGCCCACTGGCCCGGAAGGCCTCCACTCCTCTCTTCACACTGGCCACCTTTTTATAGGCCTTTGCGAAGAGGCCAACCATTTGGTATAACCTATCTATTTCCCAGGATGGGTCGTCATCCACTGATCTGCTCCCCTGTTGGAAAAGGCCTTCAGACCCTTGGAGACGGTAGGGTCTAATGGCTGCATCTTGTGCAGTGGGGTGGCAGAGTGATACCTGGCCTCTTGCTGTAAGAACAACCTCCTTATGGAAGTGGTGCCCATCGAGGATGTGGGGTTCCTCAGGGATGCATGTGTTTTGTGTTTTGTCTTACAGGAATTATATACACATGAGGAGAAAGTCTCTACCTATCGTCTGTCTGATTCCCAGTTCGTCCACTAGATGGAGATCACATGACTTCTCTTGGCCACTTGAAATCAGATGCATCTGGTTTGGGTAGTGAGTCACCGTGCCACAATGGCTGAACGGATTTTCAACCCCCCAAACTCAGGCCCTGTACTGGGCCCAAGACAACCACTCAGAGTTTAACAGGTACTTTACACCATATATTACCTTATGAGTAATGGAATAATGAATGAATTACTGTCTCAAATGTTGTAATATTATTACAGTTACTTTTTCAAGTAACCAATATAGTACTTTCAGGCGCACATCTCTACCGGCTTGTTATATATATATTTTTAAAGCCTTGTCTCATGCTAGTGTTATTCATGCTGTAGGCTAACTTAAAGCTGAAAATCTAAAAATTCCTAGTGGAAATGCTCCCATTATTTTTTGTTAACCGAGGAGAAGAGAAAAACATTTTAGTCAAATGCAATCTCTGCAAAGGCAGCATTGATCTCTTCGTCCAGAAACACCACATCGAACCTGAAAAAGCATCTGGTGGTCGTCCACAAATGCACAAAGCTGGTAGCGAAAGATCCAGAAATGCGTGAAAGAGAAATCTATACACATTATGGAAATTTACAAAGACGCATAGATAATATTTAGAGTGTTCTAATGAAATGTACATTCAGACAATCAACATTTCTGATAAATGCAATTCAAAATGGCAAGAATGTGAGCGAGTAGGGAGACTCCCCTTGCAGGTTTAGAACACAGGCCACCAGCATCAATGTCCAAATGAGGTCTATTTCTAAGGGATGTGCTTATTGGGCCAGGGATGCAGCCAACATTGTGTAGTTAGGCCCCGTCCAGAAGAAACCCTAACCCCTCCTCCCTACGCACTTGTGTAGATTTGAAACAACTTTGATAGGTGTAAGCAATAGTGTGAAAGCAAGTGGAAGTAAAACCTTTTTATTGATCATAGGGATTCAGGAGTATCATTAAAACAGATGAATATGCCCAACCAACATTACACAACTATATAAAAACTATACATTCATTTGTAGACAAACTGGAATTTGACAACCAAACACAATTCAATATCACTTTTGCAATACAGTAAACTCCAATTTGAACTGTGTTGTGTTTTTAAATGGTTAAAAGCACAGTGATAACACAGTGATAACACATGGTCCTGTCGTACATACCTACACGTACGCTACGGTCACAAGACGCAGGCCTCCTAACTGTCCCTAGAATTTCTAAGCAAACAGCTGGAGGCAGGGCTTTCTCCTATAGAGCTCAATTTTTATGGAATGGTCTGCCTGCCCATGTGAGAGATGTAGACTCGGTCTCAACCTTTAAGTCTTTATTGAAGACTCATCTCTCCAGTGGGTCATATGATTGAGTGTAGTCTGGCCCAGGAATGTGAAGGTGAACGGAAAGGCTCTGGAGCAACAAACAGCCCTTGCGGTCTCTGCCTGGCAGGTTCCCCTCTCTCCACTGGGATTCTCTGCCTCTAACCCTATTACAGGGGCTGAGTCACGCCCTCTAGTGGTGTGGGGGCTGTGCTTTTGCAAAGTGGGTGGGGTTATATCCTGCCTGTTTGGCCCTGTCCGGGTGTATTGCTGTTTTCAACAGTAGGAGCGGTAGAGATACTATGAATGATCGGCTATGAAAAGCCAACTGACATTTACTCTTGAGGTGCTGACCTGTTGCACCCTCGACAACCACTGTGATTATTATTATTTGACCATGCTGGTCATTTATGAACATTTGAACATCTTGGCCATGTTCTGTTATAATCTCGACCCGACACAGCCAGAAGAGGATTGGCCACCCCTCATAGCCTGGTTCCTCTCTAGGTTTCTTCCTAGGTTCTGGTCTTTCTAGGGAGTTTTTCCTAGCCATCGTGCTTCTACACCTGCATTGCTTGCTGTTTGGGGTTTTAGGCTGGGTTTCTGTACAGCACTTTGAGATATCAGCTGATGTAAGAAGGGCTTTATAAATACATTTGATTTAGATGATAACAACCAGAAATCAGACATTGTTTTTCCATTGGAATTTGGTTGTGCTTTAATACTGACCAAAAATATACTGAACAAAAATACAAGGTGCACCTATGCAATGATCATGCTGTTTAATCAGCTTCTTGATATGCCACACCTGTCAGGTGGGTAGATTATCTTGGCAAAGGAGAAATGTTCACTAACAGGGTTGTAAACAAACTTGTGCACAACATTTGTTAGAAATAAGCTTTTTGTGCCTATGGAACATTTATGGGATATTTTATTTCAGCTCATGAAACATGGGACCAATACTTCACATGTTGTTTATATTTTTGTTCAGTATAAATGGTTGAAAGCATAGTGATAACACATTGGGAATTCAACAAACATCTGGCTGTCTTTTTAAGCGGGTGAATAAAGTTTGAAATCTCTTAATCAATGTCTCAAACAAATATTATCCACATTTCCACTTGGAAATTACCTGGTGTGCCCAGTGGGTACAGTGCACTGTATTCCAAGGCTGTATTGACTTGTGGGTCAGGGGTCAATTAGAGATTCAGCAATATTCACTATATCACCCAATATAATCACACTTTGCTTCGTAGTAAGCAGTTGCTTGGTCTTTCTGTTGGATAGCTCCCCTTTGGCACCAAATACTTTTTACTGAAAAGACTGGTTAATGCAAATCATCCAATGGAACAAGTGAATGCTTATTTGTATTTTAGAGATTTTTAAGAGAGATGAGATCTGTCCTAAAGAAATTCATTTAATTTAAAGACAGATAGCGCACAATTGACCCAGCATTGTCCGGGTTAGGGGAAGGTTTGGCCGAGGGGGCCTTACTTGGCTCATCGCGCTCTAGCGACTCCTAGTGGCAGGCTGGGCGCCTGCAAGCTGACTTCAGTCGCCAGTTGAACAGTGTTTCCTCCAACACATTGGTGCGGGCGGGTGTTCAGAAGCTCAGTTTGGCGGGTCATGTTTTGGAGGACGCATGACTCGACCTTCACCTTTCCTGAACCCATTGGGGAGTTGCAGCGATAAGACAAGATCGCAATTGGATATCATGAAATTGGGGAGAAAAAGGAGGTAAAAACAAATTGCCAATGATATGCACAGAGGAGCATAATATGAAAATAATATTTCCATAGACTTGTAAAAACACATTGGAATTCAGAGCAATCTCGAAAACATATTTTCAATGCTGAATGTAACAGTCACTATTGGACTCCCTGACTAACCATGTTATCATCACCCACAGTAGTTTGAGGCAATCTCTACCTATTCCCATCTTCACATGGTGAACAAGGAGCCATTCTGGATCCATCATTGGAGTGACCAAAGGGTAGATGTACTTCCTGCCCAGGCATCACAGGTCCTCCAGGATCTTCCTGAAGTGGTTCCTGATCTTGACCCCAATGAAGGCGTACAGGATGGGGTTGAGGCAGCAGTGGAAGTAGGCCACGCTCCTGGTGTTGGTGAGGGTGGTGAGGATGACCTTCCCCACCTCACACTCCCTCTGTTGGAACAATGCCACTGTGTGGTAGAGCAGGGCCACATTGTAGGGCAGGTGACACACGATGAAGACCACCATCACAGCTAGGACCACACGCACTGCCTTAAGTGAGAGAAGATACAACAAGATACACTTAATTGACCCTATAAGAAACATTGACTGTATTCTTATAATTAAACATTCTAATTCTATGACTGGAACTTTGGTGGATACTGGAACTTTGTGCCTATGGGTGCTGTGGGCCCTGGGCAGGGTCCAGATGATGCTGGCATAACAGAAGACCATGACCAGGAGGGGCAGGAAGAACCCCATGGGCACCTGCAGGTTGGCCAGTTTTATGACGGTCATAAAATACCTTACAGGAATTTTCTCTCCCTTGCCATGCAGCATTGAGGGGAAAGAACCCTTTGTTACAAAGAGATACTTCCCGCTAAAACTCCAACATCCAAAAATGGAAGATGAAACAAAATATCTAACACAAAGAATGTGGGAAATGGTCGGGAGGGCCTTAAAAAACAATGATGTCAAGTAATGTATTGTTTTGTGACATCATTAAAGATGTTATAACAGAAACATTGTAACTTTAAGAGCATTCACAATGTATATATCTAAATGTTGTAAAACGTATATGATTAAATATGAAAGAATTTGTTAGAAGATGAAATGTGATTTTAGTCTTCTAAATGAGATAATTGTTTTTCATATAAAGTTTTACCCAGCCAGTAACCACGCCCACGTGAGCACAGACATTATGCCAAAAGGATGGAATGCCCCTTTTGCCAGAGTGCTTATAAAGGACTCCTAAAGAATTAACATATTAGACCAAAACATGCCGGGTTGCTGCCGGTGTGTAAAGTGGTTGTAGCTGTAACCTAAATAATCAACCATTGAGGCCAGACAGCATGGAGCGGTGGCTACACGGCTGACAAATGGTTTAAAAATACAAGACCAGAAAGCATGGAGCGGTGGCTACACGTTGAAATGGTTGCAATTTAAATACAGACCAGCATGACCGACAGCGTGAGCTGGGCATTACGAAATGGTAAGACCCTCGGAAACTCAACAGAGAAGAAGAAGACTAGACTAAGACATGGACCGCCTGCAGCTCTGCATGTAATGTAGTCTAGGAAACTCGACCGAAGACGAGAAAAGAAGAACATTTCCCACTCAACACCGAGCGGTACATCTGATGTGTCCAGTCTAACGAACACTCATGAACAAAGAGAGCCTACTACTACAACTGAGGACATTGTGACTTCTGGTGGACAACCAGAGACTTACGCAACCAGAGACTTCTGTCTAACTGACTCCCCATAGACGGACCTGCCGATTTCAAAAGAGAGACGACAAAGACACACATGCGTAAATATGTGTTGCATGTCTAAATCTGAATGAGCGGTGGTTAGGGTGCTAAATTTCCATATTTACGCTAAGAGTATTTTCCACATGCATGTACAATGGGTCCCCTCTCTGTCTCTCCCACTCTTTCTTTCTCCACCCCTTTCATTGTGTAACAAGCCGTCATATCGGGTTAGTCCACTAGGGACTTTTCATTACATTATGTTAGTAATCAACGTATAATCTATCCTGTGTGTGTGTGTTTCTGTAATTCTGTGTGATTATTTAGTTCATCAGTAAATAAATGATTAAGACTAATTGTGTATCACTGAATCATCAAATAGACTAGAGTTCATGCAGATTTGAAGTCAACGACGTTCAGAATGAGACTGATATGAGGGAATAATAATTAATGGATGACTAATATGATAACGATATATTCTGATATATTCTTGAGTTAATTCGGGAAACGGTAACTCATTAAACAAACCTTTTCCTTGGTGCCCCAAGATTGCTAATGAGTTAATTGTTACATGATTCATTTAATCATGTAATAATTAAACATAGTTAACTGATTTGATAAAATTATCGTGACCACATTAATGATAGTCACGTCACGACACGTCACGACAAATCTGCCTCTGACTTCACTGTAACATGAACGACATTGAAACATCAGGAGCTTTATTAGGAACTGCACCAAACCCGTACCTTGCAGACCACTGAGCCCATGCTCCAGTCATGCTTCTCATTGTAGATGATGAGTGGCAGGGTCACGATGAACAGAAGATCTGCCACAGCCACGTTCAGGAGGTACACGTCCGTCATGGTCTTGGCTTTCTTGTAGAAGGCATATGTGACAATCACCAACGCATTGCCACAGAGACCGAATGCACAGATGAAGGAATGGACGTAGGTCTGTATGACTATCTCCATATCACGGTTGAGATTCAGGTTACAGATATATTCTGTTCCGCTTTCATCAGGATAACCTTCAGTGTAGTCTTTTGGGTCATAATCATATTCATCTGTTTGCATCGCATTACGCACCTCCATGTTTATCACCTGTGGAGAAAAATTATATTTCTGCAGAAAATAGTAGGCCTTCTATCATGATTTAGTTATTGAATGTCATGATGTACAGTCAAGTCCATGACAAAAAGAGAAGATATAAACATCACAGTAACTGTGAACTATTGTCTGTAGCTTCAATGTGACATGTCCTATTTTACACATACAGCAGTGAAAGTGTTCAACTGCAACTGCATTTGTCTGATCTAAAGCACTGATCAAATCCTTATCAGACCCAAGGCTAGAGATACCAAGACACATTGTACACAGCATCTCAGATCTGTTCCCACATCAACACTGATAATACAGAGGAAGGTCTTAATGTGTCTTGTGGTGATGATAATGGACATGGGGTAATGAATGGAGTACTATGTTTGCTTTAGTAAATGTAGTGTACTGTTAGCCACGGCTGTAGCTCAGGGGATTCAGTAATATTCCCTCCTATCACCATGTTATTGTTATTTTATTGTGTAATGTTTTTTTATTCTTTACTTTAGTTTATTAAGTTAATATTTTCTTAACTCTTCTTGAACTGCACTGTTGGTTAAGGGCTTGTAAGTAAGCACTTGTTGTATTTGGCGCATGTGACAAATAAAGTTTGATTTGATTTGACCATGCTTCATAGTAAGCACCTGTCAGGCCTTTCTGTTCAAAAGCTTTGGCATCATAACATTTCTAACGTCTGAAACCCTACGTCTTCAGAGATTCCCAGTGGTTCAGAAGTTTACATATCCTCAATTAGTCTTTGGCAGCATTGCCTTTTAAGTGTTTAACTTGGGTCAAACGTTTTGGGTAGCCTTCCACAAGCTTCCCATAATAACTTGGGTGAATTTTGGCCCATTCCTCCTGACAGAGCTGGTGTAACTGAGTCAGGTTTGCTCGCACACGTTTTTTCAGTTCTGCCCACAAATTTTCTATGGGTTTGAGGTCAGGGCTTTGTGATGGCCACTCCAATACCTTGACTTTGTTGTCCTTAAGCCATTTTTCAACAACTTTGGAAGTATGCTTGGGGTCATTGTCCACCTATTTTGTGAAGTGCACCAATCCCTCCTGCAGCAAAGCAACCCACAACATGATGCTGCCACCCCCGTGCTTCACAGTTGGGATGGTGTTCTTCGGCTCGCAAGCATCCCCCTTTTTCCTCCAAACATAACGATGGTCATTATGGCCAAACAGTTCTATTTTTGTTTAATCAGACCAGAGGACATTTCTCCAAAAAGTACGATCTTTGTCCCCATGTGCAGTTGCAAACCGTAGTTTGGCTTTTTTATGGCAATTTTGGAGCAGTGGCTTCTTCCTTGCTAAGCGTTCTTTCATTTTATGTCGATATAGGACTCGCTTTACTGTGGATATAGATGCTTTTGTACCTGTTTCCTCCAGCATCTTCACAAGGTCATTTGCTGTTGTTCTGGGAACGATTTGCACTTTTCTCACAAAATGTATGTTCATCTCCAGGAGACAGAACGCGTCTCCTTCCTGAGTGGTATGACGGCTGCGTGGTCCCATGGTGTTTATATGTGCATACTATTGTTTGTACAGATGAACATGGTACCTTCAGGTGTTTGGAAATTGCTCCCAAGGATGAACCAGATTTGTGGAGGTCTACAATTTTTTGGGCTGATTTCTTTAAATTTTCCCATGATGTCAAGCATTGAGGCACTGAGTTTGAAGGTAGGCCTTGAAATACATCCACAGGTACACCTCCAATTGACTCAAATGATGTTAATTAGCCTATCACAAACTTCTAAATCCATGACATAATTGTCTGGAATTTTTTAAGCTGTTTAAAGGCACAGTCAACTTAGTCTTTGTAAACTTCTGACCCACTGGAATTGTGATACAGTGAATTATAAGTGAAATAATCTGTCTGTAAACAATTGTTGGAAAAATTACTTGTGTCATGCACAAAGTAGATGTCCTAACCAACTTGCCCAAACTATAGTTTGTTAACAAGAAATTTGTGGAGTGGTTGAAAAACCAGTTTTAATGACTAAGTGTATGTAAACTTCCGACATCAACTGTACATACCTCAATTACATTGTACCCCTGCACATAGAATTGGCACTAGTACCTCGTGTATATAGTCAGGCTATCGTTACTCATTGTGTATTTATTCCTTGTGTTATTGTTTTTCTATTATTTAAAAAATCTCTCTCTGCATAAGTAATCATTTCACTGTTAGTCTACACCTGTTCTTTACGAAGCAAGTGAGTTGCTTCTTTCCTGGACATCGGTGGCTCAGTGCAGTCAAGCAGAAACTACACCGTTGAGATATGATGACAATTTCAGAATGTAACAGGCTTTTACTTCAATTTCATCAGGTTAAAACTCAATAAAGCAAGTCTCAAAAAGAAGGAAAATGTCTGTACATTTCAGCTGTTTCAAAAACATGGCTCAGCTATTACATGTTTACATGTAAGACTGTTGGCTCAACGAAACAACTGTTTTCACTGCCCTGCTTAGAGGGGGGCAACTGTCAGGTTATTCTCCTGTGCTTCCTCCGGATGTAGCGTTTGAGTTGTGACTAGTTTGCAAGTTTACATTGCAGTAAAATGTGTTGTCAAGGTTATTTTTGCGAAAAGTCTAGTTAGTGTGAAGACCCTCTAATTCTTGTTAATCATCATAGGGAGTTATGTGAAAAATGTACCTTTGTGTTCAAGGGGGCCCTAACAACACATGTTGCATACAATGGTTTCAGCAGTGTCTTTTACACTCGATCAAGATTCTTGCATGTGGTGTTGTGATTTTGATCTTTGTGAACTCAAATCCAGTCTTATGTAGGTCAGAAAAGGGGGGCAACTGTGTCAGTGTAGGGAGGTCTGTGTCAGTGTAGTGTAGGTCAGAAAAGGGGGGCAACAGTGTCTCGTTCCTGCAGTCACTGACCAAAAGCACCCCTTTTGGCCCCAAAGGGGGATTATTAATAATTTTCACAATTAATAAAATAAAAAAATAACTAATGGAAATCTTGTGTTTCAGTCTTCTGTGATGTACTGTATATAACGTGTAATATTGGGATGAAAAAAATTGAATACATTTCAACTCTATATCTGTCAAGTTGGTATGAAAACAGGTGCAGGAATGCATAATAGGGGTTTTTATTACCCCAAATTACAGCGTGCCATGTAAAGGCACGGGAATGAAGACAAGGGATCCGTGACAGTACCCCCGCCTGTGCAGCGCAATGACACCGGCCTCGAGGATGATCACTGGACCGCAGTGCGGGTTGAACAGGACCCGATATAGCTGCCGAAGTTGCATCGTCATTGGACGGGCCAGTTGTCGCTGCCAAAGTTGCGGCGGCGTCAGACGGACCAGTAGCAGTGGCATCGGACGGACCGGTTGTGGCGGTGTCGGACGGACCAGTTGTAGCTGCTGAAGTTGTGGCGGCGCCGGACAGACCAGTCTCAGCATCGTCGGACGGGCCATTCCCGTTGTCGCCCTTATTGGTCGATTATTCTGTCACATCAGTATGAATGATTTGGGAGACAGGCACAGGAATGCGTAATGGGATTTTTTATTTCACCCAAATTACGGTGTGCTGTGTAAAGGCACAGGGACGAAGACCAAACAAACACTATACAAAACACAGGGTTGAAACCCAAACAAAAGAGCGAGGAATACCTCAAATAAATTCACAATCGCACAATGATTATCACAGGGGACGAAAACCGTAATCATCTGCACAATACAAGTGGCACAAAATCCAAACCAACACTGCACAGGTACTCACACACACCAAAGGACATTGTAACAATAATCTACAGCCCAATGGAACAAAAGGGCACACTTATACAAGTACTAATCAGTGGGAATAGGGGACAGGTGTGCGTAATGAAAGTTCCCTGAGGGATCCGTGACAATTTCTGACATGGTACAGGTGTCTTCTTTTTTTAAGCCTATAACCATGTGTGTGAGGTGTATACGTTTGTTTCAAAGTAGATTTGTTTAAGACTACCAAAAATCACTCTGTGTGACCCTGATTTCGCCTACTGCAGTAATTATCCAACAGCTACATAGCCACCTAAACAATGCTGCTCACAGCTCAGCTCGAAGACAGTTTCATGTCTACAGATGTTGTTCTCTTAGGAAGATAAGAGGTGAACTGTGTGACTGAAAAGCTCAAAGCATTTTCTATACTCTTGAAGTCTGTTGTAGTGCTATATAGCACATTTTTTATTCTTCTGCCATATTTATAGCTATAGTTTATAATGCACATAATTTTTTTTATTTTTTATTTAACCTTTATTTAACCAGGTAGGCAAGTTGAGAACAAGTTCTCATTTACAATTGTGACCTGGCCAAGATAAAGCAAAGCAGTTCGACACATACAACAACACAGAAATACACATGGAGTAAAACAACCATACAGTCAATAATACAGTAGAAATATAAGTCTATATACGATGTGAACAAATGAGGTGAGATAAGGGAGGTAAAAAAAAACACACAAAAAAGGCCACGGTGGCAAAGTAAATACAATATAGCAAGTAAAACACTGGAATGGTAGATTTGCAGTGGAAGAATGTGCGAAGTAGAAATAATGGGGTGCAAAGGAGCAAAATAAATAAATAAAGTGGGGAAGAGGTAGTTGTTTGTGCTAAATTATAGATGGGCTATGTACAGGTGCAGTAATCTGTGAGCTGTTCTGACAGCTAGTGCTTAAAGCTAGTGAGGGAGATAAGTGTTTCCAGTTTCAGAGAATTTTGTAGTTCGTTCCAGTCATTGGCAGCAGAGAACTGGATGGAGAGGCGGCCAAAGGAAGAATTGGTTTTGGGGGTGAACAGAGAGATATACCTGCTGGAGCGCGGGCTACAGGTGGGTGCTGCTATGGTGACCAGCAAGCTGAGATAAGGGGGGACTACCTAGCAGGGTCTTGTAGATGACCTGGAGCCAGTGGGTTTGGCGACGAGTATGAAGTGAGGGCCAGCCAATGAGAGCATACAGGTCGCAGTGGTGGGTAGTATATGGGGTTTTGGTGGCAAAACGGATGGCACTGTGATAGACTGCATCCAATTTATTGAGTTGGGTATTGGAGGCTATTTTGTAAATGACATCGCCAAAGTCGAGGATCGGTAGGATCGGCAGTTTTACGAGGGTGTGTTTGGCAGCATGAGTGAAGGATGCTTTGTTGCGAAATAGGATGACAATTCTAGATTTAACTTTGGATTAGAGATGTTTGATGTGAGTCCTGAAGGATAGTTTACAGTCTAACCAGACACCTAGGTATTTGTAGTTGTCCACATATTCTAATTCAGAACCGTCCAGAGTAGTGATGCTGGACGGGTGGGCAGGTGCAGGCAGCGATCGTTGAAGAGCATGCATTTGGTTTTACTTGTATTTAAGAGCAGTTAGAGGCCACGGAAGGAGAGTTGTATGGCATTGAAGCTCGTCTGGAGGGTTGTTAACACAGTGTCCAAAGAAGGGCCAGAAGTATACAGAATGGTGTCGTCTGCATAGAGGTGGATCAGAGACTCACTAGCAGCAAGAGCAACATCATTGATGTATACAGAGAAGAGAGTCGGCCCAAGAATTGAACCCTGTGGCACCCCCATAGAGACTGCCAGAGGCTCGGACAACAGGCCCTCCGATTTGACACACTGAACTCTATCAGAGAAGTAGTTGGTGAACCAGGTGAGGCAATCATTTGAGAAACCAAGGCTATTGAGTCTGCCGATGAGGATGTGGTGATTGACAGAGTCGAAAGCCTTGGCCAGGTCAATGAATACGGCTGCACAGTATTGTTTCTTAACGATGGCGGTTAAGATATCGTTTAGGACCTTGAGCGTGGCTGAGGTGCACCCATGACCTGCTCTGAAACCAGATTGCATAGCGGAGAAGGTGCGGTGGGATTCGAAATGGTCGGTAATCTGATTGTTGACTTGGCTTTCAAAGACCTTAGAAAGGCAGAGTAGGATAGATATAGGTCTGTAGCAGTTTGTTTCAAGTGTCCCCCCCTTTGAAGAGGGGGATGACCGCAGCTGCTTTCCAATCTTTTGGAATCTCAGACGACACGAAAGAGAGGTTGAACAGGCTAGTAATAGGGGTTGCAACAATTTCGGCAGATAATTTTAGAAAGAATGGGTCCAGATTGTCTAGCCCGGCTGATTTGAAAGGGTCCAGATTCTTCAGCTCTTTCAGAACATCAGCTGACTGGATTTGGGAGAAGGACAAATGGGGAAGGCTTGGGCGAGTTGCTGTGGGGGGTACAGTGCTGTTGACCGGGGTAGGGGTAGCCAGGTGGAAAGCATGGCCAGCCATAGAAAAATGCTTGTTGAAATTCGCAATTATTGTGGATTTATCGGTGGTGACAGTTTCCTATCCTCAGTGCAGTAGGCAGCTGGGAGGAAGTGTTCTTATTCTCCATGGACTTTACAGTGTCCCAGAACCTTTGTGAGTTTGTGTTGCAGGAAGCAAATTTCTACTTAAAAAAGCTAGCCTTGGCTTTTCTAACTGCCTGTGTATATTGGTTTCTAATTTCCCTGAAAAGTTGCATATCACGGGGGCTGTTCGATGCTAATGCAGAACGCCATAGGATGTTTTTGTGTTGGTTAAGGGCAGTCAGGTCTGGAGAGAAGCAAGGGCTATATCTGTTCCTGGTTCTAAATTTATTGAATGGGGCATGCTTATTAAAGATGATGAGGAAGGCATTTAAAAATAATAAAAAAACAGGCTACTGACGGGATGAGGTCAATAATCTTCCAGGATACCCGGGCCAGGTCGATTAGAAAGGCCTGCTCGCTGAAGTGTTTCAGGGAGTGTTTGACAGTGATGAGTGGAGGTTGCTTGACCGCTGCACCCATTACGGATGCAGGCAATGAGGCAGTGATCGCTGAGATCTTGGTTGAAAACAGCAGAGGTGTATTTAGAGGGCAAGTTGGTTAGGATGATATCTATGAGGGTGCCCGTGTTTACGGCTTTGTGGTGGTACCTGGTAGGTTCATTGATAATTTGTGTGAGATTGAGGGCATCAAGCTTAGATTGTAGGATGGCTGGGGTGTTAAGCATGTTCCAGTTTAGGTCACCTAGCAGCACGAGCTCTGAAGATAGATGGGGGGCAATCAGTTCACATATGGTGTCCAGAGCACAGCTGGTGGCAGAGGGTGGTCTATAGCAGGCGGCAACGGTGAGAGACTTGTTTTTAGAGAGGTTGATTTTTAAAAGTAGAAGTTCAAATTGTTTGGGTACAGACTTGGATAGTAGGACAGAACTCTGCAGGCTATCTTTGCAGTAGATTGCAACAATGCCCCCTTTGGCCGTTCTATCTTGTCTGAAAATGTTGTAGTTAGGGATGGAGATTTCAGAGTTTTTGGTGGTCTTCCTAAGCCAGGATTCAGACATGGCGAGGACATCCGGGTTGGCAGAGTGTGCTAAAGCAATGAATAAAACAAACTTAGGGTGGAGGCTTCTAATGTTAACATGCATGCAACCAAGGCTATTACGGTTACAGAAGTCATCAAAAGAGAGCGCCTGGGGAATAGAAATGGAGCTAGGCACTGCAGGGCCTGGATTCACCTCTACATCACCA
This sequence comes from Oncorhynchus mykiss, assembly GCF_057628025.1. Classification (NCBI taxonomy): domain Eukaryota; kingdom Metazoa; phylum Chordata; class Actinopteri; order Salmoniformes; family Salmonidae; genus Oncorhynchus; species Oncorhynchus mykiss. The sequence goes on along the minus strand of NC_143046.1, from coordinate 59,301,711 downwards.
GAGGGACAGAGGAGGAGTAGGATAAGGGTACGGCTAAAAGCTATGAGAATTGGTCGTCTAGGACGTCCAGAACAGAGAGTAAAATAATGTTTCTGGGGGCGATAAAATAGCTTCAAGGTATAATGTACAGACAAAGGTATGGTAAGATGTGAATACAGAGGAGGTAAACCTAGGCATTGAGTGATGATGAGAGAGATATTGTTGATGGAATTTAAATGTTTAAATTAATGATTAGAATATTCCACCCTGAAATCATATATTTGTATGAAATTGATTAGAATCATAAAATTATTATTAATGATGTGTGTAGTTTTAGTCAGTGAAATTATAATAAATGTTGGTCAGTGAAATTATAATAAATGTGTAGTTTTAGTCAGAATTAGGGTAAAGCAATAGATCTGTACAATATGTCTTTATAGTATCTTAAACACAGGCTGTCTTAACAGAATTCGTTGCTGACCTGGCCAGGGGCCTCTGAGAGATTGGGGAAAGGACAGGAAGTACTTCCCACGGTCTCCCTATCTTGATGGAGGACGGGGAGTGATTCTCACGGCCTCCCCTAATCTTTGTCGGCTGGGTAGTGGGACAGTATGTGCGTAGGATACCTTCTGTTTGTGTGTGAAAGTATGTGCGCAAGGAGTCTGTTTGTGTGTGAAAGTATGTGCGTAAGGAGTCTGTTTGTGTGCGAAAGTATGTGCGTAAGGAGCTAGTATAAAATGAATGGTTTTGTACAACGAACCAGCCCTCTCGTGAATAAACATTTTGACTATTTTAGCTGGGCCTCTGTCTGTTTCATTCAACCAGTCCTTACAAATTCTGCGTTGCAGAGCGAGTAGCTGCAAGATCCAGGTGTAAATGTCCAGAGCTTGCGGTAGAAATCCGGGGATATGGAGAGCAAATAGGTATGCTCTGTTCTGAGTCGCGTTGTACAAAACTGACGATAGATTTTCGAGCTAAAGGATAGCTGATGACCACCAACCATGGTTAGCTGAATACTAACGTTAGCCAGTAAACTGGCTAGCTTCTGGCTAGCTTCCATATATATATATATATATATAATATAATACACTGTGATAGAATCTGTACCTCATATAATACACCATATGATTTCACTGATTGTCATGAAAACCTGAAATCAGCCAAAAATACCCTTTTCACAATGAGTACGTATCTCAACCAGCCTAAGGATGCTGTGACTGTCTATATGATTAGATTTTGTTGAAGTGTGTCATCATTAGGGTTTATTAGATGTTTAAGAGCATTACAGTCTGTGACACAAATACTGTAGACCTTCTCCTATTATGAATTCATTAGAATTATACCACAGTTGTACAGCTGCGTTGTCATCTCCACTTTTAGCTTCCCTTCCTCCACTCTATCTATGCCTATTGACTCTGCTCATCCTCGAACGCTTTCATGTGGAAACTTAGTCTGAAGTTGTTTTATTTTCTCTTACCCTCTAATTTTGCTCAAACCAAAACTCTCTTTGTTGTTGAAAAGTGTCTTACCTGAAAAGCTTATAAATATAACAAAAAACAGGATGTTAAGAAAATAAAGTGGAAGGTCTTAATGCGTCTCGTAGGGATTATGGGTTCAGAGAAGGGAGAGTACTATGCTCAGTATACTACACAGTATACTGTATTCCAAGGTTCAGGGGAGAGTGGGGTAAGTTGAAGCATTTATTAAATTCAGCAACACTCCGTCAAGGGAAATATAGTATTATTTCTAACAAAGATATCTACATATATTTCAGGATGTTGTGTATCCCTGGAAATAACCTGAATTCATGTAACCAGTACAGTTAAAGATTTGTGCAAAGCTTTCATCAAGGCAAAGGGTGGCTACTTTGAAGAATCTCAAATATAAAATATATGTTAGTTTAACACTTTTTTGGTTACTACATGATTCCATATGTGCTATTTCATAATTGGGATTCTTCACTTTTATTATACAATGTAGAAATAGTACAAATAAAGAAAAACCCTTGAATGAGAAGTTGAGTCCAAACCTTTGACTGGTACTGTATACATATTTTTTAACAATAACAATACAAAATAAAACTTACACATACAAACAGCAACATCACACCTGCTCACACTGCCATCTCCAGCATCACTCTCCACCATATTGCCTCAAACTGCACCATTTGTATCTCTCCGTAGCCCCACATACACTTTCATTTGGAAAGCTCCCCTTTGGCACCAAATTACTTTTACTGAAAGACTGGTTTATGCAAAACATCCCATGGAACTAGTGAATGCTTATTTTTATTTTAGAGTTATTTTTAAGAGAGATGAGATATTTTCTAGACAAATACATTTACTTTAAATACACAGTGTCATTGCATTCTATTAGATTGCATCCAGTACATTTTTATTCTATTGTTTTTATGTTTTAGCAATTCTTGGCTTTATTTTGACAAAAAGCAGTATCATGCTGTGAAACAAATTGGCATTGATAAGCAAAGAGGAATATTGGTTATTAGAGCAATTTCAATACATAATTATCAGCATCCATGATACAAATACCATGTACTGTAGCTACAGCATCAATCAAATGCTCATAATAACAGTCATTACTGGACTTCCTGTAGTTGGAGGCAATCTCAACCTACTCCCATCTTCACATGGTGAACGAGGAGCCATTCTCATTGTTGGATCCGTCAGTGGACTTGCGAGCTGGGATATAGAGGTCAGAGGTCATGCGTGAGGAGCGACCCGAGGGGTAGATGTACTTCCTGCCCAGGCACCACAGATCCACCAGGATCTTCCTGAAGTGGTTCCTGAACTTGACCCCGACGAAGGCGTACAGGATGGGGTTGAGGCAGCAGTGGAGGTAGGCCACGCTCCTGGTGGTGGTGAGGGTGGTGAGGATGACCTTCTCCCCCTCACACTCCCTCTGCTGGAACAGAGCCACTGTGTGGTAGAGCAGGGCCATGTTGTAGGGCAAGTGGCACACAATAAAGACCACAACCACAGCTAGGACCACACGCACTGCCTTAAGTGAGAGAAGAAACAACAAGAAACTTAATTGACCCTATAAGAAACATTGACTGTATTCTTATAATTAAACATTCTAATTCTATGACTGGAACTTTGGTGGATACTGGAACCTTGTGCCTCTGGGTGCTGTGGGCCCTCAGGAGGGTCCAGATGATGCTGGCATAACAGAGGACCATGACCAGGATGGGCAGGAAGAACCCCATGGTCATCTGCAGACTGGGTACAAGCACCTTTATCAGCCGGGCGGTCTTGTTACTTTCAAACTGAGCCTGGCACACGGCTATAGTCTCTCCCAACCTGTTGGTCTCCTCAACCCGCTCGTTGTAGATGACTGTGGGGATAGACAGGGCTATGGCCAGAGCCCAGATGGCAGTGCAGATGAGGCGGCTGTAGATCAGGGTCCGGGAGCGGAGGCCGAAGGAGCGCCTGGCCTGGACGATGGAGATGTAGCGGTCTCCACTGATGCAGGCCAGCAGGAGCATGCCACTGTACAGGTTGATGCTGTAGGCTCCTCGTAGGGCCTTAGAGAATGAAGAACATATTCTTATAATTCCATGCAATGTTGACATCTGCCTCTGACTTCACTGTAACATGAACGACATTGAAACATCAGGAGCTTTATTAGGAACTGCACCAAACCCGTACCTTGCAGACCACTGAGCCCATGCTCCAGTCATGCTTCTCATTGTAGATGATGAGTGGCAGGGTCACGATGAACAGAAGATCTGCCACAGCCACGTTCAGGAGGTACACGTCCGTCATGGTCTTGGCTTTCTTGTAGAAGGCATATGTGACAATCACCAACGCATTGCCACAGAGACCGAATGCACAGATGAAGGAATGGACGTAGGTCTGTATGACTATCTCCATATCACGGTTGAGATTCAGGTTACAGATATATTCTGTTCCGCTTTCATCAGGATAACCTTCAGTGTAGTCTTTTGGGTCATAATCATATTCATCTGTTTGCATCGCATTACGCACCTCCATGTTTATCACCTGTGGAGAAAAATTATATTTCTGCAGAAAATAGTAGGCCTTCTATCATGATTTAATTATTGAATGTCATGATGTACAGTCAAGTCCATGACAAAAAGAGAAGATATAAACATCACAGTAACTGTGAACTATTGTCTGTAGCTTCAATGTGACATGTCCTATTTTACACATACAGCAGTGAAAGTGTTCAACTGCGGAGTGCAAACCCTATTTACTGAGAAACAAACATGTCTGAGAGCTTGAGAACATCCGTTGGTTGTGAATGACCCCATTTTCTGTTGTAACCGAGAGTACATCAAGGCACGTGTAGGTGTTTAACAACTGCATTTGTCTGATCTAAAGCACTGATCAAATCCTTATCAGACCCAAGGCTAGAGATACTAAGACACATTGTACACAGCATCTCACATCTGTGCCCACATCAACACGGATGTGCCTAAAACAGGTCAACATGAAGCCAGTGAATCCTGCTTGCAAGCACATCGAGAATCAGCTCCCACACGGTATTATCATGACTGTCATGACTTCTGTTTGATAAGAATGATAAACATGACCGAAAAGACAAATTGTGTAAAGCATTTGGTAACTACACTATATTACCCAAGTACTGTAGCCATTTATAATGGATAATAGTCAAATAGCTGTAGAGATGTACAGTGACATACTGTGTGAGGAACAATCTGACTACGCTGAGATATTGTCATGCTACCACTCACGTTACACACGTGCTACGTTAAAAGACACTTCCGTCTTTCACAATACATGTTCCTGTTCATGTTCCTGTTCCTATTTAGCTTCCCAACCACACTCTGTATCTCACCGACAGCCATTTAAACGCAGTTAATTGCAAGATTCTCTGTGCTCAGTGTCACAATAGTGCTGATCTACAGTGTGAAGACATTCATCTCTCAATCATCCAAGAACGGTTACGAATGAATGTGCTCATAGTGCTCGAGGATTTGCTCGTGCCTTGGAATGTGATGTGATTCATTGCGGATCCTCTTCAAATAATACATGGGCCTTATACAGTATAGAGTTTTTCAAGGACCCAAGATTGCTTTACAACCATAGAAACAAAACAATAATCTGAGCTCTAAACCAGAGGTGGGACCAAGTCACTATTATTCGAGTCACAAGCAAATCACAAGGTCCAAGTCCAAAGTAGAACAGGTCAAGTCCAAGTCGCGCAAATTTTTTCAAGTCCAGTCTCAATTTTTTTTTAAATACATATTTGTGCAATTATTTGTTCAACTACAAATCTTTGTCTATTTATTGAGGCTACCAGACAGCCCTTTTCATTATTTCGTCTACAACACCTTTGGATTATGTAATTGTAAAATATAGACCTTGTAGCAGTGGTAAGGGCCTGTAATCAGCAGAAGGCATGGCAGGTTGAAGTGCTCAGAGTGTAGATTTATTTCCAGGTCTTGGTGATCGTCACGGCTGTTGGAGAGGACCAAAGTGCAGCGTGGTACGTGTTCATACTCTTATTAATGGAACTGAACACTGATTAACAAAACAACAACGAGAACGAACTAAACTGAAACAGTTGCGTCTGATGCAGACACAAAACAGAAAACAACTACCCACAAACACCAGGGGGGAACAGGCTACCTAAGTATGGTTCTCAATCAGAGACAACGAAAGACAGCTGCCTCTGATTGGGAACCATACCAGGCCAAACACATAGAGAACATAGAAAAACAACATAGAATGCCCACCCCCACTCACGCCCCGACCAAACCAAAGACCGCACAGCCTCTGTCTAACAGAAGCTCAAACAGGTAGCCTACACACACTGAGTGTTCAAAACATTACGAACACCATCCTAATATTTAGTTGCACCCCCTTTTCCCCTTAGAACAGCCTCAATTTGTCAGGGCATGGACTCTACAGTACAAGCTGTCAAAAGCGTTCCACAGGGATGCTGGCCCATGTTGTTTCCAATGCATCCAAATTTTTTGAGTAAATATATCAATATACATACATACATACACATACCCATATATATATATATATATATATATATATATATATATATATATATATATATATAAACATTCATACACATATATATACATACATACACATACACACTTTTTTAAGAATCCACCTTTATTATTCCTCGCAAACCCTACCACCCCTCCCCCAATTGGTGTAAACTAGTAAACAATAACACTTAGGCTTCTACCTTCAGTTTATACATACTATACACATTTTACAGACACAATCTATTTTACAATGTATATATTTTGTTTGTTTTTAGTCCGTCCTCTATTTCTGATGTCCATCCAGTTTGTTTTCTATTTGTAACTGTGCTATTTCACAACATTTCTGAACCTATATACATTTTACAGACCCCGTATGTTTTACATTGGTTATCTTGTTATTATTAGTCCCACCCTTCAGCTCCATTCAACCCCTCCCATCTATCTCTCAACACCATCCATTTTGGATTTCTATTTTCAATATATTTTTTCGACTGTGCTTCACAAAAGTACTGAACTTTTCTATTCTCATAGCTTCTACAGATTGTAAATTAAAGATACATTTTTTTGCTAAAGTAATTATTATATTATTGATCGATTGACTTTGACTTTTCAAATCACCCAGTATTGCTATCTGCAGCGTTAGTTCTGGGTAAATGTTGCAATTCTTCAGTCATTCCTGGAGCTGTGACCAAAAAACGAGCTACGTATGGACAGTACCAAAATAAATGATCTAATGACTGTACCTCCTCGCAGCAAAATCTGCAGAGCTGGGAAGATTGTATCCCCCATATATATAACATTCTATTGGTTGCAAGAATTTTGTATAATAATTTTAATTAAAACATTTTGAATCCAGCGTTGTTTTGCGTGTCAATTCATAAACCATGTGCCATGGAATCGGTGCGTCGAAAATCTCTTCCCAACTATTTAGCCATTTATATGGCACAGCTGTCAATCTTTTGGTCCTTAAATGAAATTGGTATATATTTTTATTTAGCACAATTTTCTTTAACCATTTTTGGTCTGTAATGCAGGGCCGACAGACAAGTTCCTTACTTTTTCCCCTTCCACTTGGTAATGCTGCAATTAGTCGGTTGCAATTTTGGGTAGAGCAAACATTTCGATATGTCTCTGTTAGCTGACATAACTCCACCAGTCCTATTTATGATATCATTTACAGAAATTATACTTTTTTTTTTTAAATGATCGAAAAAAAATGTTTTATGAATAAGTAGATTTGTTGTTTTATTTGTTGTCTTTTCAGGTGTATTAAACTGAAATTGCAACCAACTTTCTAAGGCTTGTTTAAAAAAATACATAATAATGGAAAGTGAGCCATTGTAATCTGAATAAAGGGAAAAAGGCCATTCTTGAACATTCTTACTAATTTACTAGAGAACCATTTTGGATGCAAGTATAACTTTTGGATGACTGATGCCTTTACTGAGAGGTCGAATGCTTTAATATTTCATATAATTTAATATTAAATATATTAGAATTTTTAATATATTTCATATAATTTAAAAAGCAGGTCACTAGGTGTAGGCAAAACCTTAATCAAATAGGTTAACTGTGATAACTGTGATATGACTAAAAAGTTAATCAGGTATTTTCCTTTCCATGGTAGCAAGATCTTATATATTTTTGCTAACTTTCTATTAAAATGTATTGGAGTGAGATCATGTCTTTCTTCTGGGATATGTATGTAAATCTTTTGTCTTGATGGTTCACCACCCTCTGGCACACATACACAATCCATGTCTCAATTGTCTGCCTCAAAGCTTGAAAATCCTTCTTTAACCTGTCTCCTCCCCTTCATCTACACAGACTGAAGTGGATCATACAGTAGCTTTCACCTGGATTCCCCTGGTCAGTCTAAGTAATGGAAAGTCAGCTAACGTTAGCCACTAAGCTAGAATTCATGACATATCATACATTTTGCAAATTTGTAACATATTGCACGTTTTGCAAATTTTGGGAACATATAATACGAATTGCAATTTGTAACATATCATACAAAATGGGTAATGTAAGTCCACAAATGAATATATACCATACAAAACGCAACATATAATGCTAAATGGGGTGTCCCGGATTTACGTACAGAATAATATGAAATGCTCTGAGACCAGGTTGCAGGTTCAAGGAAGGGAACGCCTGTAGTGTGTCAGTGTATGAGTCAGCGAACAGGTGTTGTGCATGTGTGTGTGAGAAATAACACTATTTTGGTTTGTCAAAGGTTTTACAAGCCTCATTCATTACTAGACATTATTTCCGATGTAACTAAGAACCAGTTTATTTCAAATACTCTTCATAAGTTATCAGTACATACCTGTAGACAAGCCCTTGAGAGGACAGGTTGCTGGTATACAAAACAGTTGATGAAAAATGTTCTGGTCAGGTTAAGCCCAAAATGTAGCCTTCTAAATCAAATCAGGCAAAGCCTGGTCAATCTTGTAAGCTAGGATGCCCAAATATATTAACTTGATTTGAGAGTACTCTTGTTAGGCTATTGTCTCGGATATCCCAGACATTGGAGCAATGTATGCTAGCGTTGGTATATTACCTGATGCAACGGTCTGTGTACAGAGACTAGTTTGGCTACCTTATGATCTCTGCAGACAGAAGTTACTGTGTGTGGGGGTCAGGATCGAGAGGTTCAGTGTGGTTGGCTGTGTCTCTCCTGGGAGGTGGAAACCTCACGGTGTCACAGCTACTAGCTTCTGCACAGATGATCTTATCTCTGCTTATCTGTTTTCTCTTTTTTGATCTCATGCCTGCATATCTACATCTCGCCTGTGTTCAAAGACACATCGGCTTTTATGTAATGCCTACACACACCCTCTGACATCTTCATATTCAAATCAAACTTTCAATTGGTAGTTTGAGCATTTTCAGTTGCACAGGAAAATGAATTGACATTTGAATTGACATAGATTAACCCTTAGGCCCAACATTCTAGGCATAAGGTCTGAAAGGATATGATGGGAATAGGCACTGTGACAGGCTCAATAGAGTTTTTACCACCTTGCTTGTACTAATAGTACTAACCTCTTAGATGTTAAGTCGTCTATTTGGGAGATTTTGAGTGGTTCTGGACCGGTTCTGACTGATATTTTGGTGTGCAATGCACTCTGTGAACTTCATAGGGTCCAGTGCCTTACAGCAGTGGTTCTCGAACCTCTTCTCAGGGAACCCCAGATGTTTCACAATGTTGTTGTAGCCCTGAAGTAGCTCAACTGATTCACATAGTCAAGGGCTTGACAAATTGAATTATGTGCTATCTGTGGAATAAATCAAATACATGAAATATCTGGGGGTCGTTGAGTAAAGGTTTGAGAACCACCGCCTAATAGTACCAGAAGAACTCATCTGTCTGTACTCCGCTACCACTCTGTCTGCAGAGCAGACTTGAAGTGTCAGGTTTCACAGCCATAGGGAGCGATGTGTCCAGTGGCAACCCGTAATTCAGGGCAGGTGGGGCAGAGCCCCACTTGTCTTGAGCCCCACATTTTTAGCAATAAATAAATAAATATATAAATATATAAATATAAATATATTTATTTTTTGGGGCTTCCCTGTTTTGCATGTTATTTTGGCATTATTACGTGTCACATATCAGTTTGCAGACAATGTAAAAAATATATATATATATCATTGAGTTAATAAAGCCGCATACAAACATGGTCTCTTTTTGTTTTATTGAGTAAGCCAGCTCCAAAATGCAGGTGTTTCAGCCCAACTCAGTGCTTTCAATGCTGGTGGGACGAGCCAGCAAAAAATAGGAGCATTGCGCCTTGATTGGCTCAATGTTCTGTCGCTCATGGGAACACTAAGATGCCACCAAGTTTACATCCTTAGTGAAGGTAGGCATCCACAATTTCCGCCCTTTGGATCCTGCCATAGAGTAATATTACAAGTGCCCTTCCAAGAAGGCTCAAGGTCATTGACCACAGATAAAATGACGTAAAATCAAATTTTACGTACAGTAGCTTTGATTGGACTGATCATGTCAACATCTTACTTTCAAAGTCTTAGCTTGCAGTCATCATCATGAATCAAGTTGACAATCTCCTGGGAAATCCTTTATAATCCTTGTCATATGAAGAGAAATAATGAAGAGGAATTATAGATAAAACGTATCGGTGCTCATCGGCCATTGGACATAAAGATTACACAACAAGTTGGAAATCGCAAATTCAACAATGAGTCGTTTGGAAGGAGTCAGTGACTAACTGCAAGCATTGCAAAGCAACCAGTAGCATGCTATTCAATGGAGTGGCTGTGTTTTTTTTCTTTGGAGTTCCCACCATAAATCCAGGGAATGTGTGGTGGCATTTTTCTGCTTTACCAAATGAGGAGAGTTACAAACTACACACCAGTCAGAGATATACTTAAATTACATCTTTAATAATAATAAGAGTTTTGCAATAGCCTTTTTTTACTTTCAATGATGCGCAATCTCTTATGAACCATTGAAAAGTGACTACAGAAAAATAAAAAATATATTTTATAGCCAATACACCCCTCTCAACTTATATGACGAACCACAGATCTTCGGAACTCTTCAAAAAGGGATGTTTACTTGAGAAAGAAGTATCCCTTAGCCAGATAGCATTCACTATAAATTATCGCTCAGTTTGGTCTCTAAAATGGGGTTCTAATCACGTTCCTGGTACTTCATAGCACAGAACCATTACCTCATGTTATCTGGAATGCTCTTTAGGTTTTATCACCCAAAGACATCGTAAATCTCCTCTGTCAGTGCTATCTCAGAGAGGCCCATCCTCAGTGGAATACACATACACAATAGTATAGTCTGTTGAATGTAAAAACTATTATAATGTAATACAAGCATGAAAACATAATCTTGCAATTTTCCATGACAAATGCTAGACTTTGATGATAAAGTTTGATGCCAAAATTTGCCCACAAAGGACCACTGCGCCACCTTCATGTTTAAGTGAGCATATCACAAGCCAAGGTGAGTCCAAAAATGTATTGTATGCTGCTGCATAAATTATGTGATATGCAAGGGAGATATGTATACTGTAGCTAAAAAAGAAATACTAAGTGTATGTTGTGTAGTAAGCAGTTTGTAGCACATGTGCCTCACCCAAATAATTTGGTCTATTTTCACCTCCTAATTTCACCTAACGTTACTGTTCTGACTCTGTGGTGCTGCACATGTACTGTAGTCTATAACCTGTTTTTGAGAAATGTCATCATCTAATATTGTAAGAGGTTTTATTCAAATGAAATGAAATCAAATGTATTTATATAGCCCTTCGTACATCAGCTGATATCTCAAAGTGCTGTACAGAAACCCAGCCTAAAAACCCAAACAGCAAGAAATGCAGGTGTAGAAGCACGGTGGCTAAGAAAAACTCCCTAGAAAGGCCAAAACCTAGGAAGAAACCTAGAGAGGAACCAGGCTAAGTGGGGTGGCCAGTCCTCTTCTGGCTGTGCCGGGTGGAGATTGTAACAGAACATGGCCAAGATGTTCAAATGTTCATAAATGACCAGCATGGTCAAATAATAATAATCACAGGCAGAACAGTTGAAACTGGAGCAGGAACACGGCCAGGTGGACTGGGGACAGCAAGGAGTCATCATGTCAGGTAGTCCTGAGGCATGGTCCTAGGGCTCAGGTCCTCAGAGAGAGAGAAAGAAAGAGAGAAAGAGAGAATTGGAGAGAGCATACTTAAATTCACACAGGACACCGGATAGGACATGAGAAGTACTCCAGATATAACAAACTGACTCTAGCCCCCCGACACATAAACTACTGCAGCATAAATACTGGAGGCTGAGACAGGAGGGGTCAGGAGACACTGTGGCTCCATCCGAGGACTCCCCCGGACAGGGCCAAACAGGAAAGATATAACCCCACCCACTTTGCCAAAGCACAGCCCCCACACCACTGAAGGGATATCTTCAACCACCAACTTACCATCCGGAGACAAGGCCGAGTATAGCCCACAAAGTTCTCCGCCACGGCGCCAACCCACAAAGCTGTCTGCTTATATGCCCCCTATATTTATCCTTTGTTTCTGACTTGGTGTACAGGGAAAAAACTGTAAGAGCAGCCCATGTTCTGCATTCTGTCGCTGTACATTTCAAAAGTGCTGTAGATCGCTCATTAATGTCGTAATCTAAATTACGGAATTTCTCTTATCTGCTCATCGTTCCCTTATGCCATAGTTTGTACATCTCAATTGTCAGTAGAAACCACATTTGTTTATGCAAGTCAGCCATGTCAGCTTTGTTTAAAAAAAGGCAATAAACAAGGCTGAATTAATTGTTTCGCTGCCAGACAAGGTTCCGCTGATAGCCAGGTGTAGCAGTGGTAAGGATTCACTCCATTGTGCTGGAAGGAAAGCTCTGCTGTTGGGGACAGTTTTATGTAGGCCCTAACAGTTTGTGGGCACCGCTTGTCGCCGTTATAGTGCAATTAATGTATTGTTTAGTGTTGTGTTGTGTAGTGTCTTTGCTGGCATGCATCTAAAACAAATATGGGAACTTTGCCCCACCAAGATTTACATGCTAAAATCGCCACTGGATGTGTCACATTTTCTGGCCTATCCAGATAAATAATTGATTTCCTCCGCCTCTGAGCGACAACTCCGAGGCAGGGAGATAGCATTTTAAATCCTCCCCTAAAGTGAGTAGGGTTGGGGGTAGAGGTCGATTTGGATTGTTTCATGCCATTGTAGTTCGTGTGGATGAGAAACTGGTCCTCCCTCTGGTTCTTCCAGATCTCAATTGTATTCTACCATGTGAATAAATATATCAATTTGATCTTGAACATTCCAAATATGGCCAGCAGGGAGGGCCAACATGCATAAAATGCAACTCTTGAGAAAGGTTTTGCCCAGTAATTTGGCTATTATGCCACAAAATGCCCTCTTGACACAGTTTGGATAGCCTAGCCTACTTGACTTACATCTGCAGGTTTATGCCCAGTTTATTGATGCTATGATAAGTGCAGTAGATTTTAGTTGTAAAATGAATGTTGTGAAGTATGCTTTAGACTGCTAACTGATTATATGGAAGGAAAGGGGCAATGAGTGTATTTTAGTATGTAGCATAGCCTACATTTTTATGTGACAAAGTATACAATTTTTTTCTTGTCCAAATCAAACACCCTTTATAACTGAAATATTTTGGTATTGTATTGGCATAGGCCTACAAGTAAAGGACAAAAGGCTTTGGACAAAAAAAGTTTTGCCTACTATTTGCAATATTGTCAGATATGTGGATATAGCTCTGCTTGAGCAATGTGTGATTCATGTACGAAAATGAATCCTCATAATTATTTTTGGTTTTGTATACAATGACGTATATATACATCATTGGTTATACATCATTGCCGGTGGCTCTGAAAGTGAACAAAAGAAAGGCTACCTGTGTGCTGGAACCCTTTTCGAAACCGGAAGATGACACTCCGCAGTAAAGGAGTTAAGAGATTTAGGAGTTCCACTGAGACAGACTTTAATCACCTGCGCTCCCTGCGCATTTGCAAATGCGCTCTTGGCCACTTGGCATGCGTTTAAAAAAAAATCTTGCTATAGCTTGCAAATAGTCTGCGTGGATCGGTTCAATCAACTTTTTTGTGTTTCTTATTTCGATTTCTGTATAATATTTTAAATTCAATGTATTATCGATTTCATTGAAAAGCATAATTTCGGGCAACCATGAGTAAATCTGGAACATTTAAAATAAATAATTTGTTTCATAAAACAAAGTCACTGGATAAAGTAAACAAGGACGGAGGAAAGAATACATTTATAGATGCAACTTCATATGTAGATGGAGAGCCTTCAAGCCCTTTACGGTCGAGTCGCGGACTTGTCAGCCCCAAAGATGGGACCTTTCCCGGTGATATTCTACCTACAAGCCCGCCGAGCGAGGAGAAAAAGAAGAAGAAACGGTTCCTGTCCTTTAAACTCAAGAAGAAACGCTCCAAGGACTCAGGGAGCATCGACGACCCATTGTTCTGCACCGGTGCCGACGAGCTCGACAGCTTCAGCAGTAACATGTAAATTATAATCTTTATTAAAATTTGTGGGGACTGGGGTAGGCCTATTATCACCTTGATTTGTTGAACAGGCTACACTGTTTATGTAGGTAGCCTAGCTCTCACACTTAAAGGCAAGACATAAAATAGATAGGCAAACCTATTCTAATTTACCCCAATGTTTCATGCCATTATGACAGAATGGATGACATATCTTACCCTGCAGTGCTACCTGCATTGATACCTGTCAGTGCCAGCTTGGTGCTCAAATGTAGGCCACAATTTAGGCTATGATACAGGTAGGCCTACCTCAGGCAGAGTTATACTTCTGGCAACAAATCAAATTGACTGATTTTAACAGTATGGTTATTTGCCTTAAAGCTCACCTCCAGATTCAATAATAGGGGATTTTATTGAAAAACAGGCTATTTGCAATAAGAGATGTGATTAAGAATATATTTAATCAATAAGGCCTGAGATTGTGTAGTATATGGCCAATATACCAAGGCTAAGGGCTGTTCTTAAGCACGACACAAGCACGACGCAACGTAGAGTGCCTGGATACAGCCCATAGCCGTGGTAAAATGGCCATATTCCACAAACCCCTGAGGTGCCGTATTGCTATTATAAACTGGTTAACAACGTAATTAAAAATAAATGTTTAATCATACCTTTGGTATACGGTCTGATATACCACAGCTGTCAGTCAATCAGCAATCAGGGCTCAAACCACCCAGTTTACAATATGTTTTAAATCCCTGTATAGTTGTCACAGATCCTCTATTGACTGACTGTCTTGTATGGGGTGCAATTATTTTAAGAACTGGCTACTTTAATGTATAAATGTATCATAATCTGCAGTGTTACAACAGCTATTGTGTGTGTGTGTGTGTGTGTGTGTGTGTGTGTGTGTGTGTGTGTGTGTGTGTGTGTGTGTTTGTGTGTGTGTGTGTGTGTGTGTGTGTTGCGTTGGTTAGCAATGTTGTTGGGATTGGCTACTGGATTTCAACAGAAATGGGCCTATCTGATATGATGCGCTTGATAAAGCGTGAATTCTTGCCAACTGCTTAATTTTCACACAAAACAATGAGTCATGAGGAGTTGGCAAGATAGCACAAGCATATCTGGGATCAGGCCAGGTAATATGCAGTTAGGGTTTAATTCTCCACCTGCACTCTCCCATTTGTACTCTCATAAAGATAAAGTGAGCTCCTCAAATACTTACTGTATGTGCATATTATAGTATAATAGATTACAGTCCCAGTTAATCCTGTATTTCAGTCAGGCCTACAATACATAACAACTCTATGGTATTCCAGGTAACACTATAGCTAATACTGTGACAAACCACCACTAGACCTGACATATGTTTCTCAAGTTAAACCTATTCCTCCAATTATGGTCTCACATGTATTACTGCACTTGAGGTGTTTGTCGACTGAATGCGTTTTTGATGTATTCATGTCGTTCTAAACGCAAAGCAGAGTGTATCTTTTCCCTTGTGGCAGTTTGCATAGGTAAACTAGTGAGGTGTCGAGTTCCTGCTCACCTAGTCGGGTCTTGCTCAGGTTTTGGTCACTGTCGAAGGGAGACAAGTTTGATCTGGTGTTTGGGTCGTGATCGACATCCTTCCATCTGTGCAACGTAATGGGGAATTTACCAGCAAGCAGCAGTATAACAATGGGAAAGGCAATAACAAGGTGTGAGAAGGGTAACGGGGTAAATTAGGTGAACATTTAAATGGGAAGCTTATGTTAATCCAGGGTTATCCAACCATCTTCCTGGAGAGCCATCCTCCTGTAGGTTTGGCTATTTCAGCTAATGAGAATCAGTTAGATTCACTCCATCCTGCTAGATTAGGGTTGGAGTGAAAAACCTAGAAGACAGTAGCTCTCAAGGAACAGGGTTGGATAGCCCTGTGTTAAACTGTGTTTTATTGTTTGTTTGCTCTTAAATGGTTTGGGTGGATTTAAGTGTCCAGTCTGTCATTTTTAGCAGCCTGGATGGGGTTGAGGAAATGTGTCTCAACGTGTTTTGAAGCCATACATGGTTTATCACGTGACTTAAACAGCCATGACATCTGCTAATTGTTCATGACGGTTATTTTATGATTATGCCATCCTTAAGGCGGCGGTAATGTTTTCGGGTAAAGTGTGACCGACACAACGTGGAGTGCCTGGACACAGCCTTCAGCCGTGGTATATCGGCCATATATCACATACCCAGAGGAGCCTTATTGCTATTATTAACTTGTTACAAACGTAATTAGAGCAGTACAAATACATGTTTTGTCATACCCGTGGTATACGGTCTGATATACCACAGCTTTCATGGAATCAGCATTCAAGGGCTCGAACCACCCAGTTTATAATATTCAAAAATCAATGGGTACCGTATATCATTGAAATGACCATTGAACACGAACAGCAGATAGTCACTGTCACACTTGCATCTATGCAACCTGGATGTCTGTGTTACTATGTGGTGTAAATACTATTACTTTCAAAAAGCTATAGACTCTCCTCATGGCTATGCAAGTGTACTGCACATGTTTTCCATTATAAACCAAACTCCATAACACACCCCAACAACTCTCCCTACTAGACGATGACAGTCAACCATAACCTAACTGGGTTCCACTGTCAGACAGATACATAAGAAACCCTTATGGTGGGACTCTCACGAACGTGGTGCGATCCAGTGTAATTGGCCTGGCAAGTGTGCATGCGTTAATTCAGAGAAAGTGTTGTTTGATGTTTTAGCATTGATGTTTTAGCATTGAACTTTGACTAGTACCTAATCCTGGTGTGATGATGATGATGTAGTGTGGATCATGTACTTGGCTGAGGAGGTGGCCTGGCCAGCCTTACATCATATTTGAATAGTGGATCAGAAACCTGTTGCACCCGTAGGACCATGCAGTGCAATCCTATCAACCTGAGCTCAGTGATGTGTGATCCCTGCAGGCCAGACAGGGAGGAATATGACTCACGCGCACAAACGCAGGCACGCACGCATTCGTTCAGCAAATTACATTTGAGACAGAAGACGTTATCAGAGTCCCTGTAAATGTACACTAACAGATCCTATCTGTTCTTGAGGTTAGAGGAGAGCTGCTGTAACTTTTCATCGCAATGCCGCAGTGACATCACCAGTTTGTGACTGTCATCACAGACTGTCAGGTGGACTTACGTTTTGTCCTGTGTTTGTTTGTTCATCGTAGGTCAAAGAAACACAGACCATTCAGTTTACGTACAGTAATATAGCTTTGTTCAGATATGTTTTCAGAGATATGCTTTAAAAATCCTAAACCTTCTACCGTACTCTGTCAACAACACCCCTATACAAACAAACCTATTTATAGCACCCTAGTACTGTTCTGTATTCTCAATCATCGGGTATAAGTGTCACAATTTGTTTTTCTCCACTTTGAATGGCACTTGAGCTCAAAACAGTTGTCAATGCAAGGTTTCGAATGGTCTTCAGCTGAAATTCTATACAAGGCAGTTATAGGAACGGGATATGTAATGATTTTGGATTGTAGCACAGTTGCCAGACCGAAAGCCAGAAAGGTATAGCTCGTGGCTCCAGCATGCTTGAATTGAATGGTTTTGGATTACCAAAGACATGTCACATACTATACAAGTGCACTGTGCCACAGGCCCTCATGCATCCACCCAAATGTTAGCATCATTAACTTAATAATCCATGCCCTTCAGTGGTTCCACTATCATTTCTTCAACAAAACAAGCACCCTTTCATTTTTCTGCCCACCCTTACTGGAATTATACGACCGAACACCAATCCAAAACAGAGTGCCACACACTCATAATATTGAATAGTGGGAAGGGATGTATCCATTTTAGATATGACACATATAGTCCGTTTGCACAGTTTGACCAAACATTCACAGCCTTACAGCTTAGATAAGTGGTCTGCTTATCATACTATAGAACTGATGGATTGCTTTCAGTAATGTACTGTAAATCGTGTCTTGTGACAGAAAGGGGACACTCTGATTGTGGTGCAGTTGCTTTCTTTCTGTGCTTTGTGAGTTTTGAGTTACGGCATCTTGTTTATGTCCCTGTCTTTTAAATTTCCAAGCCTGCGGCTAATTGGAATTGGACCAGTACTGCACTGTGTATCCCAGTTGAAGTTCTGGACAGACGTAACATGCTCCCCCAGCATGCTTGCTTCACTGACACAGTGGCATTATATCAAAGCTTCTGGTAATGAGCGATGTTCCCTGAAGTTGTTTTGGCACTGAGCAAATTTCAGGTCTTCTGAGCGCAAACTCGAACGTTGTGAATATTCTATGCAACTTCCAGCGTGCGTTTAGTGTGAACACTGATGCTGTACCCACTTTAAGTTACAGTTTCAGACAGTGGTCAAGTAGGCTACTGTGGATGATTATAATGTAGGCCTACCAGAGTGGCCTAAAGTACCATCAAAAAACAATGGAGAAAATGCATCCCATAACATGGAAAGAGCTGTTCTATCATTCAGCCTACAGTAGCAGCCAATGTGTGGTGTTAAATGTAGGCCTACATTCCATGAGACTTTTGAAGAAAAAAAACATGCAGGACTTGACATGAACCTGTTTATCCACTTCACAGGAGGTGACTGGAAATGTTGTTGTGTTTGATGCAAGAAACCACTTTACAAAATAGAACGGATTATTATTCCCATACCATTATAACAGAGAATCAGACAAATTATGCTACCCTCTGGCTGTTGGCTATTTAGTTTATTCAAGCCTATCTCAAAATACAACACTGCCCCTTTAAGACAAAAAAAAGCTCTTTACCTGACTTGTTTTTCAAAAAATGGCTAGAAATGCACATGTTTTGTGGTCCTGTAGGAAGCATTCCCTCCACCATTGCTGACTACAAATGATCTATAACTGGGCTAAAAACTCTCTTAACTAGCAAAGGATATGAGCAAATGTGCACACGTGGCTACATGCAGCTCTCGCTTTGGTCTCAAAACAAGCGCATTTACTCACGACCGCTCATGCTGTAAACACAGCCCATTTCAAAGTGAATGGCACAGATGCATTATGGCAATGGTCTATTTGCATAGGCCTACTGCTGTTATGGCGCAACGGTCTGTGTAGAGAACAGGACTGAGTCCTGCCTGTGAATGCAATAGAATCCTACTCCGATGTGTTCTGCCTGCAACCACATCTCTCGCAGCGGGATGTTGCGTTGAAAGTGGCTAATATTGCGTTGATTCGATCACAATTCCCACAGTAAAGAGAAAACCTTAATGGTGTTAGCTAAGGGGGAAAACTCTAGAAAGTTCAATCTGGTGCTTATCTGCCGGGGCTGATCTTTCTTCTGCACAGCAGTCCCTGGGGAGCTGTGCTCCCACGCATCTGCTCAGCTTCGAGGGAACCTTGGCTGTGAGCCTCACAGACAAGTCTCTATCAGTATCGTTGAGCGTCCTACTGCTCTATAATCTTACTAGGCTCTGTACTGACAGGATCTCCAGTATGATGCGTAACAGCCAGGTTGTGGTGAGTGCCTGGGGGAGGGTGTAGACAGGGCCAAGCAGGTTGTATGATAAATGAGAAGTGGATTCTAACACAACACCTGTGGTTTCCCTTCACACTGTAGGATTGCTCCTACACTCCTACGCTGTAGCTTATAGGCCTACCTGTGCTCCTGATTAACACGCGCAAGGTTATGGTATGGGTTATGACTCATTTACAATGGGTTTGTACTGTAACAACTGGAAGGATGGTCCTCTTTGTGACACTAATATCGTTGTTTCCTACGGATGGTTAAAGTAGTCTGCTCTCAAATCCCCAAATGATCTTCTATGGGTGTGTGTATACCGGTCGTCTTTGTCTGGTGTCTTCATTATCTACTACTGAAAGGGTAGTTGTTTTAAGCAAAGAGTAAGCTGTGCCCCTGGACAACTAGCTATACATGGCCATTGGCCATAGTACAATTGGCCTACCGGTTTATGTTTGCCAAGGTTTCAACTACCTTTGTTTTGCGTATTTGCTGGAGATTTCCTAGGAGATACATTCCAGTTTAATTCCCTGAAGTTAAGGTTGTTGTGTTATTCTACCTGTAGGAGATTTCCATTGTTAAGACTGTGATAATATGATTCATATATTCATTCGTTATGAGTTTGGCTGTTTTGATGTTATTGTTTATTGGTTTTGTGGGAATGTGGCAGTTTCAGGTACAAGAGTGTATGAAATCCGTTGTCTCCTGTAGAAGCGGACACATACAGTATCTGTAGTAAAGGGTTATTTGCATTTCTGTTGATGGAGTTTGCCATGGGAACTCAGAACAATAAACAGATGTAGCCTTACTGCCAAATGCTGCAGAGTCAGTCTATTCGTGGTCTGTAACCGGCTCCCTGCTTTCCCTTTGATCCCAGCTCGCCCGGGGAGAGTGTGTGTATGAAACTTCTCGTAAAAGCGAAAGGAAAGATGCCATAATGATTGACTGGTAATATTGTGGCGAGGCGCACCACGCAGACACAGTCACGAAGCTCATCAGCTGACACGTTTCAATCATAGAACAGAATATGTAGATGAACCAAATCAAATCAAATGTCTCATTTATTTGTCACATACACATGGTTAGCAGATGTTAATGCGAGTGTAGCGAAATGCTTGTAGTGTAGCGAAATGCATTTATCGTCCTCTCTGTATAGACATACTCGATTGCTCTAGGTCCGATCCATTTTTCTCTCATTTAAACATTCCTTGCTCGATGATTCATATTACTGTTCTTTACCAGATAAATCTGTATAAATCTTCTCCGATGTGACATAATTGATTTCACTACCTGTTCCGTGTTCTCTAGATCATCAGAGTCACTCCAGTGGAATGCACTTAGCAAGCAAAGCTTTTACAAATAGTTCCCTACGTTAGGACCATTAGATAAGACATTGATTCACCATTCTGTCCATATCAGCCCTTTTGACATCATCCCCTACTGACAGACAGTATTGCTGTCTGGATTCCTAAACCGGTGTTGGCCCTTCTTCACTCCCAGGGGGAGGTTCTGTAAAACTCTTACATATGGCACAAGGCCTGTCAGTGGAGAGCATGAAGGACTGTTGTCAAAAGCATAAAAAAGTATAATTATAAACTCTGATCGGTCATGGCAAAGGTTGAGGGGAGTCTTATCTGTGCTATCCTAGGTATTGACCATTCTCATATTGAGCGCTTGTGTGAGTTTGAGTGGATTAAGAGAGAGTATCAGACAGGGCCCTGCAGGTAGAGACAGAGTAGAGGGTGAGGTCGGAGAGAGGGAGCAAAAAGAGGGATGGAATGAGGAAGGGGTGAGTTTGGAGTGAGGGATGGGTGGGAGGGAGTGAGTGAGTGAGAGGGAGGAGTTACGAGGAGTTGCGAGGAGTGGGAATGAGAAAGTGGGACAGTGGACAGTGGGACAGTCTCCATGAGCTCAAGATGTGTAAAGCATATCGCCCAAAGCTTTCCAAAGGGTTGGGAGATGTGTTTGGAATTTAACTGTCATGGCTAACTGGTTCTGGAGTCTAGAAAACTAGAAACCTTAAAAACTTGTCTGCAATGAAATAGAATGTGCATGGCATGAACCGGAACCAAGGTTGCGAGATCCTATCGAATTTGCTCACCTGAATTAAATGTGTTGTTTGCCTAGTTCCTTTGTGCTTTACTTAAAAATACATACATAATATAAAAGGTTAACAGCCATTTAAACCCAATGACTGAGTCGTCATGGCAAGGTCAGTTACCATATCACAACTATCCCTCTGAGTGTCAGTATGTTGGTCCCTCCCTACACTTCTCTATGTTGACAGATGTCTCTCTACACCTCCAGGTAAAATGGATGCTTTAGGCCTCACTCCATCCCCAACACATAATCACTGACACAATCACAGTGCCGACAAGGCCGGACGAAGCCTACAGTTTTTTTACTAACACTGATGGGTGTTTTGTAGGTTGTGTTGTTGTATCTCGTCAAGGCCAACTCTTGATTTTGAGACAATGAATCAAGGCTTTGCTTTTCAATGGTCAATTAAATTCAGCTTAGTACACATGTTTTACCCTATCAATCGTCATCCAAAGTAAAAGGTTGTATTACTTTATATTTTTCATGTACGGAAGCGTATTAGGGCCAAGTGAAGAGACATTTGATTTATGTAATCAGTAGCGTAACTTTGGATTACCAGAACTCAGTAACGTAATCTGATTACATTCTGTTACTTTTAGATTACTTTCCCGTTAAGAGGCATTAGAAGAAGACAAAAATGTATGTTACCAATTGAATGACATCAATTGCAGGATAAATCAATGTTAAAGTTTACATAGCTGGTCACATGGATGTTACATTTTACTTTATGGGTTGGTTATGTAGGCTTCTTCTAACACATCGCTTTCTACTACATATAATCATATTATTATATCTTTACATTAAAAACCAAAGTCTATCAGAATTCCAGTCATTCCAATAAATGTTATACTCCTTGATCTTCAAGACTAGGACTTGGAAATATGGAAGTATAGATTAGCCAAATTGTTTTACCTGAGCATGACCCCAAAACTAAGGCCTTCTTAGCCAGCCCTGCTCTGTTGTTTCTGATTTTGTTGTCATGGAGGACTGATTCGAGTTGAAAAATAAATGCTGCGCTCATGGAATGGCATGCTTTGAGAACTACTGAAAAGTGCTATTTACAAAATGAATGCCATATGCTGCATTTGCTGTAGGCCTGTTGTTTACCTTTTTGTCGGTGACACTTTGATATCTTGATAATATACAGCTGTTTTAAAGGGCAAATCCACAGATAAAACTGGTCGCCCCGCCTCTGTTTTGGGAAAAAAGCTGAGGAATGGGCCTGTAACCATATAACCATTCTCAGATTAATAGACAGAGCTATGGATGCAAGGACTGTTATCCATGATAACAACAATGATATCCATGATATAACAATGATATAACAATGATACCGTGTTTGTTACATTTACAATGTTTGCAAACATTGGATTAAAACAAGCCTATATTTTAGATTCTCATGAAGTGCGACAGTTGAGCTAAACTCATGAGGCATTTATACGTTTTATTCTTCAAGAATCAATGCATATACATTATACCATTTCTATATCCAAAAATGGGTGTAGCAGCTACTGATTGCCCCTTTAAGTTGATCAAAAGTGTGCAAGTTTGAGCCTGTGTCCATTAGGCCTATGGATTTTTTTCTTGTATCAGCATGAATTAGATTGAGCAATTAAAGCCCAACTTTTATTCCATAGGCTGGGATCCGCACCATGCAGCTGTTGCACAAGCACATTTTTCACCCACCGGCTGTCTACTAGTTTCAAAAGCAGTGATTGATAGGCATCTTAAACTTCTTGAATTCAACCATTATTGGGTTCAAATACACATTCAGATTTGTCAACAGCCATCCACAACAACCACAATCTGTAAAGCTCAAATAGCTAAATGAGAGATCAGCAGTGGGATTCACATCAATGCGCTATGATATAAATAACAAGTGTTATCCGTATCGCCGTAGACTACACTGCTGTCATCCTTACCTCCAAGCGTTTGTTCAAGTTGGATAATCTTTGGATGCCGACCGCAGTCACACCATTGGAAGACATAGCTTGGACTGTAGCCTACAAAAGCCTATTCCTGCTCTTTTCCCGCGACCCATCAAACACATTTGGTGTGTCGTCATAGTGGTCTCTGACTTGTGGTCAGACTCGCTCAGGTGTCACAAACTTAAGTGTCAAAGTTTTTTTTTTGCAAACATCCTTTCTGAATTTTAAAGTAATCCTCAAAGTAATCATCTAGTTTTTCAAAAGTATCTGTAATCTGATGACCATATTTTTGCTGGTAACATAACGGATTACAGGTACCGTTTTTTTTGTAATCCATTACTCCCCAACCCTGGTCTTTTCAGAAGGAGGAACCACACGGACTTGGATGAGGTATTTTGAGTATGTGTAGTTACATAGGTAGAGATGGGTTGTGTGTGTATGCAGCTGTGTGTATGGGGGGGGTAAAACATAGAGGCAAAACAAACAAATGGTCATCAATCTAATGATCTAACACACTTGTTTAAACAGGCGTTGCTGCACATGCACACACACACACACACACACACCAAGTTTCCCCTGGCAACTTCAGACTGGATGGATTCTCCCTTTCTTGAAATAATCATTGATCTATTAGATCAATGATCAATAAAGAAATATTCACTTATCTGAAATAACTTGGTTGGTAGCCTAGCGTAAAATCTCCTTACACGTATCCATCTATCAGTGATGTTTTCAAGGATGTTTTCAAGGATGTTCAAGGATGTTATCCCAAAACAGGGGCATAGTGTCCGTTATGCTGTAGGCTATGCATTAGGCTCAGCTATACCACTAACTTAGGCTACCGCTTGTTCACCTCATACAAACTAGTGGCTAGACCTGTTAGGTTATAATAAAGGTCCATAAAATTGCTTTCTTAGATGGGGATTTAAACTGCCTCCCTGCACCGTGGCTATGCAAGTTCCATGACAGGGGTTTGGGGGCAGCCCTTGAGCAAGACAGGGACGTGCAATCCTTCTCCGTGCAATCCGTGACTTATATTCACAAGATAATAAGCATAGGCCTATGAGACTACTTAATTGGAAGTGTACATCACCATGCCATTACACACACATTTGTAAGTTAAACTTTCGTTTTGACACAAAGGCAGCTGGACCTAGCTGTCACTCTAAAATACTATGCAAGGTGTTGGCATACGCAGGGGATTGGGAACATCGTGGCAAATTGTGTGTGTGATTTTGGTTTTACTATCCTTGTGGTGACCAGACGTCCTTTACAAGGATAGTATAACATGGACAATTCTGAGAAGTGGGGACATTTCGCAAAATGCTATTTTAGGTTTAGGGTTACAATTAGGTTTAGGTTTAGGGTAAGGAATTAGGGTTCTGGTTAGGGTTAAGGTTTAGGGTAAGGAGTTAGGGTTCTGGTTAGGGTTAAGGTTTAGGGTAAGGAGTTAGGGTTCTGGTTAGGGTTAAGGTTTAGGGTAAGGAGTTAGGGTTCTGGTTAGGGTTAAGGTTTAGGGTAAGGAGTTAGGGTTCTGGTTAGGGTTAAGGTTTAGGGTAAGGAGTTAGGGTTCTGGTTAGGGTTAAGGTTTAGGGTAAGGAGTTAGGGTTCTGGTTAGGGTTAAGGTTTAGGGTAAGGAGTTAGGGTTCTGGTTAGGGTTAAGGTTTAGGGTAAGGAGTTAGGGTTCTGGTTAGGGTTAAGGTTTAGGGTAAGGAGTTAGGGTTCTGGTTAGGGTTAAGGTTTAAGGTAAGGAGTTAGGGTTCTGGTTAGGGTTAAGGTTTAGGGGTTAGGGAAAATAGGATTTTCAATCAATTGTTTGGTCCCCACAAGGATAGTAAAACAAATGTGTGTGTGTGTGTGTGTTCATTCAGAGTGGTTACATTTCCCCAGCCCAGCCCTCAAAAATGTTGCTGCTCCTGATGCCCAGATAAGGGATTGTAAAACATGGAAAGTATCCAGCTTTGCTGTGACTCAGGTGACTCTCGTGTGTGCGTGGGCTTATGTGAATACTTGACTGGGTGTTATTGACAGGTAGTGTTTTATCCACTTTGAGACAGGCCTTTCTGTCAAGTTCGGAGGACTTTGATCGGTATGATAATTAAAGAAGGCCTTCTGAGGCTGAAGATCCTCCATCCCACCTGGCTTCATTGTTTCCATTCTAGAGTAACATCAGGAGCCCCATTTATACCTGATTCTAACATGTATCCTTTGCCCTGATCTTGTCCACATACTGATTGTCCCCACATTTTTAGACAGCTGTAGACGTTTAAAAGACACATTGTGATCTGATTGTGATCAGATCTTCCTGGCCTCCCCAGGAAGTAGTCGGGTACACATTGTGTCTGGATATTTTACAGGTGTAGACAGATTAGGGCAGTGAAACCATTTAACCATTCATCATTATCCCATCGTCTAAAATCCTTGACAGGTGGCGGCGCACTACTGACTTATGACACCAAGTCTTAAAATAAAGAAATATAATTTTGAAAAAATATCCGTCAAATATTTTGCATTTAGGGAGACTACGAAATCTGGTCACAACGCGGATACAGTGGACAGATAAGAGACACATCTTAATACCATGTGTAGACGCTTTTCTGAAAACGTGGGCACAATCAGAATGTGAACAACATTAAGACAGAGGACGCATGTTTGTGCCTGTTATAAACAAGGCGAGGGGGTGTGAATGCAGTCTGTCTCTACAGTTTGTAGGCAGCAATTTGGTGCTCCAGGTTCAACTAGACGAGAATAAGTGACTGTCACCTGCAAAGTTTAAGTTTAGATAACCTGTGACAGTCTATTGGTCTGTTTTCAGTCCAGTCAATGGAATATGGCTGGTACAGTCTGAGACTAGACATACAAACTGTTACAACTGACCCAGATTCAGCTTTAGCTAGTTAAAATGCCAGATTAGCTAGTGGCATGTGACAATGATCTGACTTTGGAATATAGCACTTAACATTAAAGGTGTAGCTCTTGTTATTTTTTACATACAAAGCCAATGCAATGCGATCTGGGCCAGCGTATTATAGGTGTGTGCTGCACATCCTGTTATTTGTGCATGTGTGTGTGTGTCTGTGTGTGTGTGTGTGTGTGTGTGTGTGTGTGTGTGTGTGTGTGTGTGTGCGCGTGTGACCTTCGAAAGTCTATTGACCCTGTCAATACAGTTCCTATCATTCTGCAAACCATGCACAGTAGCAGGATATTCATGTAATGTGTGATGGCGTGTGTGGAGGGAGGGAGTGTTTCTGTTGTTTGAGGGGACTGGTTAGAAGTCATTAAGTATTCTAGCTTCTTTTGGGCAAACACAGTCTTTCTAGAGGACTATAATGCAAACATAACCCTGCTTTGAACCTCATCCCCCTGAACACTGTATATACAAAGACAAAATCACATACCGTACGTACTGTATACACACAGACCCACAGAGTGGTATTCAATAAAGACCTAGGGATCACGCTGACACCAGTCATCTTCTGGGGAAATAAAGCTCTCTTTGTTGTCCTGCAGTGAATACAGGACTTATTGCAACATACAGACCTGCCTGTTTGAACGAGATGTTTTTCCTAGCCCTTCCCCCTTGGTTTTACTAACAACCAGTCTAATTTCTCTGCTGCCAACAGTTATCCCAAGAACTGTTGTATTGCTTCAATTTTGTCAGAAATCACTCGACTGTGACAATTAAGTCCTAACTGTGCGAGTTACTGTCACTCCCTGGCCATAGAGAGGCTTTTATTTTCTATTTTGGTTAGGCCAGGGTGTGACTAGGGTGGGCATTCTAGTTTCTTTATTTCTATGTTTTGGCCAGGTATGGTTCTCAATCAGGGACAGCTGTCTATCGTTGTCTCTGATTGGGAATCATACTTAGGCAGCCTTTTTTCCCACCTGTGTTTTGTGGGTAGTTGTTTTCTGTATTGTTTTTGCACCTTACATAACTGTTTCGGTTTTCCCTCTTGTTTATTTTGTTCGAGTGTTTTGTGATCAAATAAAATAATGAACACTTACCATGCTGCGCTTTTGTCTGATCCTCATTACGACGAGAGCCGTGACAGTTACATTTTTTATTAGTCGTATCGGACTGAGCTGCACATTCTACATGCTCACCTCACTCCAAATGTCCTATATTTTAGGCTACGATTTGGCTATGATTTGGTCAAACAGTAATGTGCATTATCCTCATTCTTTACTGTAATGAAAGTCGCTCCGCTGCCCCTGTACCTGTTTCACTGGAGCTTACTTCTGTGATGATCAAAAATTGTTCTGATTGTAGGCTATAACATTTCAAAATCCAACTGCGGGTAAAACACAGCTTTGGAGGCAACTGATGTTGTCACTGTTGAAGAGAGAATATTCTCATCTTTCTGTAGGTATAATTTAATATTGAGCTCTATAGCAATTATTTTACAACTAATATATTTGATATGGCTTTGAGAAGTATTTTTAGGATATTACATTTACTGTTAGATTATTACATGGCTACCAGCAGTGGGTATTATGTTTAGAGTTAATTATCTAGCTACCCAGCTAGCACATAATGTTCTGAGAACCATATGTTTCTTATAGCTTGGTGAGAGTGTGGTTATCCTATGGTTATTTTGCAGGATAGTTGCTTGACTTTGGAACATTCTCAGCACATTGAAGGAACTTGAGAAAATAATGTCATTTTCTTGTTATTTCATTACTTTAACAGAACGTTTCCTAAACGTTCAAACATGGTTACATTGTCTAAAATGTTGGTAATGTTCTAAGAACGTTCTCCAACTTCTTTGACAGTGGGAATGTTCTCAAATATTTCAGAGAACGTAAAGAAACAATGTTCTTCTATGAGAATGTCAATATTTCAGCATAACGTTTCCTACAGGTTCCCTCTTAGTTCTATCTAAAGAAATGTTCTCAAATTGTTCGAAGAAAGTTAAGAAACAACGTTCTTCTGTGGGTACGTTTCCTACAGGTTTCTTGATGGTTCTATTTAAAGTAGTGTTCTCAAATTGTTCTGAGAACATTAAATCAAAATCAAATGAAATGTATTTGTCACATACACATGGTTAGCAGATGTTAATGCGAGTGTAGAGAAATGCTTGTGCTTCTAGTTCCTACAATGCAGTAATAACCAACGAGTAATCTAACCTAACAATTCCAAAACTACTACCTTATACACACAAGTGTAAAGGGATAAAGAATATGTACATAAAGATATATGAATGAGTGATGGTACAGAACGGCATAGGCAAGATGCAGTAGATGGTATCGAGTACAGTATATACATATGAGATGAGTAATGTAGGGTATGTAAACAAAGTGGCATAGTTTAAAGTGGCTAGTAATACATGTATTACATAAAGATGCAGTAGATGATATAGAGTACAGTATATACATATACATATGAGATGAGTAATGTAGGGTATGTAAACATTATATTAGTAGCATTGTTTAAAGTGTCTAGTGATATATTTTACATAAATTTCCATCAATTCCCATTATTAAAGTGGCTGGAGTTGAGTCAGTGTGTTGGCAGCAGCCACTCAATGTTATTGGTGGCTGTTTAACAGTCTGATGGCCTTGAGATAGAAGCTGTTTTTCAGTCTCTCGGTCCCTGCTTTGATGCACCTGTACTGACCTCGCCTTCTGGGTGATAGCGGGGTGAACAGGCAGTGGCTCGGGTGGTTGTTGTCCTTGATGATCTTTATGGCCTTCCTGTGACATCGGGTGGTGTAGGTGTCCTGGAGGGCAGGTAGTTTGCCCCCGGTGATGCGTTGTGCAGACCTCACTACCCTCTGGAGAGCCTTACGGCTGTGGGAGAAGCAGTTGCCGTACCAGGCGGTGATACAGCCCGACAGGATGCTCTCGATTGTGCATCTGTAGAAGTTTGTGAGTGCTTTTGGTGACAAGCCAAATTTGAAGGTTGAAGAGGCGCTGCTGCGCCTTCTTCACGATGCTGTCTGTGTGGGTGGACCAATTCAGTTTGTCTGTGATGTGTACGCCGAGGAACTTAAAACATACTACCCTCTCGACTACTGTCCCATCGATGTGGATAGGGGGGTGCTCCCTCTGCTGTTTCCTGAAGTCCACAATCATCTCCTTAGTTTTGTTGACATTGAGTGTGAGGTTATTTTCCTGACACCACACTCCGAGGGCCCTCACCTCCTCCCTGTAGGCCGTCTCGTCGTTGTTGGTAATCAAGCCTACCACTGTCCGCAAACTTGATGATTGAGTTGGAGGCGTGCATGGCCACGCAATCATGGGTGAACAGGGAGAACAGGTGAGGGCTCAGAACGCACCCTTGTGGGGCCCCAGTGTTGAGGATCAGCGGGGTGGAGATGTTGTTACCTACCCTCACCACCTGGGGGCGGCCCGTCAGGAAGTCCATTACCCATTTGCACAAGGCGGGGTCGAGACCCAGGGTCTCGAGCTTGATGACGAGTTTGGAGGGTACTATGGTGTTAAATGCTGAGCTGTAGTTGATGAACAGCATTCTCACATAGGTATTCCTCTTGTCCAGATGGGTTAGGGCAGTGTGCAGTGTGGTTGAGATTGCATCGTCTGTGGACCTATTTGGGCGGTAAGCAAATTGGAGTGGGTCTAGGGTGTCAGGTAGGGTGGAGGTGATATGGTCCTTGACTAGTCTTTCAAAGCATTTCATGATGACAGAAGTGAGTGCTACGGGGCGGTAGTCGTTTAGCTCAGTTACCTTAGCTTTCTTGGGAACAAGGACAATGGTGGCCCGCAGCTGGTCTGCGCATGCTCTGAGGACGCGGCTGGGGATGCCGTCTGGGCCTGCAACCTTGCGAGGTTTAACACGTTTAAATGTTTTACTCACATCGGCTGCAGTGAAGGAGAGTCCGCATGTTTTGGTTGCGGGCCATGTCAGTGGCACTGTATTGTCCTCAAAGCGGGCAAAAAAGTTATTTAGTCTGCCTGGGATTAAAACATCCTGGTCCGTGACGGGGCTGGTTTTCTTTTTGTAATCCGTGATTGACTGTAGACCCTGCCACATACCTCTTGTGTCTGAGCCGTTGAATTGCGACTCTACTTTGTCTCTATACTGACGCTTAGCTTGTTTGATTGCCTTGCGGAGGGAATAGCTACACTGTTTGTATTCGGTCATATTTCCGGTCACCTTGCCCTGGTTAAAAGCAGTGGTTCGCGCTTTCAGTTTCACGCGAATGCTGCCATCAATCCACGGTTTCTGGTTTGGGAATGTTTTAATCGTTGCTATGGGAACGACATCTTCAATGCACTTTCTAATGAACTCGCTCGCCGAATTAGCATATTCGTCAATGTTGTTGTTGGACGCAGTGCGGAACATATCCCAGTCCACGTCATATCCCAGTCCACGGAAGCAGTCTTGGAGCGTGGAATGAGATTGGTCGGACCAGCGTTGAACAGACCTGAGCGCGGGAGCTTCTTGTTTTAGCTTCTTAAGAAAACTTTCCATTAAAAAAAACAAGAAAACTTCCGTAATGTTCAGAGTTCTAATTTTTTTTACATTTAAAAACATATACTGTTCACCGTTCTCAGCATCAACAAAACTCTCTCTATCCTCAATGTTGTTAAGTGTGTTCAGCTGTGTTTGCCGCGCCCACACATTGGCCACACCTGGTCTTAATGATCGCTTGTTTCCTTTGAAATAGGGTCTGTTTGAATAGACTAAAATAAACAGCTTTGTATGAGTTATAAAAACATGGCATGGTAGCCCCATCCTGGTGGTGTAGTGGACTTATTCCATGGATAGAGAACAGAAGACGATCATAGGTTTGAATCTCACATGCCGCAATAAAAAATACATGTTTTTGCATGATTAATGCCCACGCAAATACATTTCTATGTGTCCTATCTGTGCTTTGAGTTCAAAACAGTTAACTCAAACTAAGCTAGCAGTGTTGTTAAAAGTTTTATTGAACATTGAACATTATTTAATTACCTTCAAATAACCTGGCAATTTCCATTGTCAGAACGTTATTAAAACCTCCCAGGAAAATTCGCTGGATTTTAGGTTGCACCTAAAAATATCTTGAATCATGACATTGAAAGTCACTTCAGAAGTCTATTAAACCTCTTAATTAAGCATAGCAAAAAAAATGATCGGTGTCACCAAATCATGGGCTTGTGCAACCAACTGAAAATGCTAGTCTGGAGCCCTGAAACTCATAACTTACATTGCTCTTCTGGACAAAAGCTCTGTCTTTCAGCTTTCTACTAAACTATGCATAGTTGCGTAATGTACAGTATGTGCACAGAGTGATATATAATGTTTAATGTTCATATTCTCTGTCTATTAAACTTAAGCACATGCGTCATTCAGCTACCATTGTAAGCTGCTGTCCAAACCAGAGCCGTTTAAGTGTGTTTTAGAGTTTGCATTAGATTGGGCCTGGCAAAAACAAACATGTCTTTCATCAACAGCCACTGGTGAGTCACCTAGCCAGCAACACTCATAACTTGTAGAATAGGGTTTGAGTCAGGCCTTGACTTCCCTCCATCCCTTGTTTGACTTTATGAAGTCCCACAGGGTCCACATGTTTTCTCCATGCGTATGTTTATTAAAACATGTTTGTGTGTTTGTTTCTGTGTGATGAGTGATGCGATTCATGTGACTGTTTTGAAAAACCTAGGCAAGTTGGCATTGTCGTGGCATCGCACTGTGCCAAGCTGCAAGCTGTGCCAAGCTGTCCAGTGTGTGTGTGTGTGTGTGTGTGCATGCATGATACACTGCCTTTTTGACAAAACAGCTGTGCTGTGTTGCCATTGTAAGTGTATCGTGTGAACATGCCCAGGAAACTAGTGGGAGTGACCATAGGTATTGCACAACAGTTCATTGAACTTCATATATGTCTAAAACACTGTACAACAGTTACATTAATGCTAGCGTTACAGGAAAGCTTATTGAAACTGTTAATGTTACTCTCTTAGAAAACAAACAGCTTCTTCTGCTGTCCCCATAGGATAACCCTTTTTGGTTCCAGGTAGAACAATTTTGGGTTCCATGTAGAACCCTCCGTGGAACCAACAAGGGTTTTTCAAAGGGTTCGCCTATGGGACAGCCGGTTTTAGAAAGCACCTTTTTATCTAAGAGTCTACCCGGTTCCTCTTGTTATGCAAAGTTGTGCCTGATCTGGAGACGTGCTATCTCCACAGCCCTGTACTGTGTGGGTGACATCAGTTGGCATGGCATAACAAGAGGAACTGCCCCTCCCTACCTTAAGGCTATGCTCAAATACCACTTCCCTAACCGTGCACTCCGTTCTGCCACCTCAGGTCTCTTGGCCCTCCCACCCCTATGGGAGGACAGCTGCCGCTCAGCCCTTCTCTGTCCTGGCACCCCAATGGTGGAATCAGCTTCCCCCTGAAGCTAGGACAGCAGAGTCCCTGCCCATCTTCCCGAAAACATCTGAAAAACTACCTCCTCAGGCACTATCTGAAATAATCTTCTTCCTCGCCTTGACCCCCCCAATTTTTTTAAAGAAAAAAAAGAACACTTAACCAGCACTTGCACTTGACCCCCCTGCCCCCCCCCCCCCCCCCCTCTTAGCTCCGATTCTGCTGACAGCTACGTTATTGAAGATAAATGTACTTTCTATGCCTGTGATATGTGGTTGTCCTACCTAGCTATCTTGAGATGAATGCACTAACTGTAAGTCACTCTGGATAAGAGCATCTGCTAAATGACTCAAATGTAAATGTAACAGAGAAAGACTCCAGGCAGGTTGGAACTGGTTGGTTTGGCCCTTGGCTTTGTGTCAAGAGTCTGCAAACTGCAAAATTGTTAATGGTTTCTGTGGTCTTTAAATGAACTTATAGTGCATAGTTGTTGCATTGGATAGGCCTATGTAATAGTGAATATCCATGATTTAACTAATGGAAGCAATTAGCATTCATATGCATTGTCATCCTTTCAGATCTTTTCATATCGAGCCGCGGTATGTGAGATGTCATGTTCTGCCAGACGTCTTCACGAAGAGAATGCATCTGCGTTGGATGCTTCCTTTGTGGAAGTCTTGCAAACTGAGCATCGTTTTGCAGAAAACAAATTCATAATCAACACCATTCATGCATGATGTCCCATGAATTAAAAACATCCCCGGTTCCTTCCCAATTCATGGCTCATAGACTGGATGTTGTAGCACACCTTTCTGCACAGTTTACCCAACGTCACTGTACCAGTAAATCATTAACTAAAGAGACTGGCTTCAAAGTGTTGGCAAAGTTGGCATGACCAGGGTAACTAAACATATGCCACGGGGAAACAATACATTCTGTAGAATGGCAGTATGTTTTGTTATTCTGTATGATTCATCAGTCAACATCAGTCAGGAAAATGTAATCTGATACACCCTCTTGTGGGCGGAGATGGTATAATAAAGCTAGAAGATGCTGGTCAGTGAGACCAGCTATCTTGAAACAAACATAGTACCTCTTGTGGTGAAAAATTCACATGACCAGCCATTTTCACTTGGCAGGGGTTTAGGTGGTTGAAACTTCCCGAACGTAGAAGATACAAATGTAAGTGAATAGTGTAGACGATTATCGTATTGATTGATGTGAAAAGTGTTTCTCTAGGTACTGGATTAATCTTCAACATTGCTGAATTATTTCTGAACATTTCACTCCTCTTAAAACACCCCGGATGTTGCACACGTATCTACAATGGAATGCTGTTGACCATTCTGCATTCGGGGAGTGATGACCGTAGCTCACTATAATGGGATGCCACAGTGGGTGAGCTAGCCTAACTGCTTCTGTTGACAACACAGTCTACTTAAAAGCCTTTGGGTATAGTGGTGACAGCCAAAACCTCCTGAAAACAGACCAGTGCCTCTTCACACACATGTCCCAGAATCCACGCGGTGTAGTCTAACTGCTGCACACACGCATTGGTGTGACTAAGCCGTGTGGAGTGAATGTCGTCTGACCAGTGTCCCATTTGTCTCTGCTATAATTGTTGTCGTCTGCCGAGCATGATCAAGGTGTCAACACTTACAATGAATGCTCTAATGAACTCACCCCATTTGGAGGGAGGAAATGTTTTTGGTTGTGTTTGTTCCTGTACTGCAGTACATGTATGTACACAGTGTGTGAAGAGAACAACAGATGCCATAGTTGAAGCAGGAAACACAAGGGTTGTCGTTTTGTTCTTGGATAAGTTGAGTTTAAGAAAACTATACTTTTCTGTTTTACAGGTGATGTTATTTTCAGAGCGTCAAGCAGTCATGGGAGGTGACTGGACTTTTGTACCTTTCATTTTGACAAGGTCATATAACATTAATGGGATAACAACAACATGTGGGTGGGACTATCAGCCATGCCATGGGTCTGTGAATGTGTGTGACAGAATGTGGGTCAAAGGCTAAGGATATGAAAGAAAAAGAGAGGCTGAGCGAGTAGTCGCAGGATAGAAACATAGTTACATGTTTATCAGTGGTAATGGGTGAGAAGATCTGCCTGCTCTAAGCCTAACAGTACCTATCTTTCTCTCTCTGTGACAGGAGTTTTGATCAGCTGAGTGTGTCGACAGAGTACAGCGTCAACAGCACCAGGACGGAGAGAGACAGGGATGCTACCTCCATGTTCAGCTTCGACATGTCAGCCTTCAACAACCTCAGCCCCACCAAGTCCAGAAATAAGGTACGTCACAATATAGTAGTGTACAATAGGAGTCCACTTTTGTGTTGTGGAGAACTAATCAGGAAATATCCATTATTTACTATATCTGAATTACTGTACTTTCAAACCACCCCCTCTTTACCTTCTGTGAGGACAATCTGGACTCCTTTAGGATTTTTTGATTTAATTTATTAGGATCCCCTTTAGCCGACGCCAATGGCGCCAGCTAGCCTTAGGACAGACTCATCTAAAAATGATTTTGAGATGAATGATGAAATGTGACTTTAGTATACATAGTGGCTAATCATACTGTACCATACATGTTTACCATAGTTCTACAATTGTCCAAAGTATATGTCAAACATAGAGGACTTTCAGAATGGTTAGAATAATATCCAACTGACTTGATAACACTTGATAAAGATTTGTATTTTTTTATGTGAAACATTTTTCAAATCATTTGAGAGTGACAGAATCTGTCTCTTAGAGACATTTACCCCATACAACTGATTGTTACCGCTTGCACTGAGCCTGGCTGATAGGTCATATAAAAAGGGTGCATAGGAGGGCAGTATTGACTCACTTTGCAGGGTATCAGCTGCAGGAGAGGTAGTGTGGTTATAGGATACCTTCCAGATACACAAATCCTCCGCAGAATATCTTTACAATGCCCACGGAAATCCATTTTGATTGTGTCATTTGCACAGGCCTGTGCGTAATGTGTGTATCTGGAACCCACCTGTAGTGTTATTGATTCTAACTGCCCATAAACATTTTATGCAGCAACTGAAATTCTTCAGACAGACCCCTCAATATAAGTTTATGACTCCGTTTATACTAAAGCTTTGCATTACGCAATATTTGGGTTTGGAGTAACAATCGATATGAGCATTTATTCCACGCCTAGAGGTTTTAAGATCAATGTCAGACTGTAAGTTCTTTATCAGCGTCCTGTCAAATTGTATAGAAACCATTAAGGGCGAAGGGTCAAATTACAAGATGCCATAGATATCCTCGGTGAAATGGCATGCTAGAAATGATTCTTTAGAATTGAATTTCCTTACTGTGTTATTCTCCATTGACACAGACTTGTCCAACCTGTTCTCCGTCCTGGAGTAATTAATGGGGTAGGATTCACTCTGTGTTCTATTAATATTCATCCAACATTCACAAGTGCAGAATTGAGCACATTTCAGCCATTCAAGAAGAAAAAACCTGGTTACTGGGGTAGACTTTTATTTCTATGCTAGGCTCACAATTTGGAACATAACCTGGAATACAGTACTGCAAGCACAAAGTCTGTGGTTTCTCCTTTCATGTGTTTCCTGACCTGTCTGAGGCCATTTGGAAACAAAGGAACAATGAGCTCTGTTTCAACAGGATTTTGTATTAGGTAAAAGTCCTGTTGAGATCCAGACTCTTCTCTGTTAAAACCATTTCGTGCACAGGTCCATATGAAACAATACCAGCAAATCATTCAACTTGTGTCAATTTAAAGGGAAAGGGTCAAAATGTGTGTCCTTGCATGTGTTAGATTTGGTCAAAACATTTATACTCTACACAACCGAAACATGCTGCGATTTGCAAGTATGCAAATGTCCATACTGTGTTACGTACAACCACAAGAGATGTGTTCTTTCTTTGTCTCAGTCCAACTGAAAGTATCTCTCCTGTCCATGGTATTATTATATTGATAAAGAGGTTTTCAGACTACTCACTTGCTCCAGTTTGAATGAGGAAGGAAGGGTGGGGTTGTTAGGCAGATATCCGTGTCCATATATTCTCATTGGATCATTCATTCCTGTGAGTTGTTTGCTATGTCAAAGCTCTTTCACAATAGCCTATATGCTGCACTGTACTTGGCAGTACAAATTGATTTATGCCCTGAAGCGATGTACTGTAGTTTGTTTGATAGTCTACTCAAGGCTAGACATATACAGATACACACATACATCACACACAGACTGTCTGTCTCTCTGTGAAGGTAATTTTTTTCCCCCACATTGTTGGATTTGGCGGCGTTGTGACTCTTATCCCAGCTTAGCAGGAAGTAAAAAGCTGATCAACATTAGCTTTTTGCAGCTGATATGCGAGTGGTCAACTGGGCTGGAGTGGTGCAGTATATGGTCAGTATGTTGGGATTCTAAAGAAAGGAAATCTACCGGTTAAATTCCAGGAAGTGTCACTAAAATGGTATGCAGCGGTCTCATTTTTCTTGTGTTAGTGTGTATTATCTTTGGTTATGATTTGTAGCCTGTTCCAGCCTGTACTAGGAAACAGACAGAGTGTCCTGTGATTTTGTATATATGCTACTGTGTCTACTGTGTTTTTATCTAGTCAACCTTTTATGTGATGTGTATTTTTTATTGATTCGATGGAACCCAGGTCTCCCTGGAAAACAGTGGCAAGTGTTACTGAATATACTATCCTGGCTAAAGGAAACAAGCAGACCATGTCGTTATTGACTTACCTGGCTAAGTATAGGTTGAATGAGACAGAAATATATTGTATTTGCTTCAGATATGATATTTACTCCAATGATACTGCATAGATCGTATTACAAACTAGTCTTATTTGATGACCCTCCCATTCCTAGTTTGCCTCGTTGGTTCTCATTCCTCCTATCCCGCAGTGGGTTTGAATACTTGTGGTTACTGACTTGTGGGCATCACAGAAATGTTCCTGTAATGTTCTATCTGTCCAATGTTGTCATTACCCAGGTGCTGTAGCAGCCTGATCATGTTCAACCTGGCTGTTAGTAGAAAGACACATTCACTATTCAGCTTGGCTGGTGTTTGATTTTGACAAGAATCTGTACCTAATCTTCGGAGGTTATAGTTAAGGATATTAAGGTAAATGTACTAAATTATATCAAGGACTGAAAGAAGTGAGATGAGACCCAACCTCTGGCTCTTTGTATAGCTGTGCCAAAAACAACAGGTGTGTCTGTTCTCCATTTGGGTATTTATTTTTCTTTTTCTTTTTTTTGTCTCTCTGTCTCCTCCCAGAGCTCGGACGGAATGTTTAACCGCATCAGCAGTTTATTTTCCACCAAGAAGAAGAAGAGCCGGAGTGGTTCACTCTCAGTAGGCTCAGAGGATGGATCCTGGCTGGGTCCTGGCTCTCCCATCTCTCCCCTGTCACCTGGTTCTCCTCTCTCCCCCCACCAGAAGGACGGGCTGAGGACCACCACTACCCAGAAAGAGGGGGAGGTAGTGGAAGCGGGAGCTGGGCCAGTGCTGGAGAGTCTGTCGGAGCTCCAAGCGAAGGGGTCAGTGTTCAGTAGCAGCTCCAGCCCTATTACATCCAGCCTAGCCTCTCTGTTGGTGGCAGACACAGAGGACCTGCCGTTTGCAGACAGTGATAGCAGCGGCCGGGGCAGCGTGAGGGAGGTGCAGGTGTGCAGGGTCAGCCGGGCGGAAGCAGAGTCAGACGGAGAGGCAGACAGGAATTCTGGGAATCTGACTCCCACGAACGTGTTCCCCTCCGGAGCAGAGCAAGCCCCAGAGCTCGGCCTCACTAAGGACGTGGTGGAGGAGGTGAACAGGAGGCTGCAGGTATATCTGAAGGAACAAACCACTGTGAAAGACGGAGAGGGGTCGGAGTGGGGCAGCCCAGTGGTCCAAACCACCCTCAGGTCGTTTGAGCTCTCTCAATCTCACCTAAAGACTGATGTCACCTCTCTCGGCATCGAGTCTAAAAAGACCTCTCTGAAAACATCTGTTGGAGGGAAGGGGAGTTCCCTGCTGGGAGTGACTCTAGGCTCTCAGTCTCACACCCCGTCCTCCTCAGACCCACAGCCAGAGGGTGAGGAGGGAGAGAACAGCCCAGCCATGGGGAAGAAGAACAGGAGAAGGGCTCTGAAACCCACCAGCGTCAGCTCGGCTGAAACTGCTCCCCCCAGCCAGATGACGTTACCTGGGGGAGAGGGGACGAGGCGGGACTCACCTGCGAAGCTACATAAACCTGTGTGGGTGGAAACACACCTGGGAGAAGAGCCCATACCTGTGTCTGTGGCCCCTGTGGTGTACACTGATACTGCCGGTGTCCTGGCCACTGTAACCCTTTCAGCGGTATCCGGTGGCAGAGAGCCAGAGCTGGCTGTATCCACAGCACCAGTCTCCAAGGACTCCGAAACAAACAAAGCCCGGCCAGAGTCGACCAGTCCAGCCACAGACTCCGAGTGCAACCCCCCTCTAGAGGATGAGACGGCCCTGAGCAAAGAGGAAAAGCGCAGGAGTGCGAAACTGTCCCACAGTGAGAAGCTTTTCACTAAGAAGGTGTATGTGAGCCCTGAGCCCAGTTTTGATGGGGATGAGCAGACAGAGAGAGAGCTGGAAAAGAATGACATCGTAGACTTGGCTTCAAAGATTCCTCAGAAGTCTGAGGTGAAACTGTAAGTGTCTTTATTTCACTTTTTTTGGGAGTCTTTTTAATGAGCACTTTGATCCTTGAGAGGGAGAGCGAGACAGAGAGAGAGAGAGAGGTGTGCAACCTAACCTGTGTATTCCCATGTCTATTTGTGCCAAAAGAGAACAATAAGAACAGTTCGTTACATAGCTGAAAAACTCCTGCATCATTCAAATGTTCACCTACAGTACTAATACTTTACTTTGACTAAATGATACTGACAAGACTACTGCATGTATGGAAGGCCATTGACTATACAGTACAACAATATCGTCTTATGTATTCGTCACAAAATACTGTGCACAGTCAGTCAGTCTTTACAACCGAGTCAATAGGCTAAATTGTTACGGGTCTGCTGTTGAGCAAGAAAAAAAAATACAGGGGAAGCATTTCAATATTGTAGTATACTGTAATTCAGTGGCAAATCAATCATGATGCAGCAGTTATTTGAATAATGCAACAAGTAAACTCATGAGCAACTGTTCCTTTTACCCAAGCTAATACGAATTGTGTTAAATTATGCTAGCAGCGACCATGACAGCTTCAGATGTAGGATCTTAATTTGAGCCAGTTTGCTGCAGCAGGAAAATAATCCTGCAGCAACAGGACATTTGAATTATTATGTGGGTTATAATGAATTGACATTTTTGGTAGGGCAAATCAAGTCTGACATTTTAAAGTGGAAATTCCAAACTTTAGAAGTATTTTTATACCTAAAATACACTACAGGTTTGCATTTCCTGCCGTGCAGGAACATTCTCAGCAACAAAAGAGTGATCAGGTTAAGATCCTACATCTGTACCACTGATGCAATGCTTATTATCTTAACAATATGGTTAAGTCTGTTAACTGTGTCCTCTGGCACAGGGGATTCTGAAGAGAAAATATCATAGATGATCAGCCCAACCAAGATTGTCTTTAAAACAACTGTTTTTCCAATTTACTGTAACATTTCACACTAGTTATTTTGGAGGCCACTTTACTGGAGTAAGCAGAAGTTTGTAAACAGAACATTCATAGTAGATAAAGATAGGACGTGTAAAATATAATATATATTGCATGAGATGTAACCTGCTAATTATAATCACTGAAAGAAAAAAAAAATGTTTGTTCAAATGAGCTGTTGTTATATTTCAATCAAAATGGAGGGCATCTCAAACTGGGCACTCATTGGTTCATTCAACATTGTTTCCACGTCATTTCAGTGAAATTACTTTAAACCAATGTGGAATACACATCTGTGACCACTGGGCTGTGTTTACTTCAGGCGTTATTTCCATCCTGAATGGTGACTCATGACGAAAGTTACTCTGAAGGTGACCACAAGTCACTCACTTTGTTTGACTAAAAGGTTTGCTGAATAGAAACAATACAATGCTGATAAAAGTAAGGCATGCCATTCTGATATCCATCTATCAGATGTACTATTGTCACAAGGAATATGTATTTAGTTGTATCATATTCAGGTGGAATAGCCTGTTTTTAGATTAAAACTATTGTTATACTGTACCTCAATGGAATCAAATTTCTACTGTTCTACTGATACCTGAGGGGATGTTCTGCATATCTGAAAGTTTGAATTAAGAGCAGTTTAGAAAAATCTGTTTTGTCAAGTTACACATAGCAGAAGGATTTATTTCAGTTTCACTTTGCACTTATGGGTATTGCTAAAGGCTGTTTTTCTTTATCTGAAGAATGTGTTTATATATTTTAAAGTTGAATGTATAAATCAGGTAGCATCAATGTCATGTTATCTGAGTTTAACAAGCACACCTGTTTGTGGTGACAAGTTTATTCTGCACACTAAATTGTTTTCCCCTCCTCCCCTCAAAGTGAACCTTTTACTGCAGTGGGCTAAATCAGGATCACGCAGAGTGATTATTGGTAGTCTTAAACAAATCTACTTTAAAACAAAAGTGTACACCTCACACACATGGTTATGGGCGTAAAAATAGAAGACACTTGTACCATGTCAGATATAGAGGTGAAATGTGTTCCATTTTGAGTTTGCATCCCAATATTACACTTTATATACATCACAGAAGACTAAAATATAACCAAACTGTTTGACGTAGAAATGTTTTATACATTTTTATAATCTTTATTAATTAAAGAAAAATATAAATACCATTCTACCCATGAGGCGAAAGAGGGAGCTTTTGGTCACTGTCTGCAGGAAAGGGCTACTCACTATTTTTCCATCTTTTCTCTCCAGGTTGCCAAGCCTCAAAAAGGTGAATGTGAATCTCAAGGAACCAAACAATGACTGTATCATCTCTGTGGGAGAGATAACTGAGGGTACAGACTTTGACCTAAGCCACCATGAGCCCAAAGCTGTAGACAGTTCCCCAACCCCAGATCTGGATGAGGCCTCTCCAACCACAACCATGCCAGGACGCAAAACACAGCCTAACACTGGGGGTTCAGGGGTTAGAGGTCAGGGGATGCCCCAGGTCACCCCGTCTAAACCAGGGGATAAAGTAGGACATGTAGCCAGTCGGTTAAAGAGCCCATCTCCTTCTGTTGGACCCAAGTCCAAAGCTGGCCTGGGCATGGCTAAGGGAAAGGGTCTCAAAGATGGTGGAAAGTCTGGTGTTTCTAGTGGGGCTCCATCGCAAAGTACAACTAAAGATGGCGGGGAGAAAACAGAGGTTATGCCGTCTACATCAAAGGGTCAACTCACTGCAGAAAAAACAGAGATCACCGACAGCCCCAAGTCGAGAATCCCCAAAAAGTCATTATCAGAATCTGCATTGAAACCCCCAGTATCACCAGACACAACCTCAGTGGTTGATGTTTCAGAGGTTGTGCCTGTGGCTGGTTCCAAACAACAGAAAACTCCTGAACCTAAACATTTAATGATGAAAACAGGCACAAAGCCTATTGTTGAGGAGATGAAGGGAGTGGGTTCAGGAGAAAAACAAACTTCTGGGCCTGTTAAGTCAGAAGAGGTTTCACCTACTAAAGTACCACTCATGTCACCTGTGAAGTTCAGCAAAGATAAGAGCAAAGATATTTCAGATAAGGTTAACCTGGTCAATGGACTGGAGAAAGACCCAGAGGACAACACTACCACTGCCAAAACAAGTGAACCCAAAGATGTGAAAAAACAGACTCCCACACACCCAGACAGCAACAACAGCAGCTTGATACCAAAGAGTCGGTTACCCAAAGCCCCTGACAACTCTTCGGTCAGAAAGGCGAAAAATGGTAAACCCCAAACCATCGACACAGGCAGTAAAAAGACCAAAACCACTGAGAGAGCATCAGGTGTCAATAGTAGGCCTTCCACACCAACCAGTCCAAAGCAGCAGGAGCTTCCCAGCCCAGAGGAAAGGCCCACAGATGAGACCCTGATCCCTGAACCTGAGAAGGGTAAGACAAATGTGTCGTGCATTTTAAACATGCAGTATTAATAAGATTATCTGCTTGCTTATGGCATCTGTCTAGCTAACACACTTTAGCTGTGTGTTTAGTAGTGGTAATGTTTCAGAATTGTTTAATTGCTTTGATGGACTTGAGGTATTGTACATTTCACATATTTTATAGAGGGATAGCTCTCATTTTGCATTGTATGATTAAAAACGAACCAACACACCGTTATAAGAATTGTCTGACTAACTAATGTATCACCAACAGGAAGCAAGCTGCCTTGCCCTTTGCCAACAAACTTGCCCCAACAGCTCTCCAATAAGAGCAATCCACATGACGATGGTGACACACCCACCTCTCCCGCACTGGTACCAACCAAGTCAGAGAAACCTGCCTTCCTTAGACTGAAGAAGCAGAGTAACATCACATCTCCCATCATGAACAAGACTGCTGAGGATGCTGGGAGTTTGAAAAGTCCAGTGAAAGATCCAAGTGATTCTGTAACTGTGGCTAGCAAGCTTCCGATGTTCCGTCAGAAAACCCCCCCTAAAGGAAAACGCAGCAAACCCCTTAAGAAATTTGAGCAAACTGTGAACTCTGAAACACTATCTGAAACACAATCTACACCAGTACAAGATCATGTGTCGCTGATCACAGATAACTCTCAGATAGAAGATCAACAAACCAAACCAGCAACAGGCTCCTCACTAGTAGCAGACTGTAGCACTGAGCTTGTAAAATATCAAACAGATAAACCAGCAATCACTGGAACGAAGGAATCACTGAAGGACAGCAGTAGTAGTACACCTGTAACAAAACTGGATGCAAAATCGGAAATTGCACAAGAAAAATCCCTGTCAGTCAGAACTACCTCTATTACACAGAAACATCAAACCAAACCACCCCCAGATCTTTCATCAGAGATTGACCGCGACTATGTGGAAGCCTTAACAGATACACCACAGCTGCTGACAGGTAATGTAGAGCCAGGTGTCGTTGTGGAGAAACGCCCATCTGAACCAAGCCCCATTGTGTCTGCCTCAGGCACACCTACCCATG
Organism: Oncorhynchus mykiss; assembly: GCF_057628025.1. Lineage (NCBI taxonomy): Eukaryota > Metazoa > Chordata > Actinopteri > Salmoniformes > Salmonidae > Oncorhynchus > Oncorhynchus mykiss. Next base: position 59,257,710 of record NC_143046.1, on the reverse strand, counting down.
AGGAAGTAATATATGCATCTACCAAGCCTGCATTGACTGACCGCATTCATGCTGACACTGACACCCGAACCAATCAGAAGAGTAATGAGAGCAATGACAACACCTCTACAGCATCAGAGAAGCTCATATCTGGTGCTGGAGAGGAAATAGGTAGTACAAATCAGCCTGTGGAAAATGGCCTGGATGAAGCTAAGGAAAGCTCACCCAAAAATGCCTCCACTGTGGTTGAAAGTGGAGATAGTCTCAATATGGCAACACAGACAAATCTGATTGGCTTGGAGGAAAAATCAAAGGCACTAGCTAATGTTCAAACCCCAGATATAGTACCTATTGGTAATGCCATAGATTCTGATATATCCACAGTTTTTAGGAAAGAGAGTGAAGTACAGAAGGAGGGAGAGCCGGTGAAGGTCTCAGACATTCTAACAAAGGGTGGGATTGTTCAGAAAACAGTTGAAAATGGAGAGGTCCAACTGAACAAAGAGGTTCCTTCACTGACACATAATTTGGCAAATGCACATAGGCAGCCACACAAAGGAAAGAAACAAGAGGACAAACCCCATGAGGCAGCCAATAAGAGTACCGTAACTAAGATGGATGCAAAACAGGAATCAAAGACCAGAACCACAAAGGCTAAGGAAAAGAAGAAGGTGACAAAACAAGAAGATAGACCAAGTGAAGGAGTGACTAAAAACACTGTCTTTAAGATATTAGACACAAAACAGGAATCAAAAACCATAAGCACAAAATCTCAGGATGAGAAGGTATTGGTCCTCAAAGAACCCCCTAAAACTCAAAAAGCATCCCCCAATACTGAACTGCCTCTTCAGCCGCCAACTTCTCTGAAGCACCCCTCTCCCTTTAAACCTCTCCCTTTGAAACAGGCCTCTCCCTCCAGCTGGTTAGATGTGGAGCACAGATCCAAGCGGGAGCAGAAGAAGGAGACCAAGAGGAGGCTGGACTGTTCAGCCAGCGAGGATGAGAGTCTGGCTGAGTCTGACGATGTGGAGGACTTCATCAGGAACATAAAGGAACTGGGCACCCCCTTTTCCCTGCCCTCCAAGAGGCACCACAGTCATCCCAAGACCCCCTCACCCCCCTTTGCTCTGCCCGCCATCAAGGAGGACCGCTTCGAGAACCCCTTTGATGCTGAGGGCTTTCAGTTTGGCCTGAAGAAGAGGCTGAAGGATAAAGTAACCCCGGCCATGTTGATAAAGAAACAGCCTCACAGGGAGGACAAGACACGGACAAGACAGAATAGAGCAGAGGGTAGCCTTCTCTACAAAGCTCTCCAGTCTCCATCTAGAGCCCTGAGAAAACCAGGGTATCAAACAGACAGGAAAGATGGAGAGGTGGAAGTGAAGGTAGAAGTGAAGAGGGAGGTAGAGAAGGAAGAGGAGCAAGGGAAAGGAGAAGAAACCGGGCAGCTCTCGTCACGGCTTGGAAGGATGTCCATACTGTCCAAATTGTTGAGTTCCCCCAAGACTTCCGGAAAGGGCAACGGGGATCCTTCCTCCTCAGTCTCTATTGGTGCTCCTCCTTCTCTTACAACCCAGGGCACAGTGCCAGGAAGGGCGGGCGGGAGCGGTATGGATCCAGGCCTGCTTGTGGGTGTGGGTGCAGCTTGTGAGTCAATAATCAGTCCCTCTTCATCTCCTTCTTTGCCCTCATTCACTGAGCTAAAGCTACCAGATCACCTGGAGAAATGTCTCAGGGAAGACAAAAGAGCTTCACAGAGTAATGTTACACAGAGTGCTTTGGTTAGTACTGTAATGGACCTAGGTCAGGGTGCTGGACTTCCTTCTCTAAATATGAGCGTAAAGGGACTAACGTTACGACATCTTTCAACCGATAACCATCTCCCACAGGCCCCTCTGAATGGTCTTCTTACAGCCAACACAAAGGTAAGAGTCTCAGATGACTGCATGAAACCAACTGACAGTTTGGGGTTTTGCATTGTTGCTGTGTCTACCTTATTTTATTTATCTGTCTAAAATCTCTTTAGCCAGGTAGGGCAGACCGGGGTTGGTTGTCTCACAGGTTGGTCAATTTATATCAGGATGACAAAACATTGAAGTGACGGGAATTTGTGTTCTTCTTCATAGGTAAAAATATAGGTAAAAATAAATATTTAAAAAAGATCCACGTATCCTGTATCCTGTATCCAACAGTTATGTTTGTTGAAAAGTTCTTATTTCGGAGTTCCTAGGTCAAGCCATGTGGTAACTAGCATCTTAATTAGCGGGTGGTTGGGCCATCTTAATTAGCGGGTGGTTGGGCCATCTTAATTAGCGGGTGGTTAGGCCATCTTATTTCGCGGGTGGTTGGGCCATCTTAATTAGCGGGTGGTTGGGCCATCTTATTTAGTGGGTTGTTGGGCCATCTTAATTAGCGGGTGGTTGGGCCATCTTATTTAGTGGGTGGTTGGGCGCATACACACGCAAATGTACTCAAAATGTTATTCTCACGGCATAAAATGCTGAATTTTGTTAGGAATATTGTTGGCTGCTTTTCCTTCACTCTGCGGTCCGACTCATCCCGAACCATCTCAAATGGGTTGAGGTCAGGGCATTGTGGAAGCCAGGTCATCTGATGCAGCACTCCATCACTCTCCTTCTTGGTAAAATAGCCCTTACACAGCCTGTGTTGAGTCATTGTCCTATTGAAAATAAAATGATAGTCCCACTAAGCCCAAACCAGATGCAATGGCGTATTGCTGCAGAATGCTGTAGTAGCCATGCTGGTTAAGTGTGCCTTGAATTCTAAATAAATCACTGACCGTGTCACCAGCAAAGCACCCCCACACCATAACACTTCATGCTTTACGGTGGGAAATACACATGCGGAGATCATCTGTTCACCCACACCGTGTCTCACAAAGACATGGTGGTTGGAACCAAAAAAGGCTGGTAACTATAATGAACATGTCCTCTGCAGCAGATGTAACTCTGGGTCTTCCATTCCTGTGGCGGTCCTCATGAGAGCCAGTTTCATCATAGCGCTTGATGGTTTTTGCGACTACACTTGAAACTTTCAAAGTTCTTGTTTCTTCCGAAACGACTCACCGTCTTTCTCTTTGCTTATTTGAGCTGTTCTTACCATGATATGGACTTGGTCTTTTACCAAATAGGGTTATCTTCTGTATACCACCCCTACCTTGTCACAGCACAACTGATTGGCTCAAATGATTAAGAAGGGAAGAATTTCCACAAAATTAACTTTTAACAAGGCACACCTGTTAATTTAAATGCGTTCCAGGGGACTACCTCGTGAAGCTTGTTGAGAGAATGCCAAGCGTGTGCAAAGCTGTCATCAAGGCAAGGGGTGGCTATTTGAAGAATCTCAAATATGAAATATATTTTGGTTACTACATGATTCCATATGTGTTGTTTCATAGTTTTGATGTCTTCACTATTATTCTACAATGTAGAAAATAGTAAAAATAAAGAAAAATGAGTAGATGTTCTAAAACTTTTGACCGTTTAGTATAGCTATGGTTGTCTCCACCTGCTTCTATTATATTCGCTCAGTACCATCACTGCTTTACTGCTTCAAGCTGATAAATCACTTTAACAACTGAGTTGAGTTTTGACCTGCAAGGCATTATTTTATGGACTGGGCAGGTCCTTCAGAAACGGTTCACCTTGAACAAAGTCCTGGCAGTGACAGTATTATCTATCCCCAGGGCCACACATCACTAAATCACCTCAGGTCCATCTTTTTCTTTTGGGATGTTGAAATCCATTCACAAGTTGTAGATCTTTACAAGTTATGTCTCTTAGAAACAAGCCATACATTGTTTACAAGGAAAGACGAGAAGAAAAGGCATTCTTCACAATAAATGTTTCATATACGTCCAGAACGACCTCATTTTGTGCACCAGTTTTTATCAACATGCGAATAGCCCGACTTCTCTCGTGCTGTTCTGTTTATATGAGCCAGATGCCACGATTGCCATCTTACTTCCTTCCCAGCAAGCAGTGGGTGTAGACCAACAACGTTTTTTTCTTACACACCAAATACCATGTAGATGACTAACTATTGATGTTCTTAAGCTGGCAAATTTTTTACTGCTAGTCTTTTGAGTTATTTTTATCTGGAGGCGGTCCATAGTTTTGTCGGGAGTACAGGAAATACACAGTATACTTCTGCTTTTCCACCCCCCAGTCCCTCAGAAGAAAATGAAAGACAGCATGCTCTCTTTTCCTTTGCAGATTCCAGAAGCGAGAGGGTTTCATAAACGGCCTGGGAAGGTACAGTTGACTTTACATTAAACTAACTAACTATCCAATATCCAGTGTTTTACAGTAACACACTGATATTATAAAATGATGCAAGGTATACACCTCGTGGTGTTTTGGAGAGTTCTAAATGATTTACTCTCATATAATTATTCATATTTCATGGTGATAATCCTGATAGATATTTAATAAAACAACATCTGCTGTATTCAATTATATTTTACACACTAAAAACAAATGGTTCTATATAGTGCCAAATAAGGGCTATTGTGGATCCTATTTTGGTGTTACATAGAACCGTTTTTTGAAGGTTCTATAAGGAACCATGCTCATAATGTTGTAAATGGAACCTTTATGGTGATTTAAAGAACCATTTCCTAAGGTTCTATAAAGAACCAATAAATAAAGGTTCTATATAGCACCAAAAAGGGTTCTGCTATCATTATAACCCTTTTTGGTGCTATATATAATCGTTATGAATGGTTCATTACAGAACCTTTATGGAGAATGGTTTTATAAAGAAACTTTCTCAATCTACAAAACCTTTTGAAGAACCATCAGGATTTTTTTATTCTGGTTAGCCATATTATATTGTAAAAAACCCATAGGTGTCCTTATTGTGTTAATGACAAGATGAATCAGGTGCTAGCTCTGGAATGGCTTGGTGTCCCTGAGGAGAGAATTCAGAACCACTAATTTAGACAACAGTTCTCAATAGACTCAAGGCCATACGTGGGTTTTTCACAAGGCACCAACACTGGCCATAGTCATATTTAATATGTAACAGATTAGATCAACTGGAATGACACTCACTCACGGTTGCACGAAAAGATATGGGTGCAAACCACACCCCAAAATATTCTAATGAGCCACCGCCCCTACACTTTAATTATCACTTAAACAGGAAATAAACCTTTTCTGAACTGCAAAAAAACATTGAAGGGCTCAAAGGGTTCTTTGAGTTATTATGGTTCCACATAGAACAATCACCCTTCCCAAAGAACCCTTGAGGAACCCTTTTTTCTAAGTGTGTTTAAGAAGTTACAAGTGGCAATGATACAACCACCAAGTGTCACATGTAATGACCATGAGATATACTTACTGTCCATCTCTACTTCCTGTTGTAGATAGTGCTCCATGAGCAGGCTCAGTTTGAAGGAGAGGCCTACGAGGTGTTTGGTGACGTGGAGGATGCCTCCATGATGAAGCTGTCTCCTGTCATCTCAGTCAGGGTCATCAGGGGATGGTAAGACCGTTTGTTGGGGACAACATTCTTCCCTCGTTCCCTTACTCTTTATTCCATCAATAAATGCTTAGATTAATAAAAATCTCACACACATAAAAATCTTATTAACTTGACACAATCCTTTATGAATTGATGAATGTCTCATATTAACGAAGCATGACAGCAACTCTAAACATATTGTCACTGTTATGAACATGCCTCTGTGTGTCATCACTTCCTGTCTGTGTAGCTGGCTGCTATATGAGAAGCCAGGGTTCCAGGGGCGGACCATCGCCTTGGAGGAGGGCCCCATGGAGCTGGTCAACGTGTGGGCAGAGGAGGTGACATCAGGGGCACTGGACCAGATGGATCAGCCTGTCCCAACTTCACCCATGATCATCGGATCCATCCGCCTGGCAGTGAGGGACTACAGTTTACCTCAGATTGACCTGTATACTGAGGTGAATGGTCTGGGGAGGATGTCATCATTCTGTGACGACTCCATTGAGATCTGTTCCTATGGGAACATACAGAACACCGGCTCCATCAAGGTCCACTCCGGAGTGTAAGTTCTACCCTCATACCAACATGGTTGAAGGTCCAAATCATAGTCCAGATATTGCTATAATATTCAATTGAATCCAGTATACTGGACTACATCGCCCCAGCAGGCTTGCTATTGCTCAAAAGCGTGTTGAAATGGATGAAACAGTTTGCAAACAATCATTTTGCATGTTCATTCATGATTTTGTGTATGCATTATTGTTGGCAAATCTTCTCATAGACAGAGCTTACTTCACTTTAGATATACCGTGTCATATGAAATACAGAATAAGACCTGAGAGTGTATTGGTCTGGCATCTTCTCTTTCCTCAGTGGAATGCAGGCTGGCCTGTTTGTTTGTTGGAGTGACTTAAACCTGCCGTTAAATGTTTTCACTCAGTCACACAAACTGTTGTTGTTTTCTATATACAGTAGTTACCTTGGTGGTTTTATATATGTGACCGACCGGCTCGATTCAGTCTTATGTAGCAAAATTTGAAATTGTGCTTTTTACATTGGAAAAAAGTAGAGACTCCGAGCTAGAAAATGGTATTTCATACACTACAGTTGAGGAACAATGGGAAAATAATTCTGCTTTGAAAGTTGATAAACTTGTAACCTCACTTTTGAGAAAATGGCCTTTGAATGTTTTGGTACACCTCCTGGAGACCTCTTTGTCTACACCCATTCAGCATCGTTCACACCCTCTTAAGCTTTATCCCAACCCATCTCTTTAAGGGTTGATTCAAGCGTTCTGTCTTAACATCAGCAGTCAAGCCCCCGAGCTAACTGGCTAACGTTGGTTAGCTTGCTAGCTACTACCAGACACAAATGTGAGAACAGCTTACTCTGACCATTTTACTCACCCTAGCAGAGCTGGTTAGGCTGTTTTTATGTTATCCAGAGCATAGTGTTGAGCGTTTGTAAATTTGTCAGTTATTCTGCGCTCTGGCACACTCAGATGAGAGTGCTCTGAAATCGGAGTAGATAGCCAGAGCGAATTTACCAGCTACATCTATCAACAGTTGTTGTAATGACATCATTACCATTCTATTGAAATTGTTACTTGCATAGTGGAGTCTTTTGTTAAGAAATGTAGCTAGCTAGCTAAACAATGAACCATAATCCCAATTTATTACGTTACTAACCTGCATGAATCTGCAGGTAGCTAACCAATCAGGTTCAATGTTAGCTGGCATTAGGCTATAACTAGCAAAGCAAATGGCTCTGAGAAACAAATAATATTACTACACAGATCATACATGTAACGTTAGCTGACCTAACAACAGCAATCAGGCACCCAAAGTAACTGGCTAACGTTGGCTAGCTTGCTAACTACTTCCAGACACAAATGAGAGAACAGCTCACCCTGACCATTTTACTTGAAATGGATACTTGCATAGTGGAGTCTTTTGTTAAGACATGTAGCTAACTAACTAAACAATGAACCATAATCCCAACTCATGAACGTTACTACCCTGCATGATTCTGCAGATAGCTAACCAACCAGGTTCAATGTTAGTGTGCTAACATTAGGCTATAACTAGCAAAACAAATGGCTCTGAGATACGAATAATATTACTACACAGATCATACACGTAACGTCAGCTAGCGAGCCAGTCAGCTAATGTTAGCTAGCTAGCTAACAGTAGACTAACTTGAAATGAAAACAACTTTCTGACAAAAATTTGAAATGTGTAATATCTGAAAATGGAGCTAGCTAGACTATCTTACCCGTATGGATGGACACTTCCCCCTCTCTCACAGATGCCATGGTTGCCCTTAGTTTGAAGATGTAATCCGGAGACAGGTGTTTTCTCCATCTCCTTAGCTATCATACTCTAATTACATTGATTTCAAAACTTTTTTAAAGCCGTATTAGACAGAATTACCTACACATAAGGTTACTGACCAGCTCAAATAGACAGGAGTGTGCTACATGGCAGACCATTCCGAATTCATCTCTTGGCATGTCCAGCCCACTCATTATCTCAGCAAATCATTGCTTTCTTTTTCTGTTGTTAAACCAACTAGGCTCGTATTTACAGGTGACATACATGTTTGTTATAAAGACACATGAAGTTCACATTTTCCAGAAGGCATTTCTGTCCAAAAAACGCATTTTGATAAAAATATACAGTGGGGCAAAAAAGTATTTAGTCAGCCACCAATTGTGCAAGTTCTCCCACTTAAAAAGATGAGAGAGGCCTGTAATTTTCATCATAGATACACTTCAACTATGATAGACAAAATGAGAGAAAAAAATCCAGAAAATCACATTGTAGGATTTTTTATGAATTTATTTGCAAATTATGGTGGAAAATAAGTATTTGGTCACCTACAAACAAGCAAGATTTCTGGCTCTCACAGACCTGTAACTTCTTCTTTAAGAGGCTCCTCTGTTCTCCACTCGTTACCTGTATTAATGGCACCTGTTTGAACTTGTTATCAGTATAAAAGACACCTGTCCACAACCTCAAACAGTCACACTCCAAACTCCTCTATGGCCAAGACCAAAGAGCTGTCAAAGGACACCAGAAACAAAATTGTAGACCTGCACCAGGCTGGGAAGACTGAATCTGCAATAGGTAAGCAGCTTGGTTTGAAGAAATCAACTGTGGGAGCAATTATTAAAATTATTAAAAATCCCAGAACCACACGGGGGGACCTAGTGAATGACCTGCAGAGAGCTGGGACCAAAGTAACAAAGCCTACCATCAGTAACACACTACGCCGCCATGGACTCAAATCCTGCAGTGCCAGACGTGTCCCCCTGCTTAAGCCAGTACATGTCCAGGCCCGTCTGAAGTTTGCTAGAGAACATTTAGATGATCCAGAAGAGGATTGGGAGAATGTCATATGTTAGATGAAACCAAAATATAACTTTTTGGTAAAAACTCAACTCGTAGTGTTTGGAGGACAAAGAATGCTGAGTTGCATCCAAAGAACACCATACCTACTGTGAAGCATGGGGGTGGAAACATCATGCTTTGGGGCTGTTTTTCTGCAAAGGGACCAGGACGACTGATCCGTGTAAAGGAAAAAATGAATGGGGCCATGTATCGTGAGATTTTGAGTGAAAACCTCCTTCCATCAGCAAGGGCATTGAAGATGAAACGTGGCTGGGTCTTTCAGCATGACAATGATCGCAAACACACCACCCGGGCAACGAAGGAGTGGCTTCGTAAGAAGCATTTCAAGGTCCTGGAGTGGCCTAGTCAGTCTCCAGATCTCAACCCCATAGAAAATCTTTGGAGGCAGTTGAAAGTCCGTGTTGCCCAGCAACAGCCCCAAAACATCACTGCTCTAGAGGAGATCTGCATGGAGGAATGGGCCAAAATACCAGCAACAGTGTGTGAAAACCTTGTGAAGACTTACAGAAAACGTTTGACCTCTGTCATTGCCAACAAAGGGTATATAACAAACTATTGAGATACACTTTTGTTATTGACCAAATACTTATTTTGCACCACAATTTGCAAATAAATTCTTAAAAAATCCTACAATGTGATTTTCTGGATTTTTTTTTGTCATTTTGTCTGTCATAGTTGAAGTGTACCTATGATGAAAAGGCCTATGATGCAGGCCTCTCTCATCTTTTTAAGTGGGAGAACTCGCACAATTGGTGGCTGACTAAATACTTTTTTGCCCCACTGTATATATATATATATATACGTTCAAATTGCTCTCCTGTGAAGTACTGACGTGTAACATACGTCTAGTTTCCTGAAACAAGTCACATATGTCGTCATTTTAGGATATCTACTCGTCTGTCTTCTCAGGTGTGAAGGAGAATCACGGGGCTAACACCCTGAGCTTGTATTGGGATTTTCTTTATTATTAATATTTACATGGGAGCTGAAAAACAAAGGTGTGATGTACATCACTTAGTGTCTAATCTTTGTATGCGGTGTGTATGTGGGCCTTTTCCCCGTCCTGTAGCTGGCTGGTGTATAGTGACCCAGGATTTGGGGGTCTGCTAGCGGTGTTGGAGGTAGGAGAGTATCCATGTCCGGAGGCCTGGGGATTCCCTCAGCCGTTCATCGGATCTCTGAAACCCCTCAAAATGGTATCATTATGGCATTCTTACTTATTTTCTGAAAATCCCTTTCCCCATATAGCTTCCACTGTTTTATCTTTATGATGTTAAAAGCCTACTGTGTGGTTTTCCGTGTCTTACAGGGTGGGATAAAGGTGGAGCATTCTAATGAAGTAAAGGTACATCTCCCCTCTGTGAATTCTTCTGTTTTTATAGCTATTTCCATGGCCATTCATATTTACATCAATGTTTAAGGATGAAAAAAATAAACATACAGTCAGTGAATGACAGCGGGAAGTTTCAACAACTGCAAGAGCCTCTTATCACAAAAGTCATAATAACCAAAGGCTTGTAAAATGTTATTCTTGTGACATGGCTGAAGACAAGCTGTGATATGATGACATGGCATATTATTATAGCTCCGCTGCCATCCTAAATCCTCTGCCTTATCAAATCTGCCCATTGTGAATCAGACAGACAGGCCTGTTGTTGCAGGTGAATTGGCCAGTGACTAGTGAGAGAACTATGTGTGCACTGGCAGCTCTATGGACACATGGCACCAGTGTGCCGTCTCTGCATGCTCTCACTCTCGCTGTCTAACCCAGGAGACAGGCCTGTGGTTACCAGTAGAGCTGTTTGTTTAGGTCAATTTCAGTAGTCAATCTAAAATGTAGAAATATGCAAGCGCAGTTTATGCGTTTTCAAGGGGCTGATAATGTAGTTGTCTGGCCCAGTATGTGCTGAACATTTGTGTATCCATTCAAGCATATGATTGATTTATAGGTTAGGAAAAAGTACCACGTAGCCATCTGGGCTTAAATTACACTGACAGACAGGCAGTGGTGAAATACAGTATGTTTTGGCCAGATGGCACAGGGCCTAGGGAGCTGGAATCTGTGGTATGAGGAGCATGCAGCCCTGGCATGGGGATGGGGACAGCATGGAACACACTGCCCACCTCAGCACATCAGCCTAAACTTGAACCCCTTCTCTCCCCCTCAGGCTCTGGTGTTCGAGAGGCCGTGCTTTGAGGGCAAGTGTGTGGAGATTGACGATGATGTGTACGACTTCAGAGAGGGAGGAGATGAGGAAGATGGGGAGGAGGAGGAGGAAGAAGAGAATCCAGTCAAAAGGAAGACATTGTGTTCTGTGGGATCCCTCAAGATCCTTAGAGGACTGTACGTACTTGTGGTTGATCTCAGCTGACATACTGTACAGTAAGGGATAGTATTGTAGAATTGTGTATCTTATCTATGTAATGACCCCCTTCTGCCCATATTAACCTATCATAACACAGATTAATGGTCTATTAATTCTGTACTGTATTGGCTTGTATGTACTCGAACATCACCCTCCTGATTGTCCCTGTAGCTGGGTGGGCTATGATGAGCCAGACTTTGAGGGTCACCAGTATCTCCTGGAGGAAGGGGAGTACCCTGACTGGAGGGAGTGGGGAGGCTACGGAGACCAGCTCCTGTCACTGCGCCGTGTATGCTCTGTAAGTATTGCAACTCTATTCAGAGCTATGTGAACATGACCATGGTTTAAATCTGTTTCATCTATTTCCGACCTGTCTTTGATGGGTTTTGAAGTATGAATGGTCAGGTAGTTGAAAAGATGGGTCTACTTTGATCTTGTTAATCCAGAGGGGCCATTTGAATGGTGTTTGTGTGTACATTCCCTGTGTTGTAGGACTTCCTGTCTCCCCATGTGAAGCTGTTCAGTGAGAGGGACTTTGGGGAGAGAGGGGTCCACATGGACCTGCTGGGGCCTGTCACTAACATGGAGGACACCTGCTGCGGCCCCAAGACGCAGTCCATCAATGTACAGGGTGGAGTGTAAGTCAAATTCTCTGACAGTCCTATGTAAGCAGGCCTTGCATCCACTGAAACGCGGTGTGTCATAACTGCACCAAGGCTTGGGCTTGCTGTGCTAGAGATATATAGGTGGGTCACTCCTATCCTCTTTCCTCTTATTGCAAGCTTTTAATGAACACATACTCACACACACAGCACCGGAGGGCACAAACATGAAAGAGGTGTGTGAATGTCACGCTTAGTAAAGTAATACTGAAGGTTAGACAATGGGTGGAGGAATGAGAGCGCACTCTAGGGTTACATATTCTAAAAGATGAGATTAGGGTGTAAAGGCACAGTGCTGGAGTCAATATTATTATTACGTTTTTCGAAAAGGGAGTGGCCATGTTCCAGACATGAATTGAATCACCTTCAGCTTCATTGGTGCTTTTTTTGTATATGGTATATTCAGTTGTCGCAGTGGTTCATAAGCTATCACAAATGTCTCTATGTTAGAATGAAATTAGAACTTTCACTTCCATTTGAATGCATCTTTCCAAACTATTTAGTTATGTAGGGCCAGATTTTGACCCGAGTTAAGTGCATCTAAATGGAACAAATTTCCCTTTTTATGCACTTTTCTTTCTATGCGTACTCTGACCTTGAACTTAAGCATGAGAAAGGCATGCTATTCTCACATAGTTAGATCTAAGGAATCAAGGTGTGGCAGAGGTGTATTCTGAACTTTACTTAATTCTCTAATAATTCTACCACATTTACACCACCATTCTCCATGCACTGTAATTTGCAACTTCATAAGAGCTATTGATAAGAGCCAGGTAAATGAGTAATCCGTTTGGATAAGGAAATTGTAAATATAGGCCTAAATAACACTTGTTTTGGATCTATTTTACCTTTATAATTGCTGGAGACTAATGTGAAACCAGTCATATGGCAGCGAACTGAAGTATATCAAGCATATCCCACAGTAAAGTTTATGAAATGCTGTGCCATTATGCAGAATGTTTTGTGTACGGCCTTTTAACATGCAGGGATGGGCACTCTCGAATGTCTTAATTATAGGTTACCTCGACTTTCTCTGTCTCTGTCTCTGTTTCTATCATGTTAAATATTAGCCACTTTCATTATCAACCGTCAGTAGGACTAATAACCACCCATATTTAACTGCCAATTTACTGTTAGTTCCCTTCAGTTGGTCTAGCCTACATTATCATTATATTTAATTCCATTGTTGTATTTACCTAAGTTTGCTTCCTATGTAAACGCCGTTACGGATGTGTGGTTGTTGCTGAGGATCATTAGTAACAGTTGATGATTAAAAAAATACATGTCGGCTAATTTGTTTGGCTAGTATGGAGCTACAGCTATTGATTTAAGTTATAAACATCTAATGCTAGGGCTGTTGGTTTGGTAGTAATATAATGGAGTTACAGCTAGTGATTTAAGTTATAAACATCTAATGCTAGGGCTGTTGGTTTGGTAGTAATATAATGGAGTTACAGCTAGTGATTTAAGTTATAAACATCTAATGCTAGGGCTGTTGGTTTGGTAGTAATATAATGGAGTTACAGCTAGTGATTTAAGTTATAAACATCTAATGCTAGGGCTGTTGGTTTGGTAGTAATATAATGGAGTTACAGCTAGTGATTTAAGTTATAAACATCTAATGCTAGGGCTGTTGGTTTGGTAGTAATATAATGGAGTTACAGCTAGTGATTTAAGTTATAAACATCTAATGCTAGGGCTGATGGTTTGGTAGTAATATAATGGAGTTACAGCTAGTGATTTAAGTTATAAACATCTAATGCTAGGGCTGTTGGTTTGGTAGTAATATAATGGAGTTACAGCTAGTGATTTAAGTTATAAACATCTAATGCTAGGGCTGTTGGTTTGGTAGTAATATAATGGAGTTACAGCTAGTGATTTAAGTTATAAACATCTAATGCTAGGGCTGATGGTTTGGTAGTAATATAATGGAGTTACAGCTAGTGATTTAAGTTATAAATAAAATAAAATAAAACTTTACTTGTTACATGCGCCGGAAACACCTTACCATGAAATGCTTACTTACAAGCCCTTAACCAACCGTGTAGACTTTACCGTGAAATGCTTACTTACAAGCCCTTAACCAACCGTGTAGACTTTACCGTGAAATGCTTACTTACAAGCCCTTATCCAACCGTGCAGTTCAAGAAGAGTTAAGAAAATATTTACCAAATAAACTAAAGTAAAAATAATAAGTAACACAATAAAACAACAATAATGACGCTATATACAGGGGGTACCAGTACCATGTCAGTGTGTGGGGGTACAGGTTAGTCGAGATCATTTGTACATGTAGGTAGGGGTGAAGTGACTATGCATAGATAATAAACAGAGAGTAGCAGCAGTGTACAAACAAATGGAGGGGGGGGGTCAATGTAAATAGTCCGGTGACCATTTTATTAATTGTTCAGCACTCATATGGCTTGGGGGTAGAAGCTGTTAAGGAGCCTTTTGGACCAAGACTTGGCGCTCCGGTACCGCTTGCCGTGTGGTAGCAGAGAAAACAGTCTATGACTTCGGTGACTGGAGTCTCTGACAATTTTATGGGCCTTCCTCTGACACCGCCTATTATATAGGTCCTGGATGGCAGGAAGCTTGGCCCCAGTGATGCACTGGGCCGTACACACTACCCTCTGTAGCGCCTTATGGTCATATGCCGAGCAGTTGCAATACCAGGCGGTAATGTAGCCGGTCAGGATGCTTTTGATGATGCAGCTGTAGAACTTTTTTAGGATCTGGGGACCCATTCCAAATCTTTTCAGTCTCCTGGGGGGAAAAAGGTTTTGTCGTGCCCTCTTCATGACCGTCTTGGTGTGTTTAGACCATGATAATTTGAAACTCCCGAACCGCTTCACTACAGCCCCGTCAATGTTATTGGGGGCCTGTTCGGCCCGCCCTATCCTGTAGTCCACGATCAACTACAGGGCGGTAATCATTTAGGTTACCTTTGCTTCCTTGGGTACAGGGACTATGGTGGTCTGCTTGAAACATGTAGGTATTACAGACTCGGTCAGGGAGAGGTTGAAAATGTCAGTGAAGTTAGAGGACTTGAGACTACAGTCAAATGATAAGGCCTATAATGATCATATTCAGACCATCTGTTTAAAGTTTATGTAACACGGGAGGGAATGATGCTATTTACAACATGTTATATTGTAAAATTGTACCGTTTTATGGGGTGTCCTACTGTAAGTGTTCATTTACCAGTTCCAACCTGTTGTGTGCTCTAAACAGGTGGGTTGCCTTTGAGAACCCAATGTTCTCCGGAGAGCTCTACGTTCTAGAGAAAGGCCTCTACGGAAGCCCAGAGGACTGGGGAGGACAGAACCTCAAGATCTCCTCGCTGCAGCCCGTTTTCCAGGTAAAACCGTTGTAAAATAATACTCACAGTAGTATCACCTTTATAGTATCATACTAAGTTTTTACTTGCATGACAGTGATAAGTTGTGAGGATACTTTGAAATGGTTTATCCAGTGACGATAAAGAATGTAATCCATCATTTCCTTCTTTATTACTTTCAGGATAACCTGGGTGGATCAAGCAAGTTCAAGGTAAAGTCAGATAGTGATAAACAAATAGTATTAACTATCTTAACATAGTCAATAATGTATGGAAGTGATTATACCATCAGTTTGCATGAAGAGTAGCCTACGTGTAGTGGAGGGTATAAGCAGGTTTACGCCATATACCCACTTCTTTTTCAGTGGGCATTGCGTATACTCACTTCTAAATTCCCATGATGCGTATGAAAGTAGTGGAGAGGAGATATACCCTGGCTGGTGGACCAGATCAGAATGTTTAGCTTAAAATGTCCTTCACATTTTCAGCACAGCAATTTGCACACGGCTGTAGACCTAGATCGGTGCAAATGTTCCAGAATGCAATTTGCGGGAAAACACTGTTCTAAAATCCATACCACATGTGTGAGCGGTTTCATGGACAGAGTTGGAAATATCTGTTAGAAACGTAGAGAGGGGAGATCTAAAGATGCAACAACTACCATGGGTCACTAAAATTACTAGGATAATGCCTTTAGCTGCTAAACAATGAAAGAAAGTTAAAAGAAAACCAATAGAACATGAGAAAGCATATGAGGAAGTCTTTATAAAATAATTGCCTCCAGGTTTCTATGGTGGGATTTTAGCTAGAGGCTACCTTGAAGCATGCCTCATAATATGAAGTAAAACGTCCAGGTTTTAAAAAATTAAGGAACATGGAAAAAATATAGCAATGCTAATGATAGGCCTAACCGTCTTCTGGTAGATCAGGTGTCAAACTCATTCCACAGGGGCCGAGTGTCTGCGGGTTTTTGTTCCACCCTTGTACTTGATTGATGATTTAAGGTCACTAATTAGTAAGGAACTTCCCTAACCTGGCTGTCTAGGTTTTAATTGAAAGAAAAAACAAACAAACCCACAGACACTCGGCCATCCATGGAATGAGTTTGACACCCCTGTCAGGTAGATGGGAAAGTCTTTCCCCAAAAATCTTCTCAATTAAATGTTAACTAGCTACATAGTAGCCTATGCCTACCTGGCAGAATTATATTATTTGCGTCAATCCTGTGGACATTTGTTTTGCAAACTCCATCTCATGTGCTACAAAAAAACACTACTAACCAAACAACAGTGCTAGGTGCCCGAGCACTTGAATTAAAGGGTAACTACACAATAAATAAATACAAATTCTTCTATTTTTCCCAGACCTCAAAAGTGGTGTGCTGATGTGGTTTAAGCATTGTTGTGGTCTTAGAACATCCAATTTTGTAGTTTTACTATTAAACCTGTGAATTTCAGGCTTAGTTGACAGCATCATTTATCTGTTTAAATAGTAGGCCTACTATTAGACTACTGCATAGTACAGCTTGGGTTGAGCTGTGAAAGACCAATATGGATTTATCATTTTAGGTCATTCAGACTGTATGTCACTGTTTCTCATAGAATTGTTCTCACAGGACACCTTTGCTTAGCCGGTTGGGCAGCCGAGGAAATTTTGGGCAAAATTAGAGTATACCCACTTCTCCAGCCACCACTCCCTACCTGTAATCCACTGTACATTATGGCGGCCCTGTCTCATGTCAGTCTCCTGTGTATGTACTGTAGGTCCAGCTGTTCTCAGAGCCTGGGTTCCAGGGCAGAGTGGTGGTACTGGAGGACAGTGTGGTATCCCTGGAGGAAGACTTCTCCCCTCGCTCCTGTAGAGTACTGGCTGGGAGGTGAGCAAAAAAATCTGCTTTAAATGCAGCATGTAAACATCAATACTGTGCCTTTTGATAGGAAAAAAATACTGAAAGTGTAGGCTTTCCTTTTCTGTTGTCCAAGAGCCCTCTGAACACTCAAAGGGGACTTAGTACTGGAGAGCGCTATGTTGACTGTGTGCCTCTATGTTATGTTCCAGCTGGGTGGCATATGAGGGATCCCAGTTCACAGAGCACATGTTTGTCCTGGAGGAGGGAGATTACCCTAACACTGAGTCAATGGGCTGTCTGGGTCCTGACTCTACCATCCGCTCCATACAGACCATCAGCCATGTGAGTAGAGTGGATTATGTGTGTTGGCATGGGATGCACGCGTACAGTATTTGTGAACCTAAGTCATGTCTGTGTAAAGTGACTGCATATCTTAGAGATGTCCTGTACCTACAATACCATAATGTATAATCTCAGGTTTTTACCCACCCTCCCCTTCCCCCTTGTCTCTCCAGGAGTTCTCCCTCCCGTCCATAACGCTGTTCAGTAAGGTTGGGTGTAGAGGCCGTAGGGTGGTGCTGACGGGAGAGGCGGTGAACCTGCAGCTGGCTGGGGTTGACAGACGCATACGCTCCCTGGTGATCCACGGAGGAATGTAAGTCACACCTGGATAGGATTTGACCGTTTTTATTAGGCGATTAAAAACCAACATTGACATTTTAAAGAGAGAGTTTCATTTACAATTCATCTTGGTTGGTTGAAGCACTGTCTAAGCAACTAATAAACCATCAACCAGGCCTCTATTTAATCTGTATCCCTGAAGCGATGCAGATTGCGCAATATAAATGTAAAGGTCATTTCCGGAACGCAGTCTCCGCTGACGCGGGAACATTGCCTTTAAATTTCAATCGCGCTGTAAAGCTGAACTTCCACGATACGGATTGAATAGAGCCCATAGTTTTGCTGGGCTATTGTAAACTGAAACGCTGTAGGAGGGTTGATTGTTTACATTTGAGGTGTGTCAGAGATTTTGTATAAGAAGACCAACTGACTGTGTTGGATTGATTTCTCCTGCCCTACAGTTGGGTGTTGTATGAGGATAGTAACCACCGGGGCCGTCAGATCCTGCTACCGCCAAGCGAACTGAATGATTGGTGTAAGTTCAGCAGCTGGCCGCGAATCGGATCCCTGCGACCACTATTGCAGGTATGGAAGCGGGGAATGATTCACATATTGCTGTCTATCCAATACAGTTTTCCCTAGAACTAAACAACAGTCAATGGACTGACATGAGATCTGTGTACACAACTCAACTTTTGCACTAATCTCATTTTGTCATCACTGCATGAATTACCCCATAATGCAAATAATATGCAGCCACCTCAAGTTAGGATTTGGATAATGACCACTGTCGGGTGAGAACTCTTATCTCGCCTAGTCAAGCTAATGTTAAGTGTGTTGTTTGCCTATTGACCTCTACAGAAGCAGGTGTACTTCCGTTTGCGGAGCAGAGAGACGGGCGATGTGATGTCCCTGTCAGGGCCTCTGGATGAAATCAAGCTTTTGCGGGTCCAGGCCCTGGAGGAGTCAGGGGGAGTGGACCAGATCTGGATCTACCATGACGGAGTCCTACGCTGCAAGGTACTTCATGGGCTCAAGCTTTTGCACTGAATCATCATTTCCACTCATTCCATCGCCACCAACTTCAAGTGTTGCAGAACTGGCTTCCTCGTTCTTTCAACATAGTTTAATGTCACGTGTTGAGCATATTCCAGTACAATTGTCAATTATCTCTCATATAAAATCAAATGAAACTTTATCTGTACCATGCTTGTCAGTTTGTATTCATACAGAATCCACCCACATCTGAACCCATATTCTCTGTCTCTATAGCTGGTGGAGGACTGTTGCCTGCAGACATCAGGGAGCATTATCATGGCGGGCAGCAGGCTGAGTGTGTCTCCTCCGGAGCCAGGGATAGACAACCAGCTGTGGAGCATTACCCCAGACGGCCTGGTCCGATGCCACCTCAAACCTGACCTGGTGCTGGAGGTTAAAGGTCAGATCAGTTCTTCTGCTCTCTCTCAGCTAGCCTTACTATCATTAGCTAAGAGCTACAAAGATAGGAGCTCTGGCATTCAGCTCAGTACCCATAGTTATAATCAGGCTCCATCTGGTGGTAGGTTTAGGAAGTGGTTTGTATTATCCATATGTTGCCACGTCCTCAAGCTATTGAATAGGTAGCCGCCACCAAACCTAAAGATACACTCTCAAACTTGTATATAATTTTAGCCAGTAGTTTTTAAAGTGGTGCTCACGAGACAAAAGTGGTTCCCGTTTTGTGTACTACGTCATCCATTTCATATCCTGACCAATTTTGTTGTGCTTAAGATCCTGGAGTACACCTTTAACTGTATTGTATTATTTTCACAGGTGGACAAAGTTATGACAAAACTCAAGTGATTCTCAATACATTTGATGAAAGAAAACACACCCAAAGATGGTCTTTGGAGATCCTGTAATGGAATGTCAATCTGGCCCTTGCCCTTCCACAGCAGCTCAGCTTTGTGATGCAGCTCCACCGTGGGGCCCATACTCTTGCTTCTTGATGAAGTTTCTCCAGGGGCCTTAGTGCCCTGTGATGCTGGTCTGCAGTGGGCCTCCAAACATTCTGCAACATTTGTTGAGCTTGAGAGCAGAAATTCCAAACTGTCTTTGTGAAATACAACCGTAAACCAGTGATCTACACTCTGAAGACAAAACTACACACGGCTATAGAACTATCTATCGAGCAAGGAGCACAGCATTTTACTTTGAGGACTTGACTGATGCTGTACAAATACCACAATTCATTTGTTCACTTACCTCTCATTGAGCATACCAAAGAATAACTGTATGGGAATGTGTCTCTCCTGTATTCATATCATTTACAATGACTTAAGCCCTGTGTTAATGCTGATTTTATCCACAAATCTCTTTTCTATGGTACTTTACCAGTCAATTACTGAGATCTGTTTTCTTACAACATTGTTGTAAATGTATGTCTTTTTTAGCACTTATTGTTCTATGGTCACATAATGTCATAGATGAACACTCCTTAAATTCTCCAAATAATGTTTTGTGGAAATGTTTTTTCAAGACTTTTGAAGTCAACTTAATATTTTTCTACAGACATCACTGCACAGTACATTAGCTTCTGCAGGTGTATAGATTTTGTTGAATGACTAAATATCAACTTCAACACTGTGCTACAATATCATACTAACCACGGTCTTAATTGTAAATATGTCAACAAAATGCTGTTACATCTACAACAAAAAATGGTTTCCTTGATTGGTGTTACTATGGTGAAGAATCTCAATGACCCTTTCAATGAAGATCACAAGGTCAAGGACTTGAATAAGTTTTACTTATCACATAGCTACAACAGGCAGCCTCTTCTCAGACAGACACACAGCCATAGCCTTAGCACAGACGATCATAAAGGATCATTTCGCTGGTTACTCGGATGAGTCCTCTCCGCTGCTGATCTTGACCACAGTCTTCCCCCGAGCGTGTCCCTTCTCTACCTTCAGCATGGCCTGGGGCACCTGGGAGAAGGTAAACTCCTCCTCCACCACCGCACGGATCTGCAGGAACAGGAAGTGTGGTCACACGAAGTAAAAAAAATCAAAAACAAACCTGACTTTAGACATGTGTGAAGGGGCAAAGGTCAGGATTCACTCAAAGGCTTGTTATCGACAAGTGCATTGCACTTAGCTTCAAAATAAAATGTATACTTGAGCCAAAATCTCTGCAGAACTGAAGCATGAATTGATCTCCACAAACATCTGAGAAATTGCCTTTAAAAGTGTGTAGCATTGTTGGTTGTGCAGTGCACAGTTCTGCAACGGGCCTTTGAATGAATCCCGGCCAAATTGATCTTCCAAAAAAGAAAATGAATAACAGAGAAAGTTGAGTCATATCTGTCGGCACAGTAGCCTACATTGAAAAATGGAGAGTTCCTCTTCTACACAGAATGACCTGATCCTTACCTCTGTGTGGATTGAAGATAACCTATAATTGAAGTGGTGAGGATGTACTGACATCTTTCACAAAACTACGACGTACACCAACACTGTACACAACAGCACCCTGTTCAGCCTAAGATGCTCTCATCATGTAGGTGTATTGTATATTTGAAAATGAGTATTAAAAACATGAAAAAATTACATAATTGACACAGTATACCGCATATTCTGTTGCTAACCTAACATTGTAATGAGTCAACACACACCTTTGCATCCTGTTGTGTTTGTTGTTATGACAAACATACCAACAGCATGGTAGGACAACCAACTGTAGAGGATCTGGTGACCAGGCCAAGCTGAAACTAGCCGTAGCCGTTTCATCAGAATAGAATGGAACCGTGATGTCATGGTGGAACGCTTCCATAATACCCAGGCCATGCCATGAAGAGACAGGAATCTGTTCCGCTTCCAGGCTGGGGAGTGGGCTCGGGGGCTAACAAAGGGCCCGGATTAAGGGCCTAGCACCAAGATTACACTGGCATTCCATCTTGACCGGTCAGGACAGCCCCGACATAGCAGGTGATTATCTGGTCTGACCATACCAAACCCAGCCTGCTTCACTGTCTGGCTGACAAATGAGAAGGGGAGGTGTGTGTAGTGTGGCTTCAGCCAATTGATGGCTGAAGCGTACCGATTAGTTCCTCCACTTGGCCTAGGGGGTCATAAAAACCCCACTATTGACCAATATAATGTGTCGCTCAGATGTAATGGTGCCACTATTGACCAATATAATTTCACCCTTGAATCAATAAGGTCAACATGATATTTGCTAACCATATCAAAGGGATATTTCGGGATTATCTACTTCCCCAGAGTCAGATGAAATCGTGGAAACCATTTTCATGTCTCTGTGTAAAGTATTAAGGAAGGCAGAGGTATTTTGTGAGCCAACGCTAACTAGCATTAGCGCAATGACAAAGTCTATGGGTATCTGCTAGCATGCTAGAAATAATTGAATGGCTGTCTTCAGCTTTACAAAAACTCTGTATAGAATGATGAAGTGGGTGCCCACTGACCCGCTGGCATGGGAGACACACATACACTCAGTGAAGTGTGTCACATCCCCCCTTTGGGCAAAGACCCATCCAGGTCTTTTGTACATCTCACTCACACTTTTATGTCAACACAGGCAGAGATGATCAAGTCACAACCATCTGCTCCACTATAGGTGCTAGATAAGACTATGGCTTAGTTACCTACTGTCGGTCTCAGAGAGTGAGTGACCGAGCGTTCACCTGTGTCTAATTCTCTGTGGTCACAAGAGTAATAGGGTGAGGTTTCTAAGGCAGCCTGTGTTTAAAAAAATTATTTAAAAAAAGTACACTTAGACAAAAGCCATATAAACCTAAAGAAATGTCAGACTCACGAATTTACGCAATATTATTAATTGAGTCTCTTACTATTATGGCATGTTGTTGACTATCTATTCCCTTTTGTTGCTATACCATTTTAATGGCACAACCAGAAACCCATGAGGGGAATGTCTATTACAAGACTTACCCCTCATGGAAGACTATTAAAGGCCTAGTGCACTACTTTTGTGAGAATAATTTTTTTCTCTCCAAAAAACAACAAATACTAATATATATATATATATATATATATATATATATATATATATATATATATATATATATATATATATATATATATATATATATATATATATATATATATATATACACATACACACACACACACACACTGCTCAACACATCCTAGATCTGAATAAATGAAATATTCGTATTACTTTTTTCTTTACATTGTTGAATGTGCTGACAACAAAATCACACAAAAATTATCATCAATGGAAATCAAATTTATCAACCCATGGAGGTCTGAATTTGGAGTCACACTCAAAATTATAGTGGAAAACCACCACACTACAGGCTGATCCAACTTTTATGTAATGTCCTTAAAACAAGTCAAAATGAGGCTCAGTAGTGTGTGTGGCCCCCACGTGCCTGTATGACCTCCCTACAACGCCTGGGCATGCTCCTGATGAGGTGGCGGATGGTCTCCTGAGGGATCTCCTCCCAGACCTGGACTAAAGCATCCGCCAACTTCTGGACAGTCTGTGGTGCAACGTGGCGTTGGTGGATGGAGCGAGACATGATGTCCCAGATGTGCTCAATTGGATTCAGGTCTGGGGAACGGGCCGGCCAGTCCATAGCATCAATGCCTTCCTCTCGCAGGAACTGCTGACAACACTCCAGCCACATGAGGTCTAGCATTGTCTTGCATTAGGAGGAACCTAGGGCCAACCGCACCAGCATATGGTCTCACAAGGGGTCTGAGGATCTCATCTCGGTACCTAATGGCAGTCAGGCTACCTCTGGCGAGCACATGGAGGGCTGTGCGGCCCCGCAAAGAAATGCCACCCCACACCATGACTGACCCACCGCCAAACCGGTCATGCTGGAGGATGTTGCAGGCAGCAGAACGTTCTCCACGGCGTCTCCAGACTCTGTCACATGTGCTCAGTGTGAACCTGCTTTAATCTGTGAAGAGCACAGGGCGCCAGTGGCGAATTTGCCAATCTTGGTGTTCTCTGGCAAATACCAAACGTCCTGCACGGTTATGGGCTGTAAGCACATCCCCCACCTGTGGACATCGGGCCCTCATACCAACCCCATGGAGTCTGTTTCTGACCATTTGAGCAGGCACATGCACATTTGTGGCCTGCTGGAGGTCATTTTGCAGGGCTCTGGCAGTGCGCCTCCTGCTCCTCCTTGCACAAAGGCGGAGGTAGCGGTCCTGCTGCTGGGTTGTTGCCCTCCTACGGCCTCCTCCACGTCTCCTGATGTACTGGCCTGTCTCCGGGTAGCGCCTCCATACTCTGGACACTACGCTGACAGACACAGCAAACCTTCTTGCCACAGCTGGCATTGATGTGCCATCCTGGATGAGCTGCACTACCTGAGCCTCTTGTGTGGGTTGTAGACTCTGTCTCATGCTACCACTAGAGTGAAAGCACCGCCAGCATTCAAAAGTGACCAAAACATCAGCCAGGAAGCATAGGAACTGAGAGGTGGTCTGTGGTGACCACCTGCAGAACCACGTCTATTCCATTTGCACAACAGCATGTGAAATTTATTGTCAATCAGTGTTGCTTCCTAAGTGGACGGTTTGATTTCACAGAAGTGTGATTGACTTGGAGTTACATTGTGTTGTTTAAGTGTTCCCTTTATTTTTTGGAGCAGTATATATATATATATATATATATATATATATACACACACTATTAAAGGCCTAGTGCATTATTTTTTTCTCTCCAAAAAATAACATTTATTTTTATATATATATATATATACACACAGTGCCTTGAGAAAGTATTCGGCCCCCTTGAACTTTGCGACCTTTTGCCACATTTCAGGCTTCAAACATAAATATATAAAACTGTATTTTTTTGTGAAGAATCAACAACA
The DNA here is from genome assembly GCF_057628025.1 of Oncorhynchus mykiss. Lineage (NCBI taxonomy): Eukaryota > Metazoa > Chordata > Actinopteri > Salmoniformes > Salmonidae > Oncorhynchus > Oncorhynchus mykiss. Next base: position 59,233,113 of record NC_143046.1, on the reverse strand, counting down.
AGTGGGACACAATCATGAAGTGGAATGACATTTATTGGATATTTCAAACTTTTTTAACAAATCAAAAACTGAAAAATTGGGCGTGCAAAATTTTTCAGCCCCCTTAAGTTAATACTTTGTAGCGCCACCTTTTGCTGCGATTACAGCTGTAAGTCGCTTGGGGTATGTCTCTATCAGTTTTGCACATCGAGAGACTGACATTTTTTCCCATTCCTCCTTGCAAAACAGCTCGAGCTCAGTGAGGTTGGATGGAGAGCATTTGTGAACAGCAGTTTTCAGTTCTTTCCACAGATTCTCGATTGGATTCAGGTCTGGACTTTGACTTGGCCATTCTAACACCTGGATATGTTTATTTTTGAACCATTCCATTGTAGATTTTGCTTTATGTTTTGGATCATTGTCTTGTTGGAAGACAAATCTCCGTCCCAGTCTCAGGTCTTTTGCAGACTCCATCAGGTTTTCTTCCAGAATGGTCCTGTATTTGGCTCCATCCATCTTCCCTTCAGTTTTAACCATCTTCCCTGTCCCTGCTGAAGAAAAGCAGGCCCAAACCATGATGCTGCCACCACCATGTTTGACAGTGGGGATGGTGTGTTCAGCTGTGTTGCTTTTACGCCAAACATAACGTTTTGCATTGTTGCCAAAAAGTTCCATTTTGGTTTCATCTGACCAGAGCACCTTCTTCCACATGTTTGGTGTGTCTCCCAGGTGGCTTGTGGCAAACTTTAAACAACACTTTTTATGGATATCTTTAAGAAATGGCTTTCTTCTTGCCACTCTTCCATAAAGGCCAGATTTGTGCAATATACGACTGATTGTTGTCCTATGGACAGAGTCTCCCACCTCAGCTGTAGATCTCTGCAGTTCATCCAGAGTGATCATGGGCCTCTTGGCTGCATCTCTGATCAGTCTTCTCCTTGTATGAGCTGAAAGTTTAGAGGGACGGCCAGGTCTTGGAAGATTTGCAGTGGTCTGATACCCCTTCCATTTCAATATTATCGCTTGCACAGTGCTCCTTGGGATGTTTAAAGCTTGGGAAATCTTTTTGTATCCAAATCCAGCTTTAAACTTCTTCACAACAGTATCTAGGACCTGCCTGGTGTGTTCCTTGTTCTTCATGATGCTCTCTGCGCTTTTAACGGACCTCTGAGACTATCACAGTGCAGGTGCATTTATACGGAGACTTGATTACACACAGGTGGATTGCATTAATCATCATTAGTCATTTAGGTCAACATTGGATCATTCAGAGATCCTCACTGAACTTCTGGAGAGAGTTTGCTGCACTGAAAGTAAAGGGGCTGAATAATTTTGCACGCCCAATTTTTCAGTTTTTGATTTGTTAAAAAAGTTTGAAATATCCAATAAATGTCATTCCACTTCATGATTGTGTCCCACTTGTTGTTGAATCTTCACAAAAAAATACAGTTTTATATCTTTATGTTTGAAGCCTGAAATGTGGCAAAAGGTCGCAAAGTTCAAGGGGGCCGAATACTTTCGCAAGGCACTGTATGTATGTGTATATATATATATATATTAAAAAAAATAATAATAAATGTTATTTTTTGGAGAGAAAAAAATAATGTACTAGGCCTTTAATAGTCTTCCATGAGGTGTAAGTATTTTAATAGACATTCCCCTCATGGGTTTCTGGTAAATATTTTTTTTAGGGCACCCCTACTTCCCACCGCTACATGTATGGTTCAGAATATTAGGGAATAAAAGAAAGCCATCTAAATATGAATATTTGTCACCCTGAAAATGTCCACATTCAGTTCTTCAACCCATGGTAATGTTGGAAGGTTAGTGAGCATAGAATTATAATATGCAGAATAGTGTAGAATAACCTTGTCTATTGCCTGCACTAACCATGGGGTTCAAACAGTTATGACTTGGTCTGGGCTCTGCTCCATTAAGATCGAAATCAGCCTACATGTATTTTATTATTTATTTTTTATAATGCTCCTCAGCTACAACCACACAGCAGTGACATGTTAACAGAGGCAGCAAATGAAAGTAAATTAAACAATGGAAATAAATGGAATTATAATGTAGGCTATACCAACTGAAGGAAACAAACAGTCAATTGATCGGTCGATACTGACAGTGGCTAATATTTAACATGAAAGAAATGTTAAATATTACAACTACTGTTTATTGACTGATCAGATAAGACTCTTTCATTCAATTGGACCACAATCATCTCCACCCCTAAATAGGGATGGCACTAAAATGAGGTCATGAAAGGACAACAGAGATTGGAAAATACATTTGCAATTCAGCTTCGTTGCATTCTTCTAAACGGAGGGTCATATTCATCAAATCAAAGACCATGAACTGCCTGATGATCTTCATGCTAGTGGCTCTTTTAGTCATTGCTTGTAAGTCAAATCAAATTCATTCTTAAAAAGGCCGTATATGTGCAACAGCTCCTCTAACTCAGCTATGCTTATACAGTTGAACAGCAAAATAAACTGTTGAACTGTTTTTGTCAAATGTAAAAACTATAAACTGTAAAAACGATTTTTAAAAATGGATAAAAATGTGCTATAATGGTAGGAAATAATGAGATTGACATTTTTCTGGTAATTCCAGGTGGAATACAAGAGTCATCTGCATCTCTACACTTATGTTTCATTAGTGGGGGCGGGTGCAGAAACCTTCGTTTGTGCCTTGCTTCTGGTGGTACTAACATTGGAAAAATGGGATGTACATGGCCGAATGTGTAAGTTTATCAATGACCCAAACTGACTTGATAAATCAGAAATGCAGCGTCCCATTATGAATTTCAAATACATTCCAATTACTGTATCCATAGCAGTAATATCAGACAGGACTCACGTTTGCTATTTTACGTACATCTTGCTCCTCAAATAAGTATATGGAACGTTTTGTATCGTTACTAAAAACTAAAAACAGAAGATTACTTAGTGGAGGTTGGTCGGGGTGGATGACTGGTGGGGGTGGCAGGCGTATACTACGACCGAGTAGCAACCCACAGGTTGCGTGTTCGAGGTGCGTCCGGGACAAGTGTAGCATTTTAGCTAACCCTTCCCCTAACCTTGACCCAATTCACCTTTCAATTCTTCTAACCTTTTGTCGTTTTCATTCCAACGTTTTACGTACATTCTCACCGTAATTCTTCTTTGTTGTTAGACGCAACCAGCAATTTGGTCTCGGAGATATTGCTATTGGTCCTCCCAAGACGTATGATAAGATACACCATCCAATTCGTATGCTTTTGTATATTGCATTGACCACTATTCCATTCATAACGTAATGTAACGTAAATAGCATTGCACGAGCCGTGGTTTGTGCAAGCCGGAACATCTCACAGGGGCACGTTTTATTTGTCACATGCTCAAGTACAGTGAAATACTTAACTTGCAAGCAGTAACCAACAATGCCGTATTTAATATTTTTAAAAGTATAACTAATGAGGAAAAGATAACTACTTAAGTAAAAACTACTTTAAAGTACTACTTATGTAGTTTTTTTGGGTATCTGTACTTTACTATTTATACTGTAGTATATTCCTAGATTTTTTTTACTCCATACATTTTCCCTGACAACCAAAAGTAGTTTTTACAGTTTGAATGCTTAGCAGGACAGGAAAATTGTCAAATTCAAGCAATTATCAAGAGAACACGTGGTCATGCCTATTGCCTCTGGCCAGGCAGACTCACTAAACACAAATTAATATTTTGTAAATAATGTCTGAGTTGGAGTGTGACCTGGCTAAAAACAAGAAAATGGTGGTCTGCTAATATAAGGAATTGTAAATGATTTATACCTGTACTTTTGATACTTAAGTATACTTAAAACCAAATACTTTTAGACTGTTACTCAAGTAGTATTTTACTGGGTTACTTTCACTTTTACTTGAGTAATTTTCTATTAAGGTATCTATACTTTTACTCAAGTATGACAATTGGATACTTTTTAATCCACTGACAAATACACAAGAAATAAGAGAGGAAGCTCAGGGTAAATTTGGCACGGCAGGTGGAGCGTTGGTTAGAGCGTTGGGCCAGTTACCGAAAGGTCAGCTCGGGGATTCAACCAGCAACAAGGTAAACATGTTGTTCTACCCCTGAACAAGGCAGTTAAACCCACTGTTCCCCAGTAGGCCGTCATTGTAAATAAGAATTTGTTCTTAACCGACTTGCCTAGTTAAATAAAGGTTAAATAAAAAGGGATTGGTGTATTTGAGGTACAGTACAAGACCAAAAGTATGTGGACATCTGCTCAATGAACATCTCATTCCAAAATCATGGCATTAATATGGAGTTTGTCCCCCCTTGGCTGCTATAACAGCCTCTACTCTTCTGGGAAGGCTTTCCACTAGATGTTGGAACAGGGACTTGCTTCCATTCAGCCACAAGAACATTGGTGAGGTCGGTCACTGATGTTGAGTTTTAGGCCTGCCTCGCAGTCGGCATTCCAATTCGTTCCAAAGGTGTCAGATGGATTTGAGGTCAGGGATCTGTTCAGGCCAGTCAAGTTCTTCCACACCGATCTCGACAAACCATTTATTTTTTGTTGTATTTTATCCCCCTTTTCTCCCCAATTTTGATCTTGTCTCATCGTTGCAAACCCCAACGGGCCAGGGAGGCAAAGGTTGAGTCAGGCGTCCTCCAAAACATGACACGCCAAACCGCGCTTCTTAACACCCGCCTGCTTAACCCGGAAGCCAGCGGCACTAATGGGTCAAAGGAAACACTGCTCACCTGACGACCAAGGTCAGCCTTCAGGCGCCAGGGCCGCCACAAGGAGATGCTAGAGCGCGATGATACAAGTAAAGTATTTGTTGTGGCGTTACGATTTCCCTTCACTGGAACTAAGGGGCCTAGCCCGAAACCATGAAAAATAGCCCGAGACCATTATTCCTCCTCCACCAAACTTTACAGTTGGCACTATGCATTTGGGCTGGTAGTGTTCTCCTGGCATCCGCCAAACCCAGATTCGTCCGTCGGACTGCCAGATGGGTGAAGCGTGATTCATCACTCCAGAGAACGCGTTTCCACTGCTCCAGAGTCTTACGGCGGCGAGCTTTACACCACTCCAGCTGACACTTGACATTGAGCATGGTGATCTTAGGCTTGTGTGCGGCTGCTCGGCCATGGAGAACCATTTCATGAAGCTCCCGACAAACAGTTCTAGTTCCTTCCAGGGGCAGCTTGGACGATTTTTACATGATACGCACTTCCGCACTCGACGGTGCCATTCTGTGAGCTAATGTGGCCTACCGAGCCGTTGTTGCTCCTAGACATTTCCACTTCAAAATAACAGCACTTACAGTTGACCGGGGCAGCTCTAGCAGGGCAGACATTTGACAAACTCACTTGTTGGAAAGGTGGCATCCTATGACGGTGCTACGTTGAAAGTCACTGAGCACTTCAGTTAAGCCATTCTACTGCCAATGTTTGTCTATGGCGATTGCATGAGTGTGTGCTCGATTTTATACACCTGTCAGCAACAGGTGTGGCTGAAATAGCCAAATCCACTCATTTGAAGGGGTGTCCGCATACTTTTGTATATAGTGTAGATATGTACATGTATATATATAGTGTAGGAGAAAGTAACTGGTAGCAGGAGAAATCATAATAATAAGAGTAAACTTTATGGCAGCAGCATAGGTGGTGGGTGTGTGTATTGTGCAAGAGTGTCAGTGTAGGCGTGATAGGCGGATTTACATGTAAACATGGATGAAAAGTGACTAGTAGCAGGAATACATAAATACTTAAGGTAATATACTAATGGTAATATATACAGTGGCAATAAACAGTATGTGAACCATTTGGAATGACCTGGATTTCTGCATAAATTGGTCATAAAATAGACAAACACTTAAACTAATAACACACAGATTATTGTATTTTTCTTGTCTATATTCAATACATCATTTAAACATTCACAGTGTAGGTTGGGAAAAGTATGTGAACCCCTGGGCTAATGACTTCTCCAAAAGCTAACCTGGAGTCCAATCAATGAGACGAGACTGGAGATGTTGGCTAGAGCTGCCCAGCCCTATACAAAACACTCACAAAATTTGAGTTTGCTATTCATAAGAAGCATTGCCTGATGTGAACCATGCCTCGAACAAAAGAGATCTCAGAAGACCTTAATATTAAGAATTGTTGACTTGCATAAAGCTGGAAAGGGTTAGAAAAGTATCTCTAAAAGCCTTGATGTTCATCAGTCCACGGTAAGAAATTATCTATAAATGGAGAAAGTTCAGCACTGTTGCTACTCTCCCTAGGAGTGGCCATCCTGCAAAGATGATTGCAAGAGCACAACGCAGAATGCTCATTGAGGTTAAGAAGAATCCTAGAGTCAGTCAGTCAGCTAAAGACTTACAGAAATCTCTGGAACATGCTAACATCTCTGTTGATGATTCTACGATATGTAAACACTAAACAAGAATGGTGTAAATTGGAGGACAACACGGAAGAAGCCACTGCTGTCCAAAAAAAACATTGCTGCACGTCTGAAGTTCACAGAAGAGCACCTGGATGTTCCACAGGGCTACTGGCAAAATATTATTTGGACAGATTAAACTAAATTTGAGTTGTTTGGAAGGAACACCCAACACTATTTGTGGAGGAAAAAAAGGTACAGCACACCAACGTCAAAACCTCATCCCAACTGTAAAGTATGGTGAAGAGAGCCGAAAGGTTGCTGGATCGAATCCCCAAGCTGGCAAGGTAAATTTTTAAAAAATTGGTCGTTCTTCCCCTGATCAAGGCATTTAACCCATTGTTCCCTGGGCGCCGAAGACGTGGATGTCGTTTAAGGCAGCCCTCTGCACCTCTCTGATTCAGAGGGGTTGGGTTAAATGCGGAAGACACATTTCAGTTGAATGCATTCAGTTGTACAACTGACTTCCCTATCTTTCCACCAGTTGAAGCTCAACAGGACAACCCAAAACACAGAAGTAAATCAACAACAGAATGACTTCAACAGAAGAAAATACGCCTTCTGGAGTCCTGACCTCAACCCGATTGAGATGCTGTGGCATGACCTCGACATCCCAAGAATATTGCTGAGCTGAAACAAATTTGTAAAGAGGAACAGTCCAAAATCCCCCCTGACCGTTGTGCAGTTCTGATCCGCAACTATAGAAAACTTTTGGTTGAGGTTATTGCTGCCAAAGGAGGTCCAACCAGTTATTAAATCCAAGGGTTCACATACTTTTTACAGCCTGCACTTTGAATGTTTACACTGTGTGTTCAATAAAGACATGAAAACGTATAATTGTTTGAGTGTTAGTTTAAGCAGACTGTGTTTGTCTATTGTTGTGACTTAGATGAAGATCAAATTAAATTTTATGACCAATTTATTTGACTTATTTTCCACCATAATTTGCAAATAAATTCATAAAAAATCCTATAATGTGATTTTCTGGATTTTTCTTTTTTCTCATTTTGTCTGTCATAGTTGAAGTATACCTATGATGAAAATTACAGGCCTCATCTTTTTAAGTGGGAGAACTTGCACAATTGGTGGCTGACTAAATACTTTTTTGCCCCACTGTATGTGTGCCCATACCATAACCCCAACACCACCATGGGGCACTCTGTTCACAACGTTGACATCAGCAAACCGCTCGCCCACACAATGCCAGGTCTTGTGAGGCTGGTTGGACGTACTGCCAAATCTTCTAAAAACAACATTGGAGGCGGCTTACGGTAGAGAAATGAACATGAAATTCTCTGGCAACAGCTCTGGTGGACATTCCTGCAGTCAGCATGCCAATTGCAAGCTCCCTCAAAACTTGAGACATCTGTGGCATTGTGTTGTGTGACAAAACTGCACATTTTAGAAAAGCCTTTTATTGTCCCCAGCACAAGCTGCACCTGTGTAATGATCATGCCGTTTAATCAGCTTCTTGATATGCCACACCTGTCAGGTAGATGGATTATCTTGGCAAAGGAGAAATGCTCACTAACAGGGATTTAAACAAATTTGTGCACACAATTTGAAAGCATTTCTTGGATCTTTCATTTCAGCTCATGAAACATGGGACCAACACTTTACATGTTGCGTTTATATTTTTTGTTCAGTGTCGATAGATACTAATGTTGATGGCAATCAATAATCAATGAACAGCAGCATAGTGGTAGTAATAAATCGAATCAATAATCAATTTAGCAGCAGCGTAGGAGAAGCCCATCTTTTAATTCTGTAGCGTGAGGTAGCTTGAAGTACAAGTACAGCCCCCTACAGGACACTAGTCTATCATAGGGCCTTTCCCCCAATCTATATCCTTAACGCTGAGTGCCAAGCAAAGACGGATTGGTTCACATTTTTACTGTCTTTGGTATGACTCGGCCGGGCATCGAACTCCCAACCTTCCAATCTCAGGGCGGACACTAAACACAAGGCCACTGAGTTGGTCGTAAAGTAATGTATCATACTAAATAGAGGGGAACAGATTTATGTACCAAATCTTTAGAATTTCCAGAGGCCAGGTTGGTAATATTCAATGTTTTATATACAGCTATAAATGTTGGCATATTTTTCCAAACCAAATCTATTGGATGCTTTCTCTTTCAGATGCTGTAAATGATACTGGCCAGAGTCTTGACAATGGCCACTGAGGATCCCATGGAACATTCACCAAGAGTAGGGACTAGGGGGTGTTAACCCCTGTGTCTTGGCCAGATGCCCAACTGGCAACTCCTACTGAATTGACTATTCCTGTTTGAGCCTTTTGTCATGATTTGTACTTCCCTTTTGCGGAATAAAATTGCAATGAGAAAACACTATTTGTTCCATTTTCAATTACACAACACTATATCACAACAACATTTGAAAGGTATTCACACATGCTTTCTTGCGGCACATGAAATAGACCTACAATATGATGCTATGCCTTGACCTGGAGTACTGGTCCCACTTTCATTGTATAGCTGACATACTTTAAAGCCTAAAAGTGCAGTAAAACTGATGCTACGAGGGCTCCCGAATAGCGCAGCATTTTAAGGCAATGCATCTCAGTGCTAGAGTCGTCACTACAGACCCTGGCTCGATCCCTGGATCGATCCCGGGTTGTATCACAACTGGCCATGATTGGGAGTCCTCCCATAGGGAGGCTCACAATTGGCCCAGCTTCATCTGGGTTTGGCCGGTGTGGGCCGTCATTGTAAATAAGACTTTGTTCTTAACTGACTTGCCTAGTTAAATGAAGGTTAAATTGAAATAAAATGTTTTAAATACAATAGTATAGAGCCAGGCTATGATATGGCACTGTGTGATAACACAAATAAGTGTTCTGAAGCGGGGCCAGTTTTACAGATCAATTTCCTTCCCTCTGAGAGAAAACTGCTACATTCGGAGTTACACATAGCTCCACTCCTCACCAAGTCAATAGCCTTCACCTATCCGTCATTCAGAATGCCTTCGTATGGGAATAGTGATCCCGGTTACAGCAGCATGGCGGCAAGCGCAGGCCCCAGGCTCTTAAATCAGTCTGGGTGGTTCTGAGACCCACTGTTGATGCTGAAGCCCAAACCAGACTATAGCGCCACTATAGTCATCATAGGAGCCCTCGGCCAGTTCTGCCACATCTTCTTTGGTGACAGAGGACACTGTTCTTCCGCCCTGCAGCCAGTCTCCTTCATGGACATAGAGTGCGCCAGACCAGGGGGCTCCCAAGTGGCGCAGAGGTCTAAGGCACTGCATCTCAGTGCAAGAGGTTCGAATCCAGGCTGCATCACATCCACCCCTTCCGGGTGGCGCACAATTGGCCCAGCGTCGTCCAGGTTTGGCCGGGGTAGGCCGTCATTGTAAATAATAATTTGTTCTTAACTGACTTGCCTAGCTAAATAAAGGTTAAATAAAACAATCAGTATGCCCTACCTGAAGTCCCTTGGGGTAAGGGGGTCAGATTCCGGAGAGTTGTGGTCTAGGAGTTCAGTTCAGAGGATGATGACAGGAAAGTGATGAAGAGAAAGACAGGAGTCTCTACCTGCCCCGAGGGGCTCCCAACATCTCATTGGTGGATTTAGATGTGAGGTCACTGCCACCACACACAAATCACTTCCTGCCATGGAGACACATGCAAACACTCCAGGGAGACATTTTGCAGAGTCTGATGGTGGGTAGTGGTGATTCATTGCAGAGGCTGCTCATGTTTCTGGTGATGACACCTGTTGTCAAATACAGCAAAGAACTCAGCCCTTCACAGAGCATGTCTGTAGAGGGCAGGGCACATGATCAGACCAGACCAAATGGACAGGGGGATCCACAGGGGAAAAAGGGGAAACTCAAAAGCTCCAGCTTGGATCTCTTCTGCTCCCTCAGTCACTCCCGGTCTAGAGAGGAAACCCTCCTTTTTGGCAGCTTCAACTTCCAACACTTCCTCCATCCCCTTCTCCACCGTTTACCCAGCCCTGCCATCACCCCCATCCTGGCATTCCTATGCTCTTGGGGCTGTGTCCACTTCCTGGATTGTGACCAGCTCGAGTTTGGACTGCCTGGGCCCCAACTCCATGGAAACACTGAAGCTTCAGCCACAGAAGGGCGTCGTCATCAAACTATATGTTTCTGGCAGCCAACTCAGCCTACTGGACTTTGATTTCATGGACTATAAATAATGTATATTCTACAGTAAAATTTGAGAATTTGACTTCAAATTGTGTTTAGTCATTAGCATTCTAACAAATCAACTTCCTTGTTGTTGTGAGAGACCGTATTTGGCAGTAAGTGTTTTGCCAAGGCCAAAACTGGCATATAAAGAACGTGGTTCAATTCTGTTAATTCCTTCAACATTTCAATTTCTCTTAGTTTGATTCAGATTACAAAAGTCAGGTTACAAATCAAGTGGAACAGAGGTTTTCATCAAATCCAAAGACCATGAACCGTCACATTCTCTGTTAGTCTTTGTAAGTACTCAACATTTCTTGGACGGTTGCATCGTTTATTATTATACCAATAACCATTCAGTCAGGATGCTTTCAGCACCTGTTATTCAGCTTGATTACTATTATAAAAGGGAAAACAGCTGGTGGCTCAACTGAGAAAGAAACGCTAAGATTGAACAGTACCTTTCCTGCATCCACCATCTCGCTGATGTCATCCAGGGCAAGTCCGTTGGGTGCAAACATCCCCCAGCGATAGTGCACTCCCTTGGATAAATGCTAGGAGCGACAAAGGAGAAAAAGGGAGATGAACAAGGTTTTGTACACTCAAATAAAATAAGACATTGATGTTGGTGTTGTCCACCCATACACAGACTGTTGGTGGTGTTGTCCACCCATACACAGACTGTTGGTGGTGTTGTCCACCCATACACAGACTGTTGGTGTTGTTGTCCACCCCATACACAGACTGTTGGTGTTGTTGTCCACCCCATACACAGACTGTTGGTGGTGTTGTCCACCCATACACAGACTGTTGGTGGTGTTGTCCACCCCATACACAGACTGTTGGTGTTGTTGTCCACCCATACAGACTGTTGGTGTTGTTGTCCACCCATACACAGACTATTGGTGGTGTTGTCCACCCATACAGACTGTTGGTGTTGTTGTCCACACATACAGACTGTTGGTGTTGTTGTCCACACATACACAGACTGTTGGTGGTGTTGTCCACCCATACACAGACTGTTGGTGGTGTTGTCCACCCATACACAGACTGTTGGTGGTGTTGTCCACCCATACAGACTGTTGGTGTTGTCCACCCATACACAGACTGTTGGTGGTGTTGTCCACCCATACACAGACTGTTGGTGGTGTTGTCCACCCATACACAGACTGTTGGTGGTGTTGTCCACCCATACACAGACTGTTGGTGTTGTTGTCCACCCCATACACAGACTGTTGGTGGTGTTGTCCACCCATACACAGACTGTTGGTGGTGTTGTCCACCCCATACACAGACTGTTGGTGTTGTTGTCCACCCATACAGACTGTTGGTGTTGTTGTCCACCCATACACAGACTATTGGTGGTGTTGTCCACCCATACAGACTGTTGGTGGTGTTGTCCACACATACAGACTGTTGGTGTTGTTGTCCACACATACACAGACTGTTGGTGGTGTTGTCCACCCATACACAGACTGTTGGTGGTGTTGTCCACCCATACACAGACTGTTGGTGGTGTTGTCCACCCATACAGACTGTTGGTGTTGTCCACCCATACACAGACTGTTGGTGGTGTTGTCCACCCATACACAGACTGTTGGTGGTGTTGTCCACCCATACACAGACTGTTGGTGGTGTTGTCCACCCATACACAGACTGTTGGTGTTGTTGTCCACCCCATACACAGACTGTTGGTGGTGTTGTCCACCCATACACAGACTGTTGGTGGTGTTGTCCACCCCATACACAGACTGTTGGTGTTGTTGTCCACCCATACAGACTGTTGGTGTTGTTGTCCACCCATACACAGACTATTGGTGGTGTTGTCCACCCATACAGACTGTTGGTGGTGTTGTCCACACATACACAGACTGTTGGTGGTGTTGTCCACCCATACACAGACTGTTGGTGGTGTTGTCCACCCATACACAGACTGTTGGTGGTGTTGTCCACCCATACAGACTGTTGGTGTTGTCCACCCATACACAGACTGTTGGTGTTGTCCACCCATACACAGACTGTTGGTGGTGTTGTCCACCCATACACAGACTGTTGGTGGTGTTGTCCACCCATACACAGACTGTTGGTGGTGTTGTCCACCCATACACAGACTGTTGGTGGTGTTGTCCACCCATACACAGACTGTTGGTGTTGTTGTCCACCCATACAGACTGTTGGTGTTGTTGTCCACACATACAGACTGTTGGTGTTGTTGTCCACCCATACACAGACTGTTGATGTTGTTGTCCACCCATACAGACTTAAATGCAGATGCTTAAGTACAGATATGTCTCAGATGTACTATATATAAACTTAAACTTATACAAACTACAAACTTCACATACAAAATTATCAGTCCATAATTAGGTTGAGATTATTACCAGTTTATAAATCACTCCTAACTAGTGGCCTGTAAAATAGAAACATGCATATGTAGATGAGCACCTTTGTCTGAATCTCTGGTTACATTTGCCTTCTTTGCATGTGGTATATCCGTGGTTTATAATGCTCTTCATTACAAATGCATTGGTTTTATTATTCTGCCGTCGATCACTCACTATACCATTGTGAGGCAGTGTTGGCACACACAAGGCAAGACACCAACCCACACAGACAACGGCATCCCTGGCTGTGTCAACTGCCTTCTATCCCAGACACCATACACACAAAGCACTTCATTTTTATGAGGTGACATTTTAACCCAAAGAGGACTGTCTAATTGTCAAAGTATGTCAGGCAATCAGGGCGTGGAGCGCGCCTCTTTCATGAAGGCATTCCCTATCCATTATCTATTCCCAGCATCGAGATGGGATTCCCGGCTCCATTCCAAATGGAAAAAGGAGATGGCTGAGTGCTAGGGTTTGTGGGTGGTGTCTCAGGGGGGGGCAAGGTCCAGGGGAAGGTTCCTCAACATAAAGCATCTAGGGAGATTATAGGGGTTTTAAATGACAACTTCGACTGGCAAACCGGTTGTCTGCACTTTACTTCTGATTACACTGTGCGTGCACAATGAGCACTAAGAGTTTGCGGAGAAAGAAAGGTTGGAACTGAGAGGTTGGGTTATTTCCTGTCTTAACCCACAGACTACATCCGTCATTAATTATTTTCCACTTTTGAGTTTTTGCATTCAATGCTTTATTCTACCGATGCCAAATCTTCTGCCCCATGGCCACATACAAACCTGTGACACACACAGTTAACAGAGATGCAATGGTTGGATGGAGAAAGAGAGAGCCACTGTGTGTGTGTGTGTGAATAAGATCACCTCGGTTCCTTTGGAACTCATTTTGACACCTAACAAACCAGGTGAACATACACTGTCTGTATTAGCAATAGTCAAACGAAATATGCCTCCAAAGTATCTAACCACCAAACCAAAGGTAAACATTTAAACATGAACCAAATCTGTTAAGTATGCCTCTTTCAGTCCTGTCTGAGGGCTGTTTCCATGGAGACGCTAGACCAGTAGTTTGAGGAGCAAATTGTACCCCGTTGTGACATGCTCCTTCTTTGGGGACAGAGGCCTTCTCTCTACCCAAACTACCCAAGGCCCACTAATGCGGTGCTGGGCGCAAAATCAGCTCAACACTCCCACATCATTGCATCCAGCTTTGTTTCCCCAAAGCCTGGGGGCCATATTTTCCCATCGTTGGCCCCAGACCTTAGAGGCCATGCTCCATTAAGCACTTTGTAGGCTATGTCTTGGAAATGAGAGATTATATGTTGTAGAGAGCGGAGAGAGATATTAAGGGATAGAGGGGAGAAAGAGGGGGAGACCAGCAGGTGTTCAAAAAGTGATAGGCAGTATGGGGTGTTGATAAGGTTTGTTGATTTAACTTCCCCCATATCTTCTATATTCTAGCCTAGGTCTGACACGTTCTACTGTCAACACTGTCCCAGGACAAACCCCATAATACAAATCCACCATGCCACTCTACCTATAGTGGGTGAGAAAAACGGTGCATGTTTCCATGGGGTTCCCCCAAACCATGTCTTCACCCACCTTGTCTTCAGTTTCTATTTCCCACAGTCAATGTTTTTCCATTTCTGTTACTAGATACTATTGCAGTACTGATAAAGTGAGAACCTTATGGCACTGGAAACACAATGTGTTCCAAGTCTTACTTCAGCCTAGAAGTTCTACAGTATTCCAGCAGTGCTGTACTCAATGAATGCAATACGCACATCACAGTTCAGGTTCTCCCTGATAAGACTCACTTAAACATACAGTAACATACTACAGTTATCTGTAGTTCTTGGTGCTGTGGTGAGTGGGAGTAAGAAGAAGAACCTTGGCACGCACAAAGCCTCAAATGCACTGCACATATTGCGGTCTGTACATCACAAAATGCCAACAGGATGCCAGTGGCACTCTGTTGGGGTGAGATGACAAGCAAATGGAGCGAGATGAGGTTTTGCTTTATAAGGGGACACTGCAGATGTCTTGTAAGTGCTTTACTGCACATGTTAAAGGCAGAGGTCTTATACAGTACCAGTCAAAAGATTCAACACACTCATTCAAGGGTTTTTCTTTATTTGTACTATTTTCTACATTGTAGAATAACAGTGAAGACATCACAATTATGACATAACACATATAGAATCATGTAGTAACCAAAAAGGTGATAATAAACTAGTCAAAATATATTTTATATTTGAGATTCTTCAAAGTAGCCACCCTTTGCTTTGATAAAAGTTCATTTGTGGAATTTCTTTCCTTAATGTTTTTGAGCCAATCAGTTGTGTTGTGACAAGGTAATGGTGGTATACAGAACATAGCCCTATTTGATAAAAGACCAAGTCCATATTATGGTGAGTACAGCTCAAATAAGCAAAGAGAAACGACAGTCCATCATTACTTTATGACATGAAGGTCAGTCAATACGGAAAATTGAAAGAAAGTTTCTTCAAGTGCAGTTGCAAAAACCATCAAGCGCAATGATGAGGATAAGTTCATTAATTTCCAGCCTCAGAAATTGCAGCCCAAATAAATGCTCCACAGAGTTCAAGTAACAGACATCTCAATATCAACTGTTCAGAGGAGACTGTGTGAATCAGGGCTTCATTGTCAAATTTCTGCAAAGAAACCACTACTAAAGAACACCAATAATAAGAAGAGACTTGCTTGGGCCAAGAAACACGAGCAATGGACATTACACCGGTGGAAATCTGTCCTTTGGTCTGATGAGCCCAAATGTGGGATTTTTGGTTCCAACCGCCATGTCTTTGTGAGATGCTGAGTAGGTGAATGGATGATCTCCACATGTGTGGTTCCCACCGTGAAGAATGGAGGACGTGTGATGGTGCTTTGCTGATGACACTGTCAGCGATTTATTTATTAGACAAGGCACACTTGCTACCACAGAATTCTGCAGCGATATTCCAAGCTGTGTAAGGACTATTTGTCCAAGAAGGAGAGTGATGGAGTGCTGCATCAGATGACCTGGCCTCCACAATCTAACCTCAACCCGATTGAGATGGTTTGGGATGAGTTGGACCGCAGAGTGAAGGAAAAGCAGCCAACAAGTGCTCAGCATATGTGGGAACTCCTTCAAGACTGTTGGAAAAGCATTCCAGGTGAAGCTGGTTGAGAGAATGCCAAGAGTGTGCACAGCTGTCATCAGGGCAAAGGGTGGCTACTTTGAAGAATCTATAATCAAAAATATATTTTGATTTTTTTTGACGTTTTTGGTTACTACATGATTCCATATGTGTTATTTCATATTTGATGTATTCACTATTATACTACAATGTATAAAATATTAATATAAATATAATATATATTAAGAAAAACTCTTAAATGACTAGGTGTGTCCAAACTTTTGACAGGTACTGTATGGTTCTGTGATCACCTGTATAAATAAAGGACATGGAAAATTAAATACAGAAATGCTGCCACAGTTACCTTGAGGGCCTTGGATGCCACGGTGACCCCGGTCTGGAGCATTCCATCAGCGATACCCAGCTGGTCAGTGTTACGGAGGAAGGGTGTTACCAGTGTTACGTACTTGGCGCCGCACCATGGCTTCAGCAGGCCCAGAGCCCAGCTCTCTGTGTCCCCGCCCACATTATCCAGAACCAGATCAAACCTAGGACAGGGGGAGGAGAGGTAGAGAGAGATGGAGAGAGACAGAGAGAGTTAATTTTGTTACATGGAGAGTAATTCTCCCACACAACAATGAGAATTGACTGTGGCTATGAGAGAGATGTGCCTAAGCGTTGATTACAGCAAACTGACCAATGGGGAACACTCCTCCTCCTATTCAGATAAATGCCACCATGGAGGTATTAAAGTGTGTCTGCATGTGCTTCTGTGTGACAAGGGAAAAGGTGTGTGTGTTTGTGGGCGTGCTCACTTTTCCAGTGCCCTCAGGGGCACCTCAACAGGCCCAGCTGTGTAGTCCACCACGTGATCCACCCCTAGACCCCTCACCAGCCGCTCGGCATTCTGGGAGCAGGTTACTGTAACATGGGCTCCCCAGGCCTTGAGCATCTGAGACGAGAAAATGGGATCTACATCATCATCAACACACTCTTTGCGGGTACCTGGAATGATGTTGATAAAATCAGTAAGACTTGTGTAATAGAAGTGAGCGAGGGTGCAGCCGGTACACATATCATCTCTTATAACAGGAGAGATCAGATGAACCAGCACTGAATCCCTGATGTAAGATACATGTGCAGATTGAGGTCACAACAAAAGGCTGAAGTGGCACACTAGGACACCCAATCCAAGACGAGTGTATAACATCACTGACATAATTATAAACAGCTGTCCATGGAACAGAATTGACAGGATTTAGATAGTATAATTGTTTGTTTATGATTAAGGATCTTTCTTTTCCATCATTGTTTTGTATTAGGACCATGCAGCTATTGTCACTGCGATGTGGTTTGAATACCTAAGATTGAAAGTAAACAGAGTCACATTGAAGATTAAGTCATGAATGTACAGAATGAGGGCATCATGGTTATCATCAGCAGCATGATCACCTGTATGGAAAATGTTCCGACTCCTCCTGAACCTCCCAGGATCAGAATGCTGTATGAGGATGGAAAACACCGGATTAAAACACAGAGAAGTAAACACAGAGTCATAATGGAGACGTAAGAATGTCCTTCACTGAACCAGGTTTTTGTGTTTGACTTTGATGTACATTTAACGTGTGTACAAAACACACACACTTAACTGAGTGTACAAAACATTAGGAGCACCTTCCTAATATTGAGTTGCATCCCCTTTTGCCCTCAGAACAGCTTCAATTCGTCGAGGCATGGACTCTACAAGGTGTCGAAAGTGTTCCACAGGGATGCTGGCCCATGCTTCACGGTTTTGTCAAGTTGACTGTGAAAAACATGGCAATGTTGCAGTTCTTGACACACTCCAACCAGTGCCCTAGGCACCCTTACAAAACCCATTCACCCTCTGAATGTCACACATACACAATCCATGTCTCAAGGCTTAGAAATCATTCTTTAACCTGTCTCCTCCCCTTCATCTATACTGATTAAAGTCGATTTAACAACTGACATCAATAATGGATCATAGCGTTCTCCTGGATTCCCCTGGCCAGTCTGTCATGGAGTAATACACAAAAAATGTGTCCAATTGATCTATATGTTGCATGTGAACCAGGTGCTTCAGAGTCCAGTGCCATGCCAGCTATTGATGAAGCTCATTTCCAAAGAACCAACTTTGCCCACAGTACAATTCCCTCCAAATGCTCATTACCCACAGGCCTCAGAGACAGGATTTTTATGAAATAACCAAGTTGAATACTCAACTAGATCAAAGACACGAGAAGTATTTTAGGTGAATATGGACAACAGCATAGGTTATAAGGGGAAAGAGACAACTTGAACTCAAAGTGGCAGGAAACGTGTGTGTGTGTGTGTGAGAGAGAGAGTGTGTGCATGTGTGTACTTACCGTTTCTTGGCACAGTTGTCCTTGTTGAGGCCTCCTGTGTTGACTAGGGCAGACCAGGCTGTGGCAGCTACGTAAGGAACAGCCGCCGCCTCTATGTGACTCAGACATTTGGGCTTTTTGGACACCTGGCTCGGACACAAAATGGCGCACTCAGAAGTAGGTCACAAATATCTGTCCATATGTCAAAAGGTTGAGGTAAGTCTAATTTCTCCCCCTGTTCCCATAGAAAGGTCAGTGTTTCCCCTAAATGCATTTAGCAGGGGCACACCGCCACATTATTTATACATACAGTAGCAGTCAAAAGTTTGGACACACCTACAGTACTCGTTCAAGGGTTTTTCTTTATTTTTACTATTTTCTACATTGTAGAATAATAGTGAAGACATCAAAACTATGAAATAAAATATATGGAATCATGTAGTAACCAAAAAAGTGTTAAACAAATGAAAATATATTGATATTTGAGTTTCTTCAAACAGCCACCCTTTCTTTGCCTTGATGAAAGCTTTACACACACTTGGCATTCTCTCAACCAACTTCACCTGGAATGCTTTTCCAACAGTCTTGAAGGAGTTCCCATTAAATTGGGTTGAGGTCGGGTGATTGTAGAGGCCAGGTCATCTGATTGAGCACTCCATCAATCTCCTTCTTGGTCAAAAAGCCCTTACACAGTCTGGAGGTGTGTTGGGTCATTGTTGAAAAACAAATGGCTTGTTGTAGCCATGCTGGTTAAGTGTGCCTTGAAATCTAAATAAATCACTGACAGTGTCACCAGAAAAGCACCCCCACACCATCACACCTCCTGCTCCATGCTTCACGGTGAGAACCACACATGCGGAGATCATCCGTTCACCTACTCTGTGTCTCACAAAGACACGGCGTTTGGAACCAAAAATCTCACATTTGGGCTCATCAGACCAAAGGACAGATTTCAACCTGTAATGTCCATTGCTTGTGTTTCTTGGCCCAAGCAAGTCTCTTCTTATTATTGGTGTCCTTTAGTAGTGGTTGCTTTGCAGCAATTTGACCATGGGGCGGCAGAGTAGCCTAGTGGTTAGAGCGTTGGGCTAGTAACCGAAAGGTTGCAAGTTTGAATCCCCGAGCTGACAAGGTACAAATCGGCCGTTCTGCCCCTGAACAAGGCAGTTAACCCACTGTTCCTAGGCCGTCATTGAAAATAAGAATTTGTTCTTAACTGGCTAGTTAAATAAAGATCAAATAAAATCAAATTCATGCATTCTCCTCTGAACAGTTGATGTTGAGATGTGTCTGTTACTTGAACTCTGTGAAGCATTTATTTGGGCTGCCATTTCTGAGGCTGGAAAGTCTAATGAACTTATCCTCTGCAGTAGACGCAACTCTGGGTCTTTCTTTCTTGTGGCGGTCCTCATGAGGGCCAGTTTCATCATAGTGCTTGATGGTTTTTGTGATTGAAATGATAAAAATGTCTTTGTGATTGAAATGTTCCGTATTGACTGACCTTCATGTCTTAAAGTAATGATGGACTGTCATTTCTCTTTGCTTATTTGAGCTTAAAACATTAAGAAGGAAAGAAATTACACAAATTAACTTTTAACAAGGCACACCTGTTAATTGAAATGCATTCCAGGTGACTACCTCATGAAGCTGGTGGAGAGAATTCCAAAAGTGTGCAAAGCTGTCAACAAGGCAAAGGGTGGCTACTTTGAAGAATCTTAAATATATTTTGATTTGTTTCACGCTTTTGGTTACTACATGACTCCATAGTTTTGACGTCTTCACTGTTATTCTACAATGTAGAAAATAGTAAAAATAAAGAAAAACCCTGAGTAGGTGTGTCCAAACTTTTGACTGGTACTGTATATCATTTTGGGGATGGTAAAACGTTTTCAGTGTAAACTTAAACGACTAAAACCAGATACAAAGCATGTAGAAAAGATAATGGAGCAATATTTTTTTTAAATAAGAGAATCGTTGAGAACTAGCAATCACCTAAGTAAAAACTAGACAGTCAGGGAGAATATAAAATGTCATGTTTGACTCACTTAGATAGCATAAGAACACAGAATAAGCCATGGGGAAAATGTGTTGAACTGCATGAAATTAGCTTTAAAACTGCACATTTTCTCTCAGCCCCGTAAATAAATGCATAGAATTTCAGGAAACTATCTTTGAAACTGTGAAATGCTGTCTCTGCCCCATGGAAAAATGTTTAGAATTGCAGAAAAATAGCTTTATCATTTTGAAATGTAAAGAGGGCCTCTAAAACCACTCCATTGGCCACACCCACGCTAATCAAAGGGTAAACACTGAAGCCATTACTGACCATGCCTCACTGAGCAGCAGCATGGAGCCACACTGCCTGCAGCTTTCCTTCTCAAATCTGAGACCAATTGTAGTCTATCCCAAAAGTCCATTCCAGCCTAGCAACATCCTTTAGCTCACAAGAGATACCTAGTATTGCCTATACCAAGGTATCCCAACGCTACTGTGCATTGTCTCTTGAATATATGCTAGAGAAAGCAGAGTATCCCTGGTAGTGGTAAAGAAAGTGAGATTTTAAAAAACATATAGTAGTTCAACTGAAATGTTAACTACTCGTGCACATATTTGCATGCACAATGTAGAAATAAGCAAACAGTGGTTTTGGAAAACAAACAAAACTACAACATAAAACATAAACGGGTCAGACACAAAACAGTACCTCATTTGCACTCAACACCACAAACTCAGCCAGGCTGCCTTGTTTCCATGGGGGAATGGCCGCCCACACCTGAGAATAAAAACAACAACAATGGCTTAACCAACCATGCACTAGAATGACCCTGCATGGGTGGCACAGATACAAATATTGTTTTATTCTCTGTTTGGATATACACTATATACACAAACGTATGTGGACACCCCTTCAAATGAGTGGTTTCGCCTATTTCAGCCACACCCGTTGCTGACAGTTGTTTAAAATCGAGCACATAGCCAAACAATATCCATAGACAAACATTGGCAGTAGAATGGCCTTACTTAAGAACTCAGTGACTTTCAACATGGCACCATCATAGGATGCCAATTTTCTAACAAGTCAGTTCGTCAAATTTCTGCCCTGCGAGAGCTGCCCCGGTCAACTGTAAGTGTTGTTATTGTGAATTGGAATTGGAATTGGAATTTAGAAGCAATAACAGCTCAGCCGCGAAGTGGTAGGCCACACAAGCTCACAGAATGGGACCACCGAGTGCTGAAGCGCTTAGTGCGTAAAAATCATCTGTCCTCGGTTGCAACACACACTACAGCTTTCCAAACTGCCTCTGGAAGCAACGTCAGCACAAGAACTGTTCGTCGGGAGCTTAATCAAATGGGTTTCCATGGCTGAGCAGCCACACACAAGCCTAAGATCACCATAAGCAATGCCAAGCCTCGGCTGGAGTGGTGTAATGCTCGCCACCATTGGATTCTGAAGCAGTGGAAAGCATTCTCTGGAGTGTTGAATCACGCTTCACCATCTGGCAGTCCGACGGACTAATCTGGTTCTGGCGGATGCCCAGGAGAACGCTACCTGCCCCAATGCAGAGTGCCAACTGTAAAGTTTGGTGGAGGAGGAATAATTGTCTGGGGCTGTTTTTCATGGTTCAGGCTAGGCCACTTAGTTCCAGTGGAAGAAAATATTAACGCTACAGCATACAATAACATTCTAGACGATTCTGTGCTTCCAACTTTGTGGCAACAGTTTGGGGAAGGCCCTTTCCTGTGTCATCATGACAATGCCCCTGTGCACAAAGCAAGGTCCATACAGAAATGGTTTGTTGAGATCGGTGTGGAAGAACTTGACTGACCTGCACAGAGCCCTGACCTCAACCCCATCGAACACCTTTGAGATTAATTGGAAAGCTGACTGCGAGCCAGGTCTAATCGCCCAACATCAGTGCCCAACCTCACTAAAGCTTGCGGCTGAATGGAAGCAACTCCCCGCAGCGATGTGCCAACATCTGGTGGACAGCCTTCCCAGAAGAGTGAAGGCTGTTATAGCAGCAAAGGGAGGACCAACTCCATATCAATGCCTATGATTTTGGAATGAGATGTTCAAAGAGCAGGTGTGCACATACTCTCGGTCATGTAGTGTATGTTATGTTTACATCCATTTTATGGGATAGTGTTTCACTGCAAGCCACAGGCCCACCTACTGGGGAACCAGGCCCACCCACTGGGGAACCAGGCCCACCCAATCAGATTTTTTTATTTTATTGTAAAATTATGCTCTACTTGTCAGTGCGGGGATTCTATTCATCTGGCCCGGGTGCCCAGGTAGGTATGTTTTGCACCAGGTGACAGATGATTGCCCATGGCGAAGTTGGCTCAAAACCAAAGTGACATCATCAAGCACGAGGAGTAATGAGTAGCATTCTGTGTTTTCACATGCAAAAGTGATTGCTTTGGATAATAACGCTTTATCTGCCTTAACAATGAAAACTAGTTTGAAACGAAACACCATGCTACCTTGTTGACAACATGACCGAGCGGTGCAGATTACTGTTCCATTTGAGAAGGGCAGTCCTCCGTCACAGCTTTTGCTCATTCACGTCACGGGCCATAGACCGGTACTCAGCATAATCGAATCCGCCCAGTGTTCTAAACAGGACATTATTTGTCTTTTTACCTAAACATGCAAACACCATCAGATAGAATTCATAGCAAGCAGTGCAGTGCACTGGAATAACATTCACTCTCTTGGGATGGGTGGCCGAAAATAACTAACTGTAAGCCACAACCCCATTAAACCACAAATATAACTGTATTGATGCATACAGTATGTCACTGTGATTCTATGGCTATATGCACCATGCCACTGCCTACTTCATGTATTAATTTAGCAAACAAGACAGCTCATAATCTAGTGATTTTATCAGTCAACACACTTATAGTTTAGCTTTAATTAGCTTTAAAAACGCATCATTGTCACTCAGCCAAACTTTGTAGAATAGCATGAGATTAGCTATGAAACTGCACATGTTCCTCTCTGCCCCAAGGCAAAATCTGTAGAATTGAAGGAAATTAGCTTTAAAACAGTAACATTTTCTCTCAGCCTCATATAAAAATGTGTAGAATTGCAGGAAGTTAAATGTATATTTTTTGATGCACCCATCAACCAATTAATGGCTACACTACTGCCCCAAGGTGGTGCAATTAAATGTAACATTATACAATGAGGTACTCCCCATCTCAGCTGCACTTGGATTAAGTAAACAAAGCACTAACAGAAGAGCCAAAAAACAGACAGACCCTCATTGTCATAACATGCCACAATGACATGACTTCATGAGGCACTGTGGAGCCACATAGGCTTATAGTATAAATACACACACACACACACGAGAAAGTGTCACCCTATTCTACTCCATCCTGGGGCCTGTGTTTGTGTTACCTCATCCCCCTCTTTAAAGTAGGCTGGTGCCACATCCAGACCACACTCCATGATGACTCCGGACATATCTCGGCCCAGAATGAGGGGGAACTCACTGCCCGACTGGTTGATGTTCAGGGGGTCTCTCTTCATGGCCATAGTGGCAGCCCCATACCCACCTGAGAGGGCAGAAACAACACAGAAATGAGGCCGAACCAAATTGGAAATAACCACATAAACAGTCCACGTGGAGACATGTGGATTCAGGTACGAACAGAGACCAAAATGATGAGAACACAGATTAACTGGGAAGATCATCACTGAATATGCCGAGAGGTAACCATGAAGAACTCCAGGCACCCTACCTCCTCAAAGAGCACATATAGGCCTAGCTGTGGTTTACCAGTCGTTGAGAGGTGGGAGTGGGTAAGGAGTTTGATGATTCACAATTCAACACCCAAACCACACGTTTCGTCAGTCTACTTTCCCTTTGCGTCAGAAGAGCTTTACTCGTTACCTGGTGTGATCCATTATGCCCACACAGCTCTCTCTCTCACACAGGCCATATTTGAATGGCAAAAAAACAGATGCTCAGTCAACTCTGAATGAGAGCAGTTTAGACTGAGGGATGTTGAATTTCCTTTTCACTAGTGGTGTGTGCACAAATGTGAAAATGTCTTGCATCTGTCTTCATATAGGTGCAGGAGCTCCACAACACGGTTGAGCTTATTTCTATAAGAGGAACAGGAGCTCAAGCAGTAGAACATTTGAGGTGCCGGTACTCCTGCCCAAGTCAAGCACGGGCTATATGTAAAATATCTGATAGTCTATGTTCTCTGAGAACTGAAGGTTATAGGAAAACCACTGACATGAACAATGAAGAGGTATCCTATCACGGGTACCAAACATCTTTATCAGTCACCAACCTCTCATGCTGACGTCAATGGGGTTTAGACCTGCGGCATGGACTTGAACGACGACTTCATTCGGATAGTTGATGATTGGGAAGCCGGCGTTTTTAGTGAACCGTAGGACATCATTGCTGCCGTATCTATCGATAACCCAAGCAGGCATTATTGTCATACGGCTGTTTGAGGTGTTGAACAGTCTCCTCTGATCTCCGTGGACCAATGTTTTCACACATGGTGCTCTACTGTTAAGGAGACACGACCACCAACTGCAAGCAAACTGTCTCAAAGGAAGCATGATTATCTCCAGATATCAATTGTCAATACACTTGCTCTTCAAACTCTGCACATTATTTATCAAGCCATGGACGCGACTACAATTAGCTCAATGACTGATACCTAATCTTTCCATTCATTAGACAATACAATGGGAAAAGTTGCAGATACTGTAGTTTTTACAGTCTGGAAAGACAGTGTTCACTTAGCTCTGCACTTAATACTGCTTCCTCGTCTACTGCTGCCAGCGTCTGACAGCTTCTTCTCAACCAATGGTCGTGCGGCTTACTCATCCCACATCCAATCACAGAGCACGATGTTGGGATTCCAGACGCGAAACAAACATGGCAGCCTCCAGTCGCTGAAGGTTGCTGAAAATTTCCCAGGTTGATTTGGCTAATGACATAGAAAGTATGCTGAGCTTGTCTATAAGAGAGGTACGTGTAATAAACTCGTTACCAGTAACATGAGCTAGTTTGTATTTGGCGTACTTTATTGGCAATAACGATTAGTCTGCTAGTTGCAATGTAATGTAGCTAGCTAACGTTAGCTACCTAGTTACACATATCAACTGATGCAAAGCCTTAAACTCTGGGAGTTAGTTGGCTAGCTACAGTATCACATCTAAAACATCAATGTATTAGCCCACATCCCCACAGAGACATGGTTAAAGTTGAATGGCACAGATTTCCAACCATTTCAGCAGTGTACAAATTGGTCATGTTGATTCAGCAACCATGTTCACAAAATGGAAATTATTGTGATTATTATAGAATCATACACATTTCACATTATTTGACAGGTGTCCTTGGCTCTGCGGGAAGGTAGGATCTCCCCCACGGAACTGTGTCGAAAATGCCTGGACCGCATCAAGAAAACTCACTATCTCAATGCTTACATCACTGTGACAGAGGAGCTTGCATTGAAACAGGCACAGGAGGCTGAGAGTAGGCTCCTCAAAGGTGTGTGTTTCCTGTCTCTCTGTCTGTATCTGTTTGTTTCTGTGTGCTGTATGCATGTTTTGTACAGTGCAGATTATGAGCGGGTCTTGCCTTATTATCTTTCTTTCATACAGGTGCACCCAAAGGTCCACTGGATGGGATCCCTTTTGCTGTGAAGGACAACTTCTGCACAGAGAACATCAAGACCACTTGTGCCTCCAAAATGCTGAAAGGTATGTCCCCTAATATCTAAAACAGGGATTCATTGCTCCTCATTTGAGTTGGGTGCATTGATAATCCTAATCCCCTGCTCTCTGTTTTGTAGACTACATTCCTCCATACAGTGCTACAGTGGTTCAGAAGCTCCTTGATCAGGGTGCTGTTCTCATGGGGAAAACTAACCTGGATGAGTTTGCAATGGGGTAAGCCTCTTAAACACATTTCAAGAACTATACACACACTAAGAACTATATTTATTTGCAGAATTACTAGACATTTACATCCCTCCCTCCATCCTTCTCCAGTGCAGGCAGTACTGACAGTGCTTTTGGACCTGTCCGGAACCCCTGGAGCTACGCCGCCCCTTACAGAGAGCAGACTGGGGCTGACCCGGACTCTGACTGGGTCATCACTGGAGGCAGTTCTGGAGGAAGTGCTGCAGCCGTGGCCTCTCTCACCAGCTTCCTGTGAGTCTGCAGACCCAGGGCTGCGTTCAAGAGCTTTGGACTGTTCCAAACTGAAATGACAATTTAAACACACAAATTAATTATTGTTTCCTTGTTCTGGTACTTGCAGCTCTTTAGGATCGGATACAGGTGGCTCCACCCGTAACCCAGGGGCATTGTGTGGTGTTGTGGCCCTGAAGCCCACCTACGGCCTAGTGTCCAGACATGGCCTCATCCCCCTGGTCAACTCCATGGACGTCCCAGGCATCATAACCAGGAGTGTCTATGACTCAGCTACAGTCCTGGATATTCTTCAAGGACATGATGTCAAAGACTCTACTACCATAACCCATAACCCCTCCACACTGACACACCTATTCGATGACTTTGATGTCAGGAACATCTGTGTTGGCATTCCCAAGGTGAGCTTTCCTTATTCTCCCAGTAGGATCAGGCTTCTCCGCTCATCCCAGTGGTTTAACGTGGAGATTGTTGTTCTGGTTGTGTTGTGTGTCCTTTCCCTCATCGTCAGGAGTACCACGCCCCAGGTCTGTCCCAGGAAACCCTGGCCCAGTGGAACCGTGTGGCGAACATGTTTGAGCAGGCGGGGGCACGGGTGGAGCAGGTGTCCCTCCCCCACACCCAGCACTCCATCGTCTGCTACCACGTCCTATGCCACACCGAGGTGGCATCCAACATGGCACGCTTTGACGGCCTGGAATATGGTACAAACCAGGTTTCAATATTTAATGCCGTGTGCTGAAAATGTTTTTCTAATTGCCACTTATGGATTAAGTTGTATTGAATTGAGTGGTTTGATCTATCTGACTATTTGTCTGTCTGGCTATGCCATTGTTTGATGATCTATGGTGTTAATTTATACAGCTCAGTAAATGCAAGACGAAGGTAATTTTATTTGAAATCCCAACAAAGTGAAGTTTTCCTTAACGTTACATTTATTGTACAGTGGGGCAAGAAAGTATTTAGTCAGCCACCAATTGTGCAAGTTCTCCCACTTAAAAAGATGAGAGAGGCCTGTAATTTTCATCATAGGGTACACTTCAACTATGACAGACAAAATTAGGGGAAAAAATCCAGAAAATCACATTGTAGGATTTTTAATGAATTTATTTGCAAATTATGGTGGAAAATAAGTATTTGGTCACCTACAAACAAGCAAGATTTCTGGCTCTCAAAGACCTGTAACTTCTTCTTTAAGAGGCTCCTCTGTCCTCCACTCGTTACCTGTATTAATGGCACCTGTTTGAACTTGTTATCAGTATAAAAGACACCTGTCCACAACCTCAAACAGTTACACTCCAAACTCCACTATGGCCAAGACCAAAGAGCTGTCAAAGGACACCAGAAACAAAATTGTAGACCTGCACCCGGCTGGGAAGACTGAATCTACAATAGGTAAGCAGCTTGGTTTGAAGAAATCAACTGTGGGAGCAATTATTAGGAAATGGAAGACATACAAGACCACTGATAATCTTCCTCGATCTGGGGCTCCACGCAAGATCTCACCCCGTGGGGTCAAAATAATCACAAGAACGGTGAGCAAAAATCCCAGAACCACAGTGAATGACCTGCAAAGAGCTGGGACCAAAGTAACAAAGCCTACCATCAGTAACACACTACGCCACCAGGGACTCAAATCCTGCAGTGCCAGACGTGTCCCCCTGCTTAAGCCAGTACATGTCCAGGCCCGTCTGAAGTCTGCTAGAGAGCATTTGGATGATCCAGAAGAAGATTGGGAGAATGTCATATGGTCAGATGAAACCAAAATATAACTTTTTGGTAAAGACTCAACTCGTCGTGTTTGGGGGACAAAGAATGCTGAGTTGCATCCAAAGAACACCATACCTACTGTGAAGCATGGGGGTGGAAACATCATGCTTTGGGGCTGTTTTTCTGCAAAGGGACCAGGACTACTGATCTGTGTAAAGGAAAAAATGAATGGGGCCATGTATCGTGAGATTTTGAGTGAAAACCTCCTTCCATCAGCAAGGGCATTGAAGATGAAACGTGGCTGGGTCTTTCAGCATGACAATGATCCCAAACATACCGCCCGGGCATCGAAGGAGTGGCTTCGTAAGAAGCATTTCAAGGTCCTGGAGTGGCCTAGCCAGTCTCCAGATCTCAACCCCATAGAAAATCTTTGGAGGGAGTTGAAAGTTGCCCAGCAACAGCCCCAAAACATCACTGCTCTAGAGGAGATCTGCATGGTGGAATGGGCCAAAATACCAGCAACAGTGTGTGAAAACCTTGTGAAGACTTACAGAAAACGTTTGACCTCTGTCATTGCCAACAAAGGGTATATAACAAAGTATTGAGATCAACTTTTGTTATTGACCAAATACTTATTTTCCACCATCATTTGCAAATAAATTCATAAAAAATCCTACAATGTGATTTTCTGGATTTTTTTTCTCATTTTGTCTGTCATAGTTGAAGTGTACCTATGATGAAAATTACAGGGCTCTCTCATCTTTTTAAGTGGGCGAACTTGCACAATTGGTGGCTGACTAAATACTTTTTTGCCCCAATGTAAATGCCCTATAGCCAGCAAAGCCCATGATGGCCACCTCTGTTTATTTTCATTATTGCTGTGTGTGTAGGGAGGCAGGTAGCCTAGCTGTTACAGCGTTTGGGCAGTAACCAATAGCTTGCTGGATCAAATACCTGAGACGACAAGGTGAAACATCGGTTGATGGGCCCTTTAGCAATGCACTTGACCCTAATTTGCACAGAAAGGACGTACCACTATGGCTGACCCTGTAAAACAACACATTTCATTGCACCTATCCGGCATATGTGACAATAAAACCTATACAAAAAACAACAACATAATATTTATTTACAAGGGATTTGTCATTGTAAAGCAAGATTGATATGATATTATTTGTGAATTGTTCTCCACAGGCCACCGTAGTGGGATCGACAGTTCAACAGAGGCAATGTATAGCACCACTCGCCACGAGGGATTCAATGATGTTGTACGAGGAAGAATCCTCTCCGGGAACTACTTCCTGCTCAGACAGTAAGATACATCACACATTTTCAGTAACAAAAAAAAACACATTTTAATTTCAATAGCTTATTTATAGCTAATTTCAAAATAAATACTTCACATTTTTACTACTGTAAGATCGGTGATCATGTTGGGGATGGAAGCAGAAATTAGAGTTTTTTGGACAAAAGTTAAGATCTCTCACAGGTTGCCTCCCTCAGGAACTACGAGCACTACTTTGTGAAGGCCCAGCAGGTGCGGCGGCTAATAGCGGAGGACTTCAAGCGAGTGTTCAGCTCTGGTGTTGATGTGCTGCTCACGCCCACCACACTGAGTGACGCCATGCGATACACGGACTTCATGCAGGAAGACAACCGCACACGCAGTGCCCAGGAGGACATTTTTACACAGCCTGTCAATATGGCAGGTACTGAGGAAACACACACTCCCCCGACACTTCAAGGGAAATAATGTTAATCTTTTAACTCTCCCTTTTCAAAGGAATTGGGTTGGAATTCATAGTTCGGTCAACCCATTGATTTAGATATCAGATTAATGTCTATCTCAAACAGTTCATCTCCAAAAGGAAACCGATCACTTTGAGGACAGTTAAAGTTTCACCCGTCTTTTATACCCGCAGCCACTGATCTTCAGACAACCTTACCCTCCAAACCTTTCTCCCTTCTCACATTTACCCCTTCAACTCTCTATTTCTTCCCCAGGGCTCCCTGCTGTTTCCGTGCCAACAGCATTATCAAACAGAGGCCTTCCCATTGGCCTGCAGCTGATAGGCCCCGCCCTCCAGGACAGGAAGCTGCTGACGGTAGCCCAGTGGATAGAGCAGAAGGTGGGCTTTCCCCCCATCCGTTACCATGGAGATGCCGGAGAGGGGGAGATGGGTGAGGAGGTCCATGAGAGAGAGCAGACCTCCGTTGTATGAGGAGTAACATGGACACTAAACTAATGATACAGAGCTACTCAGATGTATGATGGTCAAGGAAAGGACATACACAGAAAAAGGCCTTTTCCGGGTACTTTTCCAGGGTACTACCACCGAATGAACCCACTTAAAGTGATGCTCCAGAACTTTTGTATAATTTCAGCCAGTAGTTTTTCAAAAGCGCTTACGAGCCTGAAGGAAAATCTATCCATTGCATCATGTACAGTACAGTTCAATTTGTAATGTTAGTAAAGGAACACCTTGAAATGTTGCTCCCTTGTCTTTGAAGATAAACTGTTTCAGTAGTATTTGATTTGTATAGAGAACCCTTTCACACGTTGCATTAGGAGCATGTTTACACGTCTGTCTGATCATAATGGCCATTATAAATGAGACTTTATCTTGTGAAATGTGTACTTAAAAGCAACTACTGTGTGTCTGCAGAGTTTTCAGGCTTTTGTCAATATTTGTACTTGGAACAAAAGAACACAAACCACTTTCCATACACAGTGCAGATAGTAAAACTTTACAAGGCAATTTAATCTTATATACTAATGTTTACCTTATCAGAATATGTTTTGATAACTTTGAGAATGGTTGTTAATGTGTGCAGTTCCAAGCAACCCTAATGGGAGGGTTGTGAGGAGACTAGTTTGCCTTAGGTTAGATTACCATACCCTGAGGCACGGTGAGTCACATGGCACAACAAACACGGAGTAGAAAGTCTGGTATAGCTAATTTCATCCCCTAAAGGTTACGTTTAGGATTGGGTGTAGGATCATCTAGGCCCGTATTCACCAAGTCTCAGTGTAGGAGTGATGATATAGGATTGGTTTTGCCTATTAGATCTTTAGGGGGGAATTCAGACCTGAACTGTATTCCTATTTATGCACTTTTCTTTAAGTGTATCTTGCCTTGAATGTACGCTTGGGGAAAAGCCAGTGGCAGCAAGGTTTGCGTTTGGAGATGTGTCTACAGATACTCTGAATTCTGACCTTGACTTAATTCCCTCATAATTCCACCACCTTTACGTTCTAGTGGAAAAACATTTAAAAAACACAATTCTCCATGCACTGTAAATAACTAATTGATGAGTAGGAACAGTTGAAGTTGGAAGTTTACATGCACCTTAGCCAAATACATTTAAACTCAGTTTATCACAATTCCTGAAATTTAAACCTAGTAAAAATTCCCTGTCTTAGGTCAGTTAGGGTCACCACTTTATTTTAAGAATGTGAAATGTCAGAATAATAGTAGAGAATTATTTATTTCAGCTTTTATTTCTTTCATCACATTCCCAGTGCATCAGAAGTTTACATACACTTAATTAGTATTTGGTATAGAGGTCGACCGATTAATCGGAATGGGCGATTTAATTAGGGCCGATTTCAAGTTTTCGTAACAATCAGCATTTTGGACACCGATCACATTGCACTCCACGAGGAGACTGCGTGGCAGGCTGACTACCTGTTATGCGAGTGCAGCAAGGAGCCAAGGTAAGGTGCTAGCTAGCATTAAACATATCTTATAAAAACAATCTTAACATAATCACTAGTTAAAACTACACATGGTTGATGATATTACTAGTTTATCTAGCTTGTCCTGCGTTGCATATAATCGATGCGGTTCCTGTTAATTTATCGTTGAATCATAGCCTACTTCGGCAAACGGGTGATTTAACAAGAGCATTCGTGAAAAAAGCACTGTTGTTGCACCAATGTGTACCTAACCATAAACATCAACGCCTTTCTTAAAATCAATACACAAGTATGTATTTTTAAACCTGCATATTTAGTTAAAATTGCCTGCTAACATGAATTTGTTTTAACTAGGGAAATTGTCACTTCTCTTGCGTTCTGTGCAGTAAGTGTATATACAGCAGTTTGGGCCGCCTGGCTCGTTGCGAACTGTGAAGACTATTTCTTCCTAACAAAGACCGCCAACTTCGCCAAACGGGGGATGATTTAACAAAAACGCATTTGCGAAAAAAAATCATAATCGTTGCAAGTATGTACCTAACCATAAACATCAATGCCTTTCTTAAAATCAATACACAGAAGTATATATTTTTAAACCTGCATACTTAATTTATTTTAACTAATGTTAGCAGGCAATATTTAACTAGGGAAATTGTCACTTCTCTTGCGTTTAATTGCAGGCAGAGTCAGGGTATATGCAACAGTTTGGGCCGCCTGGCTCGTTGCAAACTAATTTGCCAGAATTTTACGTAATTATGACACACAGTGCCTTGCGAATTCGGCCCCCTTGAACTTTGCGACCTTTTGCCACATTTCAGGCTTCAAACATAAAGATATAAAACTGTATTTGTTTGTGAAGAATCAACAACAAGTGGGACACAATCATGAAGTGGAACAACATTTATTGGATATTTCTAACTTGTTTAACAAATCAAAAACTGAAAAATTGGGCGTGCAAAATTATTCAGCCCCCTTAAGTTAATACTTTGTAGCGCCACCTTTTGCTGCGATTACAGCTGTAAGTCGCTTGGGGTATGTCTCTATCAGTTTTGCACATCGAGAGACTGAAATTTTTTCCCATTCCTCCTTGCAAAACAGCTCGAGGTCAGTGAGGTTGGATGGAGAGCATTTGTGAACAGCAGTTTTCAGTTCTTTCCACAGATTCTCGATTGGATTCAGGTCTGGACTTTGACTTGGCCATTCTAACACCTGGATATGTTTATTTTTGAACCATTCCATTGTAGATTTTGCTTTATGTTTTGGATCATTGTCTTGTTGGAAGACAAATCTCCGTCCCAGTCTCAGGTCTTTTGCAGACTCCATCAGGTTTTCTTCCAGAATGGTCCTGTATTTGGCTCCATCCATCTTCCCATCAATTTTAACCATCTTCCCTGTCCCTGCTGAAGAAAAGCAGGCCCAAACCATGATGCTGCCACCACCATGTTTGACAGTGGGGATGGTGTGTTCAGCTGTGTTGCTTTTACGCCAAACATAACGTTTTGCATTGTTGCCAAAAAGTTCAATTTTGGTTTCATCTGACCAGAGCACCTTCTTCCACATGTTTGGTGTGTCTCCCAGGTGGCTTGTGGCAAACTTTAAACGACACTTTTTATGGATATCTTTAAGAAATGGCTTTCTTCTTGCCACTCTTCCATAAAGGCAAGATTTGTGCAATATACGACTGATTTTTGTCCTATGGACAGAATCTCCCACCTCAGCTGTAGATCTCTGCAGTTCATCCAGTGATCATGGGCCTCTTGGCTGCATCTCTGATCAGTCTTCTCCTTGTATGAGCTGAAAGTTTAGAGGGACGGCCAGGTCTTGGTAGATTTGCAGTGGTCTGATACTCCTTCCAGTTCAATATTATCGCTTGCACAGTGCTCCATGGGATGTTTAAAGCTTGGGAAATCTTTTTGTATCCAAATCCGGCTTTAAACTTCTTCACAACAGTATCTCGGACCTGCTTGGTGTGTTCCTTGTTCTTCATGATGCTCTCTGCGCTTTTAACGGACCTCTGAGACTACCACAGTGCAGGTGCATTTATACGGAGACTTGATTACACACAAGTGGATTGTATTTATCATCATTAGTCATTTAGGTCAACATTGGATCATTCAGAGATCCTCACTGAACTTCTGGAGAGAGTTTGCTGCACTGAAAGTAAAGGGGCTGAATAATTTTGCACGCCCAATTTTTCAGTTTTTGATTTGTTAAAAAAGTTTGAAATATCCAATAAATGTCGTTCCACTTCATGATTGTGTCCCACTTGTTGTTGATTCTTCACAAAAAAATACAGTTTTATATCTTTATGTTTGAACCCTGAAATGTGGCAAAAGGTCGCAAAGTTCAAGGGGCCGAATACTTTCGCAAGGCACTGTAACATTGAAGGTTGTGCAATGTAACAGGAATATTTAGACTTAGGGATGCCACCCGTTAGATAAAATAAGGAACGGTTCCGTATTTCACTGAAAGAATAAACGTTTTGTTTTTGAAATGATAGTTTCCGCATTTGACCATATTAATGACCTACGGCTCATATTTCTGTGTGTTATTATGTTATAATTAAGTCTATGATTTGATATTTGATAGAGCAGTCTGACTGAGCGGTGGTAGGCAGCAGCAGGCTCGTAAGCATTCCTTCAAACAGCAATTTCATGCGTTTGCCAGCAGCTCTTCGCAATGCTTCAGGCATTGAGCTGTTTATGACTTCATAAACACTGTTTAAGCCTATCAACTGAGATGAGGCTGGTGTAACCAATGTGAAATGACTAGCTAGTTAGCGGGGTGCACGCTTATAGCGTTTCAAACGTCACTCGCTCTGAGACTTGGAGTAGTTGTTCCCCTTGCTCTACATGGGTAACGATGCTTCGAGGGTGGCTGTTGTCGATGTGTACCTGGTTCGAGCCCAGGTAGGGGCGAGGAGAGGGACGGAAGCTATACTGTTACACTGGCAATACTAAAGTGCCTATAAGAACATCCAATCGTCAAAGGTATATGAAATACAAATGGTATAGAGAGAAATAGTCCTACAATTCCTATAATAACCTCAACCTAAAACTTCTTACCTGGGAATATGGAAGACTCAGGTTAAAAGGAACAGCCAGCTTTCATAAGTTCTGATGTTCTGAGCAAGGAACTTAAACGTTAGCTTTTTTACATGGCACATATTGCACTTTTACTTTCTTCTCCAACACTTTGTTTTTGTATTATTTAAACCAAATTGAACATGTTTCATTATTTATTTGAGGCTAAATTGATTTGATTGATGTATTATATTAAGTTAAAATAAGTGTTTCTTCAGTATTGTTGTAATTGTCATTATTACAAATACATAAATTAAAAATACAAAAATAGGGCAATTAATCGGTATCAACTTTTTATGGTCTCCAATAATCGGTATCGGCGTTGAACAATCATAGTTGGTCGACCTCTAATTTGGTAAAATTGTTTAACTTGGGTCAAACGTTTTGGGCAGTCTTTCACAAGCTTCCCACAATAAGTTGGGTGAATTTTGGCCCATTCCTCCTGACAAAAGCTGGTGTAAGTCGGGTTTGTAGGCCTCCTTGCTTGCAC
This sequence comes from Oncorhynchus mykiss, assembly GCF_057628025.1. NCBI lineage: Eukaryota > Metazoa > Chordata > Actinopteri > Salmoniformes > Salmonidae > Oncorhynchus > Oncorhynchus mykiss. The sequence continues at coordinate 59,197,430 of NC_143046.1, read as the reverse complement.
ACACTTTTTCAGTTCTGCCCACACATTTTCTATAGGATTGAGGTCAGGGCTTTGTGATGGCCACTCCAATATCTTGACTTTGTTGTCCTTAAGCCATTTTGCCACAACTTTGGAAGTATGATTGGGGTCATTGTCCATTTGGAAGACCCATTTGTGACCAAGCTTTAACTTCCTGTCTGATGTCTTCAGATGTTTCTTCAATATATCCACATACTTTTCACTTCATGATGCCATCTATTTTGTGAAGTGCACCAGTCACTCCTGCAGCAAAGCACCCCCACAACATGATGCTGCCACCCCTGTGCTTCACGGTTGGGATGGTGTTCTTCGGCTGGCAAGCATCCCCTTCTTTCCTCCAAACATGATGAAGGTCATTATGGACAAACAGTTCTATTTTTGTTTCAACAGACCAGAGGACATTTCTACAAAAAGTATGATCTTTGTCCCCATGTGCAGTTGCAAACCGTAGTCTGGCTTTTTTATGGCAGTTTTGGAGCGGTGGCTTTTTCCTTGCTGAGCGGCCTTTCAGGTTTTGTCGATATAGGACTTGTTTACTGTGGATATAGATACTTTTGTACCTGTTTCCTCCAGCATCTTCACAAGGTCCTTTGCTGTTGTTCTGGGATTGATTTGCACTTTTCGCACCAAAGTACGTTCATCTCTAGGAGACAGAACGCGTCTCCTTCCTGAGCAGTATGACGGCTGCGTGGTCCCATAGTGTTTATACTTGCGTACTATTGTTTGAACAGATGAACGTGGTACCTTCAGGCATTTGGGAATTGCTCCCAAGGATGAACCAGACTTGTGGAGGTCTACAATATTTTTTCTGATGTCTTGGCTGATTTCTTTTGATTTTCCCATGATGTCAAGCAAAGAGGGACTGAGTTTGAAATACATCCACAGGTACACCTCCAGTTGACTCAAATGATGTCAATTAGATGATGTCAAGTGCAGACTGACTCAACTCCAGCTCAATTCAATAATGGAAATTGATGTAAATAAATGTATCACTAGCCACTTTAAACAATGCCACTTAATATAATGTTTACATTCCCTACATTACTCATCTCATATGTATATACTATACTCGATACCATCTACTGCATCTTGCCTATGCCGTTCTGTACCGTCACTCATTCATATATCTTTATGTACATATTCTTTATCCCTTTACACTTGTGTGTATAAGGTAGTAGTTGTGGAATTGTTAGGTTAGATTACTCGTTGGTTATTACTGCATTGTCGGAACTAGAAGCACAAGCATTTCACTACACTCGCATTAACATCTGCTAACCATGTGTACGTGACAAATAAAATTTGATTTGATTTACCTTTCTTACCTCTGTCACATCCGTGTGGTTGTTCCTGAGGATCTCTAGCAATAGTGGATCATATTAGGCTAACGTATTACAAGTTATGCAATATTTTCGAACATGTGGCCTATTTGAATCATTATGGAAAGCAGACCATACGTAGCAGTTTACACCTGGAGCCTGGGCATGGTTCATGACAAGTTATGTAATTAGTGAAGATTAGCGTAGATTTGAAGGGCTATAATTCAACCCCTATTGTACACTTTTCTCACCTTACAATATTTCATGAATTGAAGAATTGAATATGACAACTTTCAGGATGACTCAAACCAATGGATTTTTATTCACCTATATATGTTGTGTGTAAACGAGCCACAACTGTAAATCCCGTTACGAACCTGCATACTGTAAATCTGAATACCAACTATTCAGAAGTCCTTAAATCAAAACCTGCAAAAATGAAATAGATTTCCGCAGTCTGAATCGGCCTCTATCAGACTTAAGAAATGTACCCTTTCTTACCCACACCCTTCCTACGCACTTCTCAGTAGTTGGTATTTAGACTTACCTTATGCAGGTGTGTAATGGGCTTTGCAGGCGTGGCTTGCTTGCGCACTGAATTCATGTTCTTCAACGACTGAAAACCCTCCCACTTGCTGGCCAACAGTTTTTCTTGGAGTTTTCATTCAATAGCGTTTTCAGAAGATTTCTCGAAAGCCATCCCTTTAATATATGTTTTCTCTGGACAGACTCACTAGAATATATGGAGAGAGCAGTTCTGAATGTATGGGGGAGAGCAGTTCTGAATATACGGGGAGAGCAGTTCTGAATATATGGGTGAGAGCAGTTCTGAATATATGGTGGAGAGCAGTTCTGAATATATGGTGGAGAGCAGTTCTGAATATATGGGGGAGAGCAGTTCTGAATATATGGGGGAGAGCAGTTCTGAATATATGGGGGAGAGCAGTTCTGAATATATGGGGAGAGCAGTTCTGAATATATGGGGGAGAGCAGTTCTGAATATATGGGGGAGAGTAGTTCTGAATATATGGGGGAGAGCAGTTCTGAATATATGGGGGAGAGCAGGTCTGAATATATGGGGGAGAGTAGTTCTGAATATATGGGGGAGAGCAGTTCTGAATATATGGGGGAGAGCAGTTCTGAATATATGGGGGAGAGCAGTTCTGAATATATGGGGGAGAGCAGTTCTGAATATATGGGGAGAGCAGTTCTGAATATATGGGGAGAGAAGTTCTGAATATATGGGGAGAGAAGTTCTGAATATATGGGGAGAGCAGTTCTGAATATATGGGGGAGAGCAGTTCTGAATATATGGGGGAGAGCAGTTCTGAATATATGGAGAGAGCAGTTCTGAATATATGGGCTCAACGAAAGAAAGCCACACAGGTCTAAATACACGCATATCCCTCTCACTTTCAGCACCAATTGGTAAATTTAAAAATACTCTGATCCTGTATATTATTTTACGGTTAGGAAAGTATTTATGAATCATAAAAAAACAGGTTTGGAGAGCCTTTACGCACAAAATATATTGGTAAATAAAAAATACAGTGGTTGGTTTTAGTCATCCTGAAAGTTGGCGTATTCCATTCTTCAATCCATTAAATATTGGAAGGTGAGAAAAGTGCACAATAGGGGTTGAACAATAGTCCTCTAAATCTATCCTAATAATCCTCACTAATCATGGAACTGTGATGACAACAGTCCAGTCGTTGTGAAACCTTTGCCAGGCTACAGGTTTAAACTGCTATGTATGGTGTGGGTGAAAAAAAATGTTTTGTTACAGTCTAAAATGCTATGAATATGCTTTAGTTGTATAGTGCCATCAAACCGGTAATTGTCCATTACTGTCTTGTGTTCCTCTTCTCATAGCGCACAAAGGAGTGATGTGCTGCTGACTCCTTATCACTCTGGGCACCAGAGGCCTAGCTCAAGGTTGAAATCTTCTTGCAGCTGCATAGGCTTTAAAGAACTCACCACTCCCCTCTCTTAGACATGTGGGCTGTGAGGACTGGTGTACAATGCTTTTTACGGAAGTGCAGCCAAATACCCCTTCTCTCTCATGTAAAATTGCCTCCTTATAATGACTGTGTGTGACTCTGAAATGTTTTGTTTGCTCTCAGATTCATCTTGAATGTGATCTTCCTTGGAATTCTTGAATAAACTATTATTAACTGGATAATGAGCTCTCCCTGATCCTTGGATTGAGTTTTACTCAACAATGGTCCATGCGGCTACATGTCCCAAATTATTGCACAATTTGTAATACGTTAGCATAATATGATCCACTATGGCTAGCGATCCTCAGGAACAACCACACGAACGTGACAGAGGTAAGGTAAACCTGCGACGTAACGGAATGATGCAAAATATAAGGAAACAAAGTCAGTGGCAGTTTTTAAATGTATGTGGGTTTAACTGACCTAGATACCGATAGTGGCTCATGCTTAACACAATACAAATAGTTAAAAAAATACTGGGAAATGATTAAAACATTATATAAATCCTAACTCTGTAGGTTTGGCGCTATACTGTCATTTGCGTATGGCTAGAGAAGCCTATACTGTAGCTTGGGCCTCCAAATTTCATCCCAAATTCTAAGGCCTGCATTTAATAAACTTCACTGTGGAAAAGGTGATACACTACATTATCAAAAGTATGTGGACACATACTCGTTGAACATCTCATTCCAAAATCATGGGCATTAATATGGAGTTGGACCCCCCTTTGCTGCTATATTAGCCTCCCCAATTCTGGGAATGCTGTCCACTAGATGTTGAAACACTGCTGCAGGGACTTGCTTCCATTCAGCCACAAGAACATTAGTGAGGTTGGGCACTAATATAGGGTGGTTAGGCCTGGCTCGCATTTGGTGTTCCAATTCATCCCAAAGGTGTTTGACGGGGTTTAACGCCAGGAGTCTGTTCAGGCCAGTGGCTTCTCCCGAGTCTGTGCGGAAGTTGCAGCATTGGGACAAGACTAACTACCAATTGGATACCACAAAATTGGGGAGAAAAAGAGGTTAAAAAAAAATCAAAGAATGGTGTTATTTATTTATATTGGAAAAAATAAAGTAGATATTGTTCCACAGCTTGCTCGACCTTATTCATTGTTTCATTGCTCGTAAAGGTTGTGAAATTATGAGGGAATTCAGAGTACGGCGTATCTGTAGACACACCTCCACCACACACCTTATTTCTTCAAACCAAAAGAAAACGGGTGAATAGCATGCTATTCTCATGCACAAATTCAGTCAGAATACACATGAAGAGAAAAGTGCATGAAAAGGGAATTACATAATTGAGGTCGGAATTTCCCCCCATGTCTTCGAAGTTACAGAGCTGTAGTGTCAAATCACTAGTGACATGAATGCAGTCTCATTTCACTGTGTAGATGTTTTTGCACAGGACACCCACACACACACTGACACATAAAGAAAAGGGAAAGGGGGATACCTAGTCAGTTGTACAACTGAATGCATTCAAGTGTAATGTGTCTTTTTAACCCAACCCCTCTGAATCAGAGAGGTGCAGAGGGCGGCCTTAATCGACATCCACATAATAACACACACAAGGATTTATTATTTTTATTTAACTAGACAAGTCAGTTAAGAACAAATACTTATTTACAATGACGGCCTACCCCGGCCAAACCCTAACCCGGACAAAACTGGGCCTATTGTGCGCCGCACTACGGGACTCCAAATCACGGCTGGTTGTGATACAGCCTGGAATCGAACCAGGGTCTGTAGTGATGCCTCTAGAGCTGAGATGCATTGCCTTAGACCGTTGTGCCACTAGGGAGGATAACTACTCGTTACACAAATGTCACTCGCACTCTGCCGCAGTGACAGGCTGACAAAATATCAACAAAGCTAGGACTCTTCTTCTGCACATACCATCTCTCTCTCTCACACACACACACACACACAAACACACACACACACACACACACACACACACACAAAATAATACCACTACAAACCTCCCACACCAAACCTCAGGACAGGCACAAACACATGAATACACACACACATCCACCTATTTATTAATTATTATTATATTTTTTTATTTAACCTTTATTTAACTTGGCAAGTCAGTTAAGAACACATTCTTATTTACAATGACGGCTACACCTACTCCCCCATCACATCCCCTCATCTTTGTACACCAGGACAACCCAAAGACATATCATTTAATTATATCTGTTTGTAAGTTCTGTTTGTATAGGTCAATTTATTCTGCGTAACAGTAGACACAATGTTATGGCTTGTTTCCACAGTGATTGTTCAATATCATGTACTTTACATGTGCAAATGACCTGCCAACACTCCTGTCCATGTGATTTGCATGCAATGACAGACAATATAAACTCAGCAAAAAAAGAAACGGCCCTTTTTCAGGACCCTGTCTTTTAAAGATAATTCGTAAAAATCCAAATAACTTCACAGATCTTCATTGTAAAGGGTAAAACACTGTTTCCCATGCTTGTTCAATGAACCATAAACAATTAATGAACATGCACCTGCGGAACGGTCGTTAAGACACTAACAGCTTACAGACTGTAGGCAATTAAGGTCACAGTTAAGAAAACTTAGGACACTAAAGAGGCCTTTCTACTGACTCTGAAAAACACCAAAAGAAAGATGCCCAGGGTCCCTGCTCATCTGCGTTAACGTGCATTAGGCATGCTGCAAGGAAGCATGAGGACTGCAGATGTGGCCAGGGCAATAAATTGCAATATCCGTACTGTGAGATGTCTAAGACAGCGCTACAAGGAGACAGGATGGACAGCTGATCATTTTCGCAGTGGCTGACCACGTGTAACAACACCTGCACAGGATCGGTACATCCAAACATCACACCTGTGAGACAGGTACAGGATGGCAACAACAACTGCCTGAGTTACACCAGGAACGCACAATCCCTCCATCAGTGGTCAGACTGTCCGCAATAGGCTGAGAGAGGCTGGACTGAGGGGCTTGTAGGCCTGTTGTAAGGCAGGTCTCACCAGACATCACTAGCAGAAACGTAGCTTATGGGCACAAACCCACCGTCGCTGGACCAGACAGGATTGGCAAAAAGTGCTCTTCGCTGACGAGTCGCGGTTTTGTCTCACCAGGGGTGATGGTCGGATTCCCGTTTATCATCGAAGGAATGAGTGTTACACCGAGGCCGGTACTCTGGAACGGGATCGATGTGGAGGAGCAGGGACCATCATGGTCTGGGGCGGTGTCTGACAGCATTATCGGACTGAGCTTGTCGTCATTGCAAGCAATCTCAACGCTGCGCGTTACAAGGAAGACATCCTCATCCCTCGTGTGGTACCCTTCCTGCAGGCTCATCCTGACATGACCCTCCAGCATGATAATGCCACCAGCCATACTGCTCATTATTTTGCGTGATTTCCTGCAAGACAGGAATGCCAGTGTCATGGCCAGCGAAGAGCCCGGATCTCAATCCCATTGAGCATGTCTGGGACCTGTTGGATCGGAAGGTGAAGGCTAGGGCCATTCACCCAGAAATGTCCGGGAACTTGCAGGAGCCTTGGTGGAAGAGTGGGGTAACATCTCACAGCAAAAACTTGGAAATCGGGTGCAGTCCATGAGGAGGAGATGCACTGCAGTACTTAATGCAGCTGGTGGCCACACCAGATACTGACTGTTACTTTTGATTTAGACTCCCCCTTTGTTCAGGGACACATTATTCCATTTATGTTAGTCACATGTCTATGGAACTTGTTCAGTTTATGTCTCAGTTGTTGAATCTTGTTATTATCATACAAATATTTACACATGTTAAGTTTGCTGACAATAAACGCAGTTGACAGTGAGAGGACCTTTCTTATTTTGCTGAGTTTATGACACAATGTACTTGAATAGATGGAAAACAGCTTTCACTTTATATCCTGCAATGAAACCAAGTCTTGAATTCTCACAAATTAGATATTGATGAACAAAGTTGTTTCCAAAAGGTGAGAGGAAATGGCACAATTTTGTGGGAAAGAGAAGAATGGACTTACGTAACTCACAGTAAGCTGATACAATAAGGCGGAAGTGTGCAAGGCAGACATTACTGGTCTGGTGGGAGAGGGATAAGCAAGCAAGGGGCCCTCTTCAACAACTGCTGCGAATGAGCAGTCTCCACTCTGCACTTGTCCAAAGATTAGAATGGGTGACCATTGGCTTAACGCAGAATTCCAATTACGTGTATGCAGTCACCATACAATGGTCCTTCTAACACGCATACTTCATTCTCTGACATTTTCTCATTTGCAACTGCGACCTGGCCAAGATAAAGCATAGCAGTGTGAACAGACAACACAGAGTTACACATGGAGTAAACAATTAACAAGTCAATAACACAATAGAAAAAAAAAGGGGGAGTCTATATACAATGTGTGCAAAAGGCATGAGGAGGTAGGCGAATAATTACAATTTTGCAGATTAACACTGGAGTGATAAATGATCAGATGGTCATGTACAGGTATAGATATTGTATAGGTAGAGATATTGGTGTGCAAAAGAGCAGAAAAGTAAATAAATAAAAACAGTATGGGAATGAGGTAGGTGAAAATGGGTGGGCTATTTACCAATAGACTATGTACAGCTGCAGCGATCGGTTAGCTGCTCAGATAGCTGATGTTTGAAGTTGGTGAGGGAGATAAGTCTCCAACTTCAGCGATTTTTGCAGTTCGTTCCAGTCACAGGCAGCAGAGTACTGAAACGAAAGGCGGCCAAATGAGGTGTTGGCTTTAGGGATGATCAGTGAGATACACCTGCTGGAGCGAGTGCTACGGATGGGTGTTGCCATCGTGACCAGTGAACTGAGATAAGGCGGAGCTTTACCTAGCAAGGACTTGTAGATGACCTGGAGCCAGTGGGTCTGGCGACGAATATGTAGCGAGGGCCAGCCGACTAGAGCATACAAGTCGCAGTGGTGGGTGGTATAAGGTGCTTTAGTGACAAAACGGATGGCACTGTGATAGACTGCATCCAGTTTGCTGAGTAGAGTGTTGGAAGCCATTTTGTAGATGACATCGCCGAAGTCGAGGATCGGTAGGATAGTCAGTTTTACTAGGGTAAGCTTGGCGGCGTGAGTGAAGGAGGCTTTGTTGCGGAATAGAAAGCCGACTCTTGATTTGATTTTCGATTGGAGATGTTTGATATGAGTCTGGAAGGAGAGTTTGCAGTCTAGCCAGACACCTAGGTACTTATAGATGTCCACATATTCAAGGTCGGAACCATCCAGGGTGGTGATGCTAGTTGGGCATGCGGGTGCAGGCAGACATACATACTTCATTCTCAGGTGTGGTCTTTTGATTGACAGCACTCACACTCATGATTCAAAGCCCACATGGACAATCTAATCCCATTCAGTCTCACACATGCAAGATACTTGATTGTTAATGTTAGAATCATTGACCACACACCACAATAAATGAGTCTACATTATCCACAAAACGTTATTGACAGTATTACATTCCTGATTGTATGGGTAAATGAGATAATAGCCATTAGACTGTTCTGGGAGGTGACTACTTTTACTGCAAGGAGAACGGAGAGACAAAAAGCAATGACCACTTAGTACCATATGTACAGTATATAACAAATCTTACTCTCTGCATGGTGAAGTTGGGGACTTTACATTGCAAAAATAACTGATGAACTTGTCTCCTTCCTGCTCATCCAAGTGGAAAACAAGTGAGGATGATTACCAGAACAGGGAAGTGTGTGTGTGTGTGTGTCCTGTTTAAACTGGGGATTGGTGACACAGTGGGGCACTGTCCACGTAATGGGATGCTGAATGTGGTTGTCCTACTCTTAATACAAACATACATTTGGGTTGCATACACAGTTAGACCTATCTCCAAGGAGCATATCTGATGCTCCCCAAATGCAAATTAATTTAGTTGTTGCAATTTTAACCATGTTAACATAGTACCAGTCAAAAGTTTGGACACACCTACTCATTCAAGGGTTTTTCTTTATTTTTACTATTTAACCAAGGAGAGTGATGGAGTGCTGCATCAGATGACCTGACCTCCACAATCACCCGACCTCAACCCAATTGAGATGGTTTGGGATACTTTGGATCGCAGAGTGAAGGAAAAGCAACCAACAGGTGCTCACCATATGTGGGAACTCCTTCAAGACTGTTGGAAAAGCATTCCAGGTTAAGCTGGTTGAGAGAATGCCAAGAGTGTGCAAAGCTGTCATCAAGGCATAGGTTGGCTACTTTGCAGAATATCAAATATATTTTGATTTGTTTAACACTGTTTTGGTTACTACATGATTCCATATGTGTTATTTTATAGTTTTGATGTCTTCACTATTATTCTACAATGTAGAAAATAGGAAAAATATAGAAAAACCCTTGAATGAGTAGGTGTGTCCAAACTTTTGACTGGTACTGTACATACAAACAAACACGGACACACACACCAACATAGTGTGTGTTATTAGAGTGGTGGTGATGCAACACAGCCTTGCCAAGAAATGGCAAGGGCGCAGGCTGGGTTATCTTACAGCAATTGGCCAATAGCTGGACAGACATTTGATCTCTCCATTGTCCCGAGGGATTTTCTGTATACCGTGCCTTCAGAAAGTATTCGCTGCCTTGTCTTTTTCCACATTTTGTTGTGTTACAGCCTGTTTTTTTTTTGTTTTTTTTACACATTCATTAAAAATGAAAGCTGAAATGTCTTGTGTCAATAAGTATTCAACCCATTTGTTATGGCAAGCCTAAATAACTTCAGGAGTAAAAATGTTTCACATAATAAGTCACATAAAAGTTGCATGGAGTAACTGTGCAATAATAGTGTTTAACTTGATTTTTGGAATGACTAACTCATCTCTGTACCCCACACATACAATTATCTGTAAGGTTCCTCAGTCAAGCAGTGAATTTCAAACACAGATTCAAGCACAAAGACCAGAGAGGTTTTCCAATGCCTCGCAAAGAAGGGCACCTATTTGTAGATGGGTACATTAGTCATGCTAGTCATCGGCAAGGACTGGGGATTTTTTTTTTTTTTGAGCTAAGCACAGGCAAAATCCTAGAGAAAAACCTGCCTCAGTCTGCTTTCCAACAGACACTGGGAGACAAATTCACCTTTCAGCAGGACAATAACCTAAAAACACAAGGCCAAATCTACACTGGAGTTGAGTTGCTCACCAACATTACATTGAATGTTGAATGAGTGGCCTAGTTACATTTTTGACTTAAATCGATTTGAAAATCTAATGTCAAGACTTGAAAATGGCTGTCTAGCACTGATCAACAAAAACGTGACATATGGTAGGGTTAGGGTTGGTCTGGTAAGAGGTGGTTGCCTGTGTCTGAGATTGTACACACGATGTGGGGAGGAGGCGGATGAGATAGCAAAAGCTCAGGTTGCCCAGCCCGGCGGTGATACAATCTTCGGCAAAATCATTCGCAAGGAGATTCCTGCAAAAATATTATTTGAAGGTTTGTAGGCGCTGTCCTCTTTCAAGACAGATTTGAAACACACACAACTTTACCTGTGCCTGATAGTCATTCTACACGTAACATGGCCATATCATTATCCAATAACATTCTCCTATCTCCTTCCTAGCCTCGCAAGCCGCCTGATCTTGTGAGTTTACATGAATGTCCGCTGCACGGATATCGTATGATAGCGCAGCGGTAATCAGTCTGGCAATTCTGAGACTATCGCCTTCCCGTATCAGGGTGAGATGCAGTAGGCCCACTGTGTCAGATAGATGGATTACAGAAAGGGCTGGTATGTCTGACGTTATTAGATCACCTTGGTGACTCATAGAAGGTTGCCGTTGACAAACAGGCTCAGGTACAGACGATTGGATGATTTCCCTGTCATTACCAGCAGGGAACCCAATCAAAAGTGGAAGACTTGATTTGACCCCTTGCGCGCTTTGGATCCTGAGTGTTAAATAGAAAGTGGTGCAGAACCACCACTGGGTTAAGAACGAGTACTGTGCATACAGTACATCATATGAAACATACTCAAGAGGAAGAATAGGAAATCTCACATGGGACACTTTTGTTATGTCATGCATGACAAACATCGTGTTCTCAGCTGACATCTCTCCATGCATCATCTCTCCACAGTGATGCATGGAGAGATGTCACCATAATTACATAACCTATGCATGCAAACATGCTATTTTAAAACCATAAAAATACCTTATGTCAATGTGTTATTCAAACTCAATGTACTGTATGCCAACATACTTATGTTCATTTCTGAAAGCAGTAGATCAACGAAAGTAGAGACATCATAAACTTGCTAATCACTATCATAAAAGGAAAAGTATACACACAACAACAGATGGCATTCATAAAGCACACATCTATGCATACACCCTAAATCACTTGACTGCACCCAAGCTCTCCTATTCCTGATCCACCACTGATGTGGATTCCACACCTGCTTAAAACAAATACAAAGTACACCTTTGGATACTCTTTGAATAATGTCCCTGTTCCTTTTGCTCTGATGCTGCCATGAGGAGCTCTCAGCAAGCTTTGAAACCCGATACCTCTCTCTCTGTGAGAAGGCCAACTGTATGGTCCCACGTACAAAATATCAACAAGGTGGCTCAGGTATGCTGACTCTAGTCAATGCCCACTTCAGCTCAGCTATAACAAGCCTCTATTGTTCTGGTGTTCCCCTTGAATACTCCCCTCCGATCTCTCTCTCAAACTCTCTGATCTCTCTCTCTCTCCCTTTCTCCTCTGCTGTCCCTCCCCCACCCCTCTCTCTCCAGCAACAAGTGGTCTCTAGGAGGATTGATCTCAGTTTCGGCTGTCTCTCTGTTTAATGAGTAAACACACAATGAACGCTGGGAGAAGATAAGGCACAGATTGTATTCAGACTAATACATGCCTACTGTGTATTGTTTAGTTATTCTATCATGTAAAATTCATTGAGATGTTAATTATTAAGAAGGGAATATCCACACCCCTATTCTCTGCGCATTTGAGAAACAAATTACCTCTCCCTTTTGCTTGACATGTATTGTATGTCACTGGCCTTCATGTTATTGGCCTAAACACTCATTAATCAGTTAAAAACTCTCCTCAATGTCACCTCTGTCCTTGTAGAAGCTGGATTGAATGAGAACAGGAAAACATCAGGGAAAAACAGCTGACATTGGCTCTGAGCGGTCTCCGTGCACAGCAACACACTGACGTTGTGCCTAAAGTATGTGTTTAAAGCTCTAAAATGTTTTTTGCCTGATTTAATAATGACCAGTGGAGAGTTAAGCATGTAAAACTGTTAGGGCCTACATAAAGCTGTCCCAACAGCAGAGTCCGAACAGTAGTCCCAACACCTTACCACTGCTACACCTGGCTAGCAGTGGAACCTTGCCTGGCAGCAAAACAGTGCTTCTGCCTCATTTACTGCCTTTAAAAAAAATGTAGCTGATATGGCTGACTTGCTTAAACAAATGTGGTTTCTAATGATAATTGAGATGTACAAACTATGGCATAAGGGGACGACAAGTGGATAAGAGGCAATCCATAATTTCAAATAAGACATTAATGAGCAACCTAAGACGGAAGTTGTCAATATAACTATTTGTTCAGCACTTTTTAAATGTGCAGCGACAGAATTCAGAACATGGGTTGTTCTTACAGTATTCTCCCTGTACACCAAGTCAGAACCGTAGGATAAATAAAGGGGGCATATAAGCAGACAATGAAAGTTCTTACAATATTCGATTATGGTTCTCTCTAGAACAGGCTAAAGACTGCATGTGCAGCACCAAGTCAAATCAAATCAAACTTTATTTGCCACATGTGCCGAATACAACAAGTGTAGACTTTACCATGAAATGCTTACCTACAAGCCCTTAACAGTGCAGTTCAATAAGAAAATATTTACTAAGTAGGCTAAAATAAAAAGTTATAATAAAAAGTAACACAAGAAGAATAACAATAACGAGGCTATATAAAGGGGGCACCTGTACCGAGTCAGTGTGCAGGGGTACAGGGTAGTTGAGGTGATCTGTACATGTAAGTGTGGGTAAAGTGACTATGCAGTGGTAACAAACAAACAGGAGTAGCAGCAGTGTACAAGGGGGATCAATGTAAATTGTCCGGTGACGATTTTTATGAATTGTTCATCAGTCTAATGGCTCGGGGGTAGAAGTGATTGAGGAACCTTTTGGTCCTATACTGTGGGCTCTGGGACCGCTTGCCATGCGGTAGCAGAGAAAACAGTCTATAATTCGGGTGACTGGTGTCTCTGATCATTTTCTGGGCTTTCCTCTGACACCGCCTATTAAATAGGTCCTGGATGGCAGAAAGCTTGGCCCCAGTGATTTACTTGGTCGTTCGGCACTACCCTCTGTAGCGCCTTATGGTCAGATGCCGAGCAGTTGCCATACCAGGCGGTGATGCAACCGGTGCAGCTGTAGAACCATTTGAGGATCTGGGGACCCATACCAAATCTTTTCAGTCTCCTAAGGGGGAAAAGGTTTTGCCGTGCCTTCTTTACGACTGTCTTGGTATATTTGGACCATGATAGTTTGTTGGTGATGTGGACACCAAGGAACTTGAAACTCTCGACCCGCACCACTACAGCCCCGTCGATGTTAATGGGGGCCTGTTCGGCCATCCTTTTCTTGTAGTCCACGATCAGCTCCTCTGTCTTGCTCACATTGAGGGAGAGGTTGTTGTCCGGGCACCGCAATGCCAGATCTCTGACCTCCTCCCTATAGGCAGTTTCATCGTTGTTGGTGATCAGGCATACCACTGTTGTGTCGTCAGCAAACTTAATGATGGTGTTGGAGTCGAAGTTTGGCCATGCAGTCGTGGGTGAACAGGGAATACAGGAGAGGACTAAGTACACACCCCTGAGGGGCTCCAGTGTTAAGGATCAGTGTGGCAGAAGTGTTATTGCTTACTCTTACCATCTGGGGGCGGCCTGTCAGGAAGTCCAGGATCCAGTAGCATAGGGAGGTGTTTAGTCCCAGAGTCCTTAGCTTAGTGATGAGCTTCATGGGCACTATGGTGTTGAACGCTGAGCTGTAGTCAATGAACAGCATTCTCACATAGGTGTTCCTTTTGTCCAGGTGAGAAAGGGCAGTGTGGAGTGCAATAGAGATTGCATCGTCTGTGGATCTGTTGGAGCGGTATGCGAATTGGAGTGGGTCTAGGGTGTCCGGAGGATGCTGTTGGCGTGAGCCATGACCAGCCTTTCAAAGCACTTCTTGGCTACCAACGTGAGTGCCACGGGGCTGTAATCATTTAGGCAGGTTACCTTTGCTTCCTTGGGCACAGGGACTATGGTGGTCTGCTTGAAACATGTAGATATTCCCAACTCGGTCAGGGAGAGGTTGAAAATGTCAGTGAGGACACTTGACAGCATGCTTTGAGTACACGTCCTGGTAATCTGTCTGGCCCAGCGGCTTTGTGAATGTTGACCTGTTTAAAGGTTTTGTTCACATTGGCTACCGAGAGTGATATCACACAGTCATCCAGAACAGCTGGTGCTCGCATGCATTCTTCAGGTTTGCTTGCCTCGAAGCGAGCATAAAAGGCATTTAGCTCATCTGGTAGGCTCGAGTCACTGGGCACCTCGCGTCTGGGTTTCCCAGAATTCAGTATTCTTACAGTATTCTCCCTGTACAGAACCGTAGGATAAATAAAGGGGACAAAAAAGCAGACAATGAAAGCTCTTACAATATTTAATGATGGTTTTCTCTAAAACAGGATATAGGCTACATGTGCACCACCAAGTCAGAACAGTAGGCTGTGCTCACTGCTGTGCTCACTTGAACAGGAAGGTGGCGAGGCGGTCCTTCTTGTGGGCAAGTTTTTCCATGAAACGTTGTCATCAAAGTCTGGTATTCTCTGGATTTATGGTTCTTTCAAGACATCTGGGAACTCTAGAAAAAAAAAAGTTGAATCTTGACATTAGTGACATCGGAGCTCTAGAAAGAGGCTTGGGTTCCCGACTTGGAATTCCGAGTTGGATGACTGTTCAAAACGTATTTTCCCAGTCGAAACTCATTTTTTCAGAGTTCTCAGTTGTCTTTTACGTGGTAGAAGTCATGCTGGATTGACAGCATGGCCAATGTATTCAACCTTTTCTGGCCCATGGTGTTGCGTGTGAATGTTTATCCTTTTAAGCTTTGAAAAGAGACCCTTAAACACAGACTTGGACCACACACTCTCTCCTCTAAATAGCAGGGGAAGCAAAATAGTGATTGCTTTGCAACACTTGAAGTTAGCCACTGATTCCCTCCAAACCACTCATTGTTGAATTTGCGAGTTCCAACTTGTTGTGTAATGTTTATGTCCAATTGCCGATGAATACAGATACATTTATCGATCATTTCTCTTCATATGACAAGTATTAAAAAGGAGACTGATTGTCAATGTGATTCATGAGGATGACTGCTTGTCTAGCTTGCTAGCAAAGATTTTGAAAGTATGATGTTGACATGATCAGTCCAACAAAGCTATGGTAGATATAACATGATTTGACAATTTTATCTGTGGCCAATGACCTTGAGCATTCTTGGATGGGCACTTCTAATGTAAATCTATGGCAGCATTCAAGGGGGCTTGAACTTTATAGCTCTCCCTGTAGATTTTGCGGTGACGTACAGAATACTGAGCCAATCACGGCGCAACTAGAAAAGTCAAATTTATTTACATAGCCCTTCTTACATCAGCTGATATATCAAAGTGCTGTACAGAAACCCAGCCTAAAACCACAATCAGCAAGCAATGCAGGTGTAGAAGCACGTTGGCTAGGAAAAACTCCCTAGAAAGGCCGAAACCTAGGAAGAAACCTAGAGAGGAACCAGGCTATGAGGGGTGGCCAGTCCTCTTCTGGCTGTGCCGGGTGGAGATAATAACAGAACATGGCCAAGATGTTCAAATGTTCATTAATGACCAGCATGGTCAAATAATAATAATCACAGTAGTTGTCGAGGGTGCCACAAGTCAGCACCTCAGGAGTAAACGTCAGTTGGCTTTTCATAGCCAATCATTGAGAGTATCTCTACCGCTCCTGCCCGTTTCTAGAGAGTTGAAAACAGCAGGTCTGGGACAAGTAGCACGTCCCAGGTAGCACGTCACGTTATCAACCTCTACGCTCTGTGTTTTTTGCTGGTTGACCCTCCACCACAGAAAGCACTGAGCTAGGCTGAAACACCTGTATTTTGGAGCTGCCTTACTCAAGAAAGCAAAAAAAAAGACCATGTTTGTATGCTGCTTTACTAATTCAAGTTTTTGTATATATTAATGCCAAAATAACATGCAAAACAGGCAACAACAAAAACATATATATACCTGAATGTCGGGTCGCCACTGATAATGACATAAAGTGGTTCCTCCTTTAAAAGTTGCATCATAACTTCCGTGCTGCTGCAGCATGTCATTTAATGCTCAGCCATTTTTTCTGTTACTGAAATGTATTGCTTGTTTGACCACCAGAGGGAAGCATTTGATAGTATTCCGTACTGGCCTTACCAGATATTTTAAAACCTTTTTTGTAAAAACATAGTATATGGGATTGATTTTCAGAAATTTGGCTTAATTAATTTGATTAATATTATAGTGTTTCTATTCATAGAAAAACTAAACCCTCAGGGTTTCCGTTAGGTTGGAATGGAAAATATGGCACTGTACAACATGATTGTCGGGAGTAGGCTACAGGATTGGATATTCTAAATTGTTTGCCTTCATTAGACAACGTTGTTCCAATATTTCTGTAAATCAGTGATATTTATTCCCATAGCAATTCGCTATGGGTCCATAACTAAATCCATATCTGCATTTTGGAAGAGTATTTTTTATCATTATTTTATTAACGAAATGTGTTTATTTGTTAATAGGCTACTGTGCAGTCTACAATACATACTGTAGTAAACACAGGAAAGTGCCTAATGTTTCTATTCCATACATAAAAAATAAAAAATTCCGTTAGGATGGAATAGAAAATATGGTGTTGTACAACGTGACACTCGTAAATTCAGAGCATTGTCAGATTGTCCGTTTGTAAATTCAGACGGTTTCGCTCTCGGAGCGCACACTGGACTTTCAGGCCGAGGAGTAGGGTTGATTTGAGCATTCTGGCCTTCAACGGCAGTCAATCACCTAAACTAATGTTGGCTAGCTTGCTAGCTACTTCCAGACACAAATGAGACCACACTGACCATTTTACTCGCCCTAGCAAAGCTGGTAAGGCAGTTTTCGTGTTAACCAGAGCATCGATGACTGTAAATGTGTTGCGGGAAACAATTTAATTTCACTTTTTTTCCCAACGTTTACTGACACCTGCCATATTCAACGGATGTTTGGCGCTCGTAAATTAATTATTCTGCGCTCTGGTACACTCAGATGAGAGTGCTCTGAAATCCGTGTAGATAGGCTGGACACATGACATTTTTAACAACGTTCTTTTTTGATCAAAACAAGTTAATTGCATCCGCCGTGGAGCCCAGTTTCATAATATGACCATATTTCCCAGCTGCTTCCCGTCATTAAGAAGTAATCGTGAAAAAACAGGCCTTATTTTAGTGCATTTTTCACCCTGCCAGCTCCTATTAGTTCTATCGATCACCGTGGCACCAACTCGCCTTCCGAACTTTCTATTCCCAGCATATTGTTCAATGTCACAATGCCTGCTTCACTATTGTTGGCAATGAGACCTGCTCACATTGTTTTATAGTTAAAATGTAAACAACAACAAAATTATATTGGAACTCTGCGGTCTTCCCATTGTTTCCTATGGGGGAAATATAGGTATGTCTGTCTATTTCACCAAATATCTCACAATGTGTATATTTCAATTTTTTCAAGTCAAACGCCATTTTAATCAACGAGAATCTCCTCTTTCTAATTATGTAAGCCTGGGCAGCTAGCTCGGTTGTCATCAAGTGCTAGCCCCGAAATACTTTTTGCCTTTGGAGCGCTGAGCTCCCCCCTTTGTTTTCCTATGGTTTATTTCGCCAAATATATCACTGTGTATGTATTGTTTCTTTTCAAATCGGGCACTATTTTAATCAGGAGATTCTCCTCTTTGCAATTATGTATGTCTGGGCAGCGAGCTCATTTGTCATCGATCACTAGACCAGAAATAGTCAGAAGTTTTTCTTTTTTCCCTACTTTTTCATTACGCAGACATAAGCACAGTTGACACCATCGACGTGCGGATGTTTACTTTCTACACAAGTCTTTTTTCTTCCAGTTTTGTCCGAAGAAACAGATTGTACTGGTAAAATTACAAGGGATACATTTTTGTTGTGCCATTTAGGCGAAACAGGCTCTGCAAACGTTCAATTCTAGTCATTTGCTATGGGCTCGCGCCAGTGTTCCAGTTTAGCCAACGTTCTTAAGCTTTGGGTGAATTTTGACTCGTTCTATTCTCCAGCCTATAGATACAGAGCAAATTTCCGAAAGCATCCAAATGTCCATTGAGAAAGCACAACGACTATACCATTTAGCTAAGCTAAAAATGATGGGAATAATCAAGTCAATAAACATTGGGTAGTTAGATAAACTATAGTTAATATACTGGCAAGTTTGATGTATAACTACTAACATTAGGTAGCTAGCTAACATACCGGTACATACTGCTGTAATGATATGCTATGTGGTTCGTAAGGACAGCGTAGCTAACAAATTGTCAGCCAACATAACGTGTAAGGTAACTTATTTGAAAAGTCATTACTTCATTACATTGAATAGCAAGCTACCCTTCGTCGTTAGGGAAAATCTGGTCTGTGATAGGAGTTTTTTTTCTTCACACCTAGCTCAGCTACAGTGCCTTGCGAAAGTATTCGGCCCCCTTGAACTTTGCGACCTTTTGCCACATTTCAGGCTTCAAACATAAAGATATAAAACTGTATTTTTTTGTGAAGAATCAACAACAAGTGGGACACAATCATGAAGTGGAACGACATTTATTGGATATTTCAAACTTTTTCAACAAATCAAAAACTGAAAAATTGGGCGTGCAAAATTATTCAGCCCCTTTACTTTCAGTGCAGCAAACTCTCTCCAGAAGTTCAGTGAGGATCTCTGAATGATCCAATTTTGACCTAAATGACTAATGATGATAAATACAATCCACCTGTGTGTAATCAAGTCTCCGTATAAATGCACCTGCACTGTGATAGTCTCAGAGGTCCGTTAAAAGCGCAGAGAGCATCATGAAGAACAAGGAACACACCAGGCAGTATCAAGATACTGTTGTGAAGAAGTTTAAAGCCGGATTTGGATACAAAAAGATTTCCCAAGCTTTAAACATCCCAAGGAGCACTGTGCAAGCGATAATATTGAAATGGAAGGAGTATCAGACCACTGCAAATCTACCAAGACCTGGCCGTCCCTCTAAACTTTCAGCTCATACAAGGAGAAGACTGATCAGAGATGCAGCCAATAGGCCCATGATCACTCTGGATGAACTGCAGAGATCTACAGCTGAGGTAGGAGACTCTGTCCATAGGACAACAATCAGTCGAATATTGCAGAAATCTGGCCTTTATGGAAGAGTGGCAAGAAGAAAGCAATTTCTTAAAGATATCCATAAAAAGTGTAGTTTAAAGTTTGCCACAAGCCACCTGGGAGACATACCAAACATGTGGAAGAAGGTGCTCTGGTCAGATGAAACCAAAATTGAACTTTTTGGCAACAATGCAAGACGTTATGTTTGGCGTAAAAGCAACACAGCTGAACACACCATCCCCACTGTCAGACATGGTGGTGGCAGCATCATGGTTTGGGCCTGCTTTTCTTCTGAAGGGACAGGGAAGATGGTTAAAATTGATGGGAAGATGGATGGAGCCAAATACAGGACCATTCTGAAAGAAAAACTGATGGAGTCTGCAAAAGACCTGAGACTGGGACGGAGATTTGTCTTCCAACAAGACAATGATCCAAAACATAAAGCAAAATCTACATTGGAATGGTTCAAAAATAAACATATCCAGGTGTTAGAATGGCCAAGTCAAAGTCCAGACCTGAATCCAATCAAGAATCTGTGGAAAGAACTGAAAACTGCTGTTCACAAATGCTCTCCATCCAACCTCACTGAGCTCGAGCTGTTTTGCAAGGACGAATGGGAAAAAAATTCAGTCTCTCGATGTGCAAAACTGATAGAGACATACCCCAAGCGACTTACAGCTGTAATCGCAGCAAAAGGTGGCGCTACAAAGTATTAACTTAAGGGGGCTGAATAATTTTGCACGCCCAATTTTTCAGTTTTTGATTTGTTAAAAAAGTTTGAAATATCCAATAAATGTCGTTCCACTTCATGATTGTGTCCCACTTGTTGTTGATTCTTCACAAAAAAATACAGTTTTATATCTTTATGTTTGAAGCCTGAAATGTGGCAAAAGGTCGCAAAGTTCAAGGGGGCCGAATACTTTCGCAAGGAACTGTATTAGACTATTCTTTAGTAAACGCTGAACAGTCTACTGAACAGTCCCCAGCTTGCAAACAATTGTTGTTCCCATCTCATTCCTTTCCCTCTTCCATGCATCGTTGTTCTTCGCCTGAGTGGCTCGCTTGTGGGCGTGCTGACCGGATAAGGCAGCATCTTCGGTTGTGCGTCAAGAATTCTGCATACAGTAACACGTTCGTATGAAGGTGTGGTTATTCACAGGGAAATGTTATATGCTATGGAGGTACATTTGTGTCTTTTTGTCGAGAGCAAAACTTCTTTTTTTATTTTAAATAAAAAATAATTGTTCTGAAAGCAACTTTTTTCCGACACAAGGGAAGTCATAGCGGACACCGACAAAGACAGACTGTGTGATGATGGCAGCACTGAAAATGACATCTGCTGCTTCAGAGTGAACGGTCATATCTCAGTTATTGTTTTCATATCTATAAAAAATAAGCTGTTTTCATTACTTCCAGAGAGTGAGCTGATCAAGGGATTGAAAATGTAGATATTGCCAGATGTTCACTCTCCAAGGAACAGGCAGTGGAAGCTTTATTGTTGGCAAAAGTGTCCATAACCAGAGGTAATTAAACTGTAGCATCAGCGTAATCCTTTTCGAAGGATACGGTAAGATATTTCTGAAAGGTCCTTGAAATTTTATTGACTTTATGGTTGGTCACTCACGACTCACGAAGCAAGCAAACTGTTTTGCCACTAAATGTACTGTATGAAGCAATCCACGTTTTGTGTCTCAACTCAACTTCTTCTGACCAAAACAACACACACCTGCTGGTGGAGGCCAGGGCACAACCTCTGGGTGCTAGGCAACATGCTGGCAAAGCCCAGAGAGAGAATAGGGATATCTGTTTCCAGCCATGCTAGTCTTTAACCAATTCATGTAAGACAAACTCCAAACCATTGTCCTAAGCAGCATAGTAGAGATACAGTGAAATTGGGAACAATGTTGATTCACTGTGGTGAGGCTGCGATAAAATTTTAGTCCACCAACAATATATGGGTGTAAACAGAATCATAAGAAGTGGTACTGTGCATATGTGATGTGTGGACTCATAGCAACAAAAACAAAATCATCACAGGGTATGACCTTGATGTGCTTGACAAACACGTGCTGTAGATGTTTGATGACCAAATTATTAGGTGTTTCTGAATGGTTTGCTGCTGGTAGAGTTGCCTAAATGAACAATTACCACAGTTTACTATAGAATACTACAGTACTTACTATAGAATTATACAGTAAACTGTAGTATACTGTAGAATACTATACTACACACTGTAGTATCCCTCAATTACATGTAGTACTTCCTAGAGAATGTTGTAGAATATTATAGTAAATCCTACAACACCAGCTCTGACGCTAGTCGGATGTGGCAGGGCTTGCAAACTATCACGGGTTACAAAGGGAAACTCAGCTGAGAGCTACCCAGTGACGCGAGCCTACCAGTCAAGCTAAATGCCTTCGATGCTCGCTTCGAGGCAAGCAACCCTGAACCATGAATCAGAGTACCAGCTGTTGCGGACGGCTGTGTGATCACTCTCTCCGTAGCCAATGTGAGTAAGACCTTTAACTTCTTATGGTATAGGGGACGCTTGTGGTATAGGGAAATTGCAGCGCGGCAAATTCAAATAAATGATATAAAAATCAAACTTTCATTAAATCACACATGTAAGATACTAAATTAAAGCTACACTCGTTGTGAATCCAGTCAACATGTCATATTTTAAAAAGGCTTTTTGGCAAAAGCATAAGAAGCTATTATCTGATGATAGCACAACAGTAAACAAAGAGGGTAGCATAGTTCAACCCTGCAGGCGCTACACAAAACGCAGAAAAAAAACATGCCTTACCTTTGACAAACTTCTTTTGTTGGCACTCCAATATGTCCCATAAACATCACAATTGGTCCTTTTGTTTGATTAATTCTATCCATATATATCCAAAATGTCCATTTATTTGGCGCGTTTGATCCAGAAAAAAAAAACGTTTCCAAATTGCGCAACGTCATAACAAAATATTTCAAAAGTTGCCTGTAAACTTTGCCAAAACATTTCAAACTACTGTTGTAATACAACTTTAGGTATTTTTAAATGTTAATAATCGATCAAATTGAAGACGGGTCTATTTGTGTTCAATACAGGAAGACAACAAACCAAGCTACTTTTCAAGTCTTGTGCAACTCTCAACAGTGTTACGCAGTTCCTAGATGGCCGTACTTCTTTATTGCACAAATGAATAACCTCAACCAAATTCCAAAGACTGGTGACATCCAGTTGGAGCAGTAGGAATTGAAAACAAGTTCCGTTTCCCAATGAGAACTCACTGAACAGACAGAGACCTAAAAAAAAAGAAATTCTGAACGGTTAGTCCTCAGGTTTTGCCTGCTACATAAGTTCTGTTATACTCACAGACATGATTCAAACAGTTTTAGAAACTTCAGAGTGCTTTCTATCCAAATCTGCGAATAATATGCATATCTTATATTCTTGGCATGAGTAGCAGGAAGTTGAAATTGGGCACTCTATTTATCCAAAAGTGAAAATGCTGCCCCCTATACCTTAAGAAGTTTAAACAGGTTAACATTCACAAGGCCACAGGGCCAGATGGATTACCAAGACACATACTCAGAGCATGCACTGACCAGGTGGCAAGTGTCTTCACTAACATTTTCAACCTCACCCTGACCCAGTCTGTAATACCTACATGTTTTAAGCAGACCACCATAGTTCCTGTGCCCAAGGTAACCTGTCTAAATGACTACTGTCCCGTAGCACTCAAATCCTTAGCCATGAAATGCTTTGAAAGGCTGGCATGGCACACATCACCACCATCATCCCAGAAACCCTGGACCCACTCCAATACGCATACCGCCAAAACAGATCCACAGATCATGTAATCTCTATTGCACTCCACACTGCCATCTCCCACCTGGACAAAAGGAACACCTTAATGAGAATGCTGTTCATAGACTACAGCTCATTGTTCAACACCATAGTGCCCTCCAAGCTCATCACTAAGCTAAGGTCCCTGGGTCTGAACACCTCCCTCTGTAACTGGATCCTGGACTTCCTGATGGGCCACCCCCAGGTGGTAAGGGTAGGCAACAACACATCCGCCACACTGACCCTCAACATGGGGGCCCCTCAGTGGTGCGTGCTTAGGCCCCTCCTGCACTCCCTGTTCACCCATGACTGCATGGCCGCACACGACTCCAACACCATCATTGAGTTTACCGATAACACAACGGTGGTGGGCCTGATCCCCAACAATAATGAGACAACCTATAGGGAGGAGGTAAGAGACCTGGCAGTGTGGTGACAGTACAACTACCTCTCCCTCAACTTGGGCAAACCCAGTGCTTCATTTGATCCTGCTGGAACAGGATCCGGCACCTCTCAGGTTTGACTTTGTTTGTTCCAGCACCTAATTTGCTCGGATCCGGTATGTCTCATGGCATGATTTATTAATTGTTTCACTGTTCTCACTGTAGACATTCTAATAAAAGTGATCAGCGTTAAATCAAGTTGCCTCCTTGTTATTTCTCCCGCCCCCCAGAAAGACCATCATGTGAAAGTGTGGTGATCCTTCTGTGTAATCATCCTATCTGGCCACACTGAATACAGACCTGCTATCGGATTTGTATATAGAGGTTATGAGGAGGGCCGGTGGGGTAAGTAACTGATCTTAACACAGGTCTTGGTAGTGGTGGTCAGCCAGTGAAGCGCTCCCTATGTGTTTACGTCACATAGTCTAGGCTAGTTGTCTTGCTACTATATTTGAATCGTGGGAAAGCCAAATAAAAAAATGGATAAGAAAAAGCAATCGAGTTTGAAGACATTTTTCAAGTTCAAAAATCCAGAGGAAGATGGTGAATTGAACCCAGAATGAGTCAGAGAACTGTTAGTGCCAAAGGAGAGAAATTAGGGGCAAACTGTTCCTGATAGCAATGCCTTAGCTAGCAGCGCTGCTATTAATCCTGCCAGTTCAGCATCACCACCAGCCCTATTAGCGAGTCAGACTCAGCTGGAGAGGAAGACGGGGAGCTGAGGGGAGGAAGGCAGTGCATCCACCAACGGAGTGCTCGGAACAGGTGCAATTTGTAGTTCAAGAACAAGCAAAAATATAACCCCTGGCTTGTCATGCAGAATTCAAAGTTGGGCTGTACAACATGCAAAAAGGTAGGGAGTTTGGGTCTAGAAACAACTGTAGGGATTAAACTAGCAAAAGAGTGAGTGGAATGTACAGTAAGTTGACATTCTATGTCTCAGAGGTAAAAAGAAAAACGATTTTATCAACAGGTGTATTTTGTGGCAGCAAGCCTTGTAGACAAAGCTTAAGCGGACACCCAGGTTATAGTTAACACTCAAAATGAAAAAAATAGACACTACAGCCAGAGTCTTCAGAACAACCTTAGAAGGACGCTAAACATCACAGCCACAGGCCCGCTCATGGCTTTGAGCAAGATATTGACTCTCAGGAGTTAAATGGATTTGACATGTGGAGAGTCATTGTAGGAGGTTTTGAAAACTAAGGTAGGAATTTCCTTTACAAACTTGTTCTGTACTGTGAAGGTAATCTGAATATGTGCTTCATATTATCACATAGCCAGGAGGCCTATATATTCTCATAACTGTGTTCTGCTGTAGCCAACATTGATTTATTTTATTTGAAGTTACATTCTGATATTTGTTTTACAGCTACATTGATGTCTAGAAAATTATATGAAATTCAGGTCTTGTACGCCCCACAGCTGAGTATGTGTGCATATGCATATGGCAGGTGTTCTGCAGTGTTGTCAAAACAACAAAACTACAGTAATAAGTACTACAGTATACTACAGTCATTCTCGCCATAAAACACTACAGTAAATACTACAGTATACTACAATTTGCAAAAACACTCCATTAATTATTATAGTACAGTATATAGTAGTTTTATTTTACTACAGTATTTATACTATAATTAACTGTAAACAGTACAGTATCCTACAGTAAATGTTACAGTGAATACTACAGTAATTTCCATAAAAACACTACAGCGAATACAATAGTTTTTATATCCTATAGTATTTTTTCATGGCGGCGGTTTCGTCTGGTAGTTTCTGGAATGCTGATTCCTGGCTCAAGGACCCTGCATGGGGTTCTGGTTAAGTGGTGAGGGTTCATAGTGTCCTTCACCTTTCAGGCTGACCATATACCCCCACCTGCCCTCTATGTTCCTTCCCACTCTGATAGCCAACCTCCCAACCCCCTCCACCCTTCCTCTCCTCCCCTTTCCCCTTCTCTCTCTTCCTTTTACTTGCTTTTAATCCTCAACCTATACTCCCCACACCTCCACTCAGGTTTCTCAACAGGTTTCAGGTAGGATTTGGGTGGGTGGTGTTGCAGGGGGGGTCGGGCTTAAAGAGAGTGTAACACACTGGATTGAAGTGGTCATGTAATGGTGACTAGAGTGAAAGTGGCCAAACCCAACTCTCCACGTCACCCCAAACAACAGTCCCCAGTTTCGAGAAAGCATGCACATGTGGTCGTAATGAACTAAGGGAAGAAAGCGAGAAAGAGAGGCTGAAGGACTAGGAAAGTAGTTGAGGACCCCATTTCTGGATTCAACATATAATAGAGTAGTGGTGGGAAATAAAAGACAGACAGAGAGCCAGGAGAGGAGATTTTAGAAGAAAGCCCTTGAGTTGAATCTACCTTTGACACAGGTAGGATGCAAGCCTTGGAGGGACAATGAGGCTTTTGTCATGTGATCAGGATAGGAGGAAGTTTCCACAGCTATGAAGACTGGGAAAGGGAAAGGGGGATACGGTCAGTCTGGATGGTGTTTGCATACCTGGGTGTATGGATGTATTTGTATATGGGATAGTTGATAAGTGCTTGTTGCCTTTTTATGTCAAAGCAAATTTACTGGGTCATAAATTTTTACTGCATGAGCAATAATAAAGGGCAAGACTGTTGTTTGCTCCCTGAGGCTATCAGCTGACCTTTCAGAATGGGCTCCCTCCCCAACATGCCCCCAAAGGAAAATCGGGTTTACACTGGTTCTAATTACACTGGTTCTAGTCAGCAGCATACCACCCTGCATACCTCTGCTGGCTTGCTTCTGAAGCTAAGCAGGGTTGGTACTGGTCAGTTCCTGGATGGGAGAACAGATGCTGCTGGAAGTGGTGTTGGAGGGCCAGTAGGAGGCACTCTTTTCTCTGGTCTAAAAAAATATACCAATACCCCAGGGCAGTGATTGGGGACACTGCCCTGTGTAGGGTGCCGTCTTTCGGATCTGGACGTTAAACGGGTGTCCTGACACTCTGAGGTCATTAAAGATCCCATGGCACTTATCGTAAGAGTAGGGGTGTTAACCCCTGTGTCCTGGCAAAATTCCCAATCTGGCCCTCAAACCATCACGGTCACCTAATAATCCCCAGTTTACAATTGGCTCATTCATCCCCTGTAACTATTCCCCAGGTCACTGCTGCAAATTAGAATGTGTTCTCAGTCATCTTACCTGGTAAAATAACGAATAAATAAAAATGCTCCCTCTCAACCTTTAAAATAACTAAAAGTTATCAGGAGTTTAGTTCAACCATCCTTGGTGCTTGTTATCACAGCACAGCGTGGTAAAGAAGTGGTCCACCACTGGGGCATATGTAAAACCTTCCTTTCCAAGTGAGTGGAACTGGTCAGTGACATGCATGGAAAGGTTCTGTTGTGACTGAGGTAATGATCTTCAAAGGCAGAAAATGAATCATAAAACCTTAGTCTCCTTGGGTCACCACGGAAACCAACACATTTGATTTTGAAAACTCAATAACTTAGAACCATTACAGGACATACAGTTGAAGTCTGACATACACCTTAACCATTTAAACTCAGTTCCTGAACTGTGATTTTTTTTGTATTATATAAAAAATTCCCTCTTAGGCCACTTTATTTTAAGACTGTGAAATGTCAGAGTAAAATTTCTTTCTTTCTTTAATAAAATGTATTTCTTTATAAATCAAATGTATTTATTTCAGCTTTTATTTCTTTCATCACATTCACAGTGGGTCAGAAGTTTACATACACTCAATTAGTATTTGGTAGCATTGCCTTTAAATTGTTTAACTTGGGTCAAACGTTTTGGGTAGCCATCCACAAGCTTCCCACATTAAATTGGGAGAATTTTGTCCCATTCCTCCTGACAAAGCTGGTGTAACTGAGTCAGGTTTTGTAGGCCTCCTTGCTCGTGCATGATTTTTCAGTTCTGCCCACAAATATTCTATGGGATTGAGGTCAGGGCTTTGTGATGGCCACTCCAATACATTGACTTTGTTGTCCTTAAGCCATTTTGCCACAACTTTGGAAGTATGCTTGGGGTCATTGTCCATTTGGAAGACCCATTTGCGACCAAGCTTTAACTTCCTGACTGATGTCTTGAGATGTTGCTTCATTATATCCACAATTATCCTACCTCATGATGCCATCTATTTTCTGAAGTGCACCAGTCTCTCCTGCAGCAAAGCACCCTCCCAACATGATGCTGCCACTCCCGTGCTTCATGGTTGGGATGTTGTTCTTCAGCTTGCAAGCTTCCCACTTTTTTCTCCAAACATAACGATGGTCAATATGGCCAAACAGTTCTATTTTTGTTTCATTAAACCAGAGGAAATTTCTCCAAAAAGTACGATCTTTGTCCCCATGTGCAGATTTCAGTTTGTTTATGGCAGTTTTGAAGAAGTGGCTTCTTCCTTCATGTTATGTCGATATTGGACTCGTTTTACTGTGGATATAGATACTTTTGTAACCGTTTCCTCCAGCATCTTCACAAGGTCCTTTGCTGTTGTTCTGGGATTGATTTGCACTTTTCGCACCACAGTATGTTAATTTCTAGGAGACAGAATGAGTCTCCTTCCTGAGCGGTATGACGGCTGCGTGGTCCCATGGTGTTTATACTTGCGTACTATTGTTTGTATAGATGAACGTGGTACCTTCAGGCATTTGGAAATTGCTCCCAATAATTAACCAGACTTGTGGTCTACAATTTATTTCCTGAGGTCTTGGCTGATTTCTTTAGATTTTCCCATGATGTCAAGCAAAGAGGGATTGAGTTTGAAGGTAGGCCTTGAAATACATCCACAGGTCCACCTCCAATTGACTCAAATGATGTCAATTAGCCTATCAGAAGCTTCTAAAGCCATGACATTGTTTTCTGGAATTTTCCAAGCTGTTTAAAGGCACAGTCAACCTAGTGTATGTAAACGTCTGACCCACTGGAACTGTGATACAGTGAAGTTAAGTAATCTGTCTGTAAACAATTGTTGGAAAAATTACTTGTCTCATGCACAAAGTAGATGTCCCAACTGACTTGCCAAAACTAGTTTGTTGACAAGAAATGTCAACATTTGGAGTGGTTGAAAAACGAGTTTTAATGACCTAAGTGTATGTAAACTTCTGACTTCAACTGTATAAACTCAGCAAAAAAGAAATGTCCTCTCACTGTCAACTGTGTTTATTTTCAGCAAAATTAACAAGTGTAAATATTTGTATTAACATAACAAGATTCAACAACAGACATAAACTGAACAAGTTCCACAGACATGTGACTAACAGAAATTGAATAATGTGTCCCTGAACAAAGGGGGGATCAAAATCAAAAGTAACAGTAACAGTCAATATCTGGTGTGGCCACAAGCTGCATTAAGTTCTGCAGTGTATCTCCTCCTCATGGACTGCACCAGACTTCCCAGTTCTTGCTGTGAGATGTTAAATAATTTTTTGCCCCGCTGTATATTGGTTCCTAACTTCCCTGAAAATTTGCAAATTGCGGGGGCTATTCGATGCTAATGCAGTACGCCACAGGATGTTTTTGTGCTGGCCAAGGGCAGTCAAGTCTGGAGTGAACCAAGGGCTATACCAAGGGCTATATCTGCTCTTAGTTCTACATTTTTTGAATGGGGCATGCTTATTTAAGATGGTGAGTAAAGCACTTTAAAGAATAACCAGGCATCCTCTACAGACGGAATGAGGTCAATTTCCTTCCAGGCTACCTGGCCAGGTCGATTAGAAAGGCCTGCTCACTGAAATGTTTTAGGGAACGTTTGACTGCGGACCCATTACGGACACAGGCAGTGATCGCTGAGATCCTGGTTGAAGACAGCAGATGTGTATTTAGAGGGCAGGTTGGTCAGGATGATATCTATGAGGGTGCCTGCATTGACAGATTTAGGGTTGTACCTGGTAGGTTCCTTGATAATTTGTGTGAGATTGAGGGCATCTAGCTTGGATTGTGGGACGGCCGTGGTGTTAAGCATATCCCAGTTTAGGTCACCTAACAGTATGAACTGAAGATGAATGGGGGGTAATTCATTCACATATGGTGTCCAAGGCACAGCTGGGAACTGAGGGGAGTCTATAACAAGCGGCAACAGTAAGATATATATTTTTTATTTCTTTAAGTAGGAGGAATAACTGTTTGGGCACAGGCCTGGATAGCATGACAGAACTCTGCAGACTCTCTCTGCAGTAGATTGCAACTCCACCCCCTTTGGCAGTTCCATCTTGGTGGAAAATGTAATTGGGGATGGAACTTTCAGAATTTTTGGTGGCCATCCTAAGCCAGGATTCAGACACGGCTAGGACATCAGGGTTGGCGGAGTGTGCTAAAGAAGTGAATAAAACAATGTATGGAGTTGGCTTCTGATGTTAACATGCATGAAACTAAGGCTTTCACGGTTACAGAAGTTAACAAATTATAGCGCCTGGGGAATAGGAGTGAAACTGGGGGCTACAGGGCCTGGGTTAACCTCTACATCACCAGAGGACGAGTAGAATAAGGGAGGTGAGGTCCTACACAGTCCCACCCAAATTAATCCACCTCTTATTACCATCATTATGATGCCATGGCTCTAGACACTATAAATTTAGACAGAAACGCAGTATAACCAGGCGTTGCGTCACCTTGAAATTGACATTTTTATTCAGAGAATTGCAGGGGAAGAGTACAATACAGTACAGTTCAACTAATAGGCAAGAACATAGTTGAGTGCAACAGAGTTATATTAATATTCTTCTTCTATCCATTTCTGGTCCACAATCTTTGAGCTTTAAGACCCCCCCCCAAAAAAAATACAGTTCCTGTTTACCCAAAAACATGACACAATCAATGAGTCTTTTCAATATTTCCCTATTTTTCTTCACCTTTTCATTGTGCAGCTCCGTTGCCCTGCGCACTTGTTCGTAGAGCTGTAGATCCACTCGTGTGTCCCCAAAAGTTTTCAAAAGCACCATTGCTTGTAAGTGCCCAGCCGTACTTTGGTGTCTCGTTGCTGCCTTGGTTAGACAACTCAAGTTTCCCGCCTGTGACAGGCTTTGTAGAGTCGGCGTCGGGCGACCTCTCCTTACAATGTCTAACTTTTCTTGAAAAGTACGTCTTGAGAATGGCGTTATAATTATATCCTCGACCAAATCGATATCTTCTCCTCCTTCCGCCATTGTGGGTTGAAAAAACAGCTTAGTAGTACGCAAATTAATTTGTTTATCAAATTCAGTTTCCTAGTTCTGAGGTTCTGCATAGACCTGCCCATAGGACTTGCCTCTCAATATTGGTAATCCAATCAAAAGACGTGCACGCACTACGCCTGCTAGCTGGCTCATGTGTAACACTGGAGCCAGCCAGCCAGCGGGCGTACAATAGTCAACTCTAAAGCTGATTGGTTGACACTAAATTTTCATTTCCATTCACTTTAAGCTACAAGCGTCCGCACTGTTGATTCTGAAGGCCTGAGGGCAGATTTTAGACCCCTGGCAACACATGATGGCTGAATATGATTGGATAAAAGATCTAACATAAAGACCAGCCCTCCAAATCTCAACCTGGGGCTGGAAGCAGTGCAACCAAGAGGAAAGCTATGAAATGAAGAGTATAACTCTTACTCTGGGGAATAATTGAATACATATTTGTGGGAAAATATATTAAAAATGTATATATATATATTCTGATGATGTTTAGGCCAGCAGAGAAGGCCTTGCTGGCCCTGACGGCCCACCACTGCCTTTTAGCGATGCTCATGTAGAAATGTCAGAGGGACTTGTTTCATCTTGATGTGATCTGTTTTGTTTCTTGAACAACACTTCCGCACATCTATGGCAAAGTTCTGATTCCGACTGAAGGTGTAAATGAACTGGTGCAAACCATCAGGCACCTGTATCGTGCTGCCAACCAATACACCTTGACGGAGCGTCGCTCATCAGAAGCAGGAAAACAAGGATTTAAGGAGATGAACCCATTTGGTTGATGCATAGAATCCATGGTGTAGGTGGTTGAGGTAACTGATAAGATGCTTTGCTCACAGGGAGAAGAGGGACACGAAACTACTCGATTGGAACCAGTGGTGATGTTAGCATGTAAATCTTGGTGGGGCAAAAAAACAAACAATAGTGAGATGCATGAGAGCAAAGCCACTACACAACACTAAACAATACATGAATTGCACTATAACAGTGACAAACGGTGCCCACAAACTGTTAGGGACTACATAAAGCTGTACCAACAGCAGTCCCAACACTGTCCCTGATTCCTTCCAAACCACTCATTGTTGAATTTGCAATTTCCAACAATGTTTATGGCCAATGGCCGATGAGCACCGATACACTATAACTTGTCTTAATATGACAAGGATTAAAAAGGTTTTGCCAGTAGATTGTCGACTTGATTCATGGCTGCTAGCTCAGATTTTGAAAGTATGATGTTGACAGTCCAATCAAAGCTACTGTAGATAAGGTGATTTGACATCCCTTTCTGTGGCGGATGACTGAGCCTTTTTGGATGGGCACTTAATGTAACTATGGCAGCACCCAAGGGGCTTGAAATTTCTAGGTCTACCCTTAGACTTGGCAGTGACAGAACACTGAGCTAATCGTGGCACAACTAGAGAACATTACCTGCACTCCGTATTTTCCACTGGCTGCCCAACCACCACAGAGTACTGAGCTAGGCTGAAATACCTACATTGGAGCAGTCTTACTCAAGCAAAAGAGACCATGTTTGTATGCAGCTTTAATTTCTTTTAACATGTGAAACATTAATACCAAAATAACATGCCAAACAGGTAGTCCCCAAAAAATAAAACAAATTGGTTTAAATTTAAAATTAGACTATTGCCACAATCTACAGCCTCCTTTCAAACCCCCTAAGATCAATTAGCATTCAATCCCCATAAATCAAGTTAAAAGTTCAAATTATCCACATCTGCCTATGTGAAAGGTGTTAGACCATGACACATCCTGGGGAGAGAAAAAAAAAAAAAAAAAAAAATCTTATCACATCCAGTGTCAGTAAATTTCTTCACAACCCCCACAAGCATCTTTTGGGACTAGTTTGAACAGGCTCTACACACTATGAAGCCTCTGGAAAGGTGAGACTCAAACACCTCACCTGAAGGTCCGAGTACCATCTGAACATAAATTGTTTAGTGCCAAAAAAAAAACAAAAAAAAAGGGGGTTCGATGTTAAAATGTTCCCCGATCTGACACTTGAGAACAAAACTGTTGTCAATCTGTATGGACTAATAGCAGTAATGTCAAATAATTTCATTGTCTGATTCAAGAGCGTTGTGAAATATCAAAATTATCCTTGGTATGACCTTATAACCACACAATATAGCTTAGAAACCCCCAGTTTAGACTTCTGGGATGAATGTCACCATTCTAAGTACCCCTTTGGCTGAGAGCCAACCAGCAAGACCCAGTGTCAAGAAACTATTAGTTTCAGTTCATGTATACCTTACAGCCAGCCTTCCCCTGAACATCATTGTAGGCTAGTTTGTAAATGACTGGTCACAAGAGAATGTAGCTAGGGTAAACTAAACTAATTAAAGCAGCCTACAACGGAGTCAACTGTCAGGAAACGGACCTGTTTTGGCCACAAGGAATGCAAGACAAGTCATGTCCTAGTTGACATGGCATAAATGCTACAACTGGCCAAAGGTGAACATTCCTATACCCCATTCTAAAATAAGGATTTAAATTGTGGCACATCAAACATAGTCTACTTCAGGAAATCATTGGGCTTAGCTATGTGATCAATAAAGGGGCTGGACACAAGTGGAACAGAGCAAATTACTTGGCAGGTCAAGCTTTAGAATTTAGAGACAGGAGGAGAAACATTATAGTATTTTTTATTATACAAGAAAATTGTCACAAGTATCCTACATTTCAAGGGTTTATTGAACCTGGCCTTAAAAACAAATCTGAGCATATCACATCACGGATTTAGACAATTAAATATCACATATGCTAACTCATACAATTCCATATTCTAGAAATAAATCACAAGTGTACATCAAGCCTCTGACAAAGTACTCACTGCAGGTGCAGAAATGCCACTGTCCGTGCATGTGCCACAGATTCTATACCTTATTTTCAAAGTGCCTCACCCAACATTTCTTTAGATATTTTAACTTCTTAACAAATTACTAAACTACCCCCTGGTGTCTACACAGGAACAGCGGGACCAAACGGTTCAAAGAGCAGAGTTCCGTACAGTACATACTCATCATGGACTGCCTCCATGGAGAGGACCGTACAGTTCAGCCTATGGGCATGGGGCCAGTGTGAGAGGTATGAAGGCCTACTGATTTGAAGCGGCCGGAAGGTGTAAGGGCAAATAACAATTCCCATCAGTGAAGTAGAAATGGGTTCTCCTCCGGCACGCAACTCCACCGAATATCTTCGGTTAGGAGCGCACATGACTGCCTTCCTGATTATTTATTTAAAAAAATGTGATCTTTGTGAAACAGTTTACCCCATCTAGGCCGGGGATGTTAAAGTCTTGCCGGTGTTGGTTCACTGCTGCAACAGCCCTCTAGAAGCGCCCCTGTAGAGAGCCCCCCACCATGATGGGTATGATGAGCGCAACCGAGCTGGACTGCAAGGATGCACTGGCTCCTTTGGCAATGTTGTTGTTCTTGGTGACGTCGGGCATCTTGGTCATGTTGGAACTCCCACTGCCAGCTTTGGTCGTAGCATTCATGGCAGGGGACTGTGTGGTAGTGTTTTGAGCGTGGACCTAAAACAGGAGAGCAAGAGGTGCTTGTCACATGTGAAAAACACGTAAACCTGAAACATTTGACGAGTCGGGACAACTATCAATTGGACTTCACTTTCGTACGACTAATTTTAAAAAAGGCCAACGTTCAGCTAGGCACACGGAGTAGCCTAGGCAGTAAAAATACAATAGCCCTATGGCAATATGTTCCAACAAAATGCACCTTAGAAATCTTAATACATGTAAGTGCCATCACCTTGTGGACAATGGTTTCCAAAGCCTATAGGATCATGGGCAACTTCCTGCATTTGAATTGCGCAGTGGAGAATTAAAAATATAAACCATCCCGCTCAAATTACATTAGCCAGCCTACGCATGTCGTTGTAACGTTAGATCAAGGATTCAGTAGCCTATCTGAAGAGGCGTCACCGTTCCACAATGCGCTGGAACGCTAGATTTTGCCAACATGTCAATCATACCGACTGAAAACATCTTGAGATCAATTATACGCGGCATCATTAGCTTGTCAATGAGAAAAACAGTCAATGTCGAAAATTACACTAGATTTATGGTAACAAATTTGTCTGATTAATAAGCCATATTAAAATGTTGCACCTGTCCTGTTGAAATGCATTTGCGTTCCAGTGAAATGGGTAGCCTAATTCAAATTTGGGCTCACCTGAAACGAAACATGGTAAAAAGGACATTTAAGAGGAAAAGTTCTTACCTGTGATGAAAAATGCATGGCAAGGAGAAGAAACCCAATGTAAGCCATCACCATTTTAGTCATCTTGTTATTGGTTTCTTCCCTGCAACAATTGCGCGTAATGTAGCTCTATGCCTTGCTGTTTTCTCAAGACAAATGACTGGAGGAACAAACACAGGGGATTTTATACCACCACCGAGTGTGACGTTGGGCAACACTGCGCATCTCCCAAACCACCTGTACAGCCTTCCAATCAAATGGAAACCTACAGTTTATCAGAAACATCCCATAAACTACACCTCTGAGACCTCTTATACGTTTTAGGGTGTGCCTGTCAGCAAGACAAATAGCCTTTGTGTTTATAATCATTGTCTTTTGATATGAATTCACTGGTTTCCAATTAGAAGAGTTTGACACAATTATTCTCTCTACCTTCCTCCTCAGAGAAGGTTGATTCCATGAGCACGATGGGGACATTTTTTGAACAATAATAATTATATAGTTAGTCTAGATTATGTTGTTCAAAATATTTTTATGGGGATATTTTGCATGGTAAATGGCAAAGAAAAGTTTTACAGATAAGCAGCTCTTATAGCGACCTCTTGCGGTAAATATAAGCATTACCACAACGCAATTCTGTTCATATGTCCATTCCCCGTCCATAGTAGTAGACCTATTGGTCTTACATGGAAGCAAAAATTCACCGGCGGTGACTAAGGTCAGGTCAACTGAATACTTTTCTAAAGTAAATGTGTGTGCTTGCTAGCTTGTCTTGAAGTAATATGGATGATAGAAAAGGATAGCTGGAACGGGTGAAAGTTGGTTGGGTGTCTCTAGCTTGAAAGGTTCTAGAGTTAGGCCTATAATATTACTGTTGGTGGGTTATTTGTGCTAATTCATGAAAATGTAAATAGTTCAAATTTATAACGTTTTGAAAATGTTGAAGTTGTTTTAATGTTTGTAGCTGAAATGGTGAAAGAGCAGTAGCATTTAAAATGTCTATCACTGTGTTCTTATGGTTGGCATTGGGAGATTCTCTATTGGTCTAAAGCCCATCCGCCATAGCCGCAGGAAGTAGGGGTGCTGGTGTTGCGGTGGAGATGGAGTTCTTTGAAATCAAATACAATTTTATTAATCACATGCTTCGTAAACAACAGGTGTAAACTAACAGTGAAATGCTTACCTTACGCGCCATTCCCAACAATGCAAAGAGAAAGAAAATAGAGAAATATTGGAAAAGTAGTAACTTTATTAAAAATGTGATTTTTTTTCAGCCAGCACACCCTACTCAAAACATCTTCCCGCGGCTATGCCATCCTCTCCTTGACTCCTCCGTCCTCCTCTCCTCCGTGACCCGGAAACCGATAAGTAGTTGAGGGGTCGAAGAGGGGTCGAAGATAGTATAAATGAGTTAGTAGCTGAACAGAGGAGTGTCCTCCTCTCCTTAATTACCTACTAAAGCAGAGGATGAACAAGAGCATCCCCCCAGTGGCTAAGTGGACAGTGGCATCATGCTCATACAAGGGCATGTGCCCCCTCAGATTTGTCCTGTTTATTTGCATTTTTCCGATGTTAAATGAATGACTAAACTTCATTTTTAGCCCACATTCTATCATAATTATTTATAGGAAATATCTGCCAGCGGTATTTTGCGGAGAGGGTACACTGACTGGACCAGACAAGGATTACCAGGCAAGGATTCGCAGGAGGTATGTTGTAAATTCATTTGATTAAGCTATGTAGCCTCTTGATTCCTTCTTTAAACAAAACATAAAATAAGTATTTTGTTGTTTCTCTGCAAAACCATCCACCTAGCATTTTCATGAATTTGGCTTTATCTAGCCGGCTAGATAGGTTCCCAACCTCATAACTAGATACAGTTGAAGTCGGAAGTTTATAAACACCTTAGCCAAATATATTTAAACTCAGTTTTTCACAATTCCTGATATTTAGTCCTAGTAACAATTCCCTGTCTTAGGTCAGTTAGGATCACTACTTTATTTTAAGAATGTGAAATGTCAGAATAATAGTCGAGAGAATGATTTATTTCAGCTTTTATTTCTGTCATCACATTCCCAGTGGGTCAGAAGTTTACATACACTCAATTAGTAGTTGGTAGCATTGCCTTTAAATTGTTTAACTTGGGTCAAACATTTTGGGTAGCCATCCACAAGCTTCCCACAATAAGTTAACTGGTTTTGCCATGGTGCAGCTCACAGATGAATGACTTCGGTAACAGGTAGGGTTGGAAAGACGTTTCAACTCATGATATCTACCAGTAAATGCTAACTAAGACAACAATGGTATGCAAACCAGGTATTGAACAAGTTTAGACCAAAGTGTTGGTTAGTAGGCTATTTGTGACGTGCAATTGTCATCATGGGCTGTTTGCATCAGGGTGTAGATATGGATGGGCCTGGGTGGACCAAGGCTCATCGACTTGGAAAGTCAGACTGATGTGGTTTAAGCATTGTTGTGGAGTTAGCCTATCTACTTTTGTGATTTTGAGAGTGACAATCAGATAAATCTTTAGGGAAACTCACAACGTGAGATCAAAAGACAGATACTGGTGGACAAGGAGGCATTCAAGCAAAGGGTGGAGATATCATAACCGTCATCGATAAAAGACAGTACTGTGCAGCCGTCTTCATCGACCTGGCCAAGGCTTTTGACTCTGTCAATCACTGCATTCACATGGCAGACTCAACAGCCTTGGTTTCTCAAATGACTGCCTCGCCTAGTTCATCAACTACTTCTCAGATAGAGTTCAATGTGTCAAATCGGAGGGCCTGTTGTCCGGACCTCTGGCAGTCTCTATGGGTGCCACAGGGTTCAATTCCCGGGCTGACTCTTTTCTCTGTATATATCAATGTTGCTCTTGCTGCTGGTGATTCTGGGATCCACCTCTACGCAGACAACAGCATTCTGTATACATCTGGTTCTTCTTTGGACACAGTGTTAACAAACCTCCAAACGAGCTTCAATGGGCACGGTGGAAAACTTAAATCAGTTCTGCCTAATTTCTATCCTAATGTTAAATGTGCAACCAGAGGTAAAAAAAAATCTAGATCATGTAATGGTTTTCCTCCTCTTCGTCTGAGGAGGAGAGGCGAGAAGGATCGGAGGACCAATGCGCAGCGTGGTAAGTGTCTATGGTTGTTTATTTAAAAAACATAAACTGAACACTATGAATACAAAAACAATAAACAAAAACGAACGAAAACCGAAACAGTACCGTGTGGTGAAAAACACAGACAAGGAAACAAACACCCACAAACAAACAGTGAAACCCAGGCTACCTAAGTATGTTTCTCAATCAGAGACAACTAATGACACCTGCCTCTGATTGAGAACCATACTAGGCCGAAACATAGAAATCCCAAAATCATAGAAAAACAAACATAGACTGCCCACCCCAACTCACGCACTGACCATACTAAATAACGACAAAACAAAGGAAATAAAGGTCAGAACGTGACAGATCACCTGTACTCCTCATACAGAGACACGTACAAAGCTCTCCCTTGCCCTCCATTTGGTAATATGACCACAATTATATACTCCTGATTCCTGCTTGCAAGCTAACATTAAATCAGGGAGCACCAGTGACTCGGTCTATAAAGAAATTGGTCAGATGAAGCTGATGCTAAACTACAGGACTGTTTTGCTATCACAGACTGGAACATGTTCCGTGATTCTCCGATGGCATTGAGGAGTACACCACATCAGTCACTGGCTTTATCAATAAGTACATTGAGGACGTCGTCACCACAGTGACTGTACGTACATACCCCAACCCGAAGCCATGGATTACAGGCAACATTCGCACTGAGCTAAAGGTGCGGGACTCTAACCCGGAAGCTTATAAGAAATCCTGCTATGCCCACCGACGAACCATCAAACAGGCAAAGCATCAATACAGGGCTAAGATTGAATTGTACTACACCGGCTGCGACGCTCATTGTATGTGGCAGGGCTTGCAAACTATTACAGACGACAAAGGGAATTACAGCCACAAGCTGCCCAGTGACACGAGCCTACCAGATGAGCTAAATCAATTCTATGCTCGCTTCGAGGCACGCAACACTGAGGCATGCATGAGAGCATCAGCTGTTCCGGAGTAAGACCTTTGAACAGGTCAACATTCACAAGGCTGCTGGGCCAAACGGATTACCAGGACGTGTGCTCCGGGCATGTGCTGACCAACTGACAGGTGTCTTCACTGACATTTTCAACATGAACCTGATTGAGTCTGTAATGCCAACATGTTTCAAGCAGACCACCATAGTCCCAGTGCCCAAGAACATGAAGGCAACTTGCACTAGTGACTCACGTCCGTAGCCAAGAAGTGCTTTGAAAGGCTGGTCATGGCTCACATCAACACCATTATCCATGAAACCCTAGACCCACTCCAATTTGCATACCGCCCAAACAGATCCACAGACGGTGCAATCTCTATTGCACTCCACACTGCCCTTTCCCACCTGGACAAAAGGAACACCTATGTGAGAATGCTATTCATTGACTACAGCTCAACATTCAACACCATAGTACCCTCAATGCTCATCACTAAACTAAGGTTCCTGGGACTAAACACCTCCCTCTGCAACTGGATCCTGGACTTCCTGACGGGCCGCTCCCAGGTGGTTAGGGTAGGTAGCAACACATCTGCCACACTGATCCTCAGCACTGGAGCCGCTCAGGGGTGCGTGCTCAGTCCCCTCCTGTAGTCCCTGTTCACCCAGGACTGCGTGGCCAGGCACGACTAACACCATCATTAAGTTTGCAGACGACACAACAGTGATAGGCTTGATCACCAACAACGATGAAACAGACCATAGGCAGGAGGTCAGAGACCTGGCTGGGTGGTGCCAGAATAACAACCTATCCCTCAACGTAACCAAGACTAAGGATATGATTGTGGACTACAGGAAAAGGAGGAATGAGCACGTCCTCATTCTCATCGACGGGGCTGTGGTGGAGCAGATTGTGAGCTTCAAGTTCCTTGGTGTCCACATCACCAACAAACTAGAATGATCCAAACACATCAAGACAGTCATGAAGAGGGCACGACAAAGCTTATTCCCTCGCAGGAAACTAAAAAGATTTGACATGGGCCCTCAGATCCTCAAAAGGTTCTACAGCTGCAACATCGAGAGCATCCTGACTGGTTGCATCACTGCCTGGTACGGCAACTGCTCTGCCTTCAACCGCAAGGCACCACAGAGGGTAGAGCGTACAGCCCAGTACATCACTGGGGCTAAGCTGACTGCCATCCAGGACCTCTACACCAGGCCGTGTCAGAGGAAGGCCCTAAAAATTGTCAAAGACCCCAGCCACCCAAATCATAGAGAGAAATTCCTGCTACCGCATGGCAAGCGGTACCAGAGCACCAAGTCTGGACCAAAAGGCTTCTCAACAGTTTTTACCCCCAAGCCATAAGACTCCTGAACAGGTAATCAAATGGCTACCCAGACTATTTGCATTGTGTGCCACCCCCCAGCCCCTCTTTTATGCTGCTGCTACTCTCTGTTTATTATATATGCATAGTCACTTTAACTATACATTCATGTACATACTACCTCAATTAGCCCGACTAACCGGTGCCCCCATTCATTGGCTACCCGGACTATCTGCATTGTGTCCCGCCACCCGCCAAGCCCTCTTGTTATCATATATGCATAGTCACTTTAACCGTACCTACATGTACATACTACCTCAATCAGCCCGACTAATCAGTGCCTTTATATAGCCTCACTACCGTATATAGCCTATAGCCTCGCTACTGTATATAGCCTATAGCCTCACTACTGTATATAGCCTATAGCCTCACTACTGTATATAGCCTATAGCCTCACTACTGTATATAGCCTATAGCCTCACTACTGTTTATAGCCTATAGCCTCACTACTGTATATAGCCTATAGCCTCACTACTGTATATAGCCTATAGCCTCACTACTGTATATAGCCTATAGCCTCACTACTGTATATAGCCTCACTACTGTATATAGCCTATAGCCTCACTACTGTATATAGCCTATAGCCTCACTACTGTATATAGCTTATAGCCTCACTACTGTATATAGCCTATAGCCTCACTACTGTATATAGCCTATAGCCTAGCTACTGTATATAGCTTATAGCCTCACTACTGTATATAGCCTATAGCCTCACTACTGTATATAGCTTATAGCCTCACTACTGTATATAGCCTAGAGCCTCACTACTGTATATAGCCTATAGCCTCACTACTGTATATAGCTTATAGCCTCACTACTGTATATAGCCTATAGCCTCACTACTGTATATAGCCTATAGCCTAGCTACTGTATATAGCTTATAGCCTCACTACTGTATATAGCCTATAGCCTAGCTACTGTAAATCAAATCAAATCAAATTTTATTTGTCACATACACATGGTTAGCAGATGTTAATGCGAGTGTAGCGAAATGCTTGTGCTTCTAGTTCCGACAATGCAGTAATAACAAGTAATCTAACTAACAATTCCAAAACTACTGTCTTGTACACAGTGTAAGGGGATAAAGAATATGTACATAAGGATATATGAATGAGTGATGGTACAGAGCAGCATAGGCAAGATACAGTAGATGGTATCGAGTACAGTATATACATATGAGATGAGTATGTAAACAAAGTGGCATAGTTAAAGTGGCTAGTGATACATGTATTACATAAGAATACAGTCAATGATATAGAGTACAGTATATACGTATGCATAGGAGATGAATAATGTAGGGTAAGTAACATTATATAAGGTAGCATTGTTTAAAGTGGCTAGTGATATATTTACATCATTTCCCATCAATTCCCATTATTAAAGTGGCTGGAGTTGAGTCAGTGTCAGTGTGTTGGCAGCAGCCACTCAATGTTAGTGGTGGCTGTTTAACAGTCTGATGGCCTTGAGATAGAAGCTGTTTTTCAGTCTCTCGGTCCCAGCTTTGATGCACCTGTACTGACCTCGCCTTCTGGATGATAGCGGGGTGAACAGGCAGTGGCTCGGGTGGTTGATGTCCTTGATGATCTTTATGGCCTTCCTGTGACATTGGGTGGTGTAGGTGTCCTGGAGGGCAGGTAGTTTGCCCCCGGTGATGCGTTGTGCAGATCTCACTACCCTCTGGAGAGCCTTACGGTTGAGGGCGGAGCAGTTGCCGTACCAGGCAGTGATACAGCCCGACAGGATGCTCTCGATTGTGCATCTGTAGAAGTTTGTGAGTGCTTTTGGTGACAAGACAAATTTATTCAGCCTCCTGAGGTTGAAGAGGCGCTGCTGCGCCTTCTTCACAATGCTGTCTGTGTGAGTGGACCAATTCAGTTTGTCTGTGATGTGTATGCCGAGGAACTTAAAACTTGCTACCCTCTCCACTACTGTTCCATCGATGTGGATAGGGGGGTGTTCCCTCTGCTGTTTCCTGAAGTCCACAATCATCTCCTTAGTTTTGTTGACGTTGAGTGTGAGGTTATTTTCCTGACACCACACTCCGAGGGCCCTCACCTCCTCCCTGTAGGCCGTCTCGTCGTTGTTGGTAATCAAGCCTACCACTGTTGTGTCGTCCGCAAACTTGATGATTGAGTTGGAGGCGCGCGTGGCCACGCAGTCGTGGGTGAACAGGGAGTACAGGAGAGGGCTCAGAACGCACCCTTGTGGGGCCCCAGTGTTGAGGATCAGCGGGGGGGAGATGTTGTTGCCTACCCTCACCACCTGGGGGCGGCCCGTCAGGAAGTCCAGTACCCAGTTGCACAGGCCAGGGTCTCGAGCTTGATGACGAGCTTGGAGGGTACTATGGTGTTGAATGCCGAGCTGTAGTCAATGAACAGCATTCTCACATAGGTATTCCTCTTGTCCAGATGGGTTAGGGCAGTGTGCAGTGTGGTTGAGATTGCATCGTCTGTGGACCTATTTGGGCGGTAAGCAAATTGGAGTGGGTCTAGGGTGTCAGGTAGGGTGGAGGTGATATGGTCCTTGACTAGTCTCTCAAAGCACTTCATGATGACGGAAGTGAGTGCTACGGGGCGGTAGTCGTTTAGCTCAGTTACCTTAGCTTTCTTGGGAACAGGAACAATGGTGGCCCTCTTGAAGCATGTGGGAACAGCAGACTGGTATAGGGATTGATTGAATATGTCCGTAAACACACCGGCCAGCTGGTCTGCGCATGCTCTGAGGGCGCGGCTGGGGATGCCGTCTGGGCCTGCAGCCTTGCGAGGGTTAACACGTTTAAATGTCTTACTCACCTCGGCTGCAGTGAAGGAGAGACCGCATGTTTTCGTTGCAGGCCGTGTCAGTGGCACTGTATTGTCCTCAAAGCGGGCAAAAAAGTTATTTAAAGGCTAAAAGTTATATAGCCTTGTTACTGTATATAGCCTA
Organism: Oncorhynchus mykiss; assembly: GCF_057628025.1. Lineage (NCBI taxonomy): Eukaryota > Metazoa > Chordata > Actinopteri > Salmoniformes > Salmonidae > Oncorhynchus > Oncorhynchus mykiss. Next base: position 59,153,553 of record NC_143046.1, on the reverse strand, counting down.
GCTACTGTATATAGCTTATAGCCTCACTACTGTATATAGCCTATAGCCTCGCTTCTGTTATTTTTCACAATCTTTTTTTTACTACTGTTTCTATTTCTTTACTTATCCATTGTTCACCTAATACCTTTTTTTTAACTTAAACATTGCACTGTTGGTTAGAGCCTGTAAGTAAGCATTTCACTGTGAGGTCTACTACACCTGTTGTTTTCGGGGCACGTGACAAATAAACTTTGATTTTGATTTGAGACTGACTTTTTCCCCTCATATCGTTTTTCTAGGAAGGAAGTATATACTATAGGAAGTGCTTGTTGCCTTTTTATGTCAAAGCAAATTTACTGGGTCATGATTTTTTACTGCATGAGCAATAATCAAAGGTCAATATGGTTGTTTGCTCCCTGATCCTATCGGTTAACCTTTCAGAATGGCCTCCCTCCTCAACATGCCCCCAAAGGCAAATCTGGTTTACACTGGTTCTAATGCTCCCTCTCAACTTTTCAAATAAGTAGAAGTTATCAGGAGTTTAGTTCAACCATCCTTGGTGCTTGTTTTTACAGCACAGCGTGGTAAAGAAGTGTTCCACCACTGGGACATATGGAAAGCCACAGATGTCCTGTTTTTTACTTCTTCCATTCCAAGTGAGTGGAACTGGTCAGTGACGTGCATGGTAAGGTTCTGTTGTGACTGAGGTAATGATATTCAAAGGCAGAATAGTAATCATTAAACCTTAGAGTTTCCTTGGGTCATTGCGGATTCCACCATGTTAGATTTTGAAGACTCAACAATTTAGAACCTTTACAGAACATATCACCTGCCAGTTCATCATCTAGTCCCAGTGTTTTCTAGCCTCGTAAACCAGCCCGACCGCTGTTCTCAATTGTTTCACTTCGAGCTTAGATTTGCATCTAATTTAAATTAAAATGCACACACCATAACTATCATGTACAACAAGCAGATGTGAGCTTTCATGCTGTTCCTTAAGATGTCTTATGATAAACAGCCTACTTTACCTCAAAGGTGGTGAAGTAGGAAACACCATGCAGGGTGGAGATGGATGCAAAAGAGAGGGATTCAAATTAAAACAAATGGATGTAAAATCAATGCAAACTCCTTCCACAGCAAGAGGCTGTGTGCAGACCATGGAAAACTTGAGCCCCAAGGATAAACTCAACAACAACAAAAAAAATCAAGAACTTGCAAACCTGGTTCAGTCCATGAGGAGATGATGCACTGCAGTACTTAATGCAGCTGGTGGCCACACCAGATACTGACTGTTACTTTTTTTGACCCCCCTTTGTTCAGGGACACATTATTCCATTTATGTTAGTCACATGTCTGTGGAACTTGTTCAGTTTATGTCTCAGTTGTTGAATCTTGTTATGTTCATACAAATATTTACACATGTTAAGTTTGCTGTAAATAAACACAGTTGACAGTGAGAGGATGTTTATTTTTTTGCTGAATTTACATATGAATCACTTGAGGACCTTTTAGCGATGCTCATGTAGAAATGTCAGAGGGACTTGTTTTATCTTGATGTGATCTGTTTTGTTTCTTGAACAACACTTCCGCACATCTTTGGCAAAGTTCTGATTCCGACTGAAGGTGTAAATGAAAAGGTGCAAACCATCAGGCACCTGTATCTTGCTGCCAACCAATACACCTTGACGGAGCGTCGCTCATCAGAAGCAGGAAAACAAGGATTTAAGGAGATGAACCCATTTGGTTGATGCATAGAATCCATGGTGTAGGTGGTTTAGGTAACTGATAAGATGCTTTGCTCACAGGGAGAAGAGGGACACGAAATTACTCGATTGGTACCAGTGGTGATGTTAGCATGTAAATCTTGGTGGGGCAAAAAAAATAAAAAGTGGGATGGATGAGAGCAAAGGCACTACACAACACTAAACAATACATGAATTGCACTATAACAGTGACAAACGGTGCCCACAAACTGTTTGGGCCTTCATAAAGCTGTCCCAACATCTTACCGCTGTTACACTTGGCTATCATTAGAGCCTTGTCTGGCAGCCAAACAGTTCATTCAGCCTCATGTACTGCCTTTAAAAAAAGATAGCTGATATGGCTGACTTGCATAAACAAATGTAGATTCTAATGACAATTGAGATGTACAAACTATGGCATAAGGGGACAACAAACAGATAAGAGGCCATCCGGAATTTCGATTAAGACAATGAGCGAGCTAGGATTGACGTAGTCAATATAACTATTTGTTTAGCACTTTTGAAATGTCCAGCGACAGAATTCAGAACATAGGCCGATCTTACGGCTTTCTCCCTGTACACCAAGTCAGAATCGCAGGATAAGTAAAGGGGACATATAAGCAGACAATGAAAGCTTGATGATTACATTTCTCTAAGGTTATAGGCTGTGCACCACCAAGTCAGGTTATAGGCTTGTGCACCACCAAGTCAGAATAGTAGGTGAAAAAAAGAGGGGTAAAATAGACCAAATTATGAGGGTGATGCACATGGGCTACTAACAGTTTACTACACAAGTATTACTTTCTTAGCTACAGTATACATATCTCCCTGGCATATTACATCATTTATGCAGCAGGATACACAACATTTTTGGACTCACCTTGTGCTGTGCTCACTTGAACAGGAAGGTGACACGGCGGTCCTTCGTGGGCAAATTTTGTCATCAAAGTCTGGCATTCTCTGGATGTATGGTGCCTTCTAGACAACTGGGAACAAAAAACAAGGTCAAATCATGACATCATTGATCTTCAGGTTGTAGCTCTAGAATGAGGCCCAGTTCCCAATTTACAATTCGGAGTTGGATGACCGTTCAAAATGTATTTCCCAAGCGGAGCTCGTTTTTTTACCGAATTCCCAGTTAACTTGACTTCAGTGAATTCAAGACTTCCCAGATCCGAGTCAATTGTTTTGAGTGTGGCACAAATCATGCTTCATTGACAGTATGGCCAATGTTGAATGTTTATCAATTTAAAACTTGGAAAACGATCCCAGATTTGAGACAACACAGCCACTCCACTGAATAGCAGGCTAGTGATTGCTTTGCAATGCTTGCAGTTAGCTACATTCACTGATTCCTTCCAATCCACTCTGTTGAATTTGCGATTTCCAACTTGTGTAATATTTATGTCCAATGGCCGATGAGCACCGATGCACTATCATTTCTCTTAATATGACAAGGATTAAAAAGGATTTGCCAGTAGATTGTCGACTTGAATCATGACTGCTAGCTAAGATGTTGAAAGTATGTTGACAGTCCAATCAAAGCTACTGTAGATAAAGTGATTTGACATAATTTTATCTGTGGCCAATGACCTTGAGCCTTCTCGGATGGACACTTCTAAATGTAACTATGGCAGCACCCAAGGGGCTTGAATTTTCAAGGTCTCCCCTCCCCACAAGTCACAGAACAGAGATAATCATGGTGCAACTAGAGAACATTACCGACATGCACTACATACTTCCGCTGGCTACCCCACCACAGAAAGCACTGAGATAGGCTGAAACACCTGCATTTTGAATCTGCCTTAAGAAAGCAAAAGAGACCATGTTTGTATGCAATACTTTTTTTTTTTTTTTTTACAGATGTGACACGTTAATGCCAAACATGCAAAACAGGTAAGCCCCAAAAACAAATTGAGAATGACCAATCTACAGCATCAGTTCAAACCCCCTAAGGTCAATTAGCATTAAATCCCCACCAAACTCAGCTTAAGATGTTTTTTTGCATGGGATGCATCTCAATCCACCACCATCTGCCTGTGTGTAAGGTGTCAGTAAGACCATGAGACATCCCAAAAACCAGTCTACTCACTTCACTATAGCAAACACATTCAGTTTCTCTACAACCATCTTGGGACTAGTCTGAACAGCCTCTGAGTCTGTAGCATATGAACAGTCTACACGCTACAACTCCTCTGGAAAGGTCAGACTCAAACATCGCTTGAAGGTCCCACAGTATCAGTTGAATAGACTTTTCCAGAAAAGTATCCTGATCTCTCAGATCTAGCTAGGGCAGACCGAACAAACTATGGGCTCGTCACAAATTACATTAGTTGAGTCAAGGGAGTTGTGAAATAGGAAAAATATCCTTGGTATGACCTTATAAACCACACAATATAGCTTAGAAACCCCTGGCTTAGACTTATGGGATGATCAGTCTAAAAAGTTAAGCATCCCTTTGGCTGAGAGCCAACCAGCAAGACCCAGTGTCAAGAAACTAGTGTTAGTTCAAATATACTTTACAGCCAGCCTTTCCCTGAACATCTTTGTAGGCCAGTTAGTAAATTACTGGTCACAGGTCAATGTAGCTAGGGTAAAGTAAACTAATTAAAGCAGCCTACAACAGAGTCAACTGTCAGGAAACTGAATGTTTTGGCCACAAGGAATGCAAGACATGTCCTAGTTGATATGGCATAAATGCTACAACTGGCCAAAGGTGAACATTCTTATACCCCATTCTAAAATAAGGATTTAAATTGTGGCACATCAAACCTAGTCTACCTTTGGAAATCCCTGGGTTCAGCTACGTGATCAATAAAGGGGCTGGACACAAGTGGAACAAAGCAAATTACTTGGCAGGTCAAGCTTTAGAATTTAGAGACAGGAGGAGAAACATTATGTTAAAGTATTTTTATTATACAAGAAACGTGTCACAAGTATTCTACATTTCAAAGGTTTATTGAACCTGGCCATAAAAAAACAAATCTAGCATATCACATGATTCATACAAAATTTAAGTCTAGCCGGTGTCTGTTCACTGCTCAACAGCCCTCTAGAAGCGCCCCTGTAGTGAGCCCCCCACCATGATGGGTATGATGAGCGTGAAGGAGCTGGATTGCAAAGATGCACTGGCTCCTTTGGCAATGTTGTTCTTGGTGACATCGGGTATCTTGGTCATGTTGGAACTCGCACCGCCAGCTTTGGTCGTAGCATTCATGGCAGGGGACTGTGGGGTAGTGTGTTGCGCGTGGACCTAAAACAGGAGAGCAAGAGGGGCTTGTCACACGTGGAAAACACGTAAACTTGAAACATTTGACTAATCGGGACAATTAGCAATAGGACCCCACTTTCGTACAACTAATTTTAAAAAGGGCAAACGTTCAGCTAGGCACACGGAGTAGCCTAGGCAGTAAAAATACAATAGCCCTATGGCAATTTGTTCCAACAAAATGCACCTTAGACATCTTAATACATGTAAGTGCCATCACCTTGTGGACAATGGTTTCCAAAGCCTATAGGGTAATGGGCAACGTCCTGCATTTTAATTTCGAAGTGGAGGATTAAAAAAATACCGTCCCGCTCAAATTACATTAGCCAGCCTACGCATGTCGTAGTAACGTTAGGGTACTGAATCCTTGATCTGTCTGAAGAGGCTTCACCGTTCCACATTGCGCTGGAACGCTAGATTATGCCAACATGTCAATCATATTGAATGAAAACATCTGAGGTCAATTACGCGCGCCATCATTCGCTTGTCAATGAGATGGGGGAAACAAAGTCAATGTCGAAAATCATACATATAAGATAAATAGTAGCAAATTTCAGTTTGATTAATAAGCCATATTGAACGTTCGACGGTCCTGTTGAAATACATTTGCTCTCCAGAATAATGGGTAGCATAATTCAAATCTGGTTTTACCTGAAACAAACATGGTAAAAAGTACATTTTAGAGGAAAAGTCCTGACCTGTGACGAAAAACGCATGGCAAGGAGAAGGAACCCAATGTAAGCCATCACCATTTTAGTCATCTTGTTATTGGTTTCTTCCCAGCAACAATTGCGCGTAATGTAGCTTTCCTGCCTTCGTCTTTTCTCAAGATAAATGACTGGAGGAACAAACACAGGGGATTTTATACCACCACCGAGTGTGACGTTGGGCAACACTGCGCATCTCCCAAACCACCTGTTCAGCCTTCCAATCAAATGGAAACCTACAGTTTATCAGAAACATCCCATAAACTACACCTCTGAGACCTCTTCTTATACGTTTTAGGGTGTACCTGTCAGCAATACAAATAGCCTTTGTGTTTATAATCATTGTCTTTTGATATGAATTAACTGGTTTACAATTTGAAGAGTTTGAGACAATTATTCTCTCTACCTTCCTCCTCAGAGAAGGTTAAATCCATGAGCACGATGGGGACATTTTTCAAACAATAATAATTATACAGTTAGTCTAGTTTATGTTGTTCAAAATAAATTTACGGGGATATTTTGCCTGGTAAATGGCAAAGAAACGTTTTACAGATAAGCAGCTCTTATAGCGACCTCTTCCGGTAAATATAAGCTTTTAACCACAACGCAATCGGTTCATTTGTCTATTCCCCGTCCGTAGTAGTAGACCTATTGGTCTTACATGGAAGCAAAAATTCACCGGCACTGACAAAGGTCAACTGAATACTCGAAAAGTACATTTCCTAAAGAAAATCTGTGTGCTTGCTAGCTTGTCTTGAAGTAATATGGATGATAGAAAAGGATAGCTGGAACAGGTGAAAGTTGATTGGGTGTCTCTAGCTTGAACGGTTTTAGTTAGGCCTATAATATTACTGTTGGTGTGTTATTTATGCTAATTCATGAAAATGTAAATAGTTCAAATTTATAAAGTTTTGAAAATGTTGAAGTTGTTTTAATGTTTGTAGCTGAAATGGTGAAAGAGCAGTAGCATTTAAAATGTCTATCACTGTGTTCTTATGGTTGGCATTGGGAGATTCTCTATTGGTCTAAAGCCCATCCTCCATAGCCGCAGGAAGTAGGGGTGCTGGTGCTGCGGTGGAGATGGAGTTCTTTGAAATCAAATCAAATTTTATTCATCACATGCTTCGTAAACAACAGGTGTAAACTGACAGTGAAATGCTTATTTTACGGGCCATTCCCAACAATGCAGAGAGAAAGAAAATAGAGAAATATTGGAAAAGTAGTAAACATTTTCAGTCAGCAAGCCCTACTCAAAACATCTTCCCGCGGCTATGCCATCCTCTCCTTGACTCCTCCGTCCTCCCTCCTCTCCTCCGTGACCCGGGAACCGATAAGTAGTCGAGGACAGTGTAAATGAGTTAGTAGGTGAACAGAGGAGTGTCATTCTCTCTTTATTTACCTACTAAAGCAGAGGATGCATAAGAGCATCCTTCCAGTGGCTAAGTGGACAGTGGAAACATGCTCATACAAGGGCATGTGCCCCCTCAAATTTGTCCTGTTTATTTTCATTTTTCCGATGTTAAATGAATCACTAAACATCATTTTCAGCCCACATTATATCATAATTATTCATAGAAAATATCTGCCAGCGGTATTTGCGGAGAGGGCACACTGACTGGACTAGGCAAGGATTACCAGGCAAGGACTCGCAGGAGGTACGTTTGTGAATGAATTTGATTAAGCTATGTAGCCTATAGATTCCTTCTTAAACAAAACATAAAACAAGTGTTTTGTTGTTTCTCTGCAATACTATCCACCTAGCATTTTCATGAGTTTGGCTTTATCTAGCCGGCTAGATAGGTTCCCAATCTCCCAACCTCATAACTAGATACAGTTGAAGTCGGAAGTTTACAAACACTTTAGCCAAATACATTTAAACTGTCACGCCCTGGTCTTAGTATTTTGTGTTTTCTTTATTATTCTGGTCAGGCCGGTGTGTGACATGGGTTTATTTATGTGGTGTGTTTTGTCTTGGGGTTTTGTTAGGTATTGGGATTGTGGCTTAGTGGGGTTATCTAGGAAAGTCTATGGTTGCCTGAAGTGGTTCTCAATCAGAGGCAGGTGTGTATCGTTGTCTCTGATTGGGAACCATATTTAGGCAGCCATATTCTTTGAGTGTTTCGTGGGTGATTGTTCCTGTCTTTGTGTTTGTTGTCACCAGATAGGCTGTTTAGGTTTTCTCACGTTTATTGTTTTGTTAGTTTATTCATGTATAGTTTTCTTCATTAAAAAAACATGAATAGAAACCACGCTGCATTTTGGTCCGCCTCTCCTTCACCTAAAGAAAACTGTTACATAAACTCAGTTTTTCACAATTCCTGATAGTTAGTCCAAGTAACAATTCCCTGTCTTAGGTCAGTTAGGATCACTACTTTATTTTAAGAATGTGAAATGTCAGAATAATAGTCGAGAATTATTTTTTTCAGCTTTTATTTCTGTCATCACAATCCCAGTGGGTCAGAAGTTACAATACACTCAATTAGTATTTGGTAGCATTGCCTTTAAATTGTTTAACTTGGGTCAAACGTTTTGGGTAGCCATCCACAAGCTTCCCCCAATAAATTGGGTGAATTTTGGCCCATTCCTCCTGACAGAGCTGGTGTAACTGAGTCAGGTTTGTAGGCCTCCTGTCTCACACACGCTTTTTCAGTTCTGCTATCACATTTTTGTGATGGCCACTCCAATACCTTTACTTTGTTGTCCTTTAAGACATTTAGCCACAACTTTGGAAGTATGCTTGGGATCATTGTCCCTTTGGAAGACCCACTTGCGACCAAGCTTTAACTTCCTAACTGATGTCTTGATGTTACTTCAATATATCCACATCCTTTTCCTACCTCATGATGCCATCTATTTTGCGAAGGGCACCAATCCCACCTGCAGCAAAGCACCCCCACAACATGATGCTGCCACCCCTGTGCTTCACGGTTATGATGGTGTTCTTTGGCTTACAAGCTTCCTCCTTTTTCCTCCAAACATAACAATGGTCATTATGGCCAAAGAGTTCTATTTTTGTTTCATCAGACTAGAGGACTTTCTCCAAGTGCAGTTGCAAACCATAGTTTGGCTTTTTATGGCGGTTTTGGAGCAGTGGCTTCTTCCTTGCTGAGCAGCCTTTCAGGTTATGTCGATATAGGACTCGTTATACTGTGGATATAGATACTTTTACACCTGTTTCCTCCGGCATCCTCACAAGGTCCTTTGCTCTTGTTCTGGGATTGATTTGCACTTTTCGCACCAAAGTACGTTCATCTCTAGGAGACAGAATGTTTCTCCTTCCTATTGTTTGTACAGATACCATTTTTTTCTGAGGTCTTGAATGATTTCTTTTGATTTTCTCATGATGTCAAGCATAGAGGCACTGAGTTTGAAGGCAGGCCTTGAAATACATTGTTGGAAAAATTACTTGTGTCATGCACAAGATGTCCTAACCGACTTGCCAAAATTATAGTTTGTTAAAACAATACATTTTTGGAGTGGTTGAAAAACGAGTTTTAATGATTCCAACCTAAGTGTATGTAAACTTCCGACGTCACCTGTATATGTACATACGTCAATTACATCGTACCCCTGCACATAGATTTGGCACTAGTACCTAAGATCTTGATATTTATGTTTGTGTTGTTATACTCAGTTGTTGTAGTACTCAGAATCTTATCTTTTGTATTTGGTCTTGACTCGGTCTCAGACAGTGAGGACTCATTTCTTCCTGAGACCAGCTGAGTAAAAAAAACCTCATAATTATAAGCTTCCATTAAGTCAGCGCGTAAAAACGCTTCCCCAGGCCAAATATATAATCACTCCTTTCTTGAAACAAAATCTTAACAGCCTTTATCTATTATAGACATGTTTGCACAGTGGCGAACCTATTCGCTTTCAGGTTGTGCCAGGTTTGTGAATCTGAAAGGACAGCAACTGTAATACCAGAGCTCTCATGTAGGAGAGTGCACTTTTTGTAAAACACAAAGGGCCAGTGGTGTAGTGGAGGGTATAGCAGGTATTTTGTTTTCAGTTGGCATTTGTATACTCACTTCTTAATCCCTACTGATGCATATCAAAGTAGTGTAGGAGGTATACGACTTGTAGTGCAAAAGAGAAATCATGCACAATGTTGCCAACATAAATTGCATAGCACGTGAAGTATATTCACATGCGCACAGCACACAAAGCCTAGTTTCAGCGAAATATCATTTGGAGGCAGCCAGAGTGTGGAGCTCTCAACTGGTTGTGGCATGGTGCAGCTCACAGATGAATGACTTCAGTAACCGATAAGGTAGGAAAGAAGTTTCAACTTATGATATCTACCAGTAAATGCTAACTAAGACAACAATGGTATGCAAACCAGGTATTGAAAAAGTTTAGATCAAAGTGTTGGTTAGTAGGCTAATTGTGATGCGCAATTGTCTTCAGGGGCTGTTTGCATCAGGGTGTAGATATGGATGGGCTTGGGTGGGCCAAGGCTCATCGACTTGGAAGCCAGGCCCTGACCGGCACACCCAATCAGACTGATGTGGTTTAAGCATTGTTGTGGAGTTAGCCCATCTACTTTTGTGATTTTGAGAGTGAAAATCAGATAAATCTATAGGAAAACTCACAACCTGAGATCAAAAGACAGATACTGGTGGACAAGGAGGCCTACAAGCAAAGGGTGGAGATATCATAACCGCCATCGATAAAAGACAGTACTGTGCAGCAGTCTTCATCGACCTGGCCAAGGCTTTTGACTCTGTCAATCACCGCATTCATATCGGCAGACTCAACAGCCTTGGTTTCTCAAATGACTGCCTCGCCTAGTTCACCAACTACTTCTCAGATAGAGTTCAGTGTGTCAAATCGGAGGGCCTGCTGTCCGGACCTCTGGCAGTCTCTATGGGGTTAACACAGGGTTCAATTCTCGGGCTGACTCTTTTCTCTGTATATATCAATGTCGCTCTTGCTGCTGGTGATTCTCAGATCCATCTCTACGCAGACAACACCATTCTGTATACATCTGGCTCTTCTTTGGACACCTTGTTAACAAACCTCCAAACGAGCTTCAATGCCATACAACACTCCTTTCGTGGCCTCCAACTGCTCTTAAAGGCTAGTAAAACTAAATGCATGCTCTTCAACCGATGGCTGCCTGCACCCGCCCGCCCGACTAGCATCACTACTCTGGACGGTTCTGACTTAGAATATGGGGACAACTACAAATTCCTAGGTGTCTGGTTAGACTTTAAACTCTCCTTCCACACTAACATTAAGCATCTCCAATCAGAAATTAAATTTAGAATCGGCTTCCTATTTTGCAACAAAGCCTCCTTCACTCATGCTGCCAAACATACACTCGTTAAACTGACTATCCTACTGATCCTTGACTTTGGCGATGTCATTTACAAAATAGCCTCCAACACTCTACTCAGCAAATTGGATGCAGTCTATCACAGTGCCATCTGTTTTGTCACCAAAGCCCCATATACTACCCACCACTGCGACCTGTATGCTCTCGTTGGCTGGCCCTTGCTACATATTCGTCGCCAAACCCACTGGCTCCAGGTCATCTATAAGTCTTTGCTAGGTAAAGCACCACTTTATCTCAGCTCACTGGTCACCATAGCAACAACCAACCGTAGCACGGACTCCAGCAGGTATATTTCACTGGTCATCCCCAAAGCCAACATCTCCTTTGGTCGCCTTTCCTTCCAGTTCTCTGCTGCCAATGACTGGAACGAATTGCAAAAATCACTGAAGCTGGAGACTTATTTCCCCCTCACTAACTTTAAGCATCAGCTGTCAGAGCAGCTTACCGATCACTGCACCTGTACTCAGGCCATTTGTAAATAGCCCACCCAACTACCTCATCCCCATGTTATTTTTTTGCTCTTTTGCACCCCAGTATCTCTACTTGCACATCATTATTTACACATCTATCACTCCAGTGTTAATGCTAAATTGTAATTATTTTGCCACTATGGCCTATTTATTTCCTTACCTCCCTATTCTTACTACATTTGCACACGCTGTATATAGATTTTTCTATTGTGTTATTGACTGTACGTCTGTTTATGCCATGTGTAACTGTGTTGTTTTTGTCGCACTGCTTTGCTTCATCTTGGCCAGGTCGCAGTTGTAAATAAGAACTTGTTCTCAACTGGCCTACCTGGTGAAATAATGGTGAAATAAAAAAATACAAATGAAAGGGTGGCCTGGCAAGGGATTAAATCCATGGCTAGTGCCACCCACATAGGCAGGGGAAAACCAGTGCTGACCATGGGAGAGATGAGAGCCAGAATATGGCTAAAGAAATTGTCAGACTGTGTGCACAACTGGTCAATTGGAGTCAGGTGCAGGAGAGCAGAGATGAGAGAACAGGCAAACTTTAATTGACAGAAGCAAATCAGTCGGACGCAACAGCGTCACAACATTCCAGCCAAAGGCAAATGCGAAATAGCTCACTGGTCACACCAAATCATGTACAACAATACAATACCACAGGTTTAAAACAATACCCTGAAAAAGCAGCCTGACGCATCATACAAACGTAACAAACAATTACACACACAGACATGGGGGAAACAGAGGATAATATACACGTAGAGTGATGAGGGGATGTAAACAAGGTGTGTGGGAAAACAAGACAAAACAAATGGAAAATGAAAGGTGGAGCGGCGATGGCTATAAAACCGGTGACGTCGACCGACGACCGCCTTCCGAACATTCATACACATGTATGAAAGGTTTGTTGTTCAACAGGCTAATGTTTTGATATTTTTCAGGTGATGTAATGCAGACAGGCCCAGGTCCAGACAAAGTACGTGTTAAAGCACTGTGCTGAACAATTGCCTGGTGTTTTTACAGACATTTTCCAATCCTCGCTCGACAAGCAACACATTTTATTTGTCACATACACATGGTTAGCAGATGTTAATGCAAGTGTAGCGAAATGCTTGTGCTTCTTGTTCCGACAATATCTAACAAGTAATCAAACAAATTCACAACAACTACCTTATAAACACAAATGTAAGGGATGAATAAGAATATGTACATAGAAATATATGGATGAGCGATGGCTGTGCGGCATAGGCTAGATGCAGTAGAAGGTATAGAGCATTATATACTTATGAGATGCGTAATGAAGGATGTGTAAAAATGATTAACGTGGCCTTACTGAAAGTGACTGATGATAGTCATAGGCAAGATGCAATCAATGGTATAGAACAGTATATACATATGAAATGAGTAATGTATGATATGTAAACATTATTAAAGTGGCGTTGTTTAAGGTGACTAGCGATACCTTTATTCAGTCCATTTGTTAAAGTGGCCAGAGATTTGAGTCTGTATGTTGACAGCAGTCTCTCTATGTTAATGATGGCTGTTTAACAATCTGAATGCCTTGAGATAGAAGCTGTTTTTCAGTCTCTCGCTCCCAGCTTTGATGCACCTGTACTGACCTCGCCTTCTGGATGATAGCGGGGTGAACAGGCAGTGTCTCGGGTGGTTGTTGTCCTTGATGATCTTTTAGGCCTTCCTGTGACATCGGGTGCTGTAGGTGTCCTGGAGGGCAGGTAGTTTACACCCGGTTATGTGTTGTGCAGACTGCACTGCCCTCTGGAGAGCCTTGTGGTTGAGGGCAGTGCAGTTGCCATACCAGGCAGTGATACAGCCCGACAGGATGCTCTCGATTGTGCATTTGTAAAAGTTTAATTAATTAATGATTCATATAATTTGCGGGCACATTTCTTGGTAATCCCAAAAATATTGCTATCAGGTTGAAAATCACAGAGGGCCTGGTACATTGTTTTCAGGTTACAATGTTTCAGTTTCAATGACAGAATTTTCTGGGCAAAAATGTCAATTCAATCAAACTAGCAAGGGCAATGATCACAAGTCAGTCATAATGTGGCTAATAGGCTATCATATCTATTTATGTAGCAAGCTAAAAACACAGCCTAATGTTAGCTAGCTAGCTAATAGGAGGATATCATGTTATACCATTGGAGGAGTGTGTGAGGATCCGACGCAAGTACACAGGACACAGAGCGGAGTGCCTCGTAAGGATCCGCTGAAGGTGAGTGGGAAAGCTGCCGTTACCGTCAATATTACACACAAACGTGCAATCATTGGACAATAAATTAGGTACAATCACGAATATACTACCAACGGGACATCAAAAACAAATATCTTATGTTTCACGGAATCGTGGCTGAATGATGACATTGATATCCGGCTAACGGGATATACGCTGCAACGGCTAGATAGAACAGCACACTCCGGTAAAACGAGTGGAGGTTGGTCGGTGCGGATTTGTAAACAACAGCTGGTGCACGAAATCTAAGGAAGTCTCTAGATTGCCCGAAGTACAGTGTCTTATGACTAACTGCAGACCACACTATTTGCCAAGAGAGTTTTCATCTATACTTTTCTTGGCTATTTATTTACCACCACAGATGGATGCTGGCACTAAGATCGCACTCAGTCAGCTGTATAAGCAAACAGGAAACCGCTCACCCAGAGGCGGCGCTCCTAGTGGCCGGAGACTTTAATGCAGGGAAAATTAAATCAGTTCTACCTAAATTCTATCAACATGTTAAATGTGCAACCAGAGGGAAAAAAATTCTAGATCACCTGTACTCCACACACAGAGACGTGCACAAAGCTCTCCCTCGCCCTCCATCTGGTCAATCACAATTATATCCTCCTGATTCCTGCTTACAAGCAAACAGTAAAGCAGGAAGCACAAGCGACTCGGTCTATAAAAAAAGTGGTCAGATGTAGCAGATGCTAATCTACAGGACTGTTTTGCTATCACAGACTGGAACATGTTCCGGGATTCTCCGATGGCATTGAGGAGTACACCACATCAGTCACTGGCTTTATCAATAAGTACATCGAGGACGTCGTCCCCACAGTGACTGTACGTACATACCCGAAGCCATGGATTACAGGCAACATTCGCACTGAGCTAAAGGGTAGAGCTTCCGCTTTCAAGGTTCGGGACTCTAACTCGGAAGCTTATAAGAAATCCTGCTATGCCCACAGACGAACCATCAAACAAGCAAAGCGTCAATACAGGGCTAAGATTGAATCGTACTACACCGGCTCAGACGCTGGTCATACGGCAGGGCATGCAAACTATTACAGACTACAAAGGGAAGCACAGCCGCAAGCTTCCCAGTGACACAAGCCTACCAGATGAACTAAACCAATTATTTGCTTGCTTCACGGCAAGCAACACTGAGGCATGCATGAGAGCATCAGCTGTTCCGGACACTGTGTGATCACGATCTCTGTAGCCGACGTGAGTAAGACCTTTGAACAGGTCAACGTTCACAAGGCTGCTGGGCCAGACGGATTACCAGGATGTGTGCTACGGGCATGTGCTGACCAACTGGCAGGTGTGTTCACCGACATTTTCAACATGTCCCTGATTGAGTCTGTAATACCAACATGTTTCAAGCAGACCACCATATTCCCTGTGCCCAACACCACTAAGACAACCTGACTAAATAACTACAGACCCATAGCACTCACGTCCGTAGCCTTGACGTGCTTTGAAAGGCTGGTAATGGCTCACATCAACGCCATTATCCATGAAACACTAGACCCACTCCAATTTGCATACCGCCTAAACAGATCCACAGATGACGCAATCTCTTTTGCACTCCACACTGTCCTTTCCCACCTGGACAAAAGGAACACCTACGTAGGAATGATATTCATTGACAACAGCTCAGCGTTCAACTCCATAGTACCCTCAATGCTCATCACTAAACTAAGGATCGGCCTGATCACCGACAACGACAAGAGCCTATAGGGAGGAGGTCAGAAACCTGGCGGGGTGGTGCCAGAGTAACAACCTATCCCTCAACGTAACCAAGACTAAGGAGATGATTGTGGACTACAGGAAAAGGAGGACCGAGCACGTCCCCATTCTCATCGCCGGGGCTGTGGTGGAGCAGGTTTAGAGCTTCATGTTCCTTGGTGTCCACATCACCAACAAAATAACATGGTCCAGGTAATCAAATAGTCAATTTAACTATACATTCATGTACATACTACTTCAATTAGCCCGACTAACCGGTACCCCCGCATATTGGCTACCCGGACTATCTGCATTGTGTCCCACCATCCACCAACCTCTCTTTTACGCTACTGCTACTCTGATTATTATATATGCATAGTCACATTAAAATACCTACATGTACATACTACCTCAATCAGCCCGACTAATCGGTGCCTTTATATAGCCTCGCTACTGTATATAGCCTATAGCCTCGCTTCTGTTATTTTTCACTGTCTTTTTTACTGCTGTTTCTATTTCTTTACTTATCCATTGTTCACCTAATACCTTTTTTTTACTTAAAAATGTCACTGTTGGTTAGAGCCTGTAAGTAAGCATTTCCCTGGAAGGTCTACACCTGTTGTACTCGGCACACGTGACAAATAAACTTTGATTTGAGTGACTTACTTTTCCCCCTCATATCGTTTTTCGGTGGCTATACACCGCTAGAGATGCATTCTACAGGAAGTGCTGGTTGCCTTTTTTATGTCAAAGCAAATTCACTGGGTCATGATTTCTTACTGCATGAGCAATTATCAAAGGTCAATATGGTTGTTGGCTCCCTGATGCTATCGGTTGACCTTTCAGAATGGCCACCCTCAACATGCCCCCAAAGGCAAATCTGGTTAACAATGGTTCTAATGCTCGCTCTCAACCTTTCAAATAAGTAAAAGTTGTCAGGAGTTTCTGTACAGCACTTTGTGACATCGGCTGATGTAAAAAGGGCTTTATAAATACATGTGATTAAGTTCAACCATCCTTGGTGCTTGTTTTTACAGCACAGCGTGGTAAAGAAGTGTTCCACCACTGGGGCATATGGAAAGCCACAGATGTCCTGTTTTTTACTTCTTCCATTCCAAGTGAGTGTTACTGGTCAGTGACGTGCATGGTAAGGTTCTGTTGTGACTGAGGTAATGATATTCAAAAGCAGAAAAATTATCATTAAACCTTAGAGTTTCCTTGGGTCATTGCGGATTCCACCAAGTTCGATTTTGAAGACTCAACAACTTAGAACCTTTACAGAACATATCACCTGCCAGTTCATCATTTAGTCCCAGTGTTTCCTAGCCTCGTAAACCAGCCCGACCGCTGTTCTCAATTGTTTCACTTCGAGCTTAGATTTGCATCTAATTTAAATTAAAATGCACACAGCCTAACTATCATGTACAACAATCAGATGTGAGCTTTCATGCTGTTCCTTAAGATGTCTTATGATAAAAAGGAAACTTTACCTCAAAGGTGGTGAAGTAGGAAACACCATGCAGGGTGGAGATGGATGCAAAAGAGAGGGATTCAAATTAAAACAAATGGATGTAAAATCAATGCAAACTCCTTGCACTTGAGCCCCAAGGATATAAACTCTGAAAAAAACATCCCTTTTTCAGGACCCTGTCTTTCAAAGATAATTCATAAAAATCCAAATAACTTCACAGATCTTCATTGTAAATGGTTTAAACACTATTTCCGATGCTTGTTCAATGAACCATAAACAATTAATGAACATGCACCTGTGGAACGGTTGTTAAGACTCTAACAGCTTACAGACTGTAGGCAATTAAGGTCACAGTTATGAAAACTTAGGACACTAAATAGGCCTTTCTACCAACTTACCAACTGAAAAACACCAAAAGAAAGATGCCCAGGGTCCCTGCTCATCTGCGTGAACGTGCCTTAGGCATGCTGCAAGGAGGCATGAGGACTCATGAGGACAATGTCCGTACTGTGAGATACCTAAGACAGCGCTACAGAAAGACAGGACGGACAGCTGACCGTCCTCGCAGTCGCAGACCACGTGTAACATGCCTGCACAGGATCGGTACATCCAAACATCACACCTGCGGGACAGGTAGAGGATGGCAACAACAACTGCCCGATTTACACCAAGAACGTACAATTCCTCCATCAGTGCTCAGACTGTCAGCAAATAGGCAGAGAGAGGCTGGACTGAGGGCTTGTAGGCCTGTTGTAAAGGCAGGTCTTCACCAGATATCACCGGCAACAACGTCACCTATGGGCACAAATCCACCGTCGCTGGACCAGACAGGACTGGCAAAAAGTGCTCTTCACTGATGAGTCGCAGATTTGTCTCATCAGGGGCGATTGTCGAATTCGCGTTTATCGTCGAAGGAATGAGCGTTTCACCAAGGCCTGTACCCTGGAACGGGATCGAGTTGGAAGGTCCGTCATGGTCTGGAGCGGTTGGATCGGAGGGTGAGGGCTAGGGCCATTCCCCCCCCAGAAATGTCCGGGAACTTGCAGGTGCCTTTGTGGAAGAGTGCACTGCAGTATTTAATGCAGCTGGTGGCCACACCAGATACTGATTATTACTTTTGACGCCCCCCCTCCCCCATTGTTCAGGGACACATTATTCCTTTTATGTTAGTCACGTCTGTGGAACTTGTTCAGTTTATGTCTCAGTTGTTGAATCTTATGTTCATACAAATATTTACTCGTTAAGTTTGCTGTAAATGAACGCAGTTGACAGTGAGAGGATGTTTATTTTTTTGCTGAGATTACATATGAATCACTTGAGGACCTTTTAGTGATGCTCATGTAGAAATGTAAGAGGGACTTGTTTCATCTTGATGTGATCTGTTTTGTTTCTTGAACAACACTTCTGCACATCTATGGCAAAGGTCTGATTCCGACTGAAGGTGTAAATGAAAATCTTGGTGGGCCAAAAATAATTAAAAGTGGGATGCATGAGAGCAAAGGCACTACACAACACTAAACAATACATGAATTGCACTATAACAGTGACAAACGGTGCCCACAAACTGTTTGGGCCTACATAAAGCTGTCCCAACATCTTACCGCTGTTACACCTGGCTATCAGCAGAGCCTTGTCTGGCAGCCAAACAGTTCATTCAGACTCATGTACTGCCTTTAAAAAAAAAAGATAGCTGATATGGCGGACTTGATTAAACAAATGTAGATTCTAATGACAATTGAGATGTTCAAATTGTGGCATAAGGGGACAAAAAGCAGATGAGGCAATCCGAAATTGTTATCAAGACAATGAGCGAGCTAGGACTGACGTAGTCAATATAACTAAGGAGAGCGTTAGTAAGACCACGAGACATCCCGAAAATCAGTCTACTCACATCGCTTGCAAGACATTCGGTTTCGCTACAACCATCTTGGGACTAGACTGAACAGCCTCTAAACAAGTCTGTAGCATATGAGTAGTCTACACACTACAAACGCTCTGGAAAGGTGAGACAAACATTGCGTGAAGGTCCCACAGTATCGGTTGAAAAATGGTGCCTAGACAGTAAATACATTGTACCAAAGTGTCCTGATCTCAGATCTAGGACAGAATTTGGGACAAACTGTATGGGCTAATAGCAGGAATGTCAATTACATTGATTCGAGGTGACAAAATTATCCTTGGTATAACCTTAGTCAGCTTAGAATCCCTGGTCTAGATTTATGGGCTCAACGTCACCATTCTAAAAAGTTATGCATCCCTTTGGTTGAGAGCCAGCCAGCAAGACCCAGTGTCAAGAAACTAGTGTAAGTTCAAATATATTTTACAGCCAGCCTTCCCCTGAACATCTTTGTAGGCTAGTAAGTAAATGACTGGTCACAGGTCAATGTAGCTAGGGTAAAGTAAATCTAATTAAAGCAGCCTGCAAGTCAACTGTCAGGAAGCTTATACCATTTAGTCCACACAAGGAATTCAAGGGTCATGTCCTAGTTGACATGGCATAAATGCTACAACTGGCCAAAGGTGAACATTCCTATACCTCATTCTAAAATAAGGATTTAAATTGTGGCACATCAAACCGAGTCTACCTTAAGAAATCCCTGGGTTTAGCTATGTGATCAATAAAGGGGCTGGAGACAAGAGGAACAGCAAATTACTTGTCAGGTCAAGCTTTAGAATTTAGAGACAGGGGAAGAAACAATATGTTAAAGTATTTTTATTATACAAGAAAATTGTCACAAGTATCCTATATTTCAAAGGTTTATTGAACCTGGCCATAAAAACTAATCTAAGCAGATCACATCATGATTCATACAATTAAATCTCACATATGCAAACTCATACAATTCCATATTCCAGTTCAGCCTATGGGCATGGGGCCAGTGTGCGAGGTGTGAAGGCCTACTGGTTTGAAGCGGCCAGAAGGTGAGGGAATATAACAATTCCCATCAGTGAACTCTTCGGTTAGGAACGCACATGACTGCCTTTCTCATAATTATTATTATTTTTTTTAAATGGGCTCTTTGTCGAAGAGTTCGCCCGATCTAGGCCGCTGATGTTAAAGTCTTGCTGGTGTCTGTTCCCTGCTCAACAGCCCTCTAGAAGCGCCCCTGTAGTGAGCCCCCCACCATGATGGGTATGATGAGCACGCCTGAGCTGGACTGCAAGGGTGCACTGGCTCCTTTGGGAATGTTGTTGTTCTTGGTGACATCGGGCATCTTGGTCATGTTGGAACTCGCACCGCCAGCTTTGGTCGTAGCATTCATGGCAGGGGACTGTGTGGTGGTGTTTTGCGCGTGGATCTAAAACGGGAGAGCAGAGGGGCTTGTCACATGTGAGAAACACGTAAACCTGAAACATTTGACTAATCGGGACAATTATCAATAGGACTTCACTTTCGTACGACTAATTTTAAAAAGGGCAAACGTTCAGCTAGGCACACAGAGTAGCCTAGGCAGTAATAATACAATAGTCCTATGACAATTGTTCCAACAAAATGCACCTTAGAAAACGTACTACAAGTGCCATCACCTTCTGGACAATGTTTTCCATAGCCTATAGGGTAATGGGCAACGTCTTGCATTTGAATTGTGCAGTGGAGGATATAATATACCGTCGCGCTCAAATTACATTAGCCAGCCTACGCATGTCGTAGTAACGTTAGGGTACTGAATCCTTGATCTATCTGAAGAGGCGTCACCGTATTGAACGTTACACCGGTCCTGTTGAAATACATTTGCTCTCCAGAATAATGGGTAGCCTAATTCAAATCTGGTTTCACCTGAAACAAAACATGGTAAAAAGTACATTTTAGAGGAAAAGTCCTTACCTGTGACGAAAAACGCATGGCAAGGAGAAGGAACCCAATGTAAGCCATCACCATTTTAGTCATCTTGTTATCGGTTTCTTCCCAGCAACAATTGCGCGTAATGTAGCTTTCCTGCCTTCGTCTTTCCTCAAGATAAATGACTGGAGGAACAAACACAGGGGATTTTATACCACCACCGAGTGTGACGTTGGGCAACACTGCGCATCTCCCAAACCACCTGTAGAGCCTTCCAATCAAATGGAAACCTACAGTTTATCAGAAACATCCCATAAACTACACCTCTGAGACCTCTTCTTATACGTTTTAGGGTGTGCCTGTCAGCAATACAAATAGCCTTTGTGTTTATAATCATTGTCTTTTGATATGAATTCACTGGTTTACAATTTGAAGAGTTTGACACAATTATTCTCTCTACCTTCCTCCTCGGAGAAGGTTGATTCCATGAGCACGATGGGGACATTTTTCAAACAATAATAATTATACAGTAAGGTAAGTCTAGTTTATGTTGTTCAAAATATATTTATGGGGATATTTTGCCTGGTAAATGGCAAAGAAAAGTTTTACAGATAAGCAGCTTATAGACCTTTTGCGGTAAATATAAACTTTTAATCACAACGCAATTCGGTTCATATGTCCATTCCCCTTCTGTAGTAGTTGACCTATTGGTCTTACATGGAAGCAAAAATTCACCAGCGGTGAGGTGACTAAGGTCAACTGAATACTCGAAAAGTACATTTCCTAAAGAAAATGTGTGTGCTTGCTAGCTTGTCTTGAAGTAATATGGTTGATAGAAAGGATAGCTGGAACAGGTGAAAGTTGATTGGGTGTCTCTAGCTTGAAAGGTTCTAGAGTTAGGCCTATAATATTAAGGTTGGTGTGTTATTTATGCTAATTCATGAAAATGTAAATAGTTCAAATTTATAAAGTTTTGAAAATGTTGAAGTTGTTTTAATGTTTGTAGCTGAAAGAGCAGAAGCATTTAAAATGTCTATCACTGTGTTCTTATGGTTGGCATTGGGAGATTCTCTATTGGTCTAAAGCCCATCCTCCATAGCCGCAGGAAGTAGGGGTGCTGGTGCTGCGGTGGAGATGGAGTTCTTTGAAATCAAATTTTATTCATCACATGCTTCGTAAACAACAGGTGTAAACTGACAGTGAAATGCTTATTTTACGGGCCATTCCCAACAATGCAGAGAGAAAGAAAATAGAGAAATATTGGAAAAGTAGTAAAAAAATTTCAGTCAGCAACCCCTACTCAAAACATCTTCCCGCGGCTATACCATCCTCTCCTTGACTCCTCCGTCCTCCTCTTCTCCGTGACCCGGGAACCGATAAGTAGTCGAGGATAGTGTAAATTAGTTAGTAGGTGAACAGAGGAGTGTCCTCCTCTCCTTAATTACCTACTTCAGCAGAGGATGCACAAGAGCATGTGGCTAAGTGGACAGTGGCATCATGCCCATATGGGGCACAAGGACGTGCCCCCTCAGATTTGTCCTGTTTATTTTTATTTTTCAGATGTTAAATGAATCACTAAACTTCATTTTCAGCCCACATTCTATCATAATTATTAATAGAAAATATCTGCCAGCGGTATTTGCGGAGAGGGCACACTGACTGGACCAGGCAAGGATTACTAGGCAAGGACTCGCAGGAAGTACGTTTGTGAATTAATTTGATTAAGCTATGTAGCCTATTCCTTCTTAAACAAAACATAAAACAAGTGTTTTATTGTTTCTCTGCAATACTATCCACCAATCATGTTCATGAACTTGGCTTTATCTAGCCAGCTAGATAGGTTCCCAATCTCCCAACCTCATAACTAGATACAGTTGAAGTCAGAAGTTTACATACACCTTAGCCAAATACATTTAAACTCAGTTTTTCACAATTCCTGATATTTAGTCCTAGTAACAATTCCCTGTCTTAGGTCAGTTAGGATCACTAATTTATTTTAAGAATGTGAAATGTCAGAATAATAGTCGAGATAATTATTTATTTCAGCTTTTATTTCTGTCATCGCATTCCCAGTGGGTCAGAAGTTTACATACACTCAATTAGTATTTGGTAGCATTGCCTTTAAATTGTTTAACTTGGGTCAAACATTTTGGGTAGCCATCCACAAGATTCCCCCAATAAGTTGGGTGAATTTTGGCCCATTCCTCCTGACAGAGCTGGTGTAACTGAGTCAGGTTTGTAGGCCTCCTTTCTCACACATGTTTTTTCAGTTCTGCTATCAAATTTTTGTGATGGCCACTCCAATACCTTGACTTTGTTGTCCTTAAGCCATTTTGCCACAACTTTGGAAGTATGCTTGGGATCATTGTCCTTTTGGAAGACCCACTTGTGACCAAGCTTTAACTTCCTGACTGATGTCTTGAGATGTTACTTCAATATATCCACATAATTTTCCTACCTCATCATGCAATCTATTTTGTGAAGTGCACCAATCCCTCCTGCAGCAAAGCACCCCCACAACATAATGCTGCCACCCCTGTGCTTCACGGTTATGATGGTGTTCTTTGGCTTGCAAGCTTCCTCCTTTTTCCTCCAAACATAACAATGGTCATTATGGCCAAAGAGTTCTATTTTTGTTTCATCAGACTAGAGGACTTTCTCCATGTGCAGTTGTAATCCGTAGTCTGGCTTTTTATGGCGGTTTTGGAGCAGTGGCTTCTTCCTTGCTGAGCAGCCTTTCAGGTTATGTCGATATAGGACTCGTTATACTGTGGATATAGATACTTTTGTACCTGTTTCCTCCGGAATCCTCTCAAGGTCCTTTGCTCTTGTTCTGGGATTGATTTGCACTTTTCGCACCAAAGTACGTTCATCTCTAGGAGACAGAACGTTTCTCCTTACTATTGTTTGTACAGATAAAAAAAATTGGCTGAATTCTTTTGATTTTCTCATGATGTCAAGCATAGAGGCACTGAGTTTGAAGGTAGTCCTTGAACTACATTTTTGTCATTCACAAAGTAGATGTCCTAACCGACTTGCCAAAATTATAGTTTGTTAAAACAATACATTTTTGGAGTGGTTGAAAAACGAGTTTTAATGATTCCAACCTAAGTGTATGTAAACTTCCGACGTCACCTGTATATGTACATACGTCAATTACATCGTACCCCTGCACATAGATTTGGCACTAGTACCTAAGATCTTGATATTTATGTTTGTGTTGTTGTACTCAGCTGTTGTAGTACTCAGAATCTTGTCTCGACACCACATATTAAGTGTCTTGGTCTTGTCTCATTGTTGGATACATTTGTATTTGGTCTTGACTCGGTTTCGGACAGTGAGGACTCATCATTTCTTCCGGTTGTTCAGGTTCTTCAGGTTGTGCCAGGTTTGTGAATGTGAAAGGACAGCAACTGTAATACCAGAGCTCTCATGTAGGAGAGTGGACTTTTTGTAAAACACAAAGGGCCAGTGGTGTAGTGGAGAGTATACGCAGGTATTTTGTTTTCAGTTGGCATTTGTATACTCACTCCTTAATCCCGACTGATGCATATCAAAGTAGTGTAGGAGGTATACGACTTGTAGTGCAAAAGAGAAATCATGCACAATGTTGCCAACATAAATTGCATAGCACGTGAAGTATATTCACATGCGCACAGCACACAAAGCCTAGTTTCAGCGAAATATCATTTGGAGGCAGCCAGAGTGTGGAGCTCTCAACTGGTTTTGGTATGGTGCAGCTCACAGAAGAATGACTTCAGTAACCGGTAGGGTAGTAAAGACCGTTTAAATTTATGATATCTACCAGTAAATGTTAACCAAGACAACAATGGTATGCAAACCAGGTATTGAAAAAGTTTAGATCAAAGTGTTGGTTAGTAGGCTATTTGTGATGTGCAATTGTCATCATGGGCTGTTTGCATCAGGGTGTAGATATGGATGGACCTGGGTGCACCAAGGCTTATCGACTTGGAAGCCAGGACCTGACCGGCACACCCAATCAGACTGATGTGGTTTAAGTACTGTTGTGGACTTAGCCCATCTACTTTTGTGATAATGAGAGTGACAATCAGATGAATCTATAGGGAAACTCACAACGTGAGATCAAAAGACAGATACTGGTGGACAAGGAGGCATACAAGTAAAGGGTGGAGATATCATAACCGCCATCGATAAAAGACAGTACTGTGCAGCCGTCTTCATCGACCTGGCCAAGGTTTTTGACTCTGTCAATCACCGCATTCATATCGGCAGAATCAACAACCTTGGTTTCTCAAATGACTGCCTCGCCTAGTTCACCAACTACTTCTCAGATAGAGTTCAGTGTGTCAAATCGGAGGGCCTGCTGTCCGGACCTCTGGCAGTCACTATGGGAGTGCCACAGGGTTCAATTCTTGGGCTGAATCTTTTCTCTATCAATGTCGCTCTTGCTGCTGGTGATTCTTGGATCCACCTCTACGCAGACAACAGCATTCTGTATACATCTGGCCCTTCTTTGGACACTGTGTTAACAAACCTCCAGATGAGCTTCAATGCCATACAACACTCCTTCCGTGGCCTCCAACTGCTCTTGAATGCTAGTAAAACTAAATTGGTGCTCTTCAACCGATCGCTGCCCGCACCCGCCCGCCCTACTAACATCACTACTCTGGACTGTTCTGACTTAGAATATGGGGACAACTACAAATACCAAGGTGTCTGGTTAGACTGTAAACTCTCCTTCCACACTAACATTAAGCATCTCCAATCCAAAATGAAATCTAGAATCGGCTTCCTATTTCGCAACAAAGCCTCCTTCACTCATGCTGCCAATCATACCCTCGTAAAACTGACTATCCTACCTATCCTTGACTTCGGCGATGTCATTTACAAAAAAGCCTCCAACACTCTACTCAGCAAATTGGATGTAGCCTATCAAATCAAATTTATTTATATAGCCCTTCGTACATCAGCTGATATCTCAAAGTGCTGTACAGAAACCCAGCCTAAAACCCCAAACAGCAAGCAATGCAGATGTAGAAGCATGGTGGCTAGGAAAAACTCCCTAGAAAGGCCAAAACCTAGGAAGAAACCTAGAGAGGAACCAGGCTATGTGTGGTGGCCAGTCCTCTTCTGGCTGTGCCAGGTGGAGATTGTAACAGAACATGGCCAAGATGTTCAAATGTTCATAAATGACCGGCATGGTCAAATAATAATAATCACAGGCAGAACAGTTAAAACTGGAGCAGCAGCATGGCCAGGTGGACTGGGGACAGCAAGGAGTCATCATGTCAGGTAGTCCTGAGGCATGGTCCTCCGAGAGAGAGAGAGAGAGAGAGAGAGAAAGAGAGAATTAGAGAGAGCATACTTAAATTCACACACAACACCGGATAGGACAGGAGAAGTACTCCAGATATAACAAACTGACCCTAGCCCCCCGACACATAAACTACTGCAGCATAAATACTGGAGGCTGAGACAGGAGGGGTCAGGAGACACTGTGGCCCCATCCGAGGACACCCCCGGACAGGGCCAAACAGGAAGGATATAACCCCACCCACTTTGCCAAAGCACAGCCCCCACACCACCAGAGGGATATCTTCAACCACCAACTTACCATCCTGAGACAAGGCCGAGTATAGCCCACACAGTTCTCCGCCACGGCACAACCCAAGGGGGGGGCGCCAACCCAGACAGGAAGATCACATCAGTGACTCAACCCACTCAAGTGACGCACCCCTCCTAGGGACGGTATGAAAGAGCCCTAGCAAGCCAGTGACTCAGCCCCTGTAATAGGGTTAGAGGTAGAGAATCCCAGTGGAAAGAGGGGAACTCGCCAGGCAGAGACAGCTAGGGCCGTTCGTTGCTCCAGAGCCTTTCCGTTCACTTCACACTCCTGGGCCAGACTACACTCAATGATATGACCCACTGAAGAGATGAGTCTTCAGTAAATACTTAAAGGTTGAGACCGAGTTTGCGTCTCTCACATGGGTAGGCAGACCATTCCATAAAAATGTAGCTCTATAGGAGAAAGCCCTGCCTCCAGTGAAATTTCCCTGCTGGAGTCCATGCTAAGGTTGGGTGTTGCTATGGTGACCAGTGAGCTGAGATAAAGTGGGGCTTTACCAAGCAAAGACTTATAGATGATCTGGAGCAAGTGGGTTTGGCAACGAATATGTAGCAAGGGCCAGCCAACGAGAGCATACAGGTCGCAGTGGTGGGTAGTATATGGGGCTTTGGTGACAAAACAGCACTGTGATAGACTGTGCATTTCGGTGTTCCTCAAGGTTCCGTTTTAGGACCACTACTGTTTTCACTATATACAGTGCCTTGCGAAAGTATTCGGCCCCCTTGAACTTTGCGACCTTTTGCCACATTTCAGGCTTCAAACATAAAGATATAAAACTGTATTTTTTTGTGAAGAATCAACAACAAGTGGGACACAATCATGAAGTGGAACGACATTTATTGGATATTTCAAACCTTTTTAACAAATCAAAAACTGAAAAATTGGGCGTGCAAAATTATTCAGCCCCTTTACTTTCAGTGCAGCAAACTCTCTCCAGAAGTTCAGTGAGGATCTCTGAATGATCCAATGTTGACCTAAATGACTAATGATGATAAATACAATCCACCTGTGTGTAATCAAGTCTCCGTATAAATGCACCTGCACTGTGATAGTCTCAGAGGTCCGTTAAAAGCGCAGAGAGCATCATGAAGAACAAGGAACACACCAGGCAGGTCCGAGATACTGCTGTGAAGAAGTTTAAAGCCGGATTTGGATACAAAAAGATTTCCCAAGCTTTAAACATCCCAAGGAGCACTGTGCAAGCGATAATATTGAAATGGAAGGAGTATCAGACCACTGCAAATCTACCAAGACCTGGCCGTCCCTCTAAACTTTCAGCTCATACAAGGAGAATACTGATCAGAGATGCAGCCAAGAGGCCCATGATCACTCTGGATGAACTGCAGAAATCTACAGCTGAGGTGGGAGACTCTGTCCATAGGACAACAATCAGTCGTATATTGCACAAATCTGGCCTTTATGGAAGAGTGGCAAGAAGAAAGCCATTTCTTGAAGATATCCATAAAAAGTGTTGTTTAAAGTTTTCCACAAACCACCTGGGAGACACACCAAACATGTGGAAGAAGGTGCTCTGGTCAGATGAAACCAAAATTGAACTTTTTGGCAACAATGCAAAACGTTATGTTTGGCGTAAAAGCAACACAGCTGAACACACCATCCCCACTGTCAAACATGGTGGTGGCAGCATCATGGTTTGGGCCTGCTTTTCTTCAGTAGGGACAGGGAAGATGGTTACAATTGATGGGAAGATGGATGGAGCCAAATACAGGACCATTCTGGAAGAAAACCTGATGGAGTCTGCAAAAGACCTGAGACTGGGACGGAGATTTGTCTTCCAACAAGACAATGATCCAAAACATAAAGCAAAATCTACAATGGAATGGTTCAAAAATAAACATATCCAGGTGTTAGAATGGCCAAGTCAAAGTCCAGACCTGAATCCAATCGAGAATCTGTGGAAAGAACTGAAAACTGCTGTTCACAAATGCTCTCCATCCAACCTCACTGAGCTCGAGCTGTTTTTCAAGGAGGAATGGGAAAAAATGTCAGTCTCTCGATGTGCAAAACTGATAGAGACATACCCCAAGCGACTTACAGCTGTAATCGCAGCAAAAGGTGGCACTACAAAGTATTAACTTAAGGGGGCTGAATAATTTCGCACGCCCAATTTTTCAGTTTTTGATTTGTTAAAAAAGTTTGAAATATCCAATAAATGTCGTTCCACTTCATGATTGTGTCCCACTTGTTGTTGATTCTTCACAAAAAAATACAGTTTTATATCTTTATGTTTGAAGCCTGAAATGTGGCAAAAGGTCGCAAAGTTCAAGGGGGCCGAATACTTTCGCAAGGCACTGTATTTTACCTCTTGGGGATATCATTCGAAAACCTAATGTTAACGTTCACTGCCATGCGGATGACACACAGCTGTACATTTCAATGAAACATGGTGAAGCCCCAAAATTGCCCTCGCTGGAAGCACGTGTTTCAGACATAAGGAAGTGGATGGATGCAAACTTTCTACTTTTAAACTCGGACAAAACAGAGATGCTTGTTCTAGGTCCCAAGAAACAAAGGGATCTTCTGTTGAATCGACAATTAATCTGAATGGTTGTACAGTCGTCTCAAATAAAACTGACTGGCTGGCTGACTGGCGGCTCTGGCGGATCCTGGCTGACTGGCGGCTCTGGCAGATCCTGGCTGACTGGCGGATCCTGGCTGACTGGCGGCTCTGGCGGATCCTGTTTGACTGGCGGCTCTGGAGGATCCTGGCTGACTGGCGGCTCTGACGGATCCTGGCTGACTGGCGGCTCTGGCGGATCCTGGCTGACTGGCGGCTCTGGCGGATCCTGGATGACTGGCGGATCCTGGCTGACTGGCGGCTCTGGCGGTTCCTGGCTGACTGGTGGCTCTGGAGGATCCTGGCTGACTGGCGGCTCTGGAGGATCCTGGCTGACTGGCGGCTCTGGAGGATCCTGGCTGACTGGCGGCTCTGGAGGATCCTGGCTGACTGGCGGCTCTGGCGGCTCCATGCTGACTGGCGGCTCTGGTGGCTCATGACAGACGGGAGACTCTAGTGGCTCTGGACAGACGGGAGACTCTAGCGGCTCTGGACAGACAGGAGATTCTAGCGGCTCTGGACAGACGGGAGACTCTAGCGGCTCTGGACAGACGGGAGACTCTAGCAGCGCTGGACAGGCGGGAGACTCTAGCAGCGCTGGACAGACAGGAGACTCTAGCTGCCTCTGCTCTCCTAGCTGCCCCCACCTGTTCCCATGGGAGGCGATCCTTTCCCGCCAGGATCTCCTCCCAAGTGTAGCAACCCTTGCCGTCCAACACATCATCCCATGTCCATTCCTCCTTGCGCTGCTCCTGCTGCCTGTCACCACGCCGCTTGGTCCTGTTGTGGTGGGTGGTTCTGTAACGGCTTTCTTCCTGGGAAGGATAGGCGGACCAAAACGCAGCGTGGTTATAGTTCATGGTAATTTAATAAGGTAACTCAAACATGAACAGGATACAAAACAATAAACGTGAAAACCGAAACAGCCCTATCTGGTGCAGAAAACACAAAGACAGGAAACAACCACCCACAAAACCCAACACAAAACAGGCTACCTAAATATGGTTCCCAATCAGAGACAATGACTAACACCTGCCTCTGATTGAGAACCATATCAGGCCAAACATAGAAATAGACAAACTAGACACACAACATAGAATGCCCACCCAACTCACGTCCTGACCAACACTAAAATAAGGAAAACACACAAGAACTATGGTCAGAACGTGACAATTACAGACCTCTACATGCTTTGTAAGTAGGAAAACCTGCAAAATCGGCAGTGTATCAAATACTTGTTCTCCCCACTGTACATATATATGGGTGAGCGATAGCTGTGTGGCATAGGCAAGATGCAGCAGATGGTATAGAGCATTATATATATACATATATGAGATGCGTAATGAAGGATATGTAAATATTATTAAAGTGGCCTTATTGAAAGTGACTAATGATAGGCATAGGCGAGATGCAGTCGATGGTATAGAACAGTATATACATATGAAATGAGTAATGTAGGATATGTAAACATTATTAAAGTGGCCTGAATAATGATAGGCATAGGCAAGATACAGTCGATGGTATAGAACAGTTTAAACATATGAAATGAGTAATGTACGATATGTAAACATTATTAAAGTGGCGTTATTTAAGGTGACTAGTGATACCTTTATTAAGTCCATTTGTTAAAGTGGCCAGAGATTTGAGTCTATATGTTGACAGCAGTCTCTTTATGTTAATGGTGGCTGTTTAACAGTCTGAAGGCCTTGAGATAGAAGCTGTTTTTCAGTCTCTCGGTCCCAGCTTTGATGCACCTGTACTGACCTCGCCTTCTGGATGATAACGGGGTGAACAGGCAGTGTCTCGGGTGGTTGTTGTCCTTGATGATCTTTTAGGCCTTCCTGTGACATCGGGGCTGTAGGTGTCCTGGAGGGCAGATAGTTTACACCCGGTAATGTGTTGTGCAGACTGCACTACCCTCTGGAGAGCCTTGTGGTTGAGGGCGGTGCAGTTGCCATACCAGGTGGTGATACAGCCCGACAGGATGCTCTCGATTGTGCATTTGTAAAAGTTTGATTAAGGAATGATTAATAAAATTTGGGGGCATATTTCTTGGTAATCCCAAAAATATTGCTATCAGGTTGTAAATCACAGATGGCCTGGTACAGTACATTGTTTGCTGCCTCTATTCAGGTTACACTGTTTCAATTTCAATTACAAAATATTCTGGACAAAAATTTCAATACAATCAAACTAGCAAGGGCAATGATCACAAGTCAGTCATAATGTGGCTAATAGGCTAGCATATCTATTTATGTAGCAAGCTAAAAACAGCATAATGTTAGCTAGCTAGCTAATAGGAGGATATCATGTCATACCATTGGAGGAGTGGATGAGGATCCGACGCAAGTCCACAGGACACAGAGCGCAGTGCCTAGTAAGGATCCGCAGAATGCAGGTGGGAAAGCTGCCATCACCATCAATATTACTCACCAAAGTGCAATCATTTGACATTAAATTAGATGAGGTACAATCACAAATATACTACCAACGGGACATAAAAAACTGTAACCAACTGTAACCTGTAATCTTATGTTTCACGTAATCGTGTCTGAATGACGACATTGATATTCGGCTAGCGGGATATACGCTGCACCGGATGAGGGGCGGCGGTCTGTGCATATTTGTAAACAACAGCTGGTGCACGAAATGTAAGGATGTCTCTAGATTGCCTAAAGTACAGTACCTTTTTTTTCTTTTTTTTTTTTGAATTTTTCTCCCCAATTTCGTGGTATCCAATTGTTTTTTTAGGAGCTACTTGTCTCATCGCTACAACTCCCTTACGGGCTTGGGAGAGAGGAAGGTTGAAAGTCATGCGTCCTCCGATACACAACCCAACCAAGCCGCACTGTTTCTTAACATCCATCCAACCCGGAAGCCAGCTGCACCAATGTGTCCGAGGAAACACTGTGCACCTGGCAACCTTGTGTTAGCGCGCACTGCGCCCGGCACGCCACAGGAGTCGCTGGTGCCCGATGAGACAAGGACATCCCTACCAGCCTACCAGCAGCTGGCGCTGCAGTACAGCGCCCTTAACCACTGTGCCACCCGGGAGGCCTACAGTACCTTATGATAAACTGCAGACCACACTATTTGCCAAGAGAGTTTTCATCTATACTTTTCTTGGCTGTACCACCATAGACGGATTCTGGCACTAAGACCGCACTCAGTCAGCTGTATAAGGAAATGAGCAAACAGGAAACCGCTCACCCAGAGGCAGCGCCCCTAGTGGCCGGAGACTTTAATGCAGGGAAACTTAAATCCGTTCTGCTTCATTTCTATCAACATGTTAAATGTGCAACCAGAGAGAAAAAAAATCTAGATCACCTGTACTCCACACACAGAGACACATACAAAGCTCTCCCTCGCCCTCCATTTGGTAATATGACCACAATTATATCCTCCTGATTCCTACTTGCAAGCAAACATTAAAGCAGGAAGCACCAGTGACTCAGTCTATAAAGAAATTGGTCAGATGAAGCTGATGCTAAACTACAGGACTGTTTTGCTATCACAGACTGGAACATGTTCTGGGATTCTTCCGATGGCATTGAGGAGTACACCACATCAGTCACTGGCTTTATCAATAAGTACATCGAGGACGTCGTCACCACAGTGACTGTACGTACATACCCCAACCCGAAGCCATGGATGATAGGCAACATTCGCACTGACCTAAAGGCTAGAGCTGCCACTTTCAAGGTGCGGGAAGCTTATAAGAAATCCTGCTATGCCCACCGAAGAACCATCAAACAGGCAAAGCATCAATACAGGGCTAAGATTGAATTGTACTACACCGGCTCCGACGCTCGTCTTATGTGACAGGGCTTGCAAACTATTACAGACTATAAAGGGAAGCACAGCCACAAGCTGCCCAGTGACACGAGCCTACCAGATGAGCTAAATCAATTCTATGCTCGTTTCGAGGCAATCAACACTGAGGCATGCATGAGAGCATCAGCTGTTCCGGACAACTGTGTGATCACGCTCTCCATGGCCGAGTAAGACCTTTGAACAGCTCAACATTCCCAAGGCTGCTGGGCCAGACGGATTACCGGGACGTGTGCTCCGGGCATGTGCTGACCAACTGGCAGGTGTCTTCACGGACATTTTCAACATGCCCCTGATTGAGTCTGTAATACCAACATGTTTCAAGCAGACCACCATAGTCCCAGTGCCCAGTCCCAGTGCAAGGCTGGTAATGGCTCACATCAACACCATTATCCCAGGAACCCTAGACCCACTCCAATTTGCAGATCCACAGATCCACAGATGGTGCAATCTCTATTGCATTCCACACTGTCCTTTCCCACCTGGACAAAAGGAACACCTATGTGAGAATGCTATTCAATGCTATTCAGCTCAGCGTTCAACACCATAGTACCCTCAATGCTCATCACTAAAGATCATCACTAAGGATCCTGGGACTAAACACCTCCCTCTGCAACTGGATCCTGGACTTCCTGACGGGCCGCTCCCAGGTGGTGAGGGTAGGTAGCAACACATCTGCCACACTGATCCTCAACACTGGAGCCCATCAGGGGTGCTTGCTCAGTCCCCTCCAGTACTCCCTGTTCACCCACGACTGCGTGGCCAGGCACGACTCCAACACCATCATTAAGTTTGCAGACGACACAACAGCGATAGGCCTGATCACCGACAGCGACAAAACAGCCCATAGTGAGGAGGTCAGAGACCTGGCCGGGTGGTGCCAGAATAACAACCTATCCCTCAACGTAACCAAGACTAAGGAGATGATTGTGGACTACAGCAAAAGGAGAACCGAGCACGCCCTCATTCTCATCGACGGGGCTGTGGTGGAGCAGGTTGAGAGCTCCAAGTTCCTTGGTGTCCACATCACCAACAAACTAGAATGATCCAAACACACCAAGACAGTCGTGAAGAGGGCACGGCAAAACCTATTCCCCCTGAGGAAACTATAAAGATTTGGCATGGGCCCTCAGATCCTCAAAAGGGTCTACAGCTGCAACATCGAGAGCATCACTGCCTGGTACTGCAAATGCTCGGCCTCCGACCACAAGGCACCACAGAGGGTAGTGCGTACGGCCCAGTACATCACTGGGGCTAAGCTGCCTGCCATCCAGGACCTCTACACCAGGCGGTGTCAGAGGAAGGCCCTAAAAATTGTCAAAGACCCCAGCCACCCCAGCCATAGAGAGAAATTCCTACTACCGCATGGTAAGTCTGGACCAAAAGGCTTCTCAACAGTTTTTACCCCCAAGCCATACGACTCCTGAACAGGTAATCAAATGGCTACCCGGACTATTTGCATTGTGTCCCGCCACCCCCTCTTTTTATCATATATTTCTCCTCGTATCATTTTTCTAGGAAGGAAGTACAGTGGGGCAAAAAAGTATTGTCAGCCACCAATTGTGGCTGACTAAATTGTGTAATATTTATGTCCAATGGCCGATGAACTATAATTTCTCTTAATTTGACAGGGATTAGAAAGGATTTGCCAGTAGATTGTCGACTTGATTCATGACTGCTAGATCAGATGTTGAAAGTATGTTGACATTCCAATCAAAGCTACTGTAGATAACGTGATTTGACGTAATTTTATCTGTGGCCAATGACCTTGAGCCTTCTCGGATGGACACTAATGTAACTACGGCAGCACCAAAGGTGCTTTAATTTTCAAGGTCTCCCCTCCCCACGAGTGACAGAACAGAGATAATCATGGTGCAACTAGAGAAAATTACCGACACACACTACATATTTCCGCTGGCTACCCCACCACAGAAAGCACTGAGCTAGGCTGAAACACCTGCATTTTGGAGCTGCCTTACTCAAGAAAGCAAGAGACCACATTTGTATGCAGCTTATTTTTTTAATTTATTTTTTAACTGTGACACATTAATGCCGAACATGCAAGCCCCCAAAAAAATTGAAAATTACCAATCGACAGCATTGTTTCAAACCCCCTAAGGTTAATTAGTATTAAATTCCCAAACTCAGTTTGAGTTTTTTTTTTTGCATTGGATGCATCTCAATCCACTGCATCTGCCTGTGTGTAAGGTGTGTTAGTAAGACCATGAGACATCCCGAAAACCAGTCTACTCACTTCACTAGCAAACACATTCATTTTCTCTACAACCATCTTGGGACTCATCTGAACAGCCTCTGAGTCTGTAGCATTCAGTCTACACTACAACTCCTCTGGAAAGGTCAGACTCAAACATTGCTTGAAGGTCCCACAGTATCAGTTGAATAGACAGTGCCAGAAAAGTATCCTGATCTCAGATCTAGCTAGGACAGACAAAACAAACTATGGGCTAAACATTAATTGAGTCAAGGGAGTTGTGAAATAGGAAAAATATCCTTGGTATGACCTTATAAACCACACAATATAGCTTAGAAACCCCTGGCTTAGACTTATGGGATGATCAGTCTAAAAAGTTAAGCATCCCTTTGGTTGAGAGCCAACCAGCAAGACCCAGTGTCAAGAAACTAGTGTTAGTTCAAATATACTTTACAGCCAGCCTTTCCCTGAACATCTTTGTAGGCCAGTTAGTAAATTACTGGTCACAGGCCAACGTAGCTAGGGTAAAGTAAACTAATTAAAGCAGCCAGCGAGTCTAACGGTCAGGAAACTGAACTGTTTTGGCCACAAGGAATGAAAGACAAGTCATGTCCTAGTTGACATGGCATAAATGATACAACTGGCCAAAGGTGAACATTCCTATACCCCATACTAAAATAAGGATTTAATTTGTGGCACATCAAACCTAGTCTAACTTAAGGAAATCCCTGGGCTTAGCTATGTGATCAATAAAGGGGCTGGACACAAGTGGAACAGAGCAAATTACTTGGCAGGTCAAGCTTTAGAATTTAGAGACAGGAGGAGAAACATTATAGTATTTTTTATTATACAAGAAAATTGTCACAAGTATCCTACATTTCAAAGGTTTATTGAACCTGGCCTTAAAAACAAATGAGCATATCACATTATTTATACAATTAAATCTCACATGCTAACCCGTACAATTCCATATTCTAGAAATAAATCACAAGTGTACATCAAGCCTCTGACAAAGTACTCACTGCAGGTGCAGAAATGCCACTGTCCATGCATGTGCCACAGATTCTATACCTTATTTTCTAAGTGCCTCAACAAACATTTCTTTAGATATTTTAACTTCTTAACAAATTACTAAACTACCCCCTGGTGTTTACACAGGAACAGCGGGACCAAACGGTTCAAAGAGCAGAGTGCATCCTCATCATGGACTGCCTCAATGGAGAGGACCGAACCATTCGGCCTATGGGCATGGGGCCAGTGTGAGAGGTATGAAGGCCTACTGGTTTGAAAGTGTGAGGGCAAATAACAATTCCCATCAGTGAAGTAGAAAGGAGCGCACATGACTGAAAAGTATATACAAAATATGCTCTTAGTAAAAAAAGTTTGCCCCATCTCGGCCGCTGATGTTAAAGTCTTGCCGGTGTCTGTTCACTGAACAGCCCTCTAGAAGCGCCCCTGTAGTGAGCCCCCCACCATGATGCGTATGATGAGCGCAACCGAGTTGGACTGCAAGGGTGCACTGGCTCCTTTGGGAATGTTGTTCTTGGTGACATCGGGCATCTTGGTCATGTTGGAACTCGCACCGCCAGCTTTGGTCGTAGCATTCATGGCAGGGGACTGTGTTGTAGCATTTTGCGCGTGGACCTAAAACGGGAGAGCAGAGGGGCTTGTCACATGTGAAACAGGTAAGCCTGAAACATTTGACAAATCGGGACAATTATCAATAGGACTTCACTTTCGTCCGACTAATTTTTAAAAGGACAAACGTTAATCTAGGCACACAGTAGCCTAGGCAGTAAAAACACAATAGCCATATGGTAATATATTCCAACAATATGCACCTTAAGACATGTTGTAAGTGCCATCACCTTGTGGACAACGGTTTCCATAGCCTATAGGATAATGGGCAACGTCCTGCATTTGAATTGCGCAGGGAAGGATTTTTTTTTTTTTTTTAAATACCGTCGCGCTTAAATTACAATTAGCCAGCCTACGCATGTCGTAGTAACGTCAGATCAAGGATTCAGTAACCTATCTGAAGAGGCTTCACCGTTCCACATTGCACTGGCACGCTAGATTTTGCCAACATGTTGTCAATCATACTGACTGAGAACATCTGAGGTCAATTATACGCGCCATCATTCGATTGTCAATGTCGAAAATCATACATTTATGGTAACAAATGCCTGATTAATTAAGCCACAATGAAAGTTGCACCGGTCCTGTTGAAATACATTTGCTCTCCAGAATAATGGGTAGTCTAATTAAAATCTGGGTTAATCTGGAACAAAACATGGTAAAAAGTACATATTAGAAGAAAAATTCCTACCTGTGATGAAAAATGCATGGCAAGGAGAATAAATCCAATGTAAGCCATCAAAATTGTAGTCATCTTGCTAACGGGATCTTCCCAGCAACAATTGCGCGTAATGTAGCTTTCTGCCTTGGTGTTTTCTCAAGATAAATGACTGGAGGAGAAACCCAGGGGAATTTATACCACCACCGAGTGTGACGTTGGGCAACACTGCGCATCTCCCAAACCACCTGTTCAGCCTTCCAATCAAATGGAAACCTACAGTTTATCAGAAACATCCCATAAACTACACCTCTGAGACCTCTTCTTATACGTTTTTGGGGTGTGACTGTCAGCAATACAAATAGCCTTTGTGTTTATAATCATTGTCTTTTGATATGAATTCACTGGTTTACAATTTGAAGAGTTTGAGACAATTATTATCTCTACCTTCCTCCTCTGAGAAGGTTGATTCCATGAGCACGATGGGGACATTTTTCGAACAATAATAATTATACAGTTAGTCTAGTTTATGTTGTTCAGAATATATTTATGGGGATATTTTGCATGGTAAATGGCAAAGAAAAGTTTTACAGATAAGCAGCTCTTATAGCGACCTTTTGCGGTAAATATAAGCTTTTAACCACAACGCAATTCGGTTCATTTGTCCGTAATACTGTACTTGACCTATTGGTCTTACATGGAAGCTATAATTCACCGGCACTGACAAAGGTCAACTGAATACTCGAAAAGTACATTTCCTAAAGAAAATCTGTGTGCTTGTTAGCTTGTCTTGAAGTAATATGGTTGATAGAAAAGGATAGCTGGAACAGGTGAAAGTTGATTGGGTGTCTCTAGCTTGAACGGTTTTAGTTAGGCCTATAATATTACTGTTGGTGGGTTATTTATGCTAATTAATGAAAATGTAAATAGTTATAATTTCTAAAGTTTTGAAAATGTTGAAGTTGTTTTAATGTTTGTAGCTGAAATGGTGAAAGAGCAGTAGCATTTAAAATGTCTATCACTGTGTTCTTATGGTTGGCATTGGGAGATTCTCTATTGGTCTAAAGCCCATCCTCCATAGCCGCAGGAAGTAGGGGTGCTGGTGCTGCGGTGGAGATGGAGTTCTTTGAAATCAAATACAATTTTATTCATCACATGCTTCGTAAACAACAGGTGTAAACTGACAGTGAAATGCTTACTTTACGGACCATTCCCAACAATGCAGAGAGAAAGAAAATAGAGAAATATTGGAAAAGTAGTAAAACATTTTCAGTCAGCAAGCCCTACTCAAAACATCTTCCCGAAGCTATGCCATCCTCTCCTTGACTCCTCCGTCCTCCTCTCCTCCGTAACTCGTAAACCACTAAGTAGTCGAGGTGTCTAGGATAGTGTAAATTATTGTAGGTGAACAAAGGAGTGTCCTCCTCCCATTAATTACCTACTTCAGCAGAGGATGCACAAGAGCATCCTCCCAGTGGCTAGCGTGGACAGTGGCATCATGCCCATATGGGGCACAAGGGTATGTGCCCCCTCAGATTTGTCCACTTTTTATTATTTTTCAGATGTTAAATTAATCACTAAACTTCATTTCTATCGTAATTATTTATAGAAAAGATCTGTCAGTGGTATTTTGCGGAGTGGGCACACTGACTGGACCAGGCAAGGATTACCAGGCAAGGACTCGCAGGAGGTATGTTGTAAATTAATTTGATTAAGTTATGTAGCCTATTGATTCCTTCTTAATCAAAAAATAAAACCAAAATGTTTTGTTGTTTCTCTGCAATACTATCCACCTAGCAATTTCAAGAATTTGACTTTATCTAGCCAGCTAGATAGGTTCGCTATCTCCCAACCTCATAACCAGCAAAATTGTGCACTCTCTTTGTAGACTTTACAGTGTCTATTAATTGTCCAAACGCACAGTCAATTTCCCACTCTATATTGCAATAAAATTTTCACAAATGCTCACAAACTGTTAGGGCAACCACAGTCCCAACAGCATTCCCAACCCCTTACCATTGCTACACCTGGCTATCAGCATAGCCTTGTCTGGCAGCAAAACAGTTAATTTAGCCTCATTTACTGCCTTTAAAAAAACATAGCTGATATGGATGACTTTCTTGAACAAATGTGTTTAATCGTGACAATTGAGATGTACAAACCATGGCATAAAGGGACGACGAGCGGAATAGAGGCAATCTATAATTTTGATTAAGACATTAATGAGCGAGCTAGGACGGACGTAGTCTATATCACTATTTGTTCAGCACTTTTGAAATGTACAGCGACAGAATTCAGAACATGGGCCGTTCCTACAGTATTATCTCTGTACACCAAGTCAGAAACGTAGGATAAATAAAGGGGGTATAATAGCAGACAATGAAAGCTCTTACAATATTTGATGACATTTCTCTAAAACAGGCTATATGTGCACCACCAAGTCAGAACGTTAGGCTACGTTATGAGGGGAAAGGGGACCAAATTATTAGGGTGAGGCACATGGGCTACTAACAGCTTACCACACAACATACACTTAGAATTACTCTCTTAGCTATAGTATACATATCTCCCTGGCATATTACATAATTTATGCAGCAGCATACAATACATTTTTGGACTCACCTTGTTGTGCTGTGCTCACTTGAACAGGAAGTCGTGGGCAAGTTTTGTCATCAAACTTTGTGGTCAAAGTCTGTGATTCTCTGGATTTATGGTGCTTTCAAGACATTTGGCAACTTGGAAAAAAATAAGTTTGAATCATGACGTCAGTGATCTTCAGGTCAGAGCTCAAGAAAGAGCCCCAAATTCCCGACTTGGAATTCCGAGTTGGATAACCATTCGAAACGTATTTTCCCAGTTGGAGCTATTTTTTTTACAGAGTTCCCAGTTGTCTTGAACTCACTGAAGTCTGAGATTTCCCAGTTCCGAGTTTCCAGTTGTTTTGAATGCGGCAGAAATCATGCTGGATTGACAGGATGGCCAATGTTGAATGTTTATCCATTTAAGCTTGGAAAAGAGACCCTTAAACCCAGACTTGGACCACACACCCACACACCCACTCCAATGCTTGCTTGCAGTCAGCCACTGATTCCTTCCAAAACACTCATTGTTGAATATAAGATTTCCAACTTGTTGTATAATGTTCTTGTGCAATGGCCGATGAGCACTGATATGTTTTATCTATAATTTATCTTCATAATTTATTTTCATATGACAAGGACTGAAAAGGATTTGCCAGTAGATTGTCGGCTTGATTCATAATGATGACTGCTAGCTTGCTAGCTAAGATTCTGAAAGTATGATGTTGACATGATCTGTCCAATCAAAGCTACAGTAGATATAATGTGATATTGTGTCCAATGACCTTGAGCCTTCTTGGATGGGCACTTCTAAAGTAACTCTATGGCAGCACCCAAGTGGCTTGAATTTTCATGCTCTCCACGTAGATTTTGTGACTACATAGTGTCCCCATGAGTGACAGAACACTGAACCAATCACGGCGCAACTAGAGAACATCACCAACCCCTACACTCCATATTTTCCGCTGTTAGGTTCTTATTTTTCAGAGTAAATAACTCACGGACACTAGAGAAGCTTAACCAATTTTAATTCTTCCCAAAGGGTCGACACAGCTGCATTCAGACAGCCAAACTGTCAGCGATTGGGTGCAGAGTTATAGCGGAGTCAGGCGCAGGACACAGGTATTGAGTAGCATAACTGAGTTTACTCAAAATATCAAGAAAAATTCCAAATAGGAACATACAAAAAACACTAGCACAAAACACAACCACTAACGACATAAACAATCACGGACAGAACAGGAATGTATGCCAGAGGGTTAAATAAGGAATGTGATGTGTAATAGAAACCAGGTGTGTGTGTGTAATACAGACAAAACAAAACGAAACTGAAACATGGATCGATGGTGACTAGAAAGCCGGTGACGTCGACCGCCGAACACCACCCGAACAAGGAGAAGGACCGACTTCGGCGGATGTCGTGACACAAACATTTCTCACCATCACAGGTATACATACATATATATATATCCCACTTAAGACACTCCTCCTTCTCTCCAATACTTACATCTTATGGTTCCACAGGAAAAGGAACCCTTATTACACCCTTCAGGGGATCTGACCTGACCTCCTGACCTCAACCCCTCCTTCGCTTAATCCACAGATGTCCATCTGCTTCCCCTATAGCAATCCTTTGATCTCCTACCGTCCACCCAGCACATTCCACAGCCACTCTGTCTTTCTACAGATCTCACTCCTTTATATACTATGTGGCTGATCTATCATGTCTTTAATATCTCTATGTTCAACATTTCAAATCCAACACTGCTGACTGACCCACCACCACAGAAAGCACTGACCTAGGCTGAAACACCTGCTTTTTGGAGCTGCTTTACTCAAGACAACAAAAAAAGAGACCGCGCTTGTATGCAGCTTGATTACCTCAAATATCTATATTTTTCCATTGTTTGCAAACTGACATGTGACATGTATTATTATTTATATATTGTTAGAATAATTTGTATGGTTTGAGATAATGGCAAAAGTGTTCCACTCTGATATTGTATAATGGTGTGAAATGTTTGAGAATCATAAG
This sequence comes from Oncorhynchus mykiss, assembly GCF_057628025.1. Lineage (NCBI taxonomy): Eukaryota > Metazoa > Chordata > Actinopteri > Salmoniformes > Salmonidae > Oncorhynchus > Oncorhynchus mykiss. Next base: position 59,111,682 of record NC_143046.1, on the reverse strand, counting down.
AAGATAATATGAAGATGTGTGTAGCTATGTTAGAATTATAATACTAGGATATTATAGTCTTTAGTAAGGGTGTAAGCAGAGAGAAGTTGAAAAACAGACAATAGAAAACCATTAGAGGTTTTCTAACAAAGAGGGCCCCAACGGTTCTTTCTCTACGATGTGGTTAGTGGGAAAGTACTGGTCATTTGAGAAGGGAGTGACCTAAAGATGGGAATGTGTGTGTATATTATAAAAAGACTGAGTCTTCATTTTTGTCTTTAGAGCTCCCATGAATAAACTATACTAACCTTTTGCATTAAGCTGAGTATTTGTCTAATTCTTATCAACCCTAGCTTTACAATCTAGGGGGAATTGGTCAAAGCTACAGTCATCGTTGGGATTGAAAATTCTCGTGACATATATATATATATATATATATATATATATATATATATATATATATATATATACAGTTGAAGTCGGAAGTTTACATACACTTAGGTCAGAGACATTAAAACAAATTTTTCAACCACTCCACAAATTTCTTGTTAACAAACCAGAGTTTTGGCAAGTAGGTTAGGACATCTACTTTGTGCATGACACAAGTCATTTTTCCAACAATTGTTTACAGACAGATTATTTCACTTGTAATTCACTGTATCACAATTCCAGTGGGTCAGAAGTTTACATACACGAAGTTGACTGTGCCTTTAAACAGCTTGGAAAATTCCAGAAAATTATGTCATGTCTTTAGAAGCTTCTAATATGCTAATTGACATCATTTGAGTCAATTGGAGGTGTACCTGTAGATGTACTTCAAGGCCTACCTTCAAACTCAGTGCCTCTTTGCTTGACATCATGGGAAACTCAAAAGAAATCATCCAAGACCTCAGAAAAAGAATTGTAGACCTCCACAAGTCTGGTTCATCCTTGGGAGGAGTTTCCAAATGCCTGAAGGTACCACATTCATCTGCACAAACGATATTACGCAAGTATAAACACCATGGGACCACGCAGCCGTCATACCGCTCAGGAAGGAGACACCTCTCCTAGAGATGAACATACTTTGGTGCGAAAACTGCAAATCAATCCCAGAACAACAGTCGACAAACAGGCCTACAAACCTGACTCTGTCAGGAGGAATGGGCCAAAATTCACCCAACTTATTGTGGGAAGCTTGTGGAAGGCTACCTGAAACGTTTTAAACATTTTAATGTGTGAAAGTTAAATATTAAATTTTGCGCACTGCCTTTTCAGCGGAATGTTGTTGATGGGTTGAAAGGTTAAGCAACTTTTTTGTCCTGAACATATTTAGGCTTGCCATAACAAAGGGGTTGAATACTTATTGACAAATTTTTTATTACTTTGTAAACATAATTCCACTTTGACATTATGGGGTATTTTTGTGTAGGCCAGTGACAAAATGTTTATATTTAATCCATTTTAAATTCAGGCTGTAACACAACAAAATGTGGAAAAATTCAAGGGGTGTGAATACTTCCTGAAGTCACTGTATTAGAGAGCGGAGTTGGCAAAGTCAGATTTAATCAACAGCACACCAGAGAGTGGTACATCCCAGGCTCTGAACAGTACAGTCCAGCCTAGCACAGCCCCGACTCTGCAAAGTTTGCCATACTGCTAGAAACTGTCTGTCGTGGAAATACTAATCAATAATGAGGAGAGACAAGGTCAATCACCAATCAGGATATTACTTTATTCAAAACGTATTAACAACATTGATTAATTATGGCAATAATGAAGCAGGTTGACGAACCACCCCTAGATAATTCGCTGAGAGCCCCACGATTGGAGTTGAGCCACAGCATTTTATAGCACAGTACATCCTCCTGAATTTTCATTTCAAACAACTGATGACTGAAATGGGTCACAAGGTTAGGATTTGTATGAAATACACTGTAAAGACTGTTTTAAAGACTGTTTTCATTGTGTAGAAACCCATACCCTAGCCATCTCTCCCTGGTACCTTCCAGCACACAAACACCAACTCATGCTATGGAATGCGGTTTTTAGTTTTTTTTATCACCAAAGGCATCGAACATCCACTATCAGCATTAAGCCTCCAGAGGCCCAACTCAGAAGAATACAGACACAATATTGTTCTAAGAACCCCATATTTTGTTGCATAAAGCAACCATTTGATGCAAAAACAGTATTATGACAAAATTTTGTAATTTCGCCCACAACATGTCATATAATATGAGCACTTAAAAAAAAGAATCCCATTAATTTTGGTAAAGGACAAAAAGCTAGCATGTAACTCCTGTATGGATGTGAGGTCACTTGGGATATATAGACAGAGTTGCTCCATTTGTGCAGACAAAGCCAAAAAAATGGGATCTCTGAAAAATAAAATATATGAACACTGATTCACAGAGCCATAAACTTGCACATGAAATTCTTCACAAAAAAGAGCTGCAAAAGAGCTGGATGCTCACTTTTTAAGAGTATATTTTTTCTACCAAATCTCTTCAGAACGGCTTACTATGTCACCTAAAAAAAACGTCCCTTCACGGACCATCCTGGGCTGATAGACCTAGAGAGGATCAACGGTGGTAACATGGGTCGAGTCCTACATTCAAACGTGACATGTTCAGACAATATACATTTCATTTCAAAAGAGATGAGACAGGCTTTGGTGGCCAGTATCAAAAGCACTAGGCCAAAACTCACTTATCTTAGCAAGAGGTATTGTTTGGTTGTCTACCTTAGAACATCCACACACAACTCAGAACCACTGACCTTTTTTCCCAGATGTTCTGGAACTGGAGAGTCACAAATGCAACGCTCAACTGGAAACTGACATACGGCCAGTTTCCACATCTGATTGGCTGGCATTGTTTAAATTGTCTAAAGAGTTGTCTGTTAGGGATGCAGTGAAGTGTTGTACAGAAATCAATCACTTAACATGTTTTATAGACAAGTTCTAATGTCTTTATAAGGTGTTTAATGTCAAGTTTAATGTCTTGTGGGTACGATGGGTGTCGTCATCATATAGAACTGCTAAAGCAGTCTGGTCGATGCATGGTGCACTTTACAATGACTTGTGTACTGCCAGTGAAGATCAACACTGCCGCTACTCGCTGTTTATTATCTATGCATAGTCACTTTACAAATTACCTCGACTAACCTGTACCCGCCCACATTGACTCGGTACCGGTATCCCCTGTATAGAGCCTCGCTATTGTTATGTAAATATCTTGTGTTACTTTTTGATTTTTTTAACTTTAGTTTATTTAGTCAATATTTTATTAACTCTGTTTCTTGAACTGCATTGTTGGTTAAGGGCTTGTAAGTAAGCATTTGTATTCGGCGCATGTGACAAGTAACATTTTATTTCATTTGGTCATTTTATGAAGAATATGGGTCTCATGATGGATGCGTGAAAGGAGTTGAAAGAGTTATCAGAAACTTTACGGTCAAGAGACATTTGTTTGACAAACACAGTGAGTCCCACAATAAAATAACAATAATGAGACGATGTACAGGGGGTACCGGTACCGAGTCAACGTGCAGGGGTACAGGTTAGTCGAGGTTATTTGTACATGTAGGTAAGGGTAAAGTGACTATGCATAGATATTTATGCTCTTATCTATTCAGTTGTGGGGGTTTGAGTTGAGTCAGGTCTCTTTCTCACCCTCCTCTCTCCCCCCTCTCTCTCTTTTCTCTTCTCTCCCCAGTGCTCACAATAGTCTCTCACTTTGATTTTTTATGAATTTCCTATTCTAAACTTGGAGAAAGTGGAATGGGAATAATATCAAGTAAGGAACATGGCATTCTCTTGCCCTCAGCTCTCCGGCCTGCTCCGGCCCATGTCAAGCACGTAGACTTACTTACTGGCCTACTATGAAGCAACACAGGGTGCGACCCCGTCGGTGCTGGATCTAGGTAAGCACTTTTCTCCGTGTTGGCTGGCAATGTCCTGAAACCGTTTATTTTTGTGCTCTATTTTATTAGGCACGATCTTGTGTTTACTAATTTAGTTGCAAAACCCCATCTCGTTTTTGCTCTCTTACACACACCTATTGTAATTATGTATTACAAAGAAATGTGTGCACAGTTGTTTTGCAAATAGCCATGAGTGAAATGCATTTAGACTGCAGTGATACTGCTACCGAATCTTGTCCCATGCTTAAGCTACTCATCACATAAGGAATTGGATTTTGTTAGCCTGCATAGATGCATCATGCATGGAGTGCTTTATTATAAAGGTGATCATTTTTTCCAGTCAGCACCCCCTGCTCAAAACTACTTCCCGCGACTATGCCACCTTCTCCTTGACTCTGTCCTCTGTCCTTGACCGGGAGGATAGAATCCTCCCAGCGTCTAGCATGGACAGTGGCGTCATGCCCATAGGGGGCACAAGGGCATGTGCCCACTCAGATTTGTCCTGTTTATGTTAAAATAATTACTAAACTTAATTTTTAAGTCCACGTTTTGTCATAATTCACACACTAACTGGACCCCCCTATTCTCCCTAGTAAGTGATTATTTCCAAGTTGCACTGAGCAAAGAAATGCTAGGCAGGCCATTGGATAGACTCTAGTGTGTGCAGTATCATCAGTGGAGGAGGAGAGGGAGTGTAATGTCACGACTTCCGCCAAAGTTGGTCCCTCTCCTTGTTCGGGCGGCTTTCGGCAGTCGACGTCACCGGTTTTCGAGCCACCACCGATCCACTTTTCATTTTCCATTTGTTTTGTCTTCATTGTACACACCTGGTTTCTCTTCCCATAATTATGTTCATTATTTTACCCTCTAGTTCCCCCATGGTTTTGTGTGTGTTTGTTCATTGTAAGTTGGTCTCATTAGTGAGCTTGTTTGTTTGTATTCGTTGTTTTGAGTAACGTTACGTTTATTACTCATCTCTGTGTGCTGCACCTGACTCCGCCTTACCTGCTACACCTAGACACCTTACAGTAGAGTGACACACACAGCGTTTGATTTGATTTTAGCTGCCGGTGATGGGAAGAACTTGCAGGAGGTATGTTTGTAAATTGATTTGATTAAGCTATTGATTTCTTCTTGAAGAATAAATACTAAAAAAATGTTTTTTTTTGTTTCTCTGTAATACCAGCCGCCTATCAATTTCATGAAATTGGCTTTAGCTAGCCAGCTAGATAATTCGGTTGGAAGATTGGGAACCTTTCGATCTAATAAAACTCAAAGGAAACTCAAAATGTTTTCTTTAATGGAAGCTTCTCTAATGTCAAACATGTAAAGCGTGGTGTACCGCAGCTCTCAAGGCCCTGTACTCTTTCCAATTTTTACTAATGACCTGCCACTGGCATTAAACAAAGCAGATGTGTCCATGTATGCTGATGATTCAGTTCTTAACTGACTTGCCTAGTTAAATAAAGGTTAAATAAATGTAAAAAAAATCCACTATATACACATCAGCAACCACAGCTATTCAAGTCAAATGAAACCCTTAAGAGTTGCAGTCTGTTTAGGAATGGGTGGCCAATAATTAACTGGCGCTGAACATCTCTAAGAGCATTGTATTTGGTATAAATAATTCCCTAAGTTCTAGATCCCAGCTGAATCTGGTAATGAATGTGTAATGGGTGCGTGCTGGTGGCAGGGAAGTCAGGCGCAGGAGAACAAACTTGGTATAAACGGAGTTGTTTAATAAGAGCTCACAAAACTCCGAAAACCAAAATATACAGAATTAAAGTGGGTACAAAACCCGTCGCACAACAGAACATAACTTGCACAATATATACAATCAAACAATCACCGACAAGGACATGAGGGGAAACAGAGGATTAAATACACATGTAATTGATGGAATTGGAACCAGGTGTGAAGGAAGACAAGACCAATGAAAAATGGATCAGCGATGGCTAGAAGGTCGGTGACGTCGACCTCCGAACACCGCCCGAACAACGAGAGGGACCGACTTCGGCGGAAGTCGTGACAGAATGGTGTACCTGTTGAACAAGTTGAGACTAAATTACTTACGGTTACCTTAGATTGTCATGGTCAAAACATATAGATTCAATGGTTGTAAAGATGGGGAGAGGTCTGTCCGTAATAAAGAGATGCTCTGCTTCTTTGACACCACACTCCCAAAAGCAAGTCCTGCAGGTTCTAGTTTTGTCTTATCTTGATTATTGTCCAGTCGTGTGGTCGAGTGCTTCAAGGAAAGACCAAGTTAAGCTGCAGCTGGCCCAGAACTGAGCGGTACGTCTTGCTCTTCATTGTAATCAGAGAGCTGATATAAATACTACGCATGCCAGTCTCTCTTGGATAAGACTTGAGACTGACTGCCTTATTTTTATAAGAAACATTGTGTTGAACATTCCAAATAGTTTGTATAGTCAACTTACATACAGCTCTGACACACACTTACCCAACCAAACATGCCTCCAGGGGTATTTTTCAAATTTAGAACAAATTTAAGTGTAGAGTATATAGAGCCATTATTGCATGGAACTCAGTTTCATCTCATACTGTTCAAATGAACAAACATGGTTTAAAAAAAAAAAACAGATTAACTCTTCATAACAATGCCTCTCCCCTATTTGACCTAGATAGTTTGTGTGTATGTATTGATGTGTAGGCTTTTGCAACAGATCATGAGGATCCTAATGCAATACCTCAACTAGCTACCAAGCCATTTTAGGCTATCAAGTTAGAGTAGCTTGTCTATTTTAGTTGGTATGCCTGCTGGCAAGGTTGCTAGACTAAACAGAGCAAGCAATTAAATGTTCTAAGAGTCACATTCTTCAATATTTTACCAGAGATGCAGAGAAGCATATTTAGTATGAACCACCAGTTCATACAGCTAGCGCAAGGTGAATGCTTAAATAGGTAGAAAGATACTTGGTTTAAAATGGAATCTGATGAGTATCCTAGCAACGGTTCCATTTTGGAATCTCAATGACAGAGGTGTTTGAAGATAACAGGAAATGGGTTACTAAAACAGCGCTCTAGAGATTGGTACATATGATTACAAATCCAGATTTGAAAAGCTTGGGAATGTTTTGTATCTTTGAAAATGTCTAACTTCAGTTAGTGGTCAAAACGGCAGTTCAGGAAAAGTTGGAAGATGTGGTAATGCAGTTACTAAAACAGCTGTACTGCAAGTTCCATGGTCATTATGAGTCGGTGAACAGACAAAGTAGACAATTACATACCCTGTAACTTTGTCTAACTTGAGGTAGTGGTCAAAACAGCAGCTGTTTGCAACAATGTTAGATTGATGGTGTTACTTTATCAAAATACATTTTCTTCCAACGCCAGATTTGAGTAGCGGAGAATTAGACTAATTAGCTGATGTGAAACACCGTACAAAACACAGCACCCCCAGCTATGCTTCCGCCATAGTGAAACACCGTACAAAACACAGCATCCCCACAGCTATGCTTCCGCCATAGTGAAACACCGTACAAAACACAGCACCCCCACAGCTATGCTTCCGCCATAGTGAAACACCGTACAAAACACAGCACCCCCACAGCTATGCTTCCGCCATAGTGAAACACCAATTAGTGACAGCAGAAAGGGTTCAAGCACAGCTTTGACACGACCACGGTTGACTTTTACAATGTGTGAATAAAAGTAGATAATACATTTGTAGAATTCTGTTGTAAAAGCCCATCAATGTGTGCGAAACTGAGGCAAAAAAAAGGTCATCTGCAAAGACTGTTTAAAGTTTAGTAGCCTAGTCAAGGATGCGTCATGAAATATTGGGACACTACACCTTATATTTTAAAATGTGTTTTAGTTTATCATTTAGCACTAGAGGAAGTGGAATAAGTATTACTGAGCAGCTAAGCTTTAAAATACTAAGGACTATGTTCATTTCAAATGTTATTGTAGCCTATGAGAAAGTGGAAACATACATTGTCACAAGTACATGTCAAAACTTTATTGAACAATCTGAGCATATTAGGCTGCAACAGTTATATCATGATGCGTTTACAATAAATGTTATACTACACTAAAATCACAAGTATACATCAACCCTCTGACAAAGTATCCTTTGCAGTTGCAGGAATAGAAATAACACTGTATGGACACATGCAACAGGTCAGATAAATGGATGCGTAAGCATCAACCAACATTGTCCCCTAGCGCAATAAAAATGTACACTGCATAAACTGCAAAACAATCACTAACGACCCCTGTCGTCTGTACACAGGAACCAAACAAGTAAGGAGTTTCGTACATCCTCATAGCCTGCCTCCACAGAGTGGACCACACGTTAGGCCATATGTGCTTGGGGCCAGTGTCCACGGAATGGGTAGGTTTGAGCGCAAATATGAATTCCCATGCGTAAAGTTGAAAGGGGTTATCGTCCGGTACTCCCCAATTTGCGCACATGACGGTCCTCATCGAAATTTTAAAAATTGGTTTGAGAAACAGTTTGCACAGCTAGGCCGCCTATGTTAATCCTGGCTGTGTGTTCAGTACACATGAGTACTCTAGAAACGGCCCTGTATGAGCGAACCCACCACCGCAATGTGGATGAGGAGCGTGACGGGGCTGGACTGCAAGGACGCACTGGCTCCTTTGGGAATGGTGATGTTCTTGGTAGTGACATCCGGCATCTTGGTCATGTTAGAACTCACGTCGCCAGCTTTGATCGGAGCAGTCATGGCAGTGGACTGTGTGGTAGCGTTTTGAGCGTGGACCTAAAACAGGAGAGCAGAGGGTCGCGTCATTGAGGATTGGCGACAAACTTGACATGTTACAAACAAATCAAGCAATTGACGAATCAGGACAATTCTCAATAGGCCTACATACCTTCCGACTAATTCCAAGCGGCAAAAACATGTGCATTATGCGCCTTACAAAACTTGAGACATGTCATAAGTGCCATCACCTTGAGGGAATGATAACTGCCAATACCCTGCATTTGAATTGCGCAGCAGAAAGATACCGTCGCTCTCAAGTTACATTAGCCTATGCATCTTGAAGTAACTTTATAGTAAGGATTCAGTAGATTGATGGGAGGCGTCACCGTTTCATATCACGCTCGCACGCTAGATTTCGCCAGTCAGACAGAAAACATCGGATAACAATTAAACGCGCCATCATTAGCTTGTCAATGAGAACACCCGTCGATTTTCTAAATAAATCCTACATTGATTCATTTTCTATGGTTTATCAAAAATAATCCATATTGAATGTTGCAGCTGTACTGTTGAAATGCCTTTACGCTACAGAATGGATAGCCTAATTAAATACTTTGTTCAACCGAAACAAACATGTTAAAGAGTAAGTCATCTTAAAAAAGTTCTTACGTGTGATGAAAACTGAATGGCAATGAGAAGGAATCCAATATAAGCCATCACAATTTTAGTCATTTTGTTATTGTTTTTTTTTTTTTTTCTCAATCTCAATTACGCGTAGTGTGACTGTCCTGTCTTTTCTCACCGTGAATGACAAGAGGACAAATCCACGGGATTTTATACCCCCATAGAGTGTGACGTCAGGTCAAAAGGGCACATCCCCAAAACCAACTGTCTGGCCTACCCCTCAAATAGAAACCTACAGTTTATCAGAAACCTCCCATAAACCAAAGGGCTGAGACCTCTTCCTATGAAGGGTGACTGTCAGCAATACAAATATCCTTTGTGTTTTTAATTATTGTCTTTCTTTATATAATGTCAGTGAATATTAGGCAAATTCACAGGCAAATAATTTGAAGTTCGAGACTATTTTTCTCTAAACCTTCCTCAGAGAAGGTGGACCTCAATGAGCACGATGGGGACATCTACAATACTACTCCTATAGGTCGTTTAGTTTATGGTGCTCAAAATATATTTATGGAAGATATTTTGCCTGGTAAATGGCAAAGAAAAGTTTTACACATAAACAGGTCTTATAGCAACCTCTTGAGGTAAATCAAATTAAATCAACGTTTATTTGTCACGTGCACCAAAAACAACAGGTGTAGGTATACCTTACAGTGAAATGCTTACTTACAGGCTCTAACCAATAGAGCAAAAAACAATAGGTAAGTAAAGAAATAAAAACAATAGAAACTACTTACCACAATACAATTCATACATTATGTCCCTTCCCCATCCGTAATAGTAGGCATACTGGTCTCACATGGAAGCAGTGGCGGTTCTAGGTTGTATGGCTCCCTGGGCGAACCCCCCCTTCAAAAATGCAACAATATGTCTGTGAAACTATATATTCACAGTAAAATGAATGAATTGTGGTTTAATTTGGTAGCATTTCGTAGTGTGACGGATTTTACTAATTGCATTAGTAGTGTACAAAGTTAGAGGTGCGCTATTTGATAGATTCCCCCGCTCCCCCTACCTCGGGCTTCCAGTGGGGAGACCTGAGGTCAACCTACCCCTGCCCCCGTCCCCATCTCGTACTTCTGAGTGCGAGACCTTCCCAAGCAGTAGCCTGCCTAGCTCACAAACTAGAATCAGGGCGCCCACGGTTAATTGACCTACAGTCCCACACGGTTACATGATATCATTGACGTAACGTGCAAATGAGTGATAGAAAACCAATCGAGCAAATGTCACAAGATGACGCCCTGGGCAGCTGCTCATGTCGCCTATACCTAAATCTGCCACTGCATGGAAGCAACACTTCACTGGTGGGAACTAAGGTCAAGTAAAAACTCATAGTACATTTCCTGAAGTAAATGTGTGTGCTTGCTAGCTTGTCTTGAAGTAATATGGATGATATAAAAGGATAGCTGGAACAGGTTGGTTGGGTGTCTCTAGCTTGAACGGTTCTAGAGTTCGGCCTATAATATTACTGTGTGTTATTTTATGCTAATTCATGCAAATTTGAATAGTTCTAATTTATAAAAGTTTATCAATTTTTTATGTTGTTTTAATGATTGTAGCTGAAATGTTAAAGAGCAGTAGCATTTAAAATGTCCATCACTGTGTTCTTGTAATTGGCATTGGGATAAAGTCCATCCTCCATAGCGGAGCTCCAATACCCTCTGTAGTGACTTGACAAAACGCCAGCACCCCCTGCAGAAGAGGTAAGAATTTGTGTTGTTACATTAAAAAAACATTGTAACTCTTTTTCTCTTGCATATTTGATATAAATAATAATGAGATTGGAGTAGGGGAGAGAGAAAAACATGGGAGTTCTTTGAAGCAGTGGATGTGGTGCAATCAGAAGCGGAGAGAAGATTCTACCAGGAAAGGCTTGGGATATACGCAAAATAAGAGACAACCATAATTCCCGCAGCAAAAGGAAGCACAACTCAACTGGATGCAGAGTCCCTTGACTCCCTTCACCTCCCCATGCAGCTAGACATAGGCCGCCTGCTGCTCCAACTCCACATGTTGGGAGAAATTACAAAAAATATCCCTTGCAGCACTGTCCCATGGGTTACGTCAACTCGCCCAACTTCACCCACAAACAAGAGGTCTCTTCAGAGAAGTAGATACCCTAATTAAACTTTGCCTCCATCTCCTGATCTCTGTCGTGTCCTCAGAGAGGACGTTCCCCACCTTTCGCCGCCTAAAGGCTTGGATGGTCTGCTTAGTTCATTGACTGTATATGAACCACAAAAAGGAGGGACTGGGATGTCTCGCTTCCTATTCAGTATCTGGATGGAGATGCTCAAAAACTTTCCCATGAGAGCAGAAATCATGTTCTGATAATCACACCAACTAGTAGGGAGTTTCAATACAACTCTGAAACTCTGAGTTAAAATGTACATATGTTTTTTGCGTATTGCTTCCTATTGGTCGATTCTGATATTTTCCAAGTAGGATATTTCAGTTTCTGAGTTCTGAAAAGGGCGTTAATCACGTGTTTGACTGGATGGTCATATACAGTTGAAGTCGGAAGTTTACATACACGTTAGCCAAACACATTTAAACTCAGTTTTTCACAATTCCTGACATTTAATCCTTGTAATAATTCCCTGTTTTGGGTCAGTTAGGATGACCATTTTATTTTAAGAATGTGAAATGTCAAAATAATAGTAGAGAGAATGATTTGTTTCAGCTTTTATTTCTTTCATCACATTCACAGTGGGTCAGAAGTTTACATACACTCAATTAGTATTTGGTAGCAATGCCTTTAAATTCTTTAACTTGGGTCAAACGTTTTGGGTAGCCTTCCACAAGCTTCCCACAATAAGTTGGGTGAATTTTGGCCCATTCCTCCTGACAGAGCTGGTGTAACTGATTTAGGTTTGTAGGATCCTTGCTTGCACATGCCTTTTCAGTTCTGCCCACAAATTATCTATAGGATTGAGGTTAGGGCTTTCTGATGGCCACTCTAATACCTTGACTTTGCTGTCCTTAAAGCCATTTTGCCACAACTTTGGAAATGTGCTTGGGGTCATTGTCCACGTGGAAGACCCATTTGCGACCAAGCTTTAACTTCCTGACTGATGTCTTGAGATGTTGCTTCAATATATCCACATAATTTTCCTACCTCATGATGCCATCTATTTTGTGAAGTGCACCAGTCTCTCCTGCAGCAAAGCACCCCCACAACATGGTGCTGCCACCCCCGTGCTTATATGGTGTTTTTCGGCTTGCAAGCCTCCCCCTTTTTCCTTCAAACATAACAATGGTCATTATGGCAAAACAGTTCTATTTTTGTTTCATTAGACCAGAGGACATTTCTACAGAGAGTACGATCTTTGTCCCCATGTGCAGTTGCAAACCGTAGTCTGGCTTTTTTATGGCGGTTTTGGAGCAGTGGCTTCTTCCTTGCTGAGTGGCCTTTCAGGTTATGTCGATATAGGACTCATTTTACTGTGGATATAGATACTTTTGTACCCGTTTCCTCCAACATCTTCACAAGGTCCTTTGCTTTTGTTCTGGGATTGATTTGCACTTTTCACACCAAAGTACGTTCATCTCTAGGAGACAGAAAGAGTCTCCTTCCTGAGCGGTATGATGGCTGTGTGGTCCCATGGTGTTTGTACTTGAGTACTATTGTTTGTACAGATGAATGTGGCACCTTCAGGCGTTTGGAAATTGCTCTCAAGGATGAACCAGACTTGTGGAGGTCTACAATTGTTTTTTGTGAGGTCTTGGCTGATTTATTTTGATTTTCCAATGATATCAAGCATTGTGGCACTGAGTTTGAAGGTAGGCCTTGAAATACATCCACAGGTACACCTCCAATTGAATCAAATTATGTCAAGTAGCCTATAAGAAGCTTCTAAAGCCATGACATAATTTTCTGGATTTTTCAAGCTGTTTAAAGACACAGTCAACTTAGTGTATGTAAACTTCTGACCCACTGGAATTGTGATTACAGTGAATTATAAGTGAAATAATCTGTCTGTAAAGAATTGTTTGAAAATTACTTGTGTCATGCATTAAGTAGATGTCCTAACCGACTTGCCAAAACTATAATTTGTTGACATGAAATTTGTGGAGTGGTTGAAAAACGGGTTTTAATGACTCCAAGTGTATGTAAACTTCCGACTTCAACTGTAGCTCACTGTGTAGAGCACCTAGCTCCTCATAATTGTTACAGATTGTGGCAAAGGTCCCAGTTATTATGTCTATCTCTGATAAGCTACCCAGGAAAGGGCTGAAAATAGCCCATATCAATATATGTAGCCATTGATTTTTTATTTATTTTATTTATTTCACCTTTATTTAACCAGGTAGGTCAGTTGAGAACACGTTCTCATTTACAACTGCAACATGGCAAAGATAAAGCAAAGCAGTGCGACACAAACAACAACACAGAGTTACACATGGAATCAACAAACGTACAGTCAATAACACAATAGAAAAAAATCTATATACAGTGTGTGCAAATGAGGTAACATTAGGGAGGTAAGGCAATAAATAGGCCCTAGTGGCAAAGTAATTACAATTGAGCAATTAAACACTGGAGTGATAGATGTGCAGAAGTAATAAAATAATAAGTAACAATATGGGATGAGGTAGTTGGATGGGCTATTTACAGATGGCTGTGTACAGGTGCAATGATCTGGGAGCTGCTCTGACAGCTGATGCTTAAAGTTAGTGAGGGAGATATGAGTCTCCAGCTTCAGTGATTTTTGCAATTCGTTCCAGTCATTGGCAGCAGAGAACTGGAAGGAAAGGCGGCCAAGAGAGGAATTGGCTTTGGGGGTGACCAGTGAAATATACCTGCTGGAGCGTGTGCTACGGGTGGGTGCTGCTACGGTGACCAGTGAGCTGAGATAAGGCGGGGCTTTACTTAGCAAAGACCACGATGACCTGGAGGCAGTGGGTTTGGCGATGAATATGAAACGAGGGTCAGCCAGCGAGAGCATACAGGTCGCAGTGGTGGGTAGTATATGGGGCTTTGGTGACAAAATGGATGGCACTGTGATAGACTGCATCCAATTTGTTGAGTAGAGTGTTGGAGGCTATTTTGTAAATGACATCGCCGAAGTCAAGGATCGGTAGGATAGGCAGTTTTACAAGGGCATGTTTGGCAGCATGAGTGAAGGAGGCTTTGTTGCGAAATGGGAAGCCGATTCTATATTTCATTTTGGATTGGAGATGCTTACAGTTTACAGAGTTTACAGTCTAACCAGACACCTAGGTATTTGAAATTGTCCACATATTCTAAGTCAGAACCATTGGACGGTCGGGCGGGTGCAGGCAGCGATCAGTTGAAGAGCATGCATTTAGTTTGACTTGCATTTAAGAGCAGTTGGAGGCCACGGAATGAGAGTTGTATGGCATTGAAGCTCGTCTGGAGGTTAGTTAACACAGTGTCCAAAGGGCCAGAAGTATACAGAATGGTGTCGTCTGCATAGAGATGGATCAGAGAATCACCCGCAGCAAGAGCAACATCATTGATGTATACAGAGAAAAGTCGGCCAGAGAATTGAACGCTGTGGCAACCCCATATAGACTGCCAGAGTTCCGTGCAACAGGCCCTCCGATTTGATACACTGAACTCTGTCTGAGAAGTAGTTGGTGAACTAGGCGAGGCAGTCATTTGAGAAACCAAGGCTATTGAGTCTGCCGATAAGAATGTGGTGATTGACAGAGTCAAAAGCCTTGGCCAGGTCGTTGAATATGGCTGCACAGTATTGTCTTTTATCGATGGCAGTTATGATATCGTTTAGGACCTTGAGCATGGCTGAGGTGCACCAGCTCAGCTCAGAAACCAGATTGCATAGCGGAGAAGGTACGGTGGGATTTGAAATGGTTGGTGATCTGTTTGTTAACTTGGCTTTCGAAGACATTGGAAAGGCAGGGTAGGATAGATATAGGTCTGTAACAGTTTGCGTCTAGAGTGTCTCCCCCTTTGAAGAAGGGGATGTCCGCGGCAGCTTTCCAATCTTTGGGGATCTCAGTTGATATGAAAGAGAGGTTGAACAAGACTAGTAATAGGGGTTGCAACAATTGCGGCAGATCATTTTAGAAAGAGAGGGTCCAGATTGTCTAGCCCAGCTGATTTGTAGGTGTCCAGATTTTGCAACTCTTTCAGAACATCAGCTATCTGGATTTGGGTGAAGGAGAAATGGGGGAGGCTTGGGCTAATTGCTGTGGGGGGTGCATGGCTGTTGACTGGGGTAGGGGTAGCCAGGTGGAAAGCATGGCCAGCCTTAGAAAAATGCTTATTGAAATTCTCAATTATCATGAATTTATTGGTGGTGACAGTGTTTCCTATCCTCAGTGCAGTGGGCAGCTGGGAGGAGGTGCTCTTATTCTCCATGGACTTTACAGTGTCCCAGAACTTTTGGGAGTTTGTGATACAGGATGCAAATTTATGTTTGAAAAAGCTAGCCTTTGATTTCCTAACTGCCTGTGTATATTGGTTCCTAACTTCCCTGAAAAGTTGCATGTTGCTGGGTCTATTCGATGCTAATGCTGTACGCCACAGGATGTTTTGGGGAGTGGAGCTAGGCGCTGCAGGGCCTGGATTAATCTCCACATCACCAGAGGAGCAGAGGATGAGTAGGGTAAGGGTACGGCTAAAGGCTATAAGAACTGGTTGTCTAGTGCGTTCGGAACAGAGAGCAAAAGTAGCGGGATTCTGGGTGTATAGATTCAAGGCACAATGTACAGACAAGGGTATGGTAGGATGTGAATACAGTGGAGCTAACCTAGGCATTGAGTGACGATGAGAGAGGTTTTGTCTCTAGAGACATCATTTAGACCAGGTGAGGTCACTGCATGTGTGGGGGGTGAAACAAAAGGGTTAGCTAAGGCATATTGAGCAGGGCTGGAGGCTCTACAGTGAATAAGACAACAATCACTAACCAAAACAGCAATGGACAAGGCATATTGACATTAGAGAGAGGCATGCGTATCCGAGTGATCATAGGGACCAGTGGGTAGCTAGGCGAGCTGGAGACACGGCGATTCAGACAGTTAGCGGGCCGGGGCTAGCAGGCTAGCAGAAGGGACGTCGCGATGGAAGCGTCTGTTGTAGCCCCCTCGGACGATTACGTTGGCAGACCATTCGTGTTGGATTGGCAGGGCTCCGTGTAGGCAGTAAAAGGGTCCAGGCCAATTGGCAAAATAGGTATTGTAGCCCAAGAAATTGTCTGATGGTCCTCTTCAGCTAGCAGTCCGATATGCTCTAGACAGCTAGCCGGCCGCGGCTAGTAGGCTAGCGGATGGGCCTTCAGGGAAAGTCGCGACGGAGGAGCCTGTTGAAACCCCTCGGGCAGATTACGTCAGTAGACCAGTCGTGATGGATCGGCGGGGCTCCATGTCGGCAGTAAAAGCGGTCCAGGCCAATTGGCAAAATAGGTATTGTAGCCCAAGGCATGGCTGATGGACCTCTTCAGCTAGCCGGGCGATGGGCCTAGCACGAGGCTAGTTCCAGGCTCACTGGTGGTTGCTTAGGGACAGAGACGTTAGCCAGGGGGTAGCCACTCGAATAGCAGCTAGCTAGCTGCGATGATCCAGGCGAAAATGTTCAGAGCTTGCAATAGGAATCCGGAGATGTGGAGAAAAAGCAGTCCGGTATGCTCTGGGTTGAATCCGCTGTGTAGACTGCCAGGGTTGACCGAGCTAAGGTTAGCTGATGACAGCTAGCAGTGGCTAATTGACTACTAGCTAGTTAGCTGGCTAGGTTCTGTTGGGGGTTCCGGTGCTAAAGTATAGAAAATAGCAGATCCATACCACATTGGGTGAGGCGGGTTGCAGGAGAGTATGTTGAAACTGAAGTTAAAAATATTTGTAAAATATATAAGAAATATATAGAAACTATTACGCATTCAAGCGCCTGTCTCCCGAATTTCTTCATACCAATGTGAGAACAATTCCTTAATAATCTTGACACAGGTCAGTGACCTCCTGCCTATAGGTTGTCTCATCGATCAGGCCAACCACCGTCGTGCCACCAGTAAACTTCATGATGGTGTAGGAGTAGCGCGTGGCCACGCGAAAATGGGTGAACAGGGAGTACAGGAGCGGACTAAGAGCGCACCCCTCAGGAGCCCCCATGTTGAGTGTCAGCTTGGCGGATGTGTTGTTGCCTACCCTCACCATTTGGGGGTGGCATGTCAGGAAGTTGAGGATTCAGTTGCAGGGGGAGTACCAGGGTCCTGAAGTTAGTGATGAGCTTGGAGGGTGTGGGGGAAATTCTGAAGAAGAGAGAGAATGTAGACTCTTCCAACACACTTAATTATAAGATTAGCAAAAATGGAGTAACCAGCATCACTCAAGTAGTTCAATGCTGAAAGCCCATCGAACAAGAGTTGGGTCTCAGCTTTTATAGAAAGGTACATCCTCTTTTGTCTACGTGGCAGTTTAGCAGATGTGTGGAAACAGGTTCAAAACATAGTTTAAAAGGCGATTGGCTTGTCTGTGCACATCAAGATAGAATGAGGTTGATAGCACGAGAGCTCAAGAGTATAACTGTGTTTTGTCACAGTTCACACTAGTCTGTGCTCCTTCCTGCAAGGTTCCATACAGCTGACCTCCTGCAGATAGTAAACCCACGGGATGTCACAACTTTGCTAAATTAAATCAATTAACTTTCTGATTAATCCACATCTCTGTTTCCTTAACTCAGAAGCCCTCTCAATCACCATCACCATGGCGTATGTGTCGTTTCCACTCTAACACTTGTTTCCCTCTACAATCTCTACTATACTCTAACTCTGGCTTTTCGTCTATCGTTACTTAACCATGTGAACAAAAAGTTTTAAATGACAGACAAAACATGATAATTTCTGTTCACATGGATTCCACTGTCCTCCCTCCACTCATTAATCGTTTTGGTCTAAAAATGTAAAAGGTAATTTTAGGTTTGGCAACCCCAATGCAACCCAATTGCTCCTTTAATTCGACAAACGCCTCCTCACACTATTAACTCCACTCTAACGTCTCGTGACCCCTCCTCCCTTTCGTCAATTCTATAAAGCTATTTCAGAATAATGAATAAAGTGTCTCACAAGATTGAAAAAACCCCTAGGGTTTTCCTGAGTCTGCAAGGATTGTTCGTTCGTTCCAAAGAATGCATTGTTCCTACTCGATCACGTGTAATGTGCTTCGTGACGTCCAAAATCGAAACCCCCAAATATGTTATCTCTTCTTTCGCTGGTTGTACTTTCCCATATGATGCCTTGTGACCCTGCTCTGCCAAATAGTTTACTAATGTGGTGACGTCTGGCATATGAGTTTCTTTGTCTTTTATTGCCAATAACTAATTATCTACATACTGATCCAACACAGAACCCTGAAATTTGCCCCCTTTAGCGATTGTTTAAATGCAGCGTGATAGAAAGTTGGACTATTTGTAAACATCATTTGTGCTCTCCCCCATGTATACTGCCAATGTTTACTTGTTACCTTTTAGAATCCCCTTTCTTTGATTCTGGCAAGGATTTTCAAAGCCCAAAATTCTCTCCACTTCCGTCATCGTGTAAAATGATCTGGGTTTTGGACCTATGCTCATAGGTAGTAGCAGTATCGCTTTTGATTCTTCCTGTAACCCCGCTAAATATAATACTTATCCTGTCGTAATTTAAGCCAATTTCGAGCTCTACTGCCACTACACTCACTTTTGCAATGACCAACGGCTCCACACCTAAAACAAGGTGACTTTCATTGTGGCTGTATCTGATTCCATTCTCAAAACCTCCTTTACTATTTCATCCCAATGAAAAATGTTGGTCCACTACCCCCTCAATATCCATTTTGATAACAGGTTTCAAACCTGTCATCAATTATATGTACACATTTTATCAACATACTCAAATTGTATAATAAATCAAATTGTATTAGTCACATGCGCAAAATGCAACAGGTGTAGGTAGGCCTTACAGCAAAATGCTTACCTACAAGCCCCTAACCAACAATGCAGTTTAAAAAATACAAATAAGAAATAAAAGGAACAAGTAATTAAAGAGCAGCAGTAAAAAGCAGCAGTAAAATAACAATAGGGAGACCATATACAGGGTGTACCGGTACAGAGTCAACAGTAGTGCCTTGCGGTCGGAGGCCAAGCAGTTGCCATAACAGTCAGGATGCTCTCGATGGTGCAGCTGTGGAACCTTTTGAGGATCTGAGGACCCATGCCCAATCTTTTCAGTCTCCTGAGGGCAAATAGGTTTTGTCGTGCCCTCTTCACGACTGTCTTTGTGTGCTTGGACCATGTTAGTTTGTTGGTGATGTGGACACCAAGGAACTTGAAGCTCTCAACCTGCTCTACTACAGCCCCATCGATGAGAATGGGGGAGTACTCAGTCCTCCTTTTCTTGTAGTCCACAATCATCTCCTTTGTCTTGATCACGTTGAGGGAGAGGTTGTTGTCCTGGCACCACACAGCCAGGTCTCTGACCTCCTCTCTATAAACTGTCTCATCGTTGTCGGTGATCAGGCCAATGACACTGTTGTGTCATCGGCAAACTTAATGATGGTGTTGGAGTCATGCCTGGCTGTGCAGTCATGAGTGAACAGGGAGCACAGGAGGACACTGAGCACGCACCCCTGAGGGGCCCCTGTGATGAGGATCAGTGTGGCGTATGTGTTGTTACCTACCCTTACCACCAGGGGCGGCCCATCTGGAAGTCCAGGATCCAGTTGCAGAGGGAGGTGTTTAGTCCCAGGGTCCTTAGCTTAGTGATGAGGGCACTATGGTGCTGAATGCTTAGCTGTCATCAATTAATATGATATGGTATGTAATAACTGTCACTGTTGGGACGACGTCATCGATGCACTTATTGATTAAGCCAATGACTGATGTGGTGTACTCGTCAATGCCATCGGAAGAATACTGTAACATATTCCAGTCTGTGCTAGCAAAAACAGTCCTGTAGCTTAGCATCTGCTTCATCTGATCACTTTTTTTATTGACAAAGTCACTGGTGCTTCCTGCTTTAATTTTTGCTTGTAATCAGGAGTCAGGAGGATAGAATTATGGTCAGATTTGCCAAATGGAGGGCGACGTCTCTGTGTGTGGAGTACACGTGGTAGAGTTTTTATCCCCTCTGGTTGCACAGTTAACATGTTGATAGAAATTTAGTAAAACGGATTTAAGTTTCCTTGCATTATAGTCCCCGGCCACTAGAGCGCCGCCTCTGGATTAGCTTTTTCCTCTTTGCTTATGGCGGAATACAGCTCATTGAGTGCGGTCTTCGTGCCAGCAACTTCTTGCTAGCATAATCAATTAATAAAATGTATTTATAACGCCCTTTTTACATCAGCCTATGTCACAAAGTGCTATACAGAAACCCAGCCTAAAACCCCAAACAGCAAGCAATGCAGATGTAGAAGCATGGTGGCTAGGAAAAACTCCCTAGAAAGGCAGGAACCTAGGAAGAAACCTAGAGAGGACCCAGGCTCTGAGGGGTGGCCAGTCCTCTTCTGGCTGTGCCGGGTGGAGATTATAACAGTACATGGCCAAGATGTTCAAACGTTCATAGATGACCAGCAGGGTCAAATAATAATAATCACAGTGGTTGTAGTGGGTGCAACAGGCCAGCACCTCAGGAGTAAATGTCAGTTGGCTTTTCATAACCGAGCATCCAGAGTTCGAGACAGCAGGTGCAGTAGAGCGAGAAAGTCGAAAACAGCAGGTCCGGGACAAGGTAGCACGTCCAGTGAACAGGTCAGGGTTCCATAGCCGCAGGCAGAACATTTGAAACTGGAGCAGCAGCACGACCTGGTGGACTGGGGACAGCAAGGAGTCATCAGGCCAGGTAGTCTTGAGGCATGGTCCCAGGCTCAGGTTCTCCTGGAGGGGAGGGAGAGAGAGAATTAGAGGAAGCATACTTAAATTCACACAGGATACTGGATAAGACAGGAGAATTACACCAGATATAACAGACTGACCCTCTCCCCCCGACACAAACTATTACAGCATAGATACTGGAGGTTGAGACAGGAGGGGTCAGGAGACACTGTGGCCCCATCCGACGATACCCCCGGACAGGGCCAACCAGCCAGGATATAACGCTACTAACTTTGCCAAAGCACAGCCCCCACACCACTAGAGGGATATCCGCAAACCACCAACTTACTACCCTGAGACAAGGCTGAGTATAGTCCACGAAGATCTCCCCGACGGCACGAACCCAAGGAAGATCACAGGAAGATCACGTTAGTGACTCAACCCACTCAAGTGGCGCACCCCTCCTATGGATGGTATGGTCTGCAGCTCATCATGAGGTATTCTAACTCAGGCAAGAAAAACCTTGAGACTTCCTTAAATTAGAGATCACGCACTAGCTGTTGTTAAGCGACACACACCTCCCCCATAACTTAACCTTACACAAAGCAGCCGTTCGGTTTTTTACGATACATATAAAACCAACTAGATATATATTATCCATGTCCTTGCTCAGCCACGACTCTGAAAAACACAAGACATTACATTTCTTCAGGTCCCATTGATAGTCTCGAACAGCTTGACCTGTTTGTTCTCAGTGATTGTACGTTCGCCAACAGAATGGAGGGTAGAGGCGGTTTATTTTCTCACCTGCGTATTCTCGTCAGGGAGCCCACTCTTGCACCGTCACTTCCCCTTTTGAGTCCCGGGGATTAGGGTCCGAAATGTGCAGTACGTCCACAGCTGCCGACTCGCTGAAATAGAAATCTTCATCCAAATCGAGGTTAGGGATCGTTGTACTGATGTCCAAAGTTGCTTTCGGTCATAGGAAATGGATTAAATATTATGTACAAAAATAAGTTACGATCAGCGTAAAACACAAAATGGCAGAATTGGTCAGGAGCCTGCCTGTAAGACGGCAGCTATCAGTTGCAGCGCTGTCTTCATAATATCATTTGTTTCCACGTTCCCTCTCCTCGCTGCCTCTCCTTGATTACCTTTTTCAAAATGAGGTGAGGAGAGGACAGAGGAGGAGGCAGGAGGCAAAGAAAACCAACTGAGATTCTCCCATTGAATCCATGAGGTTGCATGTTTATGCCAATTAAATGTTTATAGTTTAAAATGAATAAATGGTATCAAAAAGCTGTATACACGTAAAGTTGCGTCACTATGCACATTTCAACATTGATTGATTTGATAGTTTTAGCGGTTCAAGAAGTAGCATCTAGAATTTTGAACGTTTGACCATTAAAGTAGATGGTCATTGACATGCATTGAGTTTCATACAAATATGGTATTACAAAAAGTATAAATAGTATCAAGTCTAAGTTGGGGCTATCTGCGTATTTTAAAGTTGATTGTGTTTATAGTTTAAAGCGTTTTAGTGCTAGAGGCAAAATAGAATATTAATAAAAGTAAGTAAGAGTAGCCTACTTGTCACGTTCTGACCTTTATTTCCTTTGTTTTGTCATTATTTAGTATGGTCAGGGCGTGGGTTGGGGTGGGCAGTCTGTTTGTTTTTCTATGATTTGGGTATTTCTATGTTTCGGCCTAGTATGGTTCTCAATCAGAGGCAGGTGTCATTAGTTGTCTCTGATTGAGAATCATACTTAGGTAGCCCGGGTTTCACTGTGTGTTTGTGGGTGTTTGTTTCCGTGTGTTTCACCACACGGTACTGTTTTGGGTTTCGTTCATTCCACGTTTATTGTTTTTGTATTCAGTTGTTCATGTGTACATTTTCGTATTAAAAGAACCATGGACACTTACCACGCCGCATATTGGTCCTCCGATCCTTTGCCTCTCCTCTTTGGAAGAAGAGGAGGAAATCCCTTACACTACTAGACTAGTCTTGCTTTCAGCAAGCACACAAAATGTCGACCAAGATGACAGTTTACAGTGCCTTCAGAAAGTATTCACACCCCTTAACTTTTTCCACATTTTGTTGTGTTACAGCATGAATTTAAAATGGATTAAATGTAGATTTTGTGTCACTGATCTACACAAAATATAATACCCCATAATGTCAAAGTTGAATTATGTATTTAGAAATATTTCCTAATTAATAAAAAATATAAGGCCAAAATGTTTTGAGTCAATCACTATTCAACGATTTTGTAATGGCAAGCCTAAATAAATTCAGGAGTACACATGTACATTGGTGGAGGAGGCTCCACTAAACTATATGGAATTGTTTTAAGAAGGTCATACCAAGGATCATTTTGCTGTCCCCCCAAAAAAATCAAAAGGAAATTTGTGCTATGCCTGAGAGATATAAGATCAGGAAACATTTATTTATTTTTACATGTATTTAACCCCTTATTTTTGGTACTAATCAGTCTAAGCCCTGTCTAAGTCGTGGTGCGGGATTCAGAATAAAATTATTCCAAAACATGCATTCTGGTTTGCAATAATCAAATGTTATTGGTCGAGTACACATAGTTTGCAGATGTTTTCATGGATGTAGTGAAATGCTTATGTTCCTAGCTCCAACGGTGCAGTAATACCTAACAATACAATACAATACACACAAATCCAACAAATAAAAATAAAGAAATATTAGAACGAGCAATGTCAAAGTCCGGAAAATACATATATACACTGAGTGTACAAAACATGCTCTTTCCATGACATAGACTGACCAGGTGAATCCAGTGGCATTCGGAGGGTGAATGGGCAAGACAAAATATTTAAGTGCCTTTGAACAAGGTCTGGTAGTAGATGACAGGTGCACTGTTTTGAGTGTGTCAAGAACTGCAACGCTGCTGGGTTTTTCACAGGCAACAGTTTCCCGTGTCTATCAAGAATGGTGAACCACCCAAAGGACATCCAGCCAACTTGACACAAGTGTGGGAAGCATTGGTGTCAACATGTGCCAGCATCCCTGTGGAAAACTTTCGACACCTTGTAGAATCCATGCCCCGATGAACTGAGGCTGTTCTGAGGGAAAAATGGGGTGCAACTCAATATTAGGAATGTGTTCCTAATAGGTAAATGATGGAGTGTATAGACATTATATGAATAGATAAGGTGTACACAGCAGTAGTTATATAAGATGAGCCTAGACTAGAATACAGTACAGTATATTCATTTGAAGTGGGTAAAACAGTATGTAAACATTATTAAGGTGACCAGTGTTCAATGACTATGTACATAGGGCAGCTGTCTTTAATCTGCAGGGTTGAGTATGGGTGGTAGCCGGCTAGTAACAGTTACTAAAGTTCAGGACAGGGTACTGGGCGCAAGCCAGCTAGTGGTGAATATTTAGTCTGATGGCCTGGAGATAGAAGCTGTTTGTCAGTCTCTCAGTCCCAGCTTTGATGCATCTGTACGGTCTCCGCCTTCTAGATGGTAACGGGTTGAACAGCCCTTGTAAAGGTTTGTGAGGGTCTTAGGGGGCAAGCCAAACTTCTTCAGCCTCCTGTGGTTGAAGAGGCGCTGTCTGTGTGGATGGACCCTTTAAGGTTGTGAGTGATGTGCATGCCAAGGAACGTAAAGCTTTTCACCCTCTCCACTGCAGCCCTGTTGATGTGGGCATGCTCCCTCTGCTGTCTCCTGAAGTCCACGATCAGCTCCATTGTTTTGTTGATGTTGAGGGAGAGGTTATTTTTCTAGCACCACTCTGCACTGTAGGCTGCCAAGCTGTTGTTGGTAATCAGGCCTATCACTTGTGTCGTCTGCAGACTGAATTGGAAACATGCATGGCCATGCAGTCATGGGTTAATAGGGAGTACAGGAGGGGGCTGAGCATGCACTCTTGTGGTCCCCTTGTTTAGAATCAGCATTGCGAAGGTCCTGCATACCTTCACCACCTGGGATCGGCCCATCAGGAAGTCCAGGACCCAGTTCAGATGACTCAAAGTAATACTGCATAAAATGTGGAAGACTCAGCTGTAATTGCTGCCAAAGGTGAGTCTAACATGTATTGACTTAGTGGGTTGATTTATCAAGAGTTTTATTATCAATTTTTTTATTAGCATTTCTCTTCCACTTTGACTACAGTATTTTGTGTAGATTTTTGACAAGACAGTTAAATACATTTTAAACCCACTTTGAAACAGCAAAGTGTGTAAGTCAAGGGGTGTGAATACTTTCTGAAGGCACTGTATATGTTCAAAGTGCCATGAAAGTGAAAGTTGATCTATGCTAGTAGGTCACATTTAGTTGACAAAGGCTGAAAAATTACTGCCTGAGGAAGAATGGCAAACATGCCAACACTAAAGTATAAAAATGAACTGTGGGAAGTTAAACCAGTTTTAACTTTGAAAATCCCTACTAGGCCTAAATAGCCTAGCTTAAAGTATGTAGGATCTGGAGTTTGCATGTCAAGCATTAATACAGAAACCGGACAAGTTAGACCCATATTAATTTAGCCTTTTATTGTAGCCTACTGTTCCCACAGGAACAGTGGGACCAAACAAGTCAAAGAGCAGAGTTTTGTACATCCTCATCATGGCCCGCCGCCATGGAGGGCACCGTACTGTGGGCCCTATGAGCTTGGGACCAGTGCACAAGGAGTTTGTGGACCTACTGGTTTGAAGTGGCCAGGGAGGTGTGAGACAGTGAGACTTGAATTTGGTTGGAGTGGCTTCACTTAAGGTGTGGAATGTATTTACTCTTTAGGGATAGGGGGCAGCATTGGGAAGTTTGGATGAAAAGCATGGCCAGAGTAAACTGCCTGCTACTCAGGCCCAGAAGCTAGAATATGGATAAATTAGTAGATTTGGATAGAAAACACTAACTTTTCCAAAACTATTAGAATAATGTTTGTGAGTATAACAGAACTCATATGGCAGGCGAAAACCTGAGAAAAATCCAACCAGGAAGTGGGAATTCTGAGGTTTGTAGTTCTCAAGTGAATGCCTATCGAATATCCAGTCTGTGGGGTCAGATTGCACTTCCTAAGGCTTCTACTATGAAAGGGGAGCGAATAAGAGCTGTTTGAACCAGTGGTCTGGCTGAAAGCCTTTAGCTAAGTCTCGAGAGTGGCCGTGAGCCCGAGCTCCGTTCCTTTTCCTTTCTAAAGACAAAGACAATTTCACTGGCTGTAGGCCAGGTGTTCCACTAGCGGAACCCCCTTCCCAGAAAGGTTAATGAGCCATTTGGGACAGGCACTACAAAGTCACCCCAATTCCCTTTGCTCAGGTCCTTATCCAGCATACCCGGAAGCTACAGATATAGAGAGAGAGAGAGAGGAACAGAACAAATAAACATGCTCATCCATAACATCGATAAGTAAATACATATTGCCTATATTAAATATGAACATTGACATAAGTGTGAAATGTATGTACTAAGACAGAGAAGTTAACTTGTGTCGACCCACATTGTTACCTTATCTGATAATGGAGCAGGGAGGAGTGATGAATGTGTGCGTGCGTTAAGGAACCAAATGCTGCCCGCAACTAGTGACTGACTTCTACGTCACATTACCTTCCTCCTCTCTTGAAGCGACCACGTTCGGAGCCTTGATAGGGAGTCCGCCGTGACGTTCTCTTTTCCTGCCTTGTGACGGACACAGAACCTGAAGGGCTGGGGCTCCAGATACCACCTGGTCACACGAGAATTCCGGCCCTTCATGGTCTGGATCAAGGTCAGGGCTCTGTGGTCTGTGTGCAGGTCAAATTCCCTCCCAAGAAGATAGTCTCCGTTACTATCTAGGGCCCACTTTATAGCCAGGCACTCCTTCTCAATTGTAGAATACCTGGTTTCCCTGGGCAACAGCTTCCGACTCAGGTACAGCCCAGGAAGCTCTTCTCCTGGCTCCCTTTGGGCCAGTACAGCTCCAATTCCCACAGCCGAAGTGTCCAACTGCACGAGAAATCTCTCGGCCACTCACACTTCAGGAGGTTAAGCGTTAGGCCTGCATCATGGATCTTCCCCAGGACTCTGCTAAGATGCTGTATGTGCTCCTCGCAGGAGTGGCTGTAGATCACCACGTCATCCAAGTAAGCAGCACAGTAATCGTCACAGTCCTGGAGGACCTTGTCCATCAGCCTCTGGAAAGTCGCAGGGGCCCCATGAAGGCCAAACGGCATGACCTTGAACTGGCCCAATGGTGTCCGGAATGCAGTGTAGGCCTTGGATTGTTCATCTAGGGGCACCTGCCAGTACCCTTTGCAGAGATCCAATGTGGTGATATAATGAGCTCTACCTATTCTCTCCAGTAAGTCATCAATGCGGGGCATGGGGTAGGCATCAAACTGGGAGATGTTATTCACCTTACGGAAGTCCATGCAGACACGCAATGATGGGACAATGACAATAGGGCTGCTCCATTCACTTGAAGATGGCTCGACAACATCCCTTTCTATCATGGTGTGGACCTCTTCCTTGAGGGCTACCACCAGCCTCTCAGGCACACGGTAAGGATGCTGGGGGACAGGGTTCTGGCCAGGCTTCAAACGAATGACGTGTTCTAGGACTTTGGTTCCTCCTGGTCTCTGACTGAAGAGGGCCGGATACTTGCCAAACAGCTGCTTCAGCTCATCTTGCTTGTTTTCTTCTAGGTGAGCCAGTATGACTTCTGCTCGTCCTTTCCATACTCTGTGACCCCATCCGACTCGTCCTCTGCGGAGCAGAAAGGACTTTCCCTTGGATAGTTCCTCTTTCTCCTCCCAGGCCTTGAGGTTCACATGATAGGTTTGCTTCTTCTTACCATTGTCCGGGTGCAGCACCTCGTAGGTCACCGGGCCCATCTTCCTCCCGATTAGGTACGGTCCTTGCCATTGCGCAAGGAGCTTGCTGGTAGATGAGGGAAGGAGGAGCAGGACTTTCTGTCCTGGCTCAAACTCTCTGTGGCGAGCGTGCTAGTCATACCCTCTCTTCTGGGCCTTCTGAAGGTTTGCCCTAGCTTCCTCTCGGTACCACTCCAACCTGTCTCACATCTGAAGGAAGTACTGGACAATCCCCTGTCCTGGGGTAGCTACTGGGGAACCTTCCCAGCACTTCTTCAGCAGGTCCAGTGGTCCCTGCACAGGCCATCCATAGAGGAGTTTGAATGGTGAGAAACCTGTAGATGCCTGAGGCACCTCTCTGTAAGCAAAAAGCAGAAAGGGTAACCACTTATCCCAGTCTTTACCAGTGTCAGCCACAAACTTCCTCAGCATGTTCTTGAGCGTTTGGTTGAATCTCTCTACGAGCCCATCAGTTTGTGGATGGTAGGGAGTGGTCCTCAAGCCTTTAATGCCCAGCTGTCAATGGAGTTGAACCATCAGTCGCGAGGTAAAGTTTGTCCCTTGGTACGTCAGGATTTCACCTGGGATTCCTACACGGGAGAAGAGCTGAACAAGAGCACTGATTATTTTTGGAGTGGTTATGGAACGGAGTGGGAAGGCTTCTGGGAACCGGGTGGCATAGTCACAGATCACCAATATATACTTGTAACCTGCGCTACTCTTCTCCAAGGGTCCAACCATTTCCATTGCAATTCTCTTGAATGGGGTAGAGATAACTGGCAGTGAACATAGAGGAGCCCGGTCAGACCTACGGACAGCACTGGTTTTCTGACATGATTTGCAGTAGGTTTGTACATCAGTATACATGGAGGGCCAAATGAAACAGGAGCCTAAGATAGGTCTTATGTTGCCCTAGATGACCTGCCCATGGAACTGTATGTGCAAGGTTGAGAACAAGTGGTCTACAGGTAGATGGCACCACCAACTTCCTGCTATCTGCCTCTGACCCAAGGTAGAGTATGTGGTTGTCTGTGTAAATCCCCCCACATGAAGATTGACTGTCCCCAGCTAAGGCCTTGTCAAACATTTCAAGGTTGCGTCAGACTTCTGCAGTGTAGGAAAATTTTGCGGAACATCCCATTGCACCTCTAACCCAGACACATCAGCAACAGGTACAGGGGTTCCCACATACTTCAAGACACCGCTGGCGGCGTGACTTTCTGGGCCCTTTGGTTCCCCCCCTCGCACAAGTCAGGCAGAGGTTGTAAACCAGCTTTGGCCTGGGCACGAGTGACATCTGAACATCAGACTGGCAACTGACTGCTCATATAGCTGACCCCCCACACTTCCCAACAGATCAGAGAGTACAGGCACATACCTCCCCAAAAATTATCTCAAAAGGCAGTCCACCTTGCTGTGCTGCTGTTCCAGTTTCAACTGTTCTGCCTGCGGCTATGGAACCCTGACCTGCCCCAGACCTGCTGGTTTTCAACTCTAGAGACAGGAGAGGTAGAGGTGCTGACCTGTTGCACCCTTGACAACTACTGTGATTATTAGTTGACCATGCTGGTAATTTATGAACATTTGAACATCTCGGCCATGTTCTGTTATAATCTCCACCCGGTACAGACAGAAGAGGACTGGCCACCCCGCAGAGCCTGGTTCCTCTAGGTTTTGGCCTTTAAGGAGTTTTTCCTAGCCACCGTGCTTCTACACCTGCATTGCTTACCGTTTGGAGTTTTACACTGGGTTTCTGTACAGCACTTTGAGAAGTCAGCTGATCTAAGGGCTATATACACATCAATTTGATGATTATATCACTATAATATATTTACAGTTACTGCTAATATGACC
This sequence comes from Oncorhynchus mykiss, assembly GCF_057628025.1. Lineage (NCBI taxonomy): Eukaryota > Metazoa > Chordata > Actinopteri > Salmoniformes > Salmonidae > Oncorhynchus > Oncorhynchus mykiss. The sequence continues at coordinate 59,081,968 of NC_143046.1, read as the reverse complement.
CCATTTTCTCCAAAACAATACAAGGCAGGATACTTGTCCACATGATTAAGCATGTATTTAATGTTGCATTTGAGCAAATGAGCAGTTACTGCCTTTTTGCTTGGCAGGGCAGTATATGCATTAAAATAATCAAATGTCTTCACAAAAATGTTTTACAATTGGGTTAAATGTCAAAGGTTAACTTTTGTATCTGTACAAATGAGCCTGTGAAAGCAGTTGCCACTGACAGGTGAAGGTTGCTGGCCAACATGTGGCCGATTGTTCCATTCATAGGAATGCTCACAGCGAGGGCATGTCTGCATGATGCTGATGAGGGCCCCCTTGCAGCCTCGAGAACCAGCATGTTGGGCTGCAAACTGGACATTTCGAATAACTGCAGCAGGCAATCTGGTAGGTCCCGGCATCCGTTCAGAAATAGGGGATCAGTCTGGCACCCAACTGTGCACTAACATACAGGGTCAATGGTCATCCCTCAAATATAAAAATAGCTCAAGAAACAATTGTTTGGAAGCTAATGTGACACTTTTCAGATGTAGACTGGTTCCTGATTGGATTAGATTCAGGCCAGTGACACCATCTGACATGTTTTGCTATGGCCCTGGGTTGGTTTTGCTTCTCAGTACACTTGTCAGACATGAGTACCACCATAACTGCATTCAATTTGTGCCCTAGAAATTGGTTGCACCCCAGGCTTGTGTGACAGTTGTCAAATTACACTTAGTGGCATGGGAAACACTGTACAATGACATTGCTGAAAGCAAATTAGGAAACTGCCATGTGAAATTCTAGAGAGGGAAATGTTAATTACTAGCAATGCTAATATTGGCTAGCTAAAAAAAAATTCCAATCTGAAGGTTGTGTTCAAGCCTCGCGGTACCCGTTTGTTTTAACCCCACCAAACCTTATGTTTAACATTCAAAATTAATAGCTAAACGTAGTGTTTCAACCACATCCAAAACCTTAACTTCAAAAGGTGACAGAAACTGAATACTGCACAGGAGTCAACCCAGGGTGTCAAACACTGACATTGAAAAATGCGGCTCAACGTCACACTTCAGTCAAATTGGTGAAACCAAGAGATCGTTGCATAAAGTATCAAACGAGGTGTTCAGTATGCGCCGTTCCTACTAGGCCACGATAGCCTAGCCAGGTCTGGAGACAAATGGAACAGAGTCAATTAGTTGGCACGTCAAGCTTTAGACTACAGAGACACAAATCAGTTAGGCCCATGTCATTTTATTGTAGCCTACAAGAACAAATACATTTTGTCACAAGTACATTTCAAATAATTAGTTAACACATGACAATTTAAACTAAAATGATACTTCAAATAGTCACAAGCTTTGGAAATACTACAGCTATGCATGCCAAAGATCAGAATAATGGATAGATTATGTTCCACAATGCACCTCAACTTCCTTATTAGTAGACTACCCAAACACTGCACAAATTTACACTTCATACATTTAAAAAAAAAACAACCCTGCCATCTACACAAGACAAGTGGGACCAAACGAGTCAAAGGGTCCAGTTTCACACATCCTCTTCATGGCCTGCCACCATGGAGGGGTCCACACCATAGGCCCTATGGCCAGTGCACAAGTTGTATAGGCCTACTGGTTTGAAGTGGCCAGGGAGGTGAGCCCAAATAAGAAATCCCATCAGTGAATTAGAAAGATGTTCTGCAGCACTGGAACAGCCTAATTGCACTCAATCTATGGTTAGGTGAACACACGACTGCCTTTAAGTTATAAAAGTGTGCTCTTCCTAAAATAATTTCCCCATCTAGGCCGCTGATGTTAGTCATTGCAGTGTCTGTTCAGTGCACAGGAGCCTTCTAGAAGCGGCCGTGTAGGAGAGCGCCCGCCAACGCGATGGAAAAGAGCGTGACCGAGCTGGACAGCAAGGACACACTGGCTCCTTTGGGAATGGTGATGTTCTTGGTAGCGACAACATCGGGCATCTTGGTCATGTTGGATCTAGCGCCGCCAGCTTCGGTCATAGCAGTCATGGCAGGGGACTTTGTGGTAGTGTTTTGCGCGTGGACCTAAAACAAGCATGGGAGTGTCACTGACTGAGCATTGGCCAAAGTTCACATGTGAAACTATTTAAAAATTAAATATGAAACATTTGACAAATTGGCACAATTCAATACATACAGACTAATACATACAGACTAATTTCAAGCTGCAAAAAATGCATGCGTAAAATTAAGATCTAGCCTACATTCCTGTGAAAATAACCCTACGGCAAATAGGTTTCCCAAACAAAATGCACTTCAAATAAAATGTCATTAAATTAGTACGAGCCCTCACCTGGTTGGAAATGTGTTCATAGCATATAGGTCAACTGTCATTCCTGGATTCAAAATTGCACCGCCTAAGGCACGTTAGATTTCGAATACATTTTGGCGTTATAAGACTCATCTGAGGAGAAGTATCCACGCCATCATTAGGTTCTCAATGAGAAAATCCACCAATTGCCAATAAACCCTAAATTTAGATTCAGTATGATCCATTTATGGTTTCAAAAGCCAATGTTGCACCTGTTGAAATGCATTTATTATACACAATGGACATCCTAATTAAAACAGATTAGAAACAAACATGGTAAAGAGTAAGTCAATTTATAAGATCTTAACCTACCTGTGATGAACAAGGCAACGCAAGGAGAAGGAATCCAATGTAAGCCGCCAACACTTTAGCCATTTTGTTGTCGGTTTCTTTCTCAGCCGCTTAGTGTCACTGTCCTGTCGATGGCTTTTTCACAGTGAATGACTGGAAGACAAATCTAAGGGATTTTATACCCCCACCATGTGACGTCAGGTCAAAAAGGCGCATCCCCAAAACCACCTGTCTTATCCTGCAATGGAAACGTACACTTTATCTGAAACCTCATCATAAACCACACCACTAAGACCTCTTCTTTGACAAAATATAAGGGTGTGACTTTCAGCAATACAAATACTTGCCTTTGTTTTATTAATAATGGGCTTTTATTTAGGCCTATATTCCTGTAACGGTCAATGAATATCCCTATTAATTCACAGGTTTATAATTTGAAGATCTTGACATATTAGGCTAGGGTCTCCCTTCCTTCTAAGATGTATCACGGTTGTTCTCCCTGAACATGATGGGGGAATTTTCTACAATACTATTATAGGTTATAGCCTATGGTTTTCAAAATGTTGGCTATTATGAAAGACATTCTGCCTTAAATGGCAAATAAATGTTTTACACATAAACAGTTCTTATGGCCACCTCTTGCGCTAAAAATAAACAAATTACCACAACGCAATTCAATTAATTTGTCCCTTCATAGTGTCCGTAGAATTCTCTTCTGGAGGACCATATCACAACAACAAACCAACCAAACGGTCTCTTTTAAAAATGTTGGTAGCTAGATCTGAATATTACAAAGTGCTTGCCTCTCCATGCTGCTGTGCTGCATCTTAGCAGTGAGCCTGACCGTGCCCGGAGAGGCGCCCTACTCCACCCCCGCACTCTCTTTCAACTCCAGCTGATGTCAAAATGTCAGCTCCACCGAATGCACCGTTCAATCTGCAGCCGCCGTTCATCTCAGGATCGGACTGTTTGTTCTTGTGTTGTCATTTCCAGGGGCTGATTGACCGGGACTATACACCAGTGTTCTGGTCTCCTTTCTCCCCGTAGGCAGCACTGAGTGCCTTCTGGATGTCACAAGTCTTTGCTACACACCTTTGGTGGCTTTCTCTGTCCCTCCTCATTCTTAGCCCCCCTCTCACCCCTCCTTCCATTCTCCCCCCCATACCTCTATTTCTTCCTCTACCTTCTATCTCCCCAGGACGGCTCTTTCGGAGGCAGAAATAGAGTATAACCCCCAGCATGTGAGCAAGGCAATCTACACCACCTTCGCCCTGGTCAACCTGCCCCCTAAGATGGCAGAAGCTGAGGGGGAGTTGGGCAACATTTCTGTGTTGGTGTGGACCACCCAACCATGGACCATTCCAGCCAACCATGCTATCTGCCACTGTCAACAGACTACCTCCAGACTGCACGTTCACTAGAATCACTAACATGATAAGGTATATCTCCTATCTGTTGTAAATGTTGGGGCTCCCAAGTGGCACAGCGGTCTAAGGCACTGCATCTCAGTGCTAGAGTTGTCACCACAGACCCTAGTTCAATTCCAGGCTGTATCACAACCAGCTGTGATTGGGAGTCCCATAGGGCAGCGCACAATTGGCTCAATTGGCTCAGAAGGAGGTTCCATTGCTTCCAGCTAATCTTTTGACCATGGGAAAAGGAACAGGATTGGTCTACACAGCTCCTGCCCATGGGATGGAGAACTACAGTGTGGTCTCACAATTTGAACTAACAGTTGTGCGTTCTTTTAGTTGACTGATATAGCAGCTAGATTGACAGAGCTGAGTGAGTTCACCAGCTTGGATGCCAGTTAGTTTCTGATGAGCCTCCTCCTGAAACAGTCTGGCGTCCAGACTAATACAGTAGGTTGTAAGTCTTTATGAACTTCCAATTATATATGTACGGCTGTGTGTGTTTCTCCTGTTCCAGGAGTGTATGGCGGATGAGGAGGGTAGGTTCAATGAGCTAGCTGGGCCTGAGCTACAGAATCTGTCTGTGATGGGGGAGGGAAACGACACGGGTAGGAAGAAACTATGTGTGTGAGCGACAAAGAGTTCTAGTTCAGCTTCTGCCACTCTGAACACGCTTTTGTTTGTTTTCTCTGTGTGTGTGTGTCAGTGATTTCCATGCTGAAGGCGGTCGGTGCTCTAGTGAAGGAGGAGGAGTGTGTCCACAGCTATCCGGATGACCGGGGGAGTAAACAGCCTGTAGTCATCAGACCCAGCAAATAGTGGTTCATCAACACCGCCAGCCTCGAAGACAATGCCAAGGTAGGAGTCGCACACTGGGAATAACTCTTATAAACAGCATATGATTCTCGGTTCTCACTGAGATAAATCTAAGAAATATTATTTCAAACAGGCGATGACTCTAACTCACATAACTTAGAACAAGTCCCACACAGTTAGTTGGACTCCTAGAAACTGAGAACGTGTCTTGCTCTAGGATTAAGAAACTCTTTCTGACTGTGTGTGTAGGACGGGCTGGCAAAGATGCGTGTAATGCCAGAGTCAGCGAGGGGCAGTCTGTTTGCCCAGCTGGACAGGAGACCGTCCTGGTGTATCTCTCACCAGAGAAGCTGGGGTATGCCCATACCTGTTTTCTACCACATAGAGACAGGAGAGCCTCTCATGAACAAGTAATTACATACACCCATCCACACACACAAACCACGACCCCACTCTGACCCCTGCACTCTCCCCATGTGGCCCAATTGTTCTCAGAGAAGGGAAGTGACTGCTGGTGGGAGCTGCCCCTGGAATCCCTACTGCCCCCTGAGGAGCTCAATAAGGTGAATCACTGCAGTGCAGTGCAGAGCAGGGAACAGTATATATACAGTGCCTTCAGAAGGTATTCACACCCCTTGACTTTTTCCACATTTTGTTGTGTTAAAAAGTGGGATTAAAATGTATTGAATTATAATTGTTCTGTCAACAATTTACCCAAAGTACAATGTCAAAGTGGAAGAAAAGTTCTAAAAAAAAATGTATGAATGGAAAAAAAACACTAATATGTCTTGATTATATATATAAGCGTTCAACCCAGTGAGTCAATACATGTTAGAATCACCTTTGGCAGTGATTACAGCTGAGAGTCTTTCTGGTTAAGTCTAAGAGCTTTGCAGACCTGGATTGTACAATATTTGCCCATTACTCTTGAAAAAATGTGTCAAGCTCTGTCAAGTTGTTGATCATTGCTAGACATTTTCAAGTCTTGCAATAGATTTTCAAGCCGATTTCAGTCAAAACTGTAACTAGGCCACTCAGGAACATTCAATGTCATCTTGGTAAGTAACTCCAGTGTATATTTGGCTTTGTATTTTAGATTTTTTTCCTGCTGAAAGGTTCATTTGTCTTATAGTGAAAGCAGATTGAACAAGAATTCCTTCCAGGATGTTGCCTGTACTTAGCTCTATTCTGTTGACTTTGTCCTAAAAAACTGCCTAGTCCTTGCTGATTACAAGCATACCCACCACCATTCTTGAAAATATGAAAATACCCAGTGATGTGTTGTGTTGAATTTGCCCCAAACATAATGCATTCTGTTCGGGATAAAAAGTTATTTTCTTTGCCATATTATTTACAGTATTACTTTTGTGCCTTATTGCAAACAGGATGTATGTTTGGGAATATGGTTCCTTCTTTTCACTCATTTATTCAGTCATTTATTTTAGCATTGTGGAGTAACTACAATGTTGTTGAGCCATCCTCCGTTACCTCCTATCACATCCATTAAACTCTGTAACTGTCTTTAAAGGTCCCAAACCGTCATTCTGATTCCCATGTAAAATAGCCTTTTTAAATTACTAAAATATCACCCATAATATTTTGGGGGGATGTAAATGCTCAACATTTTTGAAAAAGTACTCTTTTTATCTCATGGCTAACTACCAGGAAGTTTGAAAAGACAGGCTGAGTGGGAGGGGAGCTTATATTCATGAGCTCGCCTTGACTGACAGGTCTTTGAAACGCCTATGTTAAGAAACTTTGATGCAGTGAGCAGTGTTGCAGTAATATAATCTCAAGAAAATTTGGTAATGAACAAAGCAACTCAAACAAAATTGATTGCATTTTTTAAAATATACATCTACCATTTGGCATGTCTCTTAATAGCACTGACAGATGCGTTGACATGACAACTGCGTCAGAGTTTTGAATGACCCTCCCCCCTTTTGTTCCATGCCGACTGAAGACCTAGCTAGCCAATAACTAGCTAACACCAGACACAGACAAAAGTACATTTGCTATAGATGAATAGTGTAAACGTAATTATATGTAACATTTTGGCACCAGTAGAGTAGATATCTAGCTATATAAACCATGCCCATCCAAACACACCTTTTCCACTGTTGGTTACAAGGGGGTACTTATTTAGATTAGGTTAGAGGATATCATGTTACCATCGGTGTATTAAAATGAGAGTTAGGGTGATGTCACCCTGTCCCCTTAAAAATCCTGCCTCCTAAATCCAAATGTTTGAAATGAGAGAGTGAACCAGTAACTTTATCATTGTAGAAGCCAGTCATTTTTAATATTTTGATATGGTTTCATCCAAATATCACCCAATTTCATGAAAAACAGGATTTTGACTGTTCATGACCTTTTAAATCGCCACTGGCCTCATAGTTTAATCCCTGAGCTGTTTCATTGCTCTCTGGCAACTGATTTAAGAAGGGCGCCTGTGTCTTTGTAGTGACTGGGTCTATTGATACACCATCCAAAGTGTCAAATTAATAACTGCACCATGCTATAAGGGTATTCATTGTCTGCTTTTTTTATACCCATCTACCCTTTGCAAAACATAGGAACACTTCCCTGGTCTTTGAGGTTGAATCTGTGTTTGAAATTCACTGCTCGATTTAGGGACCTTACAATTATCTGTATGTGTGGGGTACAGAGTTGGGGGAGATTTAATCATGTTAAACACTATTATTGCACACAGTGAGTCCATGCAACTTATTATGTGACCTGTTAAGCACATGTTTACTCCCAAACTTATTTAGGCTTGCCATAACAAAAGGGTTGAATACTTATTGACTCAAGGCATTTCAGCATTTCATTTTTAATTCATTTGTAAACATTTGTAAAAACATAATTCCACTTGGATATAATAGGGTATTGTATGTAGATCAGTGACACAATCTTAATTTAAGCCATTTTAAATTCAGGCTGTATAACACAACAAATGTGGAAAAAGTCAAGGGTTGTGAATACTTTCTGAAGGCACTGTAACTGCTACATTCACTCACACGTCAGTAAATACGGTTGTATCATTCAGAGATGATTTTAGCGCCGTGTGTGAAGGTTAACATGTTGTGTGTTGTCAGAGTAAAGCAGGAGTAGGTAACAGACTATGAGCGTGGAGAAAATGTGTTGGACATCTGGTTTGACAGTGGAACCTCCCGGGCTGCTGTTTTTGAAGGTGTTAGCTACCCTGGCAAAGCTACGTACTACTGCTGCCAAGTATTCTTACACTAGCGATTACTTTAATTTCTTAGAATTCAAGGTTGTTTCTGAAGGTGGCGTCCTCTTAGCTAGGGCTAGCTAAATCCCAATTTGGTAAGTGCCTACCTATACTCACACAGCCAGTAATGCTAAGTCTCCTTACTGCACTACGCAGTTACTGAAGACTTACAAACAGCCTGGTAATGCGATCTCTATTTGCCACATTGATCATTGTGAATAGCAATTACTTAAACTCTATCTCTACATAGTATGTAGCAGCTTAGTCCTCTTACATCAACAACTAGCTTAGTCTCCCTGTGGAACACAAACTGTGACACTGTACATAAGTATTTATTGTTGATGGTGAGGATGATTGTACAAAACATGAGGAACTGCTCTTTCCATGACGAAAATGTGTATATATTAGTCATTTCTCTCTCACAGGGCTCTAGTGGTACATGACTTTGTGGTCAGTGAGAAAGGAGAGAAGGTTTTAGGCAACTTAGTAGACCCAGATTCAGCCATCCACGTTGGGAAGGTGAGAGGCAGTGGATATTATTATTATTTTATTTTCACCTTTATTTAACCAGGTAGGCCAGTTGAGAACAAGTTCTCATTTACAACTGCGACCTGGCCATGATAAAGCAAAGCAGTGTGACACAAACAACAGAGTTACACATGGGATAAACAAACGTACAGTCAAATACACAAATAAAAAATCTATGTACAGTGTGTGCAAATGTTGTAAGGTTAGGGAGGTAAGGCAATAAATAAGCCAATAGTGGAAAAATAATTACAATTTAGCAGATGATATCCACTTACTGGAGAAACAGATGCACACTCATGGGGTGGTGAGGCACCAATCTCTCTGTCTCGTTCCCTCTCTCTCAGGATCCCAGTGTGTCTCCTGCCTATGAGGTGGATGTTTTGCTCTGGTGGGTGGCAAAGTCCACCCACCAGAGATCTGGACTCTGAGGTCCAGATCGGCTCGACCGTGCTCAACTCAGCCAGAGAAACATCGATAAGGTGAGTATCTCATGGTGTCTTCTGTGTGTGTCTGTCAATTCATCTGAAAATATGTCTGTCTGTGTGAAAGTTTGTCTCTCCCTGCAATAGGCGGCGGCCCATGGCGGCAGATTGACGAGGGCGGAATTAACTGAGCTAAACTGACCAAGACGCACCTCCAACAACAACACAAAACCTCACATAATGCTGCCCCAAAACAATGACAATTTCTCTCAACCAGTGGCATGAGGGTTTTGTAGGTGAGGGTTGATGCCGCCCTGTGATAAGCAGTGCTCACTTTGTCCCAGGGTGCTGTTGGAGAGACGCATCACTCAGGCGCTCCACCAACGTTCCGTCAAAGAAATCATCTCACATGAATCATGTAGCAGAAAGGCTAGAGATAAAATGGATGATAATGTAATGAGACAGACACTTTTTAAATCATGCAGGTTTCTCCAATCAAATAGCCTAACCTAAATGGCGCCCAATCAAATAAAAAATTCGCTGTCATGTTAATAAACATCCTAAAAACAGGACAGGTAAAAGTTAAATGGACAATATGGAATGGACCATCAATCACAACTGTTGTCCAGGAGTTTCACCCCATTGTCATGATCAGTGGTTTCAAGTTTGTATCCGTCAATTTTTGACAAGCTGATCATAGTGAAAAAAATACTTCTGCATTTCCTGCTGTGTAAACAGACTAGACTCACTATAACTCCTGATAAAGTTGGGTAGCTGATATTCAGAGCTTAAATAGCCAAATTGATTAGTCACAGGAATCAGGACTAATGCCAATGCAACGGCCTGTTTAACAAATGGTGGGCCTACCACATGGATGGGCATTCGTAAAATTCCATTGGGTGCCGACATGGTAGGCTACACCCCAGTAAGCACGAGCCGACGTCTTTTTGGGGGGCCCTGTCCAGACCAGACGTCTTTTTTGTTTGTTTTACAAATGGCAGGCTTACCACAGATGGGCATTCATAAAATTCAATTTCAGGCAACACTATAGGCTACACCTCAGTAAGCACGGGCAGATGCCTTTTGGACATCTTTTTTTGGTGCCGTCTGGACCAGCGTTGATTTCCACATCCAAATCTGAACCAATGGTCTATTTGGTTTCAGATTTTGTCAGGTCTGGACCAGCCTTGATTTTGCCCAAACATAGACATCTATAAATTATGTCTTTTCATCTTACATTCAAACCAAAAATGAGCCTGATTTCAAGCTCTGGATGGCAGAACGGCAAGGACCGGCCCTGACTCGATTACACTGTTAATAGAACACTACTACTAATACACTGTCATTAATGAATAGTCTGATACAACTACTCTTCCCCCTCCCAGGCTGTACTGTGAACCTGAGGACTCGTTGGGTCGGAGGTCCTGTCAGATGGTTTTAGAGGCGATTCTGGACGCAGTGACACGTTCCATCGCTCCCATCGTGTCTCACCTGGTTGAGGTCTACCTACACACCCCAGGACATGACGGTACGGCCCTGTGTGTACGTGTGAGTGTGTCTTAGTGACTCAAAGTACATCTCTGTATCTCCAGAGGGGGAGACCCTGTTCAGGAGTGGCTGGATTAAGAGCAGTCCTGTGTGGCGGAAGCATGTGCTATCAGGGATTCTTTCCTGTCCTCTATCCCAGGACGCAGCGCAGCCGAGTATGAGCTGACCATAGAGATTGAGCCTGGCCTACTTTTCGAACTCATTCAGGAAAGGGGGCAGAATGCACTCTGATGTCCTCATAATCACTATACCACAAACGGCTGAGCTGTAGTTGTATGGAAGTGACAGTCCTGCCACTCACTGTACCTATCTACTCTCTCTCTGTCTTCCAGGACGAGCCTACTTCCTATTACGCCCAGCTAACGGAGCTGATGGTGTCATCATGGACCACCCTGAACAGCGCCCTGCCCAGAGACATGCCCTTATCAGCAAGGTCAACTTTCTCATCAACCTGTAGGGTGAGTCTCAGACAAGCCGCTAACACTAACAAATTGACAGTACAGTGGCAGCTGTCTCCATAACGAAACATGAGTTCAAAAGACCCAAGTATTTTAGAGGTCATATAGTAACCTGGGTCATATTCACCACTAGAGACACTAAACAGAAGAAAATGGACCGAAACAGAGAGTAGCTACCTGATCTTTTGAAATAAGAAGTGTTTCTGCTGCAAAATGTTTTACTACGTTGTGCACTAATGAATACGACCTTGGTAAGCTTCCTAATCATAGCCCCTAGTAACCTTCCTTTCCTCTGTCCAATCAGATGGGGTTATCCGTGAGGACAGTGCTTACCAAATAGCGGCAGTGCCCACCTCTATGGTCCGGTGCCTGAGGTTCCACCGTTACACCTCAGTCTCCCCGGACTGCCCCTGCCAGACCATCCTCAACAGGGCGCAGTGACACCCTCACCCGTCATCATTACAACCTGTAAATGACCCTCTGATCCGGTCGATCTGCTTGAACTTAGCCCGGACAACCAGGGGTCAACAAAGAAACACACCCTGCTTAGCAACAATACTGAGAGGGGTAACAGAGCGACAGCCACTGTCTAGCAGTGCCAAAACTACATTACCCACAATACTTTAAGTGACATTGACTCTGGCATGTTGTTGCTGCATGCAGAGTGAGGATGGCTGGTTCAGCACTCATTTTGTGTTATTTATTTAAGAAAGGAGAGAATTATCATCTGGTGTAAGAGCTATGCAGTCCTTTTGGGTTGATACGACACCTCTCCCAAAAAAGGGCACATGTCAGTGATGTTCCCTGGAAAGGGAAACGTATTTACTTCTGAATCACTCCTATGAGGCACACAGTGCAGTAAGATACCTACTGAGAGAATCAAGTCAAAGGGCAGACATGAAGTCAGATTCAAGTTTGTGTGTGCGTTGAGAGGATATATAGGGGATGGTACAATTCTGAGTGCTTTGGTTTTTATTCCAAGTTTAATGTTGAAATGGAAGTCATAATGTAACTCATCTTATAATGTGACAAGTAAAGAATATGTTTGAGTTCATTAAAACTTCTTATGGCTGGAGGGCAATATTGAGTAGCTTGGATGAATAAGTTGCCCAAAGTAAACAGCCTGCTCCTCAGTCTCAGTTGCTAATACATGCATATTATTATTAGTATTGGATAGAAAACACTAAAGTTTCTAAAACTGTTCGAATGACGTCTGTGAGTATAACAGAACTCATATGGCAGGCAAAATCCTGAAGAGAAATCAAAACAGGAAGTGAGAAATCTGAGCTTGGTATGTATTCACCACAGTTCAATGAAATTCCCTTGAGATATTGATGTTGCACTTCCTAGGGGTTCCACTAGATGTCAACCATCTATAGAAATTTGAATGAGACTTCTGTGTTGTGGGACTGAACGAGAGCAGAATCTGTCAGCCATTTTCTGATCACGCTCATTCCTCATGGTATCCACTCGCGTTCCATTGCTCATCAAGATACAAAGGAATACTCCGGTTGGAACTTTATTAAAGCTATATGTTAAAAACTTCCTAATCATTGATTCTGTACTTAGTTTGAAATGTTTCTTCGACCTGTAATAACTTTTTGAAGTTTTTGTCCGGTCCTAACTCTGACCAGAATGAGCATTTGGATATGTATACCAAACTGAGGTATTTGGACATAAATAACAGATATTATCTAACAATTTTTTAAATATTGTGGACCTGGGATTCCTGGAGTGCTTTCTGATGATCATAAAAGGTAAGGGAATATTTATCATGTAATTTCTTGTTTATGTTGACGCCAACATGGCGGCTATTGTGATTATTTCTTCTGAGCGCCGTCTCAGATTATTGCATGGTTTGCTTATTCCGTAAAGTATTTTTGAAATCGGACACAGCGGTTGCATTAAGGAGAGGTATATCTATAATTCCATGTGTATAACTTGTATTATCATCTACATTTATGATGAGTATTTCTGTTGAATGATGTGGCTATGCAAAATCAATGGATGTTTTTGGAACTAGTGAATGTAACGCGCCAATGTAAACTCATATTTTGATAAATATGAACTTTATCAAACAAAACAAATGTATTGTGTAACATGAAGTCCTATGAGTGTCATCTGATGAAGATCATCAAAGGTTAGTGATTAATTGTATCTCTTTGTGACTCCTCTCTTTGGCTGGGAAAATGGCTGTTTTTATTGTAGTTTGGTGGTCACCTAACAATCGTTTGTGGTGCTTTCGCCGTAAAGCCTATTTGAAATCGGACACTGTGGTGGGATTAACAACAAGACTACCTTGAAAACGTTATAAGATACATGTATGTTTGAGGACTTTTAATTGAGATTTTTGATGTTTTGAATTTGGTGCCCTGCACTTTCACTGGCTGTTGTCATATCGATCCCGTTAACGGGATTTCAGCCCTAAGACGTTAACATACTATGATGATTATGGTTTTGGGTAAATGTTCTTCCATATTTTTACTTGTAAATGCAAACCTCTGTATAATACTCCTATACCAAACTCATTAAATAATGAATTATTTACTTTAGTTTGAATATTGACCAACATAATACACATGGAAGCTAGATATGGTATGTTGGGAATTGCGCTACCTTACAGTAATCAAATAGTCGGTGATTCCCATCACCCTCTGGATGAGGTTAGTGAGCTACTGTACAAATCCAAGAAAAAAAAACTCATTAGGGTGACATTTTTACAAAACGTTATAAACAGTCTGTCTACCTGAATGGTCCGGAGAGAATACTGATTGGAAAGTACCACCATGACCAGCGTTGACTGCTCTTACCCCAGCCCCAGAGAGAAAGAGACCAAAGCTAGACCATGCTGAGCATTTAGTCTGTTCTGTCTGCCCCCAGTGGGGTTCCTCAGCCAGGGTGTAGAACAGTACAGAGGGTACAGGCACAGCTAGTACAGTACTGCAGCGTGTATAAATAACCAGATCATACATTACTCATCTGATGGACAGGTGAAGAGAAAGGGATGCTTACTAAACAATGATATGGCACACAAACACACCCTGCAACCCCCTTTGATTGGATCGTTAAGTCTGTTAGAATGGGGAGTACAGGGGCTGCTAGGTATAGCTGACAGAAAGTTTAAAAAATAAGTAGGAAGTAAAAAAAACAAATGGATATATAACACCATGCTCATATAGCATATCCCCTTCAGAAATGCAGACTTCAAACAAAACAATTATCCCTCCATCTATCATTTACAATTACATTTTTTCAACTGAACACATGAGCCTCCTCTCAAACAGGGTGGCCATTTCCCTGACATCTCCTTCCTGTACATGATAGTTGTATAATCCTATATATTTCCTACTTCAACAGTTTACTCTCTCATTCCTATCCTGGATGCTAGCAATGACAACAGGAACGGAATTGCACACAGGCCATCTCTCTTCCTGAGCCTCTTGCTCTCCTCCCCCCTCTCACTCAGTCCTCTCCCTGCAGGACCTCCACAGCCTCCAGTAGGTGTAGTGCCAGGCTGTACTGGCCGTGGTTCTCAGGTAGGATCTCTATGAGGCGGCTTACCAGCCTGCTGGTCTGGCTCAGGGGCACGGACAGGCACCCCAGCTCACTGGGATCCTGGGGATAACACACAGATAAACACACACACACACAGAGATAAATACAAACACCATTAGTAAACCAGGCAACACTAGGGGGTTGAATTAGGCTAAGAGAGATGCTTTTAATCACCCTGAGACAGTTGTTCTAGCATGTTGTAAGGTAACACAGAGGTTGGTCTCACCATAGCCTTGAGCCAGGTGCAGAGTGTGGGGGGGAGGCGTGCCAGCAGCTCCATGGCGGGCTTGGTCTGGGTTTGGGTGTGAAGCAGGGAGTAGCTCAGCCTCTGGCCTGTTAGAACCAACAGCTGAGAACCCAACACGTCCTTATCCTCCACCTCCAACATCACCTGACAGATAACACACACACACACACACACACACACACACACACAGGCTAGCTTCCGCTTTTTTAATATACTTTGAGTGATCATATTCATTTGATTAATGTGTGTACAATGTAACATGTATTTTGTATTGAGGGAGTTGTTGGTGTTTATGACTACCTACCTGCTCTGCCCGGGGGTCCAGGCCGTGGTTGTACAGCTCACACACCAGGTGTCTGCGCAGGATGTCTGGGTTGACTTGCAGCAGGGTCCCCAGGTCCAGACACAGAGAGGGCCACGTCTCGTCCCCTGAGTCAAGGTCCAGCCGGGTGGATGCAGGAGCCATCCCTGCCTCACTCTGGGTCTTCACCCAGCCTGTCAACACCGTGAGCAGGAACTCCTGTCTAAGAGAGACCAGTCCAGGGTCCATATCTCCGCTGGGCATCAGCTGGATGGACACCAACTCTCTGAAGAAGGCACTCTTACCCTGGAAGGAAAGACTTGCAGTGAGTATGCTGTAGGTGTTATGCATGTGTGTACTCTTTGGTTTACGCCACATGTGTTTGTCTCACCTTGCTGTCGAACAGACTGAGTGGTTTGACCCGGAGGTTGAAGGTCATAGCAGTGTGTAGTAGAGTGGCCAGGAGACAGTGGTGTTGTACAAGGGGGTAGTGGATTCCCCTCTGCTCCAGGGCTAACTCTACGATGGAGGCAGGACCCTCCGCTCCCCCCCACACCTCCTCCACACACAGCTCTGGAGGGGTCACCTCTTCTATCCCCGAGTCTGCCTGGAGGAGAGGGGGGGGAAGTTACCAAGGAAAAGCCTCACTTGCCACTATCAATCTACAAATGCTTTAGTTCAAAAGTAATTTTTCAATGCTGCAGCAATGGTACCAGGGCTCGCGACTAACTTGTTTCCTCACCGTCCCGAAGTGCAATTTCAACTGTCCAAACTGAAGTTGAACTATCCCAAAATTAAAATACTATTTTTTTTTTTTTTAATGGTGTTGATATGCCAACATGGCTCTAGGTCATTTGCAGTGATTTTGTTGTGTGTGTGTGTATTTCTGAGACAGATACAGTCTATATTATTTATTTAAGAAAGAAATGTTGAGCATCTTATCTAAGAGAGAACTATGTTATTGTGAACTGGTTACTGAATAAACTTAAGTTAGCGACATTACATTCCACCACCAGCTGCCCCATTAAAACAACAATAGCCTATACAATAAAGAATGTGTGTGTTCCCCAGCCTTCACTTTCTCTGCTTCACCTTCCCTCTTCAGTCACTGAAGAATGGTGGCCTTGACCTTTCTGAGCACCACCGCTTACATCACTTTTTGTACATTTTAGTAGGTTAAATAAAAAAAAGGTTAAATAAATCAAATATCCATCGCATTTTAAAAACCTCTCGCATCAGGTGCACGTTTGGGAATGCTGTTCTCCCGTAATAACATTTTGGAACATTCACGCATATGGCTGAGAGGAGTGAACACATTGCTGCTCTTGTAATGTGAATTAGTCATAGTTTAGCAACTTTTAAGCTAAATGTTGTGATCTGTTTCAGCAGCCTCGTCTTTGTGCTTAAACATTTTAGTATGGAAACACGGTTGTATGCATTTTAGATTTTTCTGGCCTATGGTCCCCCAACTTCTATTTAGAACCGTCCCAACGTCTGTTTTGAACTATCACAGAATTTATTTGTATTTTTATTGTGCCCGGGAAGACGGGAAGCCCTTAATTTCGAGCCCTGAATGGTACATCATTGCTGTGACAAATCCTCTTGTACTTACATCCACTTTGCATGCAGCACATGCTTTTTACCTGTGCTGCAGTTAATCTGCCTAACTGTATGCATCCATCCATCTATTTGTGTGTACCTCCATCAGAATCTGTAGCAGCGCAACACAGGAGCCCAGGAATGATGTCGTGGCACCGTCTCCCATTCCCACATCCTGAATACACACAGAGACACCACCAATGTTATATACCGTTATGTGCACGTCTATTCACAGCCCAAGCTCAACAAGTCCCAATCAGAGAGGTAGACGTGTATCTGAAGAGAGCAGGGCTCTGCTCACCCGTCGACACAGGCGGTCTTTAGGGGCCTTCCCCACCTGTGGAGAGGAAACACAAACAATCTTTCATGAAACAAAAATATAGGACACCAGTTTTCTGTTCTGTTGAAAACAGAACCCATTTGAGTCCCACTATGAAATACTAATCTTGTGACAGTTGTAATAGCGTGAGAATGTTCAGCTATGCAAATATATTGGTACATTTCAGCTGAGTTTCGACCAAATTAAAATGTAAAATCATATATTTCTACACAAGTGAAATGTCAGTTTTATCACCTTTAGTTGGCAAGGTAGTGAAGAGCATTATAAAAAATAATTATGATCGTGACGTTTCATGCATCAGAACTCTCTCACATACAAACACACAAAAAAAAGAAATTGCTGCTCACCTTCTCCATAAGGAAAGCAGCAGCTGAGAAACGTTTAACGAGGAACGTGTTCCACATCATTGAGGCGATACCTGCAGGAGAAAGAGTCTTATAGTACAAACCAAGGGACACAACTGAGGAAACACAGCGTGAATATTAAATACGATTCTGTATTGTCTGACCCAGCTGGATGTGAGGACTAGAGACGCGCTTCAGGTGTTCCACTGCACAACACAGATACCGCCCCTCCTTTGAGAGAACAAAACATTAGGTTTTACACCTTAAACTGTGTGTGTATGGATGTGTGTGTAGATGTGAGTGTGTGTGTGTATATAGATGTGTATTGATGTGAGTGTCTGTAAGGGAAAGGGGGATAACCTAGTCAGTTGTACAACTGAATGCATTCAACTGAAATGTGTATAGATGTGTATGGATGTGAGTGTCTGTGTGCTGGTACTGTTTGGAGCCAAACCTCTGGGTATTTGTTCCACTGCACCACGTACTCCCAGCAGCAGTGGGCAAAGAGCAGGTCAGGAGAGAGGGAGTCTGGGAAACGCTGACACACAGACACCAGCAGCTCTGGAGGAACACAGAAAACACACTCTTTAATACAACAACCACACTTCCTATAGAGGAATCAGTTTAGCGACCATAGAGTACCCACTCACCTGCTGCCCTATTGAAGTCTGCATCCTCCTGGCTTTTCTCCCTCAGCACTGGCTGGGAGGGCTGTTCTGTTCTCTGGGCCTCCCCCCTCCTCTGCAGCATGTCCTTCAGCCGCTCAGGGGCCAAGTCCTGCCTGAACACCCACTTAGCCACACTGTCTGCTATACCACCTGAGAGAAAAAGGGATCTACTGTTCATGTGATTGGATTGGTGAAAGCAAAGTTTCACTTTACCACTCTCACCAATCCCAAGCCTCTCAGATCTGAGATTCCTTCAAGGATTTCAGGTAAGGATTATGGGCTTTTTATTCAAAGTGGCTGCGGATCTGACTTTTCTAGATGTTTCTTCCTGGGGGTTAAAGGTCTAGAAGCTTCTGCGCATATGTGGGATTCTGTACTTTACACACAGTCTCTGCTCTACTCGTAGAGAACAGGCTACTCTGGCAAATGGTGCTCGTTTAATAGTTACCGGTAGATCAAAGCTGAATCAATGTCTGCAAGATCACAGTGACAATTTATAATAGCATAGTATACCGTTATTGGAATGAAGCTGAAATGGTCTAACCACAAGGACACCGTAGTGAAGGCACGACAGCGACTCTTCAACCTCAGGATGCTGAAAAAAATTCAGCCTGTCCCTGTGGGCCTCTCAGTGTTCTACAGGAGCTCCATTGAGAGCATACTGTCGTGCTGCGTCACAGCCTGGTACGGCAACTCCACCTCCGTGGACCGCACGGCTTTTCAGAGGGTGATACGTGCAGCCGAATGCACCACTGGGCGCACACTACCTACCCTACAGGACACCTACAACACCAGGTGCTGCAGGAAGGCCAAGAGGATCATCAGGGACCCCCAGCCACACCCTGTTCTCCCCGATTCAATCACTCAGAAGCGGGCAGTACATGGCAAAAAACTGAGACTGGCCAATAGTTTCTACCGTCAGACCACCCTCAACTCTCACTTACCTGCTATTCCCCCTATGGACATTCTTTCTCCGGCCATTTCTTATGAGATCTCAGGATGACGTGTGAATGGTGGCATTTCACTCTCACCTTTTCTTTTTTCAGCATGACAATGCCCATGTGCACAAAGCGAGGTCCATACAGAAATGATTTCTCAAGATCGGTGTGGAAGAACTTGACTGGCCTGCACAGAGCCCTGATCTCAACCCCATCGAACACCTTTGAGATTAATTGGAACGCAGACTGCGAGCCAGGCCTAATCGCCCAACATCAGTGCCCGACCTCACTAATGCTCGTGGCTGAATGGAAGCAAGTCCCCACAGCAATGTTCCAACATCTAGTGGAAAGCCTTCCCAGAAAAGTGAAGGCTGCTATGGCAGCAAAGGGGGACAAACTACATATTAATGCCCATGATTTTGAAATGAAATGTTTGACAACCAGGTGTCCACATACTTTTGGTCACGTAATGCATGTGCTTTGATTGAATCAAAACACAGGTATGCTGCAGTTTGTTAACACCATCTGCTCAAAAGTTCGCTCCAAAAAATAATTATCATTCACAATTGACAGTGAGAAAAGTGAAGGGAGGGTGAACACAAATTTGTGCGCCAAGTAACACATGCGCAGAACATTATCCGGATCTTTCCATTGGGTTCTAGGGGGGTGAGACGGGGGGGGGGGGGAAACCTACGGATTCGCAGCCACAGCCTTTTTTATTTCTTAACTTCTTGGTGACTGGGAGGCAGTATTGAGTAGCTTGGATGAATAGGGTGCCCAGAGTAAACTGCCTGCTACGCAGCCATAAAAGCTAGAAAATGCATATAATTAGTATATTTAGATAGAAAACACTCTGAAGTTTCTAAAACTGTTTGAATGATGTCTGAGTATAACAGAACTCATATGGCAGGTGAAAACCTGAAAAAATCCAACCAGGAAGTGGGAAATCTGAGGTTTATAGGTTTAACTCAGCCTATCGAAGATACAGTGGGATATCAGTCATGTTGCACTTCCTAAGGCTTCCACTAGATGTCAACAGTCTTTAGAACTTTGTTTGATGCTTCTACTGTGAAGTGGGGCCGAATGAAAGGGGATTGAGCCAGGTGTCTGGCAGATTTCCGAGCGGTCATGTGAAAGTTAGCTTGCATTCCATTGCTTTTCTACAGACAAAGGAATTCTCTGGTTGGTACATTATTGAAGATTTATGATAAAAACAACCTAAAGATTGATTCTATACTTCGTTTGACATGTTTCTACGACATGTAATATAACTTTTGGGACTTTTCGTCAGACCTTTCAGCTGGACTTGCACGCGCGTTTGGATTTGTTTACCAAACACCCTAACAAAAGGAGGTATTTGTACATAAATTATGAACTTTATCGAACAAATCAAACATTTATTGTGGAACTGGGATTCCTGGGAGTGCATTCTGATGATCATCAAAGGTAAGTGAATATTTATAATGCTATTTCTGACTAATGTTAACTCCACAACATGGCGGATATCTCTTTGGCTGTTTTGGTCTCTGAGCGCCGTACTCAGATTATTGCATGGTATGCTTTTTCCGTAAAGTTTTTTTAAAATCTGACACAGCGGTTGCATTAACTTTTTATGGCTGCAGGGGCAGTATTGAGTAGCTTGGATGAAAAGGTGCCCATTGTAAACGGCCAGCTCCTCAGTCTCAGTTGCTAATATATGCATATTAGTATTAGTATTGGATAGAAAACACTGAAGTTTCCAAAACTGTCAAAATATTGCCTGTGAGTATAACAGAACTAATATTGCAGGCGAAACCCTGAGGAAAGTGGCTTCTATTTTGAAAATTCCATGTTCCATAGCCTCCCTTTGCTGGATTTAAAGGGATATGAACCAAATTCCTTTTTCTATCGTTTCCTCAAGGTGTCAGTCTTCAGACATAGTTTCAGGCTTTTATTTTGAAAAATGAGCCAGAACGATAACATTGCGTCAAGTGGTCACATGAGTTTTGCTCACGCAACAGAGTTTGGATAGGTATTGCTTTTCCCTCTCCTACTGTGAAAGACATTTGCAGTTGATATATTATCGATTATATATATTTAAAACAACCTGAGGATTGATTATAAAAAACGTTTGACATGTTCCTGTGGACATTATGGAAACTATTTGGAATTTTCGTCTGCGTTGTCGTGACCGCTCTTTCCTCTGGATTTCTGAACATAACGCGACAAACGGAGGTATTTTGGATATAAAAATAATCTTTATGGAACAAAAGGAACATTTGTTGTGTAACTGAGAGTCTTGTGAGTAAAAACATCCGAAGATCAAAGGTAAACGATTAATTTGATTGCATTTCTGATTTTTGTGACCAAGCTTCCTGATGCTAAGTGTACTTAATGTTTTATCGTACGATCGATAAGCTTGGATTGCTTTCGCTGTAAAGCATAATTTCAAAATCTGACACGACAGGTGGATTAACAAAAGGCTAAACTGTGTTTTCCTATATTGCACTTGTGATTTCATGAATATAAATATTTGTAGTAATATTTATTGAATGTAGCGCTATGCTATTCAGCGGTTGTTGATGACACTTATCCCGATAGGGGGATTGCAGCCATAACAAGTTAAGGAGAAGTTTATCTAAAGTTCCATGTATAATAGTTGTATGTTTTATCAAATGTTAATTATGAGTATTTCTGTAAATTGATGTGGCTTTCTGCAAAATCACCACATTTTTTGGATACTACTGCACATAACACGCCAATGTAAACTGATTTTTGGATATAAATATGCACTTTATCGAACAAAACATACATGTATTGTGTAACATGAAGTCCTATGAGTGTCATCTGATTACGATCAAAGGTTAGTGATCAATTCTATCTATATTTCTGCTTTTTGTGACTCCTCTTTGGCTAGAAAAATTTATGTTTTTCTGTGACTTGGTGGTGACTTAACAATCGTTTGTGGTGCTTTCGCTGTAATCAGACACTGTGGCTGGATTAATGAGAATTATATCTTTAAAATGGTGTAAAATACTTGTATGTTTGGATTTTTAATTATGAGATTTTTGTTTTGAATTTGGTGCCCTGCACTTTCACTGGCTGTTGACGGGGTGGGACGCTACCGTCCCGAATATCCCAGAGAGATTAAGTATTCGTTCAGTACCTCGGCCCCCCTCCAGCAGGGCTTTGACTGAGCAGTGTGGTGTGGCGCCCCCTGGTGTTCCTTTAAGAGGCGCCACACACAGCAGCGTCTGCAGGGCCAGCACGTCCTCCAGCTGTCTCACACACACCGCCCACTGCTCCAGCTCCAACGACACCGCCTCCCACTCTGACTGAAACTGACACACACACATACACACACACACACACACTTCTGTTTGTGGGTGTCAGGGTTAATTTAGTGGTGCTATCAGTGATGAAGCACACACACATCAGTGTGTGTGTGTGTTACCTTAGTCTCGGCCAGGCTGGTGATGTTATCCTTGGCAGCGCGGTGAGCCACTATTGCAGCCAGCAGGGCAGCAGCAGCACTGTGTGACTGGACACACGCAGACCGCACCTGCTGCCACCAGGGGGAGACACACTGCATGTCCCACGACGACTCCACCGCACCTAAGGAGAGGAGGAAACACAGACGTCTCTGAAAGTCAATGGAAGTCCACCACAGGAGGCTGCTGAGGGGAGGATGGCTCATAATAATGACCGGAACAGAACAAATGGAATGGCATCAAACACTTCGAAACCATACGTGTGATTCCATTCCACAATTCTGCTCCAGCCATTACCACAAACCTGTCTGCCCCAAAGAAGGTGCCACTAGCCTCCTGTGGACTCCACTACCTATTATCTAACCACAACCCAACTGCTAACTCCATTGTATCAAAGCACAGACCACCTTACAAAATACGATGTGATCGCACACCTTTCATGGAGCTGAGGGCAGTGAGGAGTGTGTGTAGGTGTCTGACGGCCTTTGGTTTCTTCAATACTTCCTTCTCTCTGTGCAGCCATACACTCAGCAGCAGAGACTGAGGGAAAGAACACACACATAAGGAAATGTAACTCATCCATGTTGTCTATTTGAGTCTATTCTTCCTCCCATACCCAAATCTCCCCTTCCTTGAATCGGAGGTACGGATCAAAACAGATGGATGAATACATACAGTTGGGCAGATGAAGAAATGTCCCTGCGCTGAAGCACAGGTAAAAAGCATGTGCTGCATACAGAATTGATATTAGTGCACGTCACACTCCCATCCTTTTGCCGTACCACCCTCCTTCCTCTCCTCACCAGTAAATGCTGCGGGCTGATGCCGGTCTCCTGTAGTGTGTCACAGACTTTCTGTAGAGGGCTCTCTCCTATCAGACAGCCCCAGAACAGAAAGCTCCCTACAGAGTAAACAACAACACAGTCTTACCCTTTATACTCATAGGTTTCAAGTTTTAATGTCGCGGGCACAATTACACATTTTCAATGTCACGTGCACAAGTACAGTGAAATGCCTTTCTTGCAAGCTCTAACCCCAACAATGCAGTAATCAATAACAATGTCATACTACAAATAATAAGGTATAACAAAAACACACAAGATATAAAACACAAGAAAGCAAGAATACTTTTTATAGGGTCAGTCAGTTCCAATATCATATTTACAGTGTGCAAGAGATACTGGAGTGATAGAGGTAGATTTGTATAGGGGTAATGTGACTGTGTGTGCGTGCGTTCATCCTACCCAGTTGTGTCCAGTCTGCATCAGGCCCTGGGACCACCCTGATCTCCTCTCCTTCACACTCCATCTGGGACAGGAAGCCGCGTACAGGAAGTGATGCGTCAGGGGAGTCCTGGGCAAATGAGACGGAGGGGCGTGAGCCAGAGGTGAGCTCTGTGTAGCGCTGCAGGATGAGGGAGACACGGGCTAGCTCCTCCTCTACTCCAGCATCCTCCGTCTGGATAGGAAGAGGAAGAAAAGAGAAGAGTAGTTCAGAATGCTGTACTCACAGGTTTAGGGTGTGTGTGTGTATGGGTTGGTTCTTCTATCCTTGTGGGGACCCACATTGTTTTAATTGACAAGATTAGCAAACATATTGTAGGCATGACATGCCAGCAACAAATGCTGACACTACACATCCTAGTATATCTGACCAAATTATGAAAGACAAGAATTGTAATTTTTTATTTCGTAAAGTGAGTGTGGAAGAGGTGAAAAAAATTATTGATAAGACAAGCCACCGGGGTCAGACAACTTGGATGGAAAATTACTGAGGATAATAGCAGACGATATTGCCACATCTTCCATTTTAAGCCTACTAGAAAGTGTGTGCCCTCATGCCTGGAGGGAAGCGAAAGTAATTCCACTACCTAAGAATAGTAAAGCCCCCTTTACTGCCTCAAAAAAAATTATTGTTTGACCAGATACAAAGCTATTTTTACAGTAAACAAATTAACAACAGACTTTCAGCATGCAGCACTGATGATTGGCTGAGAGAAATTTATAATAAAAAGATTTGGGGGACTGTTTAGTTAGACTTCAGTGCGGGTTTTGACATTATCGATCATAGTCTGCTGCTGGAAAAAGGTATGTGTTATGGCTGCTATATTGTGAATAAAGAGTTACCTGTCTAACAGAACATAGAGGGTGTTCTTTAATGTAAGCCTCTCCAACATAATCCAGGTAGAAATCAGGAATTCCCCAAGGCTGCTGTCTAGGCCCATTACTTTTTTCAAATCTTTACTAGCGACATACCTCTGGCTTTGAGTAAAGCCAGTGTGTCTATGTATGTGGATGACTCAACACTATACACAGCCACTACAGTGACTGAAACACTTAACAAAGAGCTGCAGTTAGTGTCCGACTGGGTGGCAAGGAATAAGTTCATCCTAAATATTTCTAAAACTCAAAGCATTGTATTTGGGACAAATCAATCACTCAACCCTAAACCTAAACTAAATATTGTAATAAATAAAGTGGAAATTGAGCAAGGTGACTAAACTGCTCAGAGTAACCCTGGATTGTAAACTGTGATGGTAAAAACATAGATACAACAGTAGCTAAGATGGGGAGAAGTCTGTCCATAATAAAGCGCTGCTCTATCTTCTTTACAACACTATCAACAAGGCAGGTCCTACAGGCTCTAGTTTTGTCGCACCAGGACTACTGTTCATTCGTG
Organism: Oncorhynchus mykiss; assembly: GCF_057628025.1. Classification (NCBI taxonomy): domain Eukaryota; kingdom Metazoa; phylum Chordata; class Actinopteri; order Salmoniformes; family Salmonidae; genus Oncorhynchus; species Oncorhynchus mykiss. The sequence goes on along the minus strand of NC_143046.1, from coordinate 59,056,784 downwards.
TAGACAGGTGCCACAAAGAGGGACTGTCAACGGCTGGCCCTTGGATGTACACAGAGAGGAAAATTAATAATATGCATGTCAATCTCTCCTGGCTCAAAGTGGAGTAGAGATTGACTTCATCACTTCTTGTATTTGTGAGAGGTATTGACATGTTGAAAGCACTGAGCCGTCTGTTTAAATGACTAGCACAAAGCTCAGACACCCATGCATACCCCACAAGACATGCCACCAGAGGTCTCTTCACAGTCCCCAAGTCCAGAACAAACTACGGGAGGAGCACAGTACTACACAGAGCCACGACTACAAGGAACACTATTCCACATCAGGTAACTCACGCCAGCAGTAGAATCAGATTTAAAAAAACAGATTAAAAAAAATACACCTTATGGAACAGCGGGGACTGTGAAGCAACACAAACATATGCACACACACGATAACATAGGCACTATACACCCACGTACACATGGATTTTGTGTTGTAGATATATTGTAGTGGAGTAAGTGCCAGAGGGCACACAGCGTGTTGTGGAATCTGTTATGAATGCATTGTAATGTTTTTAAAATGGTATAACTGCCAAATTTTGCCAGACCCCAGAAAGAGGAGCTGCTGCCTTTATGGGGATCCATAATAAATACAAAATCCCCAAGTCCCCACAAGGATAGTAAAACAAGGAAAATTCTCCCTCATGGGGACATTTTCCACATCCCCACAAGGACAAGGCTATTTTAAACTTAGGGGTTAGGGTCAAGTTTAGAATTAAGTTAAGGCTATGGGGTTCTTGATTCGATTTAGATTCTTTAACCTTTGTTTAACTTGGCACGTCATTTAAGAACAAATTCTTATTTACAATGAAGGCCTACCGGGGAACAGTGGGTTAACTGCCTTGTTCAGGGGCAGAACGACAGATTTTTACCTTGTCAGCTCTGGGATTCGATCCAGCATTTCTGTTACTAGCCCAACGCTCTAACCAATAGGCTACCTGCCGGGTTAGGGTTATGGGAAGGGTAAATTTGATTTTGAATGGAAATTAATTTTAGATCCCAACAAGGATAGAAGAACAAAATGCGTGTGAATGCGTAGTGGTTCTGCCCTCACAGGTTTAGTGTGTGCATCTGTGCTAGCCTCCACAGTAGAGTGCAGCTGTTGGATGTCAGTGTAGAGCTGGAGCAGTTTCAGCTGGGAGGAACACAACTGGAGCAATGCTTCATCTACCACCTCAGGGTCTGCAGGGACAACACACACACACATTTGTACAAAAAACATGGTTTTGATATTAATTCTCAATGAATGTCCAGAAACGCACAGTACCTTTCCCCCTGAGACTGGCCAGTAAGAGTCGGGTGATGTTGGTCAGACAGGAGACTGGAGCATTTTTATTGGCTAGCAGAGACTCCAGGGCCTAAAGGACAGGACAGAGAGCAGCAAGTAATAAGAAACGACATTCCCTGGGTGTGCTGACCCCCCCTCTGTGTCTGAGTGTGTGTGTGCTCGTTGACCTGTTTCTTAATGGCAGGGTGTTTGATGTCCAGCAGTACACGCTGGGCCTCGCTCTCCAGGTAATCTGAGGAGAGAAGGTCAAAGGTAAGAAGGAGCTCGTCGTTTGCCCTGTCGAAATATTTCTGTTAAGGGCTTCCTTCAACCTCTTCATGTTCCCCCTCCATCTCACCTGGTTCCAACTCTCTGCTCTTCAGTAGTGTGGTCAGTCTCTTCAGCAGGTGCAGATCCTTTGCTCTCTCACTCTTCTTATCACTGAAACAGGAGTCAACGCTGTTTTGCGTGTGTATCTTTGCCATGTATGACAATCGAGAGACCACAGTGTTCGAAATAGCTTTTCACGTTCAAATAATTGTACCCCTGATACAAAGTGTGTGTATGTACTCACCTAAGGGCCAGATGGAAGGGGACAGTGACAGTGCGTAGTGCTCCAGTAGCAGGGTCGAACAGACACACCTGCTGTGTGTGGAGCTGCCAGCCTTGACTGGTCACACTGTTCACCCCCATCAGCCGGTAGCCTGCATACAGCAACCTGACACACACACAAGAGAAGGGAATGGTTACTGGTTACAACTGCTTTAAATCAGAACTGTGTGTTTGTGTGTGTGTGTGTACCTGCAGTGTTTCCCGACAGTGAAGGCTCCTACTCGGGGGCCCTGCTGTGTGCCCCACACCTCCAGGATGCCTCTCCTGGGGGCGTAGATGACCAGGAACTGAGCATGGCGCCGTGGGAGGGGTGCGGACGGGGAGGATTCGCCCCTCCCCTCAGACACCTGCACCCAACCCAGCTGGGCGTCCCGGTAGCCTGGGGCAGGAGACAGTCAGAATTAGATTAGAACTAGATGTATAACCAGGGCCTTTCTCCAATTCAACAAAAACTAAACCCTACACAATGTCTGCTGTCTTTATAATAAACCAAAAAAACTCATGTTACTGTTGAGTGTCAAAGGGAAACTCTATTTCTCTCCCTCTCACCCTTCCACATGCGGATGGCGATGCCTCTCCCCACGTCGAGCAGCATGACCCTGCCAAAGTCGTCCGTGACCCCAGCCAGAGTGTTACAGGGGGACAGACAGATGGACTCCCCATGACGCCGTGAGTCTGGGAGACCAAACCTGGGGCCGGGACAGAGAGGAAGGACAGGGTGAGGATGGGCTAGGTAATCAGTTCACTTAGAAATGGAAAACAAGCCGATTGATTCATTTGTAAGTGAAAGTGGTAAGGTAACTAGGCAAGTTGACTGTGTCAGTAAATGTGCAGAAGAAACTATTTCCTAGTTCTTCTAATAAGAGGGACGTGTTGTCACCTGACTGCCAGGGGCGTGGCCGGTTCCACCTTGGGCTTCTGTTTCTGAGTTGGCTCCTCCTCATTCTGTTTCTTCCACCCCAGCCACCCACTGAGAGACAGCGAGAGAGAGAGAGAAAATTAGATGGAAGAGAAAGGGTACAGAGGCAATGCAGAAGAAAGAGTGAGAAGAGACGGAAGGGAAAGGAGAGGAAAAATACACGGCAAACCAAATGCATAGACGGAGCCCTGAGCTGGAGGAAATCGTAGATATTTAAACTCATGGTTATAAGCAGAATCATAGCACCCACCCCCCGTGAGGGTATTGACAATCATACCGTGGGTATTTCAAAATACCCCGGGAAACATGGTATACCGCCCGAGCCTAACATTCACTGAGAAATACACACCTGGCGGCGGTGAATAAGGCCGATGTGAGTTTGCTGGCCACAGCCAGAGCAACGTGGGAGAGGAGAGGCTGAGAGCTGCCCTAGAGGGAGGGAGAGAGAATAGGAGAGTCAGGAATCCCTGCTACTGGTCTGAACAAATGCAGACTGTTTTCTTAGCCAATAATAACTACGATTTTCTCTCAGAGATAAATAGACATGTGTGAGGTGAGAAAATGATGGACAGCAGCCAGACACAAACACACACCTCTATGGCATAGTAAAAGCCTGTGTAGGGTCCTCCCCCCACAGTTATGTACTGACTCATGGCGGGGAGGCTGCCCTTCACAGAGGCATGGAAACCCCCCAGGATAGACGCATTCCTCATCTGGTCAAACACACACAGGGTCATTATACCTGTGTAGTGAGGTACAGAAAGAGAGCACAGTTAGACTGGAGAACATAGCTACACTTTCACTCAACCAGTATCCATCCAATCGATTCTTCATGATCTTCTCCCCCATTCTTCTCCACTCCCTGTCCTCCTTCCCCCTCCAGCCCCCCCACTCCCTGTCCTCCTCCTTCCCTCTCCAGCCCCCCCCACTTCCTGCCCTCCTTCCCCTCCCACTCCCTGTCCTCCTTCCCCCTCCAGCCCCCCCACTCCCTGTCCGTCCCCGTCCTCCTTCCCTCCCCCCCACTCCGTGTCCGTCCACCTGTCCTCCTTCCCCCTCCAGCCCCCCCCCCCCACTCCCTGTCCGTCCCCATCCTCCTTCCCCCTCCTGTCCTCCCAATCCCTGTCCCGCCCCCTGTCCTCCGTCCCCCTCCAGCCCTGTCCGTCCCCCTGTCCTCCGTCCCCCTCCAGCCCTCCCACTCCCTGTCCGTCCCCCTGCCCTCCTTCCCCCTCCAGCCCTCCCACTCCCTGTCCGTCCCCCTGCCCTCCTTCCCCCTCCAGCCCTCCCACTCCCTGTCCGTCCCCCTGCCCTCCTTCCCCCTCCAGCCCTCCCACTCCCTGTCCGTCCCCCTGTCCTCCTTCCCCCTCCAGCCCTCCCACTCCCTGTCCGTCCCCCTGTCCTCCTTCCCCCCCTGTCCGTCCCCCTGTCCTCCTTCCCCCTCCAGCCCTCCTTCCCCCCCTGTCCGTCCCCCTGTCCTCCTTCCCCCTCCAGCCCTCCCACTCCCTGTCCGTCCCCCTGTCCTCCTTCCCCCTCCAGCCCTCCCACTCCCTGTCCGTCCCCCTGTCCTCCTTCCCCCTCCAGCCCTCCCACTCCCTGTCCGTCCCCCTGTCCTCCTTCCCCCTCCAGCCCTCCCACTCCCTGTCCGTCCCCCTGTCCTCCTTACCCCTCCAGCCCTCCCACTCCCTGTCCGTCCCCCTGTCCTCCTTCCCCCTCCAGCCCTCCCACTCCCTGTCCGTCCCCCTGTCCTCCTTCCCCCTCCAGCCCTCCCACTCCCTGTCCGTCCCCCTGTCCTCCTTCCCCCTCCAGCCCTCCCACTCCCTGTCCGTCCCCCCTCCCACTCCCTGTACCCATCCATCCATCCAACCCGCCCTCCTGTCTCTCACCCACGCTGCTGTGGTCTACGATAGCATCCATGTCCTGTAGACCCCACTTCTTATAGGCCAGAGGAGGAGGCTGGACAACCTCACTGCCTGCTGCTGCCGCTGGGGAGGGGAGAAAGAAGACATGCACATACAAAGTTAAGAATAATGACAAAGGAAAGGGTTTTGGAGGAAGAGAGGGTAGACAGAGAGAAAGAGGAGATGAGGAAAAGAGTTGAGTAAATGGTATGGAATTCCAGTATACTGTATATCACCTCAAGCTACCATACACGAAATATACAAAACACACTACAGGTACTATGCTAAGTGTCAAAGACTAGCTTGTGTGCGCGTGTCAGTACCTGCATCCTTTCTGGCGAAACCAGCCAGCAAATAGAGAAGATGGTTCTATTAAAACATTGGACTTCTTTGAATTTTTGCATTGACATTTCAGAAGAAAAAGAAAAATATCAAAATAACAAATAACTAAAGAGCAACATTACAATAACAGTAACGAGGCTATATACAAGGGGTACCAGAGGAACAGGTTAGTTGAGGTTATTGAGGTAATATGTAAATGTAGGAAGAGGTAACGTGACTATGCATAGATAATAAACACAGAGTAGCAGCAATATAAAAATGGGGGTGGGGTGGGGGGGGTCAATGCAAATAGTCCGAGTAGCCATTTGATTAGTTATGGCTTGGGGGTAGAAGCTGTTAAGAAGCCTTTTGGACCTAGATTTGGCATTTCAGTACCGCTTGCCGTGTGGTAGCAGAGAGAACAGTCTATGACTAGGGAGGCTGGAGCTTTTGGCAATTTTTAGGGCCTTCCTCTGACACCGCCTGGTATAGAGGTCCTGGATGGCAGGAAGCTTGGCCCCAGTGATGTACTGGGCTGTACGCACTACCCTCTGTACAGCTGTTTGAAGCTAGTGGACCAAAACCGAAAGTAACTTCACATGAGCTTTAAAAAGCTGTAAAAATTATATATATTTTTTATTGAAAATATATTTCACAGAGATTTACATGGCACAATGATAAACTGAAATTGAGCGAACAGTGTAGAATTTTTGCAACCAGGAAATTACTTTGCAATTTCCACTAGATAACACAGTCTCAAAGTCAGAACAGCTTTCCCAATTTGACAACAGATGCCTCTCCGGCGGCAGAAATCAATAGGAGAATACCACAGCCAATCACAACACTGGGTAATAATGTGAAACACTATCATTACACTACTAGCAACAGATATATTATGGATATTTTCTGAAATGACAATGCAAACAGACGCGCTTATCCATAGCACCATTAATGCATTACTAAAACTAGCTTTACAACTACTACTACCATACCTGTCCTGCTACTATAGTACTTTAACAAACAGACACAAAAACACACACACACATGCAGCAGTACCTCGTGCCACCTGGTTTCTGCAGGCCCGTAGAGACTGGAAGAGACTGAAGCCGTCGATGGTGACCAGGGCTGCTGGGTAAAGGATACTCAGCTCCTCATGCTGACACAGAGACAAAGAGAGAGACTCACAAATACAAAGTGTCACCAAGAGAATCTTGGTCTCCAGGCCCAGACAGCAGTCAGTGTTTTGACGTGTGCCATAGTCGTACCTGCTCGGTGACACCGGGGTGGCGGGGGATCTCATAAGTGCGACACTTGAGCCTCAGGACAGGGTCCTCATTCAACAGCTGGGCTAGGAGTAGGACCCCACTCTGACAAAACACACACCACCGTTAGATTAACACCAGCCAGACTCCTGATGATATTCTGCCTTCCGGGTCACAGAAGTAAATGCTGCTATACCTCGGTGTAGAAGCGTACATAGCCAGATGAGAAGCCCACGACAATACATGTCCAGTCTGGTCGACCCGTGGAACTCCTGAACGCAGACGGAGAGAAGGTTAATACTCATCAATAGAACAAACTTAAGATACACACTGATATGTGCACAGAAGTGAACACACATGGGATGGACACATTAGGTGGCTTACCTCTTCTGGCTGGCCAAAGGTATACAGATGACGTTGCTCACACTCTCCCTGTAGAGAGACGCACAGTGAATTTGGAATCATGTCTTCTTTCTGTGTCCTTTCCTCTCCTCACATTCCTCTTTCATCCACCCGTGTTTCTTCCCCAACTCCCTCATCCCCCTGTCTCATCCATCCACCCCCATGTTTCTTCCCCTCCTCCCTCTCGTCCCCCGGGTTCTACCACCCCTCCTCGCACTGTTCTCTCACCCCTCGTTGATGCTGAGAGTTCCACTCCAGGACACAGCCAGCGTCATCCCCTCTCTGCCTCCGTCATCTGTTTGCCACCTTGCTGTCGGAGACGAGAGAAAAAGGCAACACACCCCCCCACACAATCAACAGCAGTGTGTCTGTGTCATGTCTGTGCATGTGCATGTGCGCGTGTGTGTGTGTACATTAAACGTGAGCGTCTGTGTTTTGGGAGACATACCTGAGAGAAACACAGCCTTGCTGCCTTTGGCGACGACCATCAGGTCTGAGCAGGGAGACAGAGACACCACACAGTCCTGCAGCCAGGGGGCGCTGACTGCTGCAGTGTCCTCCTCCACCCCCTGAGGAACACACCACAACAGGACCAATCCTCAGAGATCACAGATGGCTATGGAAGAGTGCTATCTGATTTTTGTGCACAGGACAAAAGGCATAATGAAGGATGTTTAGGGATTTTTCTGCCATTGTAATCGTTGGGCGGGTCGTCTAAGCGTTTTTTTTGTTTGTTTTTTGTCCAAACAGTGAAATAATAAACATTTGGGATGGAAAAACGCTTTCAGTGTATACTTAAACAACTAAAACCAGATATAAACTATGTATACCCATCTAGTACTGGGTCAGGCCACCCTTTTGCAGCCAGAACATAATTAATTATTTGGGGCTTGGAAACATTGCTCAATTGGTATCAAGGGGCCTAACGTGTGCCAGGAAAACATTCCCCACATCATTACACCCCCGAGTACCATTGACACCAGACAGGATGGGTCCATGGACTCATGATGCTTACTTCAAATCCTGACTGCCATCAGCATAACGCAACAGGAAATAGGATTTGCCAGACCAGGCAATGTTTTTCCACTCCTAAATTGTCCAGTCTTGGTGATCGGGTGCCCACTGAAGCCAGTTCTTCTTGTTTTTAGCTGATAGAAGTGGAACCCAGTGTAGTCGTTAGCCCATCTGTGACAAGGACTGACGAGTTCCGAGATGCTGTTCTGCACACCACTGTTGTTCCGCACCGTTATTTGCCTGTTTGTGGCCCGCCTGTTAGCTTGCACAATTCTTGCCATTCTCCTTTGACCTTTCATCAACAAGCCGTTTTCGCGCCCCCACAAGACTGCCGTGGGCTGGATGTTTTTTTGTTTCAAGCACCATTCTCGGTAAACCCTAGACAACTGTCGTGCGTGACAAGCCCGGGAGGCCAGACGTTTCTGAGATATCGGTGCTGCCTTGCACAGACGATCATACCACACTCAGTCGCTTAGGTGACTTGTTTTGCCCATTCTAATGTCAATCAAAAAGTAACTGAATGCCTGTCTGCCTGCTTTATATAGCAAGCCACAGCCACGTGACTCACTGTCTGTAGGAGTGAAACGTTTTCGTGAACAGGGTGGTGTACCTAATAAACCGCTTGAGGGAGTGTATTATTTAAAATAATATAATCTTCGAGAACTAACAATCACCAAAATAAAATCTAGACAGGCAGTGAAAATGCCCAAAACAATACATTTAGTAGTATTGCTTTTGTTATTATGTTTGAGTAAATGAACACAGCCTTCTGTTACAAAATGCATAGAATTGCAGGAAATTAGCTTTAAAACTGCAACATTTTCTCTCAGTTCCATGGCAAAGTGTGTAGAATTGCAGGAAATTAGCTTTAAAACTGCTAAACTGGTCTCTACACCGCCAAGATGGGGGCTTCTAAAATCTTCCCTACAATTTAGCTGCACCGCCTGGCAGACCAAGGCCATTGCCCTTTTTGATCCAGAACAACCCTGATGTTATTTTATAAGAAAGACTACTGGGAGAGAGCTGGACAGAAGGAGAGTGTTGGAGACGTTTTGGCCTGTTTATGTGTTGCGTATACAGTTGAAGTCGGAAGTTTACATACAGCTTAGCAAAATACATTTAAATTCACAATTTTCACAATTCCTGACATTTAATCCTAATAAAAATTCCCTGTCCAAGGTCAGTTAGGATCACCACTTTATTTTAAGAATGTGAAATGTCAGAATAATAGTAGAGAGAAGTATTTATTTCAGTTTTTATTTCTTTCATCACATTCCCAGTGGGTCAGAAGTTTTACACACACTCAATTAGTATTTGGTAGCAACGCCTTTAAATTGTTTAACATGGGTCAAACGTTTTGGGAAGCCTTCCACAAGTTTCCCACAATAAGTTGGGTGGATTTTGGCCCATTCCTCCTGACAGAGCTAGTGTAACTGAGTCAGGTTTGTAGGCCTCCTTGCTCGCACACACTTTTTCAGTTCTGTCCACAAATTTTCTATAGGATTGAGGTCAGAGCCTGGTGATGGCCACTCCAATACCTTGACTTTGTTGTCGTTAAGCCATTTTGCAACAACTTTGGAAGTATGCTTGGAGTCATTGTCCATTTGGAAGACCCATTTGCGACCAAGCTTTAACTTCCTGACTGAGGTCTTGAGATGTTGCTTCAATATATCCACATAATTTTCCTACCTCATGATGCCATCTATTTTGTGAAGTGCACCAGTCCCTTCTGCAGCAAAGCACCCCCACAACATGCTGCCAACCCTGAGCTTCACGGTTGGGATGGTGTTCTTCTGCTTGCAAGCCTCCCTCTTTTTCCTCCAGACATAACGATGGTCATTATGGCCAAACAGTTCCATTTTTGTTTCATCTGACTAGAGGACTTTTCTCCATGTGCAGTTGCAAACCATAGTCTGGCTTTTTTATGGCGGTTTTGGAGCAGTGGCTTCTTCCTTGCTGAGCAGCCTTTCAGGTTATGTCGATATAGGACTCGTTTACTGTGGATATAGATACTTTTGTACCTGTTTCCTCCAGCATCTTCACAAGGTCCTTTGCTATTGTTCTGGGATTGATTTGCACTTTCGCACCAAAGTACATTCATCTCTAGGAGACAGAATGTGCCTCCTTCCTGAGCGGTATGACGGCTGCGTGGTCCCATGGTGTTAATACTTGCGTACTATTGTTTGTACAGATGAACGTGGTACTTTCAGGCGTTTGGAAAGCGCAGGTGACCTGGAAGGGTTAGCGCAGGTGACCTGGAAGGGTTAGCGCAGGTGACCGGGAAGGGTTAGCGCAGGTGACCGGGAAGGGTTAGCGCAGGTGACCGGGAAGGGTTAGCGCAGGTGACCGGGAAGGGTTAGCGCAGGTGGCCTGGAAGGGTTAGCGCTGGTGGCCTGGAAGGGTTAGCGCTGGTGGCCTGGAAGGGTTAGCGCTGGTGGCCTGGAAGGGTTAGCGCTGGTGGCCTGGAAGGGTTAGCGCAGGTGGCCTGGAAGGGTTAGCGCAGGTGGCCTGGAAGGGTTAGCGCAGGTGGCCTGGAAGGGTTAGCGCAGGTGGCCTGGAAGGGTTAGCGCAGGTGGCCTGGAAGGGTTAGCGCAGGTGGCCTGGAAGGGTTAGCGCAGGTGGCCGGGAAGGGTTAGCGCAGGTGAGAGGAGAGCACGTACAGTTCTTACCGTATCACAGATACAGCTTATAGAATGCATCTCTGCACCTTTAGTATAGGAATGTGTTTAAGCTATTTATATATGCGCAATAAATTGGAACTTCAGCCAAAAAGATTAACGTTTGGAAACCTGATTTGAGGACATGTTATGGATAGCTCTCTCCTGTGCCAGTGGCTTCTCATAGGGAATCGCCACTACAGAGAACAAGAGTGTAAGAGACAGACAAACTGACCGTGGTTTCCCCACTTCCAACTTCTTTGGCCTCAGGGTTATCCCATGACCCCCAGTTGGAGTCGTCCCAGGCCAGCTCATTCTCTGAGGGTGAGAAAGGAAATCACAGATTATTTGAAGGTGCAATCTAGAATCAATTGTCAGTTTTAAAAGCTATAAAGGCTATAAAGTTGAACATTTATTCAGACCAGGTGATGATACACACACACACTTGTACAACATATTTCAAACTAGTGGGGTCACACTAACAGAGAAAGCAGAGAGAGAGAGAAGAGCATGAAGGACAAGAGAATTCCCTTGACCCAAGAGAGAAAATGGATGAAGTTAGAGATGCTATAAATATCAATGAGTGGGAGGAGAGCTATTGACAGAACTCATATTGACAGCCAAGGAGACGCCTGTTGCTATGGTCTTACTGAAACATGCATGCACACAGGCTCAGGGTTAAGAGCATGCATGTGGATTGTGTGTGTGTCTTCTTTTGTCCAGTATCATGCAGTAATCTGTTCCGATGCCCTCCTGTAGGATGACTCATTGCATACGACAAAGGGCAAAACTCCCCTCCTCCCCCTTTCCATCCCTGTCTGCATCCCGCTGTCACTGCGGAGCGAAGCAACTCTCCGGCTCACCATCACTACACCTTGCGCATATTAACTGCTATAATCTCTAATTATATTATTCATTATGTGACAGGCCAAGGATTTAAAGAGATGCATTGTTTACATTCCGTGCCCCTGGCATTTCTAACATCTAGAACACGAACAAAAAGTGCGACTTCGAGAGCTGGCAAATTCTGCAGACACGAGACGATAGGCGACTTCGCCCATAGCTAAAACATTAACGTTTGCAGTCTCTTTTTGAAAAGCAAGCACACAAATTGGTCATAAACAGCAACTTCTCTCTCCCAGAGCTGAGCGTTAGCTACCTCCTTTCTTGTCCGCCGATGAATTGTTGTTTTGCTGGCTCTGGAACAAGAACTCCCGGACTGCTTTGAGTTCTTGGACCCGACAGTACTCGAACAGGCAGCAGGACATTTCGATGCAGCCCCGACCAGAACGGATACAGGGAATTAGCCAGCTAGGCTAGCTAGCAGCTACAGTCCAACAGGGGGTAAACAACGTTGCAGTATGATTAAGTTTTCGCTAATCTATACAATAAACAAGACTAGAGTCCTCGGCGATACGTTGTGTTGATATCTGTAACGTTCCCAGGAATATCGGTAGAAAATGAAGTGTACAGGCTGTTGCTGTCAGTGGTTTTCGTTACTATTTGCACCGTTTCCACTCTTTACTTTAAGTGTTTTGGTGACGACACATACGGTTGTGAAACAGGCAAGAATAACTTAACACTTTCGGGTCACGGATTTTTGGAATAGGCTACTTCAGAATAAGAGTCCCGTCCTGTATGATTTGTAAATTGATAATTAGGTTTAAAAAATGATGGAAAATGTGCACAATTATCATGATACATTTTGTACACGTTATCATACAAACAATAATGTAAAGTATTTCTATAAGATATTTTGTGATTTTTCTTCTTCTTTTCAAGCCTAAATGGTCAATAATGTTTTGTTGTGTGTGTAGGTCTACTCCTATAATGTATTATTTTACAAAAAACATTGAAGTTTTGAAACTGCAGTAAAAGTGTAGTAACTGCAGTCAACTGTGGTATTTTGGATGCAGTAATTGCAGAATAACTGCAGTTACACTGCATAATTACTGTAGTAAAAAAACAGTGTTATTTTGGATGCAGTATTTGCAGCATACTGCAGTTAAACGGCACTCTAACTGCAATTTTTGTTTGTGGGGGATCAGCTTTAATGCAGTATGTTTTTCATATTGGATGTACATAGGCCTTTGGCACCGTAAACAATTTCCTGTACATTGTGTTAAATTAAAAAGGGTGATCCACTCTACTCAGGAACCCAATCAGAATAGTTTTTTTTTCATATGAGACCGATAGGTTATATTTACACAAATACATGTTCCACAATGGAGAACTTTTCAATTGAAGTGCAGTTTTCATAAGATAGGAAGGAAAGGAAATAAGGAAGGAAATAAACATGATTAAAAGATAAACGTATTACCGTTTTGTTTTATGAAGTTAGAGCAATTTCCTCAAGTATGTGGTACATTTTCACAAGTCTAAGCACAGAAACCTAAACAGATCATTAAAATGTTAAGCACGTTAAGCAAACGTTAAGCACAACAATTCACTTAACACTGATCATTTTGTGGCCATTAAAGAGTAGCAAATCAGTTGAAATGCAGTACATTTTGCATATTTAACTCTGGACATATGGTTTGTTGCATTGTATTGTGTTGTAACATACAGTTAGATACCTGCAATGACTGGGAAGGTATAAGAGAGTTGATTGTGTGTGATATACAGTGCCTTGCGAAAGTAGTCGGCCCCCTTGAACTTTGCGACCTTTTGCCACATTTCAGGCTTCAAACATAAAGATATAAAACTGTATTTTTTTGTGAAGAATCAACAACAAGTGGGACACAATCATGAAGTGGAACGACATTTATTGGATATTTCAAACTTTTTTAACAAATCAAAAACTGAAAAATTGGGCGTGCAAAATTATTCAGCCCCCTTAAGTTAATACTTTGTAGCGCCACCTTTTGCAGCGAATACAGCTGTAAGTCGCCTGGGGTATGTCTCTATCAGTTTTGCACATCGAGAGACTGACATTTTTTCCCATTCCTCCTTGCAAAACAGCTCGAGCTCAGTGAGGTTGGATGGAGAGCATTTGTGAACAGCAGTTTTCAGTTCTTTCCACAGATTCTCGATTGGATTCAGGTCTGGACTTTGACTTGGCCATTCTAACACCTGGATATGTTTATTTTTGAACCATTCCATTGTAGATTTTGCTTTATGTTTTGGATCATTGTCTTGTTGGTAGACAAATCTCCGTCCCAGTCTCAGGTCTTTTGCAGACTCCATCAGGTTCTCTTCCAGAATGGTCCTGTATTTGGCTCCATCCATCTTCCCATCAATTTTAACCATCTTCCCTGTCCCTGCTGAAGAAAAGCAGGTCCAAACCATGATGCTGCCACCACCATGTTTGACAGTGGGGATGGTGTGTTCAGCTGTGTTGCTTTTACGCCAAACATAACGTTTTGCATTGTTGCCAAAAAGTTCAATTTTGGTTTCATCTGACCAGAGCACCTTCTTCCACATGTTTGGTGTGTCTCCCAGGTGGCTTGTGGCAAACTTTAAACGACACTTTTTATGGATATCTTTAAGAAATGGCTTTCTTCTTGCCACTCTTCCATAAATGCCAGATTTGTGCAATATACGACTGATTGTTGTCCTATGGACAGAGTCTCCCACCTCAGCTGTAGATCTCTGCAGTTCATCCAGCCTGCCTGGTGTGTTCCTTGTTCTTCATGATGCTCTCTGCGCTTTTAACGGACCTCTGAGACAGTCACAGTGCAGGTGCATTTATACAGAGACTTGATTACACACAGGTGGATTGTATTTATCATCATTAGTCATTTAGGTCAACGTTGGATCATTCAGAGATCCTCACTGAACTTCTGGAGAGAGTTTGCTGCACTGAAAGTAAAGGGGCTGAATAATTTTGCACGGCCAATTTCGTTCCACTTCATGATTGTGTCCCTGTGTCCCACTTGTTGTTGATTCTTCACAAAAAAGACAGTTTTATGTCTTTATGTTTGAAGCCTGAAATGTGGCAAAAGGTCGCAAAGTTCAAGGGGGCCGAATACTTTCGCAAGGCACTGTATGTAGGTATCTGTATTATACCCTATTGCTAGTGCCTTCAGATGTATTCAGACCCCTTGACTTTTTCCACATTTTGTTATGTTACAGCCTTATTCTAAAATGGATTTTAAAAATAAATCCTCAGCCATCTACAGACAATACCATATAACGACAAAGCGAAAACCGCTTTTTAGAAATGTTTGCAAATTTATTTCAAAATATAAAACAGAAATAAGCACTCAGACTCTTTGCTATGAGACTCAATTTTTTTATTTTACCTTTATTCATCCAGGTAGGCCAGTTGAGAACAAGTTCTCATTTACAACTGTGACCTGGCCAAGATAAAGCGAAGCAGTGTGACAAAAACAACAACACAGTTACACATAAACAAACGTAATGCCAATAACACAAAAGAAAAGAAAAATAGAAAAATCTATGTACAGTGTGTGCAAATGTAGAAGAGTAGGGAGGTAAGGCAAGAAATAGGCCATAGAGGCAAAAATAATTACAATTTAGCATTAACACTGGAGTGATAGATGTGCAGATGATGATGTGCAAGTAGAGATACTAGGGTGCAAAAGAGCAAGAGTGTAAGTAATAATATGGGGATGAGGTAGTTGGGTGTGCTACTTACAGATTGGCTGTGTACAGGTACAGTGATCAGTAAGGTGCTTTGACAGCTGATGCTTAGAGAGGGAGATATAAGACTCCAGCTTCAGAGATTTTTGCAATTCATTCCTGTCATTGGCAGCAGAGAACTGGAAGGAAAGGCGGCCAAAGGAAGTTTTGGCTTTGGGGATGACCAGTGAAATATACCTGCTAGAGCTTGTGCTATGGGTGGGTGTTGCTATGGTGACCAGTGAGCTGAGATTTTATTTTATTTTATTTTATTAGGATCTCTTTTAGTCCCCATTTGGACTAATCTTCCAAGTGTCCTTAACATTAAAATACAATTTATAATACAAACACACTTTCACATATAACACACTATTACAAACATACATAATACCCAATAAATACTCAATCTAAAAAAATATTGATTCTTCATCTACTATAGTCCCACAACATTTCTATATACTATCTTTAAATTGTTTTAAAATAATGTTTAAACTTGTATATTGAAAGGTTTGTAGTTTGCTCAGTTAATTTATTCAATTTCTTTATTGCTCTAAATCGAAATGTTATTTTGCCCATTTCTTTTTTCTGTCTGGATAATACATAGATGGTGGACAATCTGTTCCTAGTATTTACGGAATGTCTGTCTCTTACCAACTGAATACCATTGTGAATAGAACTTGGCCATTTTAAATGATGTATATTATAAAATAAGATAAGCATGTTTTTTCAATTATCTTGTTGATTGATGACCAACCAAGAACACTGCGCATGACTGCAACAGAAGAACCATATCTCCGCCTTAAAACAATCCTTGCTGCTTTATGCTGTGCATTCTGCAGCCTCCTAACTTCACTAGATGATGCATTTCCCCAGACCACCGAACAATAGTTCACTTGACTGTCAACCAATGCCTGTGTTATTTGCTGAAGGATTTTCCCTGGTAAATATTTAGCTATCCTTCTGATTATGCATGCTGTTTTAATATTTTTTTTTACATAGATGAGACGACCATGATAAGCAGTTGTCTAGCTGCACTCCCAGTAGTTTGGTTTCTGCCACTTCTTCAATTTGTACTCCTCCCATACTTAATTGTATCCCATGCTGTTTTGGCCTTTTCCTAGTTGAACAGACCAACATAACTTTGGTTTTCTTGGTGTTTAAAGCAAGTTTGTTTTGGCAAACCCATTTCCTGATAATCTCCAAATCTCCTTGCAAAGCTTGCTGTACCTATTGAACCGATTGTCTTGCTGCATAAATTGTAGTATCATCTGCAAATATAGTAGCTTGAGTTTCAACCAAGGCATAGGGAAGGTCGTTGGTGTATATTAAGTAGAGGTGGCCCAAGGCAGCTGCCCTGCAGTATTCCACAGTTTAACACATTAGGGGAAGAAAATTAACCATTGATATAGGTGGACTGTTTCCTGTCAGTTAGATATGACTGTACCCAATTCAATGCTACCTCCTTAAAACCATAATGCATTAATTTTGTCAAAATAATTTCATAATCCACTAAATCAAATGCTGCACTGAAATCTAAAAATAGTACACCTACAAACCTGCCATTATCCATAGCATTGAGCCACTGGTCAGTCATGTCAACCAATGCAGTGGTAGTGGAATGGTTTTTGCGATAAGCATGCTGATTGGCTGTAATCAGATCATTCTTTTCCATATACTTCCACATTTGTCTACTCACAATACCCTCCAATATCTTACTGAGTGTAGGGAGTATACTAATTGGTCGACTATTGGCAGGAGTAATGGGTTCTTTGCAGTCTTTCGGAATAGGACACAGTTTTGCATGCTTCCATACATTTGCAAACAACCCCTTTTCCAGTGACCAATTAAATATGTATCTCAGTGGAACTGCATTCTGGGGAGCAGCATAACGAAGCAAAAAATTGTCCATAAGACCATAACCTGTAGATTTACCGTCAGGTAATGACTTCAATAGGTTTAACACCTCCTCCACTGACACCGTTTGTAGACTAAAAGAGCAGATTGTAAGGGTTTTCCTGTGGTGAAGGAGAGGCGGACCAAAACGCAGCGTGGTTATATTGATTCATGTTTAATAAAGAAAGATAAACACGAACACTACAAAACAATAAACGTGGAAAACCAAACACAGCCCTATCTGGTGCAAAACACAGAGACAGGAACAATCACCCACAAAAACACAGTGAAACCCAGGCTACCTAAGTATGATTCTCAATCAGAGTCAAGGATCGGTAGCATAAACAGTTTTACGAGGGTATGTTTGGTGGCATGAGTGAAGGAGGCTTTGTTGCGTAATAGGAAACTGATTCTAGATTTAATTTTGGATTGGAGATGCTGAAATTGAGCTCAGGTGCATCCTCTTTCCATTGATCCTCCTTGAGATGTTTCTATAAATTGATTGGAGTCCACCTGTGGTAAATTATATTGAATGAACATGATTTGGAAAGGCTGTATATATAAGGTCTATCTATATACCAAGCGATGAGGTCAAAGCAATTGTCCGTAGAGCTCCGAGATAGGATTGTGTCGAGAAACAGATCTAGGGAAGGGTACCAAAACACTAACGCAGCATTGAAGGTCCCCAAGAACGCAGTGGCCTCCATTCTTACATGGAATAAGTTTGGAACCACCAAGACTCTTCCTACAGCTGGCCATCCGGCCAAACAGAGCAATTGGAGAGAAGGGCCTTGGTCAGGGAGATGACCAAGTACCCGATGGTCACTATGACAGAGCTCTAGAGTTCCTCTGTGGAGATGGGAGAACCTTCCAGAAGGACAACCATCTTTGCAGCACTCTACCAATCAGGCCTTTATGGTAGAGTGACCAGATGGAAGCCACTCCTCAGTAAAAGGCACATGACAGCCCGCTTGGAGTTTGCAAAAAAGACACCTAAACGACTCAAAGACCATGAGATAAAAGATCCTCTGATCTGATGAGACCAAGTTTGAACTCTTTGGCCTGAATGCCAAGAATGCCAGAGGACCATTATTACTTTAGCATGTTTTAACCACTCCTATAAAAATGATGGATTATCAGATACGCAAGAAGGTCTGATTTTACTATTACTGAAACAAAACCCAGGTGCTAAATATAAAGATCCAGTCCATTTAAAAAAAAAACGGAGGTCCCTTGCACTTCAGTGTTGTGACACAAAAATCCAAGAGAAATGCATAGCGCATAGAATTAAAAAGGTATTGTTGGATATTTATCATTGTAATCAGACAGGTTTTTTACATGGACGATACATTGGAGATAATATAAGACAAGTACTGGAAACAATAGAACACTATGACCAATCTGGGAAACCAGGCCTGGTATTCAAAGCTGACTTTGATAACGTGTGACTGGAATGTAAATGCCTGAAATATGTCAGTATTGGAGAATCTCTTATACAATGGGTTAAAGTTATGTATAGTAACCCTAGGTGTAAAATATTAAATTATGTCTCCTTCTCAGAAAGTATTAAACTGTCAAGAGGAGTAAAACAAGGTTGTCAACTATCGGCACACCTATTTATTATTAAGGCCATCGAAATGTTTGCTATTAATATCAAGGGATTAGATAATCCAGGGCTTAAAAACAAAGGTGTCATTGTTCGTTGATGATTCCAGTTTCTTCTAAATCCACCATTTGGATCCCTCCATAGCCTCATAGAAGATCTAGATCATTTTTCTAACCTCTTGTTTTGCTTAAGGCCCTGCCTACACCTAACGACTTGTTTTTTAAATGATATGAGCAAAAAATATTCAATTTTATTTGGAATGGCAAGAGGACAGATATTATTAAATATTAAAGCATTAGACCTCTCACTAAAGGCTTCCGTCAAGAAAAGCTATACTTACATCCGAATTGGTTCTATAGCAGATTAGTAAGAATGGCTCATCCCATGTTCAAGAATGGCCTTTTTCCCTTTATTCAGATTACAACCTCTAACTTTCGGTTATTTGAAAATGAAATAGTCTCCAAAATATTGCAATTTTTTAAACAAGCCAGAAAAAGTTGTTTGCAATTTCAGTTTAATCCACCAGAAAAGACAGAACAAATATTACAACAAATATTATGGTTAAACTCAAATATAATAATTGATCAAAAAAACGTTTTAGAATGGTATAGTCTTTGTAAATTATATTATAAAAAGGAGTGTTGGAGTTATGTCACACATGTAGCTAATATATGTAAATGTCTGCTCTATCCAAAATTACAACCAACGAATTGCAGCATTACCACAAAAATGGAAGAGGCAAGGGGAAGGGGGAGAAAGTAAGGAACTTGTCCGTCGGCCCTGCATTAGAAAATTGTGATAAATAAGAATGTATACTAGTTTCATTTTAGGACCAACATTTTTACAGCTGTGCTATACAGATTGAAAAATAGCTGTGAAGAGATTTTCGACGTAGCAAAAATCCACAGCTTTTAGTTATTTGACTGTATTTTGTATTTGTTTTGCTTTCAATCTTCAGTAGCTCAATCTTCAAGTCCATGGCTTATTTTTGTGTGAAATGTCGTAATATTTTTTTTGTTTTGATTACATTTTTAATAGCTCTTACATAAAGCATGCCGTGACCATGAAAATTATGTTTTCTGAGGATAGACAAAAATCCAGGGCTTTAGTTTATTGGAATCATTTTTGTTTTGGGGGGATTTCAATTTTCAATTTTCAAATTATACATTCTGAATTGGGGGAGGATGAACAAAATTCCACAGCTTTTATGTGTGAAATGTCATATATATATAAATATATATTATTTTTTTGCACTTGCTTTCAATTTTGAATAGCTCTTACACAAAGTGTGCCATGACTATGAAAAGTATATATTCTGAATTGGGGGAGGATGATCAAAAACCCACAGCTTTTTGTGTCAAATTCTGTATATATGTTTTTTCTTGTGCTTTCAATCTTCAATAGCGCTTGCACAAGCGTACCATGACTATGAAAATTATATTATATACCCTGAATCAGGGGAGCATGGAGACAAATCCACTGCTATTTTTGGTTGTTAAAATATCTTGAATTGTTTTATTTTTTCGCTTTCAATCTTCAATAGCTCTTACACAAAGTGTGCCATTACTATGAACATGATACATTCTGAATCAGGAGAGGATGGACAAAAATCCACGGCATTACCTTAAAAAATTGTTTTTTGTCATTTTTTACAATTATTTTGTGCTTTCAATCTTCAATAGCTCTTACACAAGCATGCCATGACTATGACAATTCTATAATCTGAATTGGGGCAGATGGACCTTATATAGACAGGTGTGTGCCTTTCCTAATCATGCCCAATCAATTGAATTTACCACAGGTGGACTCCAATGGAGTTGTAGAAACACTTTAAGGATGATCAATGGAAACAGGATGCACCTGAGCTCAATTTCGAGTCTCATAGCAAAGGGTCTGAATACTTATGTAAATAAGGTATTTCTGTGTTTTATTTTTAATACATTTGCAAAAATATCTAAAAACCTGTTTTTGCTTTGTCATTATGGGGTATTGTGTGTAGATTGATGAGAAAAAAATGAAATCCATTTTTAGAATAAAGCTGTAACGCAACAAAATTTGGAAAAAGGGAAGGGGTCTGAATACTTTCCGAATGCACTATGTCCAATATGAAGAGTGTAAGTAACATTGTGCAATACAAATGTGTTAATTAACAATGTGATTTAAATTATAAATATAATAACTAATAATATATATATAATTATTTCTATATTAAAATGGTTATTGCTATTAATATTAACAGTTGCATTATACATACTTTTTGTCTGGCCCTCATAACATCATGGTCGCCTAATCCTCCCCAGCTTCCAATTGGCTCACCCCCCCCCCCCCCCCCCCTTCTTTTAAAGCTATTAACTATTGACCTTTGGTGATCAATTCGAAGTCTGCTAACATTTCGTAATACAATTTTACGAATTCCGACCATTTGTATAATTTCATATCGTCATTTCCCGGAACTTTTATTTTGAATCGAAATCGCCGAGGTCACGTCGTTATTTATTGCTAGGTCTTGCTTATTCTTGGTCACTTCTCAGCGGTGTGACACGTACTTTGACACATCGCTAACCATTAAAAAAAAACAGGCAGGTATATACAGAGGCGCTCTCGTGTATGTCGCCCTCTATCGCCCAGGAAGGCAGATGCAACAATAAAAGTGAGCTTTGTTTAAGATCAGCAAAGGTTGACAACCCAATAAATACGCTCACGCACTACAATAATAATCTGTTATATCTATCAGATCTTTGTTGGAGGTGCTCCTCTTTTCAATCTGGGGTTGAGCCTGGGATGTATTTTGAGAGTCCCGCACCGACTGTTGGTAATATGTAATAGTTTACTGTTCTTGAATGCACCCCAAGGCTGGGAACATTCACTGCGCAAACCATGGAACAAACGGCATTTGTTTTTCTGACATTAAACCTATAAAACTCGTACTAATTTGCTATTCACTCCATTGGGTTTTCCACTTCGGTTGTAACAAACTTACTCAGACATAATGCTGATAAACAGCTGTTCATAGTTTATCGCTTTTAATAAAATGTAACTCTTCGTCCTGAGTGTTCGAAACAGCGGCTTGGTCTAGGAACGGACAACCAACTCATACTTCCTGTTCTGATGTATGTTTCAACAGCGAATGGAAACGATTACGGAGGGGTTGTGACATGAAATAACTAGATTTTAACGACAGACAGTACGCTAATACAATATGTTGTTGTTTTCTAGCTTATTGTAAGGAGTCTAAAGCCGTCAAGATGCTTGAGACACCTCCTGGGTATCCATTTGAAGAGATAGAATATGAGGATATAGAAGTTGAAGAGGTAAGTGTCGTATGATAGCTATACATACCAAACCATCAGCCTTCAATGACTGAGAAAATGAAGACAGGCAGGGGTGAGAGAAATCACACTAGCTAGCCTAGTTGAATAGTAGAGAAGTTTAGTTTTGTGTTCATCCATGTAACTTCTGAATGCCCATTTCAACTATGGAGCCAAGATACATATTTCAAAACACCAGCTACAGTATCAATAATAATTTGTAGACTATACAGAAAAGAACGAGACAGACCACCACTCTGAAACATGTCAAATTATAGCCTAGAGGGGAGCCTGTCTGTCCAAGACTCACAGAAGGGACAGAAATGAAAATGCAAGGTCTTCCTTGAAAACATGCTACTAGACTAGAGTTGCAGTGTTTTATGGATGTGTGACATTTGTTTCTCCAGGTTGTTGGCAGAGGAACATTTGGAGTTGTCTTCAAGGCCAAATGGAAAGGCAAAGATGTGGCCATCAAGACCATAGAGAGTGAATCTGAGAGGAAAGCTTTTGTAGTAGAGGTACAGGAACATCCTTGCCTGAAAATCACTTTTTTTTCTGTGTGTGTAAGCCTGGTTTTGGGTATAGTGTATTGTTGAAATGCGTTTGTCTTGTTA
This sequence comes from Oncorhynchus mykiss, assembly GCF_057628025.1. Taxonomy (NCBI): domain Eukaryota; kingdom Metazoa; phylum Chordata; class Actinopteri; order Salmoniformes; family Salmonidae; genus Oncorhynchus; species Oncorhynchus mykiss. Next base: position 59,034,389 of record NC_143046.1, on the reverse strand, counting down.
TCACAATAATGTCCATCCTTTAAAAAAAATACCACTAACATTTATTGACACATTTTAGATTAGGGAGCAGCAGTCAAATTATATCCAATTACAATGGAAATGAAATGTGCGCGCGTGTTTAGATGGTGAGATCCATTTCACTTATCCATGTCTCTTCTTCATCCAGCTCCGCCAGCTTTCCAGAGTAAATCACCCAAATATTGTCAAGCTCTATGGTTCATGTCATAATCCAGTAAGTACATTCAGGAAAGTTGTCTTCTTAGTATGATTTGCCTGGTGTTCAACGATATGCTGTAGTGTCATTATTCCTTTATTAGTTGTTATTATTAGTAGTTATTATTCATTTATTAGGTCTACACTTTTTCGTCTACATTAATTTGACACCAGATTTGCAATCCCATACAGTATGCCTACTGTAAGTGTTTTCCCCTTTTGATCACAATGATTGAAACATTCACATACAGGTCTGTCTTGTTATGGAATACGCTGAAGGTGGCTCTTTATACAATGGTAAGAAATTACTCTTTAACTCTCCACTGACGGCATATCTATTTATTATGGCCATCGAAATGTTAGCTATTAAAATCAGATCCAACAATAATACATAGGGGTGTCATTGTATGCTGACGACTCAAACGTCCTCTTAAATCTGCAATCTGATCCCTCCACAACCTCAGAGGATCTAGATAATTTTTCTGACCTCGAACTAGGATAAGTGTACCATATTACATATTGGATTTAAAAAAAATGCAACTTACATTACCGTGTAGTTTACCAATAAAATGGTCTGTCGGTGATGTGGACACAATCAGTATTCATATGTAGAAAGAAATAAAGGAGCTGCAACACATTTTAACAGAAAGTTGGCAACAATAGATAAGATCTTGCTACCATGGAATGGTAAATACCTATTTGTGGAAAAAATATTAAATTCTTTAGTTATATCCCAGTTTACCTATTTACAGTGGTGGAAAAAAGTCCCCAATTGTCATACTTGAGTTAAAGTAAAGATACGTTAATAGGAAATTACTCAAGTAAAAGTGAAAGTCACCCAGTAAAATACTACTTGAGTAAAAGTCTAAAAGTATTTGGTTTTAAATATACTTAAGTATCAAAAGTAAATGTATTTGCTAAAATGTACTTAAGTATCAAAAGTAAAAGTATAAATCATTTCAAATTCCTTATATTAAGCAAACCAGATGGCACCATTTTTTATTTACGGATAGCCAGGGGCACACTCCAACACTCAGACATAATTTACAAACGAAGCATTTGTGTTTAGTGAGTCCTCCAGATCAGAGGCAGTACATGACCAGAGATGTTCTCTTGACAAGTGCGTGAATTGGACCATTTTCCTGCCCTGCTCAGCATTCAAAATGTAACGAGTACTTTTGGGTGTCAGGGAAAATGCATGGAGTAAAAAGTACAGTATTTTCTTTAGGAATGTAGTGAAGTAAAAAATAGTATAGATACAAAAAAAACGACTTAAGTAGTACTTGAAAGTATTTTTACTCAAGTACTTTACACCACTGTTCAATTAAGAGAATTTCCACACTGCATGATATGGGCAAATCATATAGGACTTATTTTTAACCAAATGTTGCAATTGCGATTTGACTTGCCAATTAGAGCAAGACTGTTGGAATCATGGAAATATGACTATTCTAATTCTATAGTTAGAATATAATAGTGGCTACTTTGAATAACGTGTTGTTTGAGATGACAACAAATTAAAATGCCAGGGAGGAGTTATTGCGACAGGGTAGGAACTAAATTGTTGATAAGTGTTTCCTAGGGGACCTTAAAAGTTTTGGCTACATTGCATGTTTTCTCTTAGCTACTTCATGTTGCTAAAATATAACATTGCTTTGCATATTCCTCTTTGATTTAGAATATACTGTTGCACAAACAACATGCTGATTTTGGTACACACCATCGCTGGTAATCAGTCTCTATTAGCTAGCTACGTTTGCTCTTAGTACATTTATTAGCTAGCTATTAGCATTAGCGGCTAACAATTAGCATCTCACAAGATTTAGGGCAACTTGCTAAGAAAAGACAAACTAGCTGTTTGCTGATGTAAGAAACACAAACTAATAGTGTCATTATAAAACGATAGTGGATTTATATTAAGAAGAAAAGTGAAAACAGCATTGTTGTCAACATTGTTGTATGTGCTGCATTGACCATGCAGACTGAACGAGAGTGTCTCGTGGTTGAGGAACATCAAATGCGCTCCTTGAGTGACAGGGGGCGTGGCTTGGTCTGTGTGGAAAGTGGCATGGAGCGAGAGAGTGGAGAGAGATGAGAAGTAAAACTATAAAAATGGACATTACACACGGCGTATCACATTTAACAAACCAAACATTCAAATACCGGTATAGAAAGTAAAGTAAAAACCCAAACCGGTACCTGCATCAATTCCTGTACATGATTTTCTTTAGGAATTTAATGAAGTAAAAGTTGTCAAAAATATCAATTGTAAAGTAAAGCACAGATTCCTCAAAAAACAACTTAAGTAGTACTTTCAAGTACTTTTACTTGAGTACTTTACACCACTGCCTATTTTCTATTGGCCCTACCTATGCCAAACGATTTGCCTTTTAAATTATTTTAACAAAAATGATTTCACTTTATTTGGAATGGCAAGCCAGACAAAATTAAACGTGCATATTTATACAATGAATATGAGTTCGGTGGGGGCTAAAACTATTCAATATTAAAGCATTAAACCTCTCACTAAAATGATCAGTATTACAAAAGTTATACTTAAACCCAAACGGGATCTCCAGTAGATTAGTAAGAATGGCTCATCCCTTGTTCAAAAATGGCATTTTTCCATTTATCCAGATTACAACCTCTCACTTTCAGTTCAATGAAAATGGACCCTTTTTGAAAATATCGCCCTTTCCAAAACAAGCCATACAAAGCTGGTTGCTATTTCAGTTTTATCCTCCAGAAAAGACAGAACAAATATTCCAATAAATAATATGGTTGAATTGAAATATACGGTGTAGTTATGCCACATGTGCAGCTAACAAACATATATGGAAATGGAGGAGGCAAGTGGAAGGGGGAGAAGGTAGGGAACTTGTTTTTCTTTTTGCCCTTTATTGAAGACCAAAATTGCCCCCCCAAAAAAGTGTCATAAATAAGACAGAATACATACATATTTTTTTGACTGTGTTGTGTCTGTCCATTCCCAGTGCTGCATGGAGCTGAGCCCCTGCCCCAGTACAGTGCATCCCATGCTATGAGCTGGTGTCTGCAGTGTGCTCAGGGGGTCTCCTATCTCCATGGGATGAAACCCAAGGCCCTCATTCACAGAGACCTCAAACCACCCAAGTATGACCCTTTTGTGTGTGCTGTTCCTAAACTGTCTGTTTTAGGGTTACAAAATTCTGGAAACTTTCCCAAATGTTCCCAGTTTTCCTGAATATTCCTGGAAGTACGGGGCAATAAGCAGGAACTTTGGGAATCCTCCAACCAGGATTTCTGGAAAATGGGGGAATTGTGGGAAAGTTACCAGAATTTCATGAACACAAGTCGGTTTACAGTACTTACATATTTAATGAAGTTGTTGCACTCTCTGAACCTAAACCATAGAAATTTGTTTCAGTCTGCTACTTGTACAGGGGGGCACAGTGTTGAAGATCTGTGACTTTGGGACAGCCTGTGACATTCAGACACACATGACCAACAACAAAGGAAGCGCAGCCTGGATGGCACCAGAAGTGTTTGAAGGCATGTATCCTATATCAAGGCGCTTTCCTCCTTTCATTCAAAAGCAAAAGACTAAAATGGTCTGAGCACCAATTCTCTCTGTGTCACCAATAGAACAATCTAGGGTCTCAGTCTAACCTGTATTCCTTCACTCACCTATATCTCTCTCTGTGACTCTGTTGTCCAGGCAGTAACTACAGTGAAAAGTGTGATGTGTTCAGCTGGGGTATCATCCTGTGGGAGGTGATCACTCGCAGGAAGCCCTTTGACGAGATCGGAGGATCGGCCTTCTGCATCATGTGGGCCGTGCACAGAGGTGAGAGGTCACAGAGCCATAGACTCTTAGTTGCATACATACACACGCACAGAGGAATGAAGAGAAAAATGTACAGCACCAGTCAAAAGTTTGGACACACCTACTCATTCAAGGGTTTTTCTTTATTGTTTACAATTTTCTACATTGTAAAATAATAGTGAAGACGTCAAAACTATGAAATAACACATATGGAATCATGTAGTAACCAAAAATAGTGTTAAATCAAAATATATTTTATATTTGAGATTCATTAAAGTAGCCACCCTTTGCCTTGATGACAGCTTTGCACACTCTTGGCATTCTCTCAACCAGCTTCATGACCTGGAATGCATTTCAATTAACAGGTGTGGAATTTCTTTCCTTCTTAAGGCATTTGAGCCAATCAGTTGTGTTGTGACAAGATAGGGGTGGTATACAGAAGATAGCCCTATTTGGTAAAATACCATAGTCTTTTACCAAATAGTAAAAGACCAAGACCAAGTCCATATTATGGCAAGAACAGCTCAAATAAGCAAATAGAAACGACAGTCCATCATTACTTTAAGACTTGAAGGTCAGTCAATCCGGAAAATGTAAATAACTTTAAAAAAGGAAACTTTTTTGGTTCCTACATGATTCTATGTGTTATTTCATAGTTTTTATGTCTTCACTACTATTCTACAATGTAGAAGGAAAAACCCTTGAATGAGTAGGTATGTCCAAACTTTTGACTGGTACTCTGTGTAGTGAGGTGGAATATACACTACCGTTCAAAAGTTTGGGGTCACAAATTTGATGTCCATTAAAATAACATAAAATTGATCAGAAATACAGTGTAGACATTGTTAATGTTGTAAATGACTATTATAGCTGGAAACGGCTGATTATCTTTAATGGAATATCTACATAGGTGTACAGAGTTTATTATAAGCAACCATCACTCCTGTGTTCCAATTGCACATTGTGTTAGCTAATCCAAGTGTATAATTTGAAAAGGCTAATTGATCATTAGGAAACCCTTTTGCAATTATGTTAGAACAGCTGAAAACTGTTCTGATTAAAGAAGCAACAAAACTGTCTTTCTTTAGACTAGTTGAGTATCTGGAGCATCAGCATTTGTGGGTTCGATGCAACACCGTACAACGCCATGCCATACCCTGTGGACGGCGCTTAATTGGAGCTAATTTCCTCCTACAACAGAACAATGACCCAAAGCACAGCTCCAAACTATGCAAGAACTATTTAGGGAAGAAGCAGTCAGCTGGTATTCTGTCTATAATGGAGTGGCCAGCACAGTCACCGGATCTCAACCCTATTGAGTTTGACTGTAAGAAGTGCCCATCAAGCCAATCCAATTTGTGAGAGGTGCTTCAGGAAGCATGGGGTGAAATCTTTTCAGATTTCCTCAACAAATTGACAACGAGAATGCAAAAGGTCTGCAAGGCTATAATTTCTGCAAATGGAAGATTCTTTGACGAAAGAAAAGTTTGAAGGACACAATTATTATTTCAATTAAAAATCATTATTTATAACCTTGTCAACATCTTCACTATATTTACTATTCATTTTGACACTCATTTTATGTATATTTTCAAGGAAAACAAGGACATTTCTAAATGACCCCAAACTTTTGAACGATTGTGTAAGTTTGAAGAAAACCTCACCTATTTGTTAAATGACGGAAAGAAGGTGAGTAGAGGAAGCCACTTTAGACTGACATTACCCACTGACACGTTAGTCTCCTGTATGTGTTCTCAGGTACTCGCCCACCCCTGATAAAGGACCTCCCGGAGCCCATTGAGGGCCTGATGACACACTGCTGGGACAAAGACCCTGCCCAGAGGCCCTCCATGGAGGAGGTCAGAAACACCATGGCAAGCCTCATGAAGGTACAGTACTGGAAAACCCCACAGACCCATGGTCTCAGAACTTCACACTCACAACTCTAATAATAACCCATATATGTTAGTAATACCTGCAATTTCAAGACTTCGCTCTTAGAGGGGAATTCAGACCCAAGTTACACGCGGAAATTGCACTTTATTCCCTTTTCTCTGAGTATTCTGACCTTGAACTTAAGTATGAGGAAACACAGCCAGCTATTTGTTGGGGGTGGAGGTCATAGAAATGTAGGTGTGGCAGAGGTGTGTCTACAGGAAATCATGAATAAGGTCGAGCACCTTTCGTTCAGTAGAAAAGCATGGACTATTTCCAATAGAAATAACACCATTCTCCATGCACTGAAATGTATAAATTGATAAGAGCTTGGTTAATTATTTATCCTTTTGGAGAAAGGGATTATAATTAGGCCTACAAATGGCAATTGTTTAAAAATATTTTTCCTTATGATTGCTGGAGACGAAATTAAAACCAGTCATATGGAAGCAAACTGAAAATAATTTCAACAAGACATATATTTTGGACCCTTCTCCACAGTGAAGTAGGCTGTAAATAGCTGTGCCTTTATTCACAATTGTTATTGTATGTCCTCGTAATTTGAGGGGATGAAATTTGGAGACCCAAACTATAGGCTTATTTAGCGCCTAACCTACCAAGTAGATTTATTCACTCTAGAATGTTTTAATTATATGCCCTGGCTTTTCTCAGTTAAAAAAACAAACAATTTGTATCATATACAGTGCCTTCAGACAGTATTCACACCCCTTGACTTTCCACATTTTGTGTTACAGCCTGAATTTAAATGGATTAAAAAATAAATACAAATTGACACTGGCCTACACACAATTATGTTTTTTGAAATGTTTACCAATTAGTTACAAATGAAAAGCTGAAACATATTGAGTCAACAAGTATTCAACCCCTCTTTTATAGCAAGACTGACAAGTCACATAATAAGTTGTAATGTGTGCAATAATAGTGTTTAACATGATTTTTGAAAGACTATGTTATCTCTGTACCCCACACATACTGTAAGGTAAGGTCCCTCAGTCGAGCAGTGATTTCAAACAGAAATTCAAGCACAAAGACCAGGGAGGTTTTCCAATGCCTCACAAAGAAGGGCACCTATAGGTAGATGGGTAAAAAGCGTTATGTTTGGGGCAAATCCAATACAACACATTACTGAGTACGACTATATATTCAAGCTGCATCATGTTATGAGTATGCTTGTAATCGTCAAGGACTGGGGAGTTTTCAGGATAAATGTAAGGGTTGTCGTCGGGAGAAAGCGAGGACCAAGGTGCAGCGTGGTAAGTATTCATTGTAATTTAATAAAGAATGAATACTGAAACAAAAAAAAAACAATACACGACAAACGAACAGTCCTGAATGGTGCAACAAAACACAGAACAGAAAATAAACACCCACAACCAAAATGGGGAAAACAGGCTACCTAAGTATGATTCTCAATCAGAGACAACGAACGACACCTGCCTCTGATTGAGAACCATACTAGCCAAACACATAGAAATATAACAACCTAGAAAAACAAACATAGACTGCCCACCCCAACTCACGCCCTGACCAATTTGACAGAGCTTGAAGAATTTTGAAAAGAATAGTGGGCAAATTTTGCACAACACAATCCAGGTTTGGAAAGAGCTTAGAGCCTTACACAGAAAGAGTCACAGTTTTAATCGCTGTCAACAGTGATTCTAACACGTATTGACTCAGGGGGTTGAATATTTATCCAATCAAGATATATTAGTGTTTATTTCTTGTATTTTTAATTACAAAAGTTAGAATTTTTCTTCCAGTTTGGCATTAGAATATTTTTTGTAGGTCGTTGACAAAAAATAACAATTGTAACACACCAAAATGTGGAAAAAGTCACGGGGTGTGAATACTTTCTGAAGCCACTGTATATAGGTGGCTTTCTTTAATTGATCCCTAACGTTCTGAACCCGTTCTCCCTATATATTATATTGAGTCTGTCGAGAAAATTCTAATGAAAGATGCACTGTATTTAAAGGGATGGCTTTAGATAAATGTAATAAAGTCCTTGAGGAAATCTGTTGGACAGCAAGTGGGAGGGTTTTTCAGCGATTTAATTGCATTTATTCAGAGCACATTGCGTTGCGCACCTGCATAAGGTTAAGTCTGAATAACAAATACTGAGAAGTGCTACATTCAAAATGCGTTGAAAAGGCGCACACATTTCTGACCGAAGTCTGAATCGGGCCCTTAGTTATTAAGAAATGGTGGCTTTGTTCCACAGTTTGAGTGTTTGATTTTATATCTACATTGAACAAAAATATACAGTTGAAGTCAGAAGTTTACATACACTTAGGTTGGAGTCATTAAAACTAGTTTTTCAACCACTCCACACATTTCTTGTTAACAAACTATAGTTTTGGCAAGTCGGTTAGGACAATTACTTTGTGCATGACACAAGTAATTTTTCCAACAATTGTTTACAGACAGATTATTTCACTTAATTCACTGTATCACAATTCCAGTGGGTCAGAAGTTTACATACACTAAGTTGACTGTGCCTTTAAACAGCTTGGAAAATCCAAGAAAATTATGTCATGGCTTTAGAAGCTTCTGATAGGCTAATTTACATCATTTGAGTCAATTGGAGGTGTACCTGTGGATGTATTTCAAGGCCTACCTTCAAACTCAGTGCCTCTTTGGGAAACTCAAAAGAAATCAGCCAAGACCTCAGAAAAGAATTGTAGACCTCCACAAGTCTGGTTCATCCTTGGGAGCAATTTCCAAACACCTGAAGGTACCACGTTCATCTGTACAAACAATAGTATGCAAGTATTAACACCATGGGACCACGCAGCCGCCATATCGCTCAGGAAGGAGATCTCCTAGAGATGAACCTACTTTGGTGTGAAAAGTGCAAATCAATACCATAACAACAGCAAAGGACCTTGTAAAGATGCTGGAGGAAACAGGTACAAAAGTATCTATATCCACAGTAAAACTAGTACTATATCGACATAACCTGAAAGGTCGCTCAGCAAGGAAGAAGCCACTGGTCCAAACCGCCATAAAAAAGACAGACTACAGTTTGCAACTGCACATGGAGACAAATATCATACTTTTTGGAGAAATGTCCTCTGGTCTGATGAAACAAAAATAGAACTGTTTGGCCATAACGACCATCGTTATGTTTGGAGGGAAAAGGTGGAGCTTACAAGCCGAAGAACACCATCCCAACCGTGAAGCGCGGGGATGGCAGCATCATGTTGTGTGGGTGCTTTGCTGCAGGAGGGACTGGTGCACTTCACAAAATAGATGGCATCATGAGGGAAGAAAATTATATGGATATATTGAAGCAACATCTCAAGACTTCAGTCAGGAAGTTAAAGCTTGGTTGCAAATGGGTCTTCCAAAAGGACAATGACCCGAAGCATACTTCCAAAGTTGTGGCAAAATGGCTTACGGGCAACAAAGTCAAGGTATTGCATTGGCAAATGCATCACAAAGCCCTGACTTCAATCCCATAGAAAATGTGAGGGCAGAACTGAAAAAGCGTGTGCAAGCAAGGAGGCCTACAAACCTGACTCATTTACACCAGCTCTGTCAGGAGGAATGGGCCAAAATTCACCCCACTTATTGTGGGAAGCCTGTGGAAGGCTACCCGAAACATTTGACCCAAGTTAAACAATTTAATGGCAATGCTACCAAATACTAATTGAGTGTATGTAAACTTCTGACCCACTGGGAATGTGATGAAAGAAATCAAATATGAATAAATCATTCTCTCTACTATTAATCTGACATTTCACATTCTTAAAATAAAGTGGTGATCCTAACTGACCTAAGACAGGGAATTTTTACTAGGATTAAATGTCATGAATTGTGAAACTGAGTTTAAATGTATTTGGCTATGGTGTATGTAAACTTCCGACTTCAATTGTAAATGCAACATTGAAGGAGTTGGTCCCATATTTTATGAGCTGAAATAAAAGATCCCAGAAATATTCCATATGCACCAAAAGCTTCTTTCTCTTAAATTTTGTGCATACATTTGTTTACATCCCTGTTGGTGAGCAGTTCACCTTTGCCAATCCATCCACCTGACAGGTGTGGCATATAAAGAAGCTGATTAAACAGCATGATCATTAAACATGTGCACCTTGTGATGGGGACAATAAAAGGCCTCTAAAATATGCAATTTTGTCACACAACACAATCCAACAGATGTCTCAAGTTTTGAGGGAGTGTGCAATTGGCATGCTAACTGCAGTAATGTACACCAGAGCTTTTGCCAGAGAATTGAATGTTCATTTCTCTACAATAAGCCGCCTCCAACGTTGTTTTGAATAATTTGGCAGTACATCCAACTGGCCTCACAACCGCAGACCAAGTGTAACCATGCCAGCCCAGGATCTCCACATCCAGCTTATTCACCTGTGGGATTGTCTGGGACCGGCATAAGCTATGGATAATGAACACAATTGCATTTTATCGATGGCAATTTGAATGCACAGAGATACCATGACGAGATCCTGAGGCCCATTGTTGTGCCATTCATCCGCCGCCATCACCTCATGTCTCAGCATGATAATGCATGGCCCCATGTCGCTAGGATCTGTACACAATTCCTGGAAGATGAAAATGTCCCAGTTCTTCCATGGCCTGCATACTCACCAGACATGTCGCCCTTTGAGCATGTTTGGGATGCTCTGGATCGACGTCTATGACAGCGTGTTCCAGTTCCCGTCAATATCCAGCATCTTCGCACAGCCATTGAAGAGGAATGTGACAACATTCCACAGGCCACAATCAACAGCCTGAACAACTCTATGCGAAGGAGACGTGTCGCACTGCATGAGGAAACTGGTGGTCACACCAGATAGGCTGGTTTTCTGATCCACACCCCTACTTTATTTATTTTGTATAAAGGTATCTGTGACTAACAGATGCATATCTGTATTCCCAGTCAAGTTAAACCCATAGATTAGGGCCAAATTAATTAATTTAAATTGTCTGATTTCCTTATATGAACTGTAACTCAGTAAAATCTTAGAAATTGTTGCATGTTAAGTTTTTATATTTTGTTCAGTATACATTTCCTGTAAGTATTGTTCATTGCACTCTTCCTCCCATGTGTCTGCAGTACTTCCCAGGGTCTGATGAGCCTCTTCAGTACCCCCACCAGTGTCCAAGCAACAGCAGGAGTGGCTCCTCATCAGCCACAAGCACAGGTGAGTTCCATAGATTTAGATAGGCTTTGAATGTTTATGGATTATATAAACATTTGGAGACAAGTAACACTATATCTTGTATTAAAATTGAGTCAAAACTTTGGAAATGCATATTAATGAAGTTCAGAAGTTGCTGTTATTACAGAAGTTTCTGGAAAAACATTTTAAAAAGCCATCTTCTCTTCTGTAGGTTCCAATGCAGACAACACTATCAACAGCTACAGATCCGAAGGCAACATGGAGCATGGAACAAACTGTCAAGAGAGAGATGACACCCTGAAAAACGAAAAATTTCCACTTCAGTTCAAACCTTTAAAGGTGATGCATTTGTCAACTGCGTTTATTTTCAGCAAACGTAACATAAGATTCATCAACTGAGACATAAACTGAACAAGTTCCACAGACATGTGACAAACATAAATGGAATAATGTGTCCCTGAAAAAAGGGGGGTCAAAATGAAAAGTAACAGTCAGTATCTGGTGTGGCCACCAGCTGCATTAAGTACTGCAGTGCATCTCCTCATGGACTGCACCAGATTTGCCAGTTTTTGCTGTGAGATGTTTCCCCAATCTTTCACCAAGGCACTCGCAAGTTCCCGGACATTTGGCCCTAGCCCTCACCCTCCGATCCAACAGGTCCCAGACGTGCTCAATGGGATTGAGATCTGGGCTCTTCGCTGGCCATGGCAGAACACTGACATTCCTGTCTTGCAGGAAATCACGCACAGAACAAGCAGTATGGCTGGTGGCATTGTCATGCTGGAGGGTCGTGTCAGGATGAGCCTGCAGGAAGGGTATCACATGAGGGAGGAGGATGTCTTCCCTGTAACGCACAGCGTTGAGATTGCCTGCAATGACAACAAGCTCAGTCCGATGATGCTGTGACACACCGCCCCAGACCATGATGGACCCTCCACCTCCAAATCAATCCCGCTCCAGAGTACAGGCTTCGGTGTAACAAATTTTTTTTTTGACGATAAACGCGAAGCCAACCATCACCCCTGGTGAGACCAAACCGTGACTCGTCAGTGAAGAGCACTTTTTGACAGTCCTGTCTGGTCCAGCGACGGTGGATTTGTGCCCATGGGCGACGTTGTTGCCGGTGATGTCTGGTGAGGACCTGCCTTACAACAGGCCTACAAGCCCTCAGTCCAGCCTCTCTCAGCCTATTGCGGACAGTCTGAGCACTGATGGAGGGATTGTGCATTCCTGGTGTAACTCGGGCAGTTGTTGTTGCCATCCTGTACCTGTTCCGCAGGTGTGATGTTTGGATGTACTGATCCTGTGCAGGTGTTGTTACACGTAGTCTGCCACTGCGAGGACGATCAGATGTCAGTCCTGTCTCCCTGTAGCATTGTCTTAGACGTCTCACAGTACGGACATTGCAATTTATTGCCCTGGCCACATCTGCAGTCCTCATGACTCCTTGCAGCATGCCTAAGGCACATTCACGCATATGAGCAGGGACCCTGGGCATCTTTCTTTTGGTGTTGTTCAGAGTCAGTAGAAAGGCCTCTTTAGTGTCCTAAGTTTTCATAACTGTGACCTTGATTGCTTACCGTCTGAAAGCTGTTAGTGTCTTAACGACCGTTCCACGGGTGCATGTTCATTAATTGTTTATGGTTCATTGAACAAACATGGGAAACAGTGTTTAAACCCATTACAAGGAAGATCTGTGAAGTTATTTGGATTTTTACAAATTATCTTTAAAAGACAGGCTCCTGAAAAAGGGACGTTTCTTTTTTTGCTGAGTTTAGTTGTTGCAAAAGCTAAAGTAATAACTCATCCCATCCATGTTCATGCTGTTCATGTTCTTTCTCAGGGGGGAACATTACGCCACAGCCTGCCCCTATCCAGAGGGCCTAGTATGGAGAGCCTGCCTGAGCGTACCCAGAGCCCTGCCCCCACTGAGGTCAAAGGGCAATGTGCTGGCCAGTCAGGGCCAGAGCTGAGAGCACCTATCAGTCCCACAGGTATGGGCCCTATTTAGTATTGGTTGAAACAATAGAGCTAGTTTACCAAAGATTGTATATGCATGGAACCTACTGAATATCTGACACTGTCACTACAGTGTTCACCAGGGGGCAGTACCATACAACATACTCACCATTATGTTTTCTATGTCCTCAGATATTAATGGTTTGGACAGCTCCATCCCCATGGCTTATCTGACACTAGATCACCAGCTGCAGGTACTGTTCTTTCTCCATTCATCCTCAGTCCTGACAGATACTAAATCCTAATACTGATAACCAACTAGCAATGTTTTACATTCTTACATCTCCATAGCCTACTCACTGCCCTGTTTGGATTTCATGTGTCCTCCACTTGAAATATTACATTTGTTTAAAAAGCATTATAAGAATGTGTGTGTAAATTGTAAGTGAATGATGGTGGTGTGTGTATTCCTGGGTTGGGTTTTTAGCCCCTGGCCCCATTCTCAAACTCCAATGAGTCCATGGCTGTGTTTGAGCAGCACTGCAGAATGGCCCAGGAGTACCTGAAAGTGGAGACTGAAATTGCCCTACTCACCCAGAGAAAGTAAGTCACATATGAGCCCAGTATTCCCTATGAAGAAGATGTTTGTCCAATATGTACAAACTGTACTGAAGATGGCACCGTAATCTGGTGTTATGTCTAATTAATTACTGTCGAAGATGTTTTACTAACTTCTATTTGTTGTGATACCAGTTACTCTTAACGTGAATACATTCATTAGAATTCAATCTAACAACATTGTTTCTTGTACAGAATATTGTAGTATTTTACTGTATGTAGTAATTAGTTGTAGAGTGACAGTGAATGCAGGCTACCTAAATGCTAAACATGTTCTCTCTCCCTTTGTCGTGGGGATGTGTAGGAAGGAGTTAATCTCTGAGCTGGACCAGGATGAAAGGGAGCAGCAAAATACTTCCCGTCTGGTTCAGGAGCACAACAAACTGTTGGACGAGAACAAGAGCCTCTCCACCTACTTCCACATTTGTAAGAACAAGCTAGAGCGGATTCAGAGTCAGCAACAACAGAAGAGTTAGAATACCTTTTGATGTGTGCTTGCTGCCCCAGAACTGTCCTCAGATCATCAGCAGCCAAATAGACTGTCAAGGGGCCATTTTGTGTGGTCTCCTCTGTAGACCCTCAACTGTTTTGGGATTTGCAGACAAATATACCTGCCATATTTGTGATGACTGCTTCATATTTCTCATCAACTGTTTTCAGATGAGCAGCCCAAGAGACTGGCCATTTAGTGAACTCTTCCCTGTTGCTCTTAGCTGTTCCTGGATCAGTGGCCAAAGCGGAAGGCCATGTCATTCTGAATGCTTTGTAGATCCCCAACTGATCCAGTCAGCAGCGGACTGCACAAAGCATGTCTCCCCTCAGATTCTTGCTCCCCAATGCGCTGTACAGTAACAACATACTCCACCTGTCTCAATCCAGAGCTGCGTTCAGTACAACAATGTTGCAAAATGTTGTGCAAGACCTATTAAGAACAGCTAAGTTAATTTACATGCATGTTTTCGGAAAGACGTCATTCTATTCTGCCAGAGGTACACTGGACTAGTTGAACAAGGAAAGTCTGGAGGTCCTGTAAAGTCATCTCCTACTGTAGCTATTGACATCAAGAGGAAAATGCAGTTGCCCCTAGAGACTGATCTTGGGTCAGTTTAGTACCCCCCCCCCCCCCCCCCCCCCCCCCACACCATTGTGCCTAAGGGCAACTTCTGTCCATAGCTCGACATCCAGGAATTATCAGAAAGGCTTTGTAGAAAATGATTGATGATGTGAAGGGGGGTGACTTGCAGTAACACCTCAGATGACTTGAGGTGTTTCCTGTCTTGTAGCAGATGACTGTCACTATACCCTCTCCAGGACTGTTCTAGAGGTGCTAGTTGTAAAAGAAGTGACTCAGCTTGTTTTCACCGTCTGACTCTGGCCTCTCTGTGACAGCTAGCTTGGTATGGAGATGACAAATAGATGACTAAGTTGTGTTTTTAAAGGTTTATACTCATTCTTATATCTGTATTCCCTTTTTACGTACACAGAGTAAACAAAACTTTAGGAACACCTTCATAATATTGCATTGCACACCCTTTTCCCCTCAGAACAGCCTCAGTTTGTCAGGACATGGACTCTACAAGGTGTCGAAGGTGTTCCACTGGGATGCTGGCCCATGTTGATTCCAATGTTGGCTGGATGTCCTCTGGGTGGTGGACCATTTTTGATATACACAGGAAACTGTTGAGTGTGAAAAACTCAGCAGCATTGCAGTTCTTGACACACTCAAACCGGTGCACCTGGCACCTATTACCATACCCCGTTCAATGGCACTTAAATATTTTGTCTTGCCTATTCACCCTCTGAGTGGCAAACATACACAATCCATGTCTCAATTGTATTTTATGCTTCAAAATCCTTCTTTAACCTGTCTCCTCCCCTTCATCTACACTGACTGAAGTGGATTTAACAGGTGACAACAATAAGGGATCATAGCTTTCACCTGGATTCACCTACGTCATGGAAAGGGCAGGTGTTCCTAATGTTTTGTACTCTCAATGTATATGCAATGGCTCCTTGAGAAGCAATGACAATATTTCAAAAGGGTCTTTGTTTTTAGTAATTTTATGTAGCCTATATTTTGAGGTCTTTCTCAAGTCTTATCTGCCTTAGATGTTTTCGATATATTTTCTCATAGAATACCACCACCACGTAGTCCACTCAGTATTTCTGTTTATATTTTGTTCATTTTGTCAAATATTTCACTTTTGTATTCACTCCTAAATGTGTACGTGCTGGTTGTGGACTTTGAGTTTGGTCTTGTTCCAGTACTTCCACAAATGTGTTATACACTTGTTTGCTTGATTTGCCCTCTGTGTGCGTGTGTGTTCACAAGTTGCCTTAGGTTGTATCTCACTGTGTATTGTATTTTTCTAAATAGCGCTTTGACTTGCAAAATCGGAAGGGTTGTCAATGCACTTTTGAATGTATATCTCAAGAACTTCAAAAGTACTGGAATAAAAAAAGTGAATGCACACAAGAAAAGGCTGCTTTTACATTCTTGGTATTAAGGCATTTGTGATTGAATATAATACAATCTGTTGCCCTAGCATATCTTTTTGATTTCATCTGCACTTTGTGTGTCACTTGGCAGTTCTGAAACGCCTGTATGCTTGAGTGCATAAAACATTTCCTATTATCTATGTTTTCAATGGTTTGATATATTCTTAGAAAAATATTTATTCAGATAGTGTTTTGGGGAAGTAGAATAATATCAGCATAAATGTCCTTCATTTCAATTGACTTGTTCCCCCCTTTTTGTAAATTGGTGACACCCTTTGAGCACTATTTTGTTGTTGTATATCCTCTATTTAAACATTGTGCTTGGTCATGCGTTTATGCATACCAAATCATTTTGGTAGCCCCTCTTCAAAATAAACGTATGTGCATGTGGCCATTTGCATTCTCATCGAACATACTGAATAAAGTCATGAACTCCTTTACATCTAAACTAAGTATATGAGTAAGGTATGGAACAAATTTGAAACAATATGTATGCCTCTGAAGTATGTTTTGTCTCGCGGTTGTGTGATGACAAAGGACTTGCTCAGTCCTGACAGAAGGGGTTTGCTTTGTCTGCAGTGCAGTGGGGATATGACGGCTAAATCACTGGCTAGTGATTAACATGACTGGCTTGTGTTGGCGAAAAAGACTGATGATCTCACTCTCTCTGTCATTCCTGGCATTCCTGTTACAAGCTGCTCAGCTAATGTGAAAATGCTGGTCTTCATACAGTTGTTTTCCCTGCATGTTGAGTATGCTTTGCCTTTGACCCTTACATTGACTTGTTCTGAGTATGAAGTTCTTTCCAAAAATGTAAATGTTATTTTGCGCAGTACAGATGTGGGATCTTAATTTGAGCCCGTTTGCTACAGCAGGAAAATAATCCTGCAGCAACAGGAAAGGTAAATGATTATGTGGATTGTAATTATAATTTTTTTTTTGTAGGGGTTGATACATTTTTCATAAGAGAAAATCAATTAAAATGTCAAAGTAGAAATTATTTCGGAAGCCTTTTTAAACCTCAAATACACTACAAGTTCTCCTGCAACAGGGTGATCAAATGAAGATCCTTCATCTGTATGTATGATAGATATTGTGTTCATAATGTTTGCGAAACCAATTTACTTGAAAGTGTTTCCATAGTTACCAAAGTAGGCTATTTCAGTAGCTTAATTAGGTCAAAAGGAGTATGATAATCTTGGCTGCAATAAGACTGTGATTCCTGGCAATTTGATGAGGTTGTTCGATTTCATGTTTTGTGTATGAATGCTTCCATACAACCCTCAGTCTTAAACAAAACATTTGGACTGAGTTTGAACTCAGTTACCCACCCACCAACCTGCCCACGCAGGAATGTAGCCTACATGTTTCCATCAAGAAAAATAACAAGCTGATCTGTCACTGCTGTGTCATCTTTAATCTCTGCTTTAAAAGAAAGTAGAGGAAATTAGAGAGTTGACAGCAGAATTTTGTTCCAATTTCAGGTCATGTTCAAGTGTAGGCCATGGCCTCCTGGGGGACTTGTCAGTTTGGCATTTGAAGCAAGTGTAAAATGTGTGATTCTTCCCATCACTGGCTCATTGCATTACCACTTAGTACACCATGTCCAGCTGTTGAACAGATAGATCTGCAGTGAGAATCAGCTTTGGTTATTTATACCACTTGACATTGAAAATGTGGGCCAATCTGAATACCACACATCAGGGGTGGATTGCCCATCTGGCAATTCTGGCAAATTCCAGATGGGCTGGTCTAAATTGACATACACAAAAATATATATATTTTTTAAATATAAAAATAAATAAATGACAAGGTGACATAGCCGGCAGCCCATGGGCCTGTTAAGATGTATTTTTAATTTTGGTGGGCTGGCCCAACTTGGTAGGGTGGCGGCCGTTGTGCTCTGATCAACCAAAGGCTCATGATAGATTAGTATAACAGAGAAATTGTGCAAAAAATCTCAAAACTATCAGCAAAGAGACCTGGTCCGACTCTGTCATCAGCTAGACAGCAAAGACCATGGATCGTAAAAACGGAAAGGGTTCATGGGTTGCATATTTCGTCACAATGTTGTTTTGAACATTAGTTTTGGACTGATGCCCGACAAAGCATTCTACTCAATGCATCGTCAATGAGCAATGACGAAGAGTTCATCAAAAATACTTGGAAGTGGCTTGGAAATACAATGGCATTCAAAAGGAGGCAAATAATTAGTAGAAAAACATTTTGATGTCCCCAGATTGACTTTAGGTGCAGTATAACATTTGCTAGCTAGCTAGCTAAGATTGATGGGAGGCCACCAGATTTTAGATAGCTAACGTTAACATAGTGTAACGACCCTGGGTTTATACTGTAAGTGCGGAAATCGACTCTGCCGCACGAGCATGCTTTTGCGGCAGAGTCGATAGCTCGCCGAACCTCGGGCTAGAAGGTCGAGGGTTCGAGACCTGCTCCCTGCCTGTTTCCTTACAATATTTTTTTTACGAACTTTGATAGTTAATGACAACATTGCCATCTGTCTAAAGTAAATTTGACAACATGATAATGCTGGCAAAGTTGTTTCCTGCTAAATATTTGACTACTTTACAAATGGCATATTTCCAGACACTATAGTGTAATTTAGACTAAACAGTAGCTAGTTAGCCTCTGTCCAGTATGACTGGGCTTATCATCACTTTAGGGCACCACTATGGCGCCACCGATAGCGGGCGGTTTGAGAATGTTCATAACAATGACATGGCATGACGTGACAGAGGTGCAACCTATGAATACAGAAACAGCACATTCTACATTGTCACCTCACACAAAACATCCTATTTTTGGATGGCTAAAACCATGATTTGGTCAAACAGTAAAGCATTATTCTCATGATTTCTGTCATGAAAGTGTGTGCCCTGCCCCTGTTCCTGTTTTGTGGGGCTTGCTGCTATAATGAGCGAGCCACTCTCCTCTCCCCCATGCGCTCGAGAGATAAGTGTGTTCTGATCATATAACATTTCAAGCTTCGTTCCCTTGTCCCTAGTGAAGAGAGGAGTGCCTCAGCTTTCTGTAGGTACAATACCTGATTTCTTAATATTCAGCTCAATAGCAACTATTTTACAACCAAGATATTTGATAAGGCATTGAGATATGGAGCAGCACGCACACGAAATGGCCCTCACAGGCCACTGTGAGGGCATAGGCCTATATATAGGTCTCATGGGTAGTAGCCTACAACTGCAATGCTTTTTAAAGGCATTACCTTTACTGTTGGATAAATACAAGCCTACTAGCAGTGAGTAGTATATTTAGAGTTAGCGATCTAGTTAATGTGTAACCCCAAATTAATACGCCTATGATATTAGTTAGTGCACTTAAAGATGTATGGAATTAATCTCTGTTGAACAAAAAAATCTGGAAATTGACAGTAAAATATAGCAACTATAGTCTAATTGTCAACCCAAAAGTCATGACAATTTCTGGATTAGGTTGCACAAAATATCTTGAGTCATGCATTCCTGCTTTGACATGTTATATGAAATAACTTGTTTCCTGAATACATCAGTATTCTATTTATTACACTTCTTAATAAAGAACTGTGAATTACTTTATAAGATGATAACTCGTGATTTGGGTCCAACCAAATCCTGGCCTGGTGCCACCAACTGTAAAAGTTAGTGGCACCAGTGACACCAGGGGAAAATGTTAGTCTGTAGCCGTGTAATAGTAATGAACACTGAGGGTTGGTGATGATTCAGGCACATATGACAGGCAATCATTTGAAATATAGCCTAAGCCGTTTGCTTGGGTTTTATAATGTATAAGGATGAAGCAGACAGACAGACTTGTTTTGTTTATTATTATTTTATTCCACCTTTATTTAACCAGGTAGGCCAGTTGAGAACAAGTTCTCATTTACAACTGCGACCTGGCCAAGATAAAGAAAAGCAGTGCGACAAAAAGAACAACACAAAGTTACACATAAATAAACGTACAGTCAATAACACAAAAGAAAATAAAAATCTATGTAGTGTGTGAAAATGTACTGTCGGAGAGTAGGGAGGTAGGCAATAAATAGGCCATAGAGTCAAAATAATTACAATTTAGCAATAACACCGGAGTGATAGATGTGCAGATGATGATGTGCAAGTAGAGATTCTGGGGTACAAAAGAGCAAGAGGATAAATAACAATATGGGGATGAGGTAGTTGGGTGTGCTATTTACGGTTGGGTGTTGCTATGGTGACCAGTGAGCTGAGATAAGGCGGGGCTTTACCTAGCAAAGACTTCTAGATGACCTGGAGCCAGTGGGTTTGGCAACGAATATGTAGTGAGGGTCAGTCAACGAGAGCATACAGGTCGCAGTGGTGGGTAGTACTGTATATGGGGCTTTGGTGACAAAACGGATGGCACTGTGATTGACTACATCCAGTTTGCTGAGTAGTGTGTTGGAGGCTATTTTGTAAATGATATTGCCGAAGTTAAGGATCGGTAGGATAGTCAGTTTTACGAAGGTATGTTTGGCAGCATGAGTGAAGGAGGCTTTGTTGCAAAATAGGTAGCCGACAGACACAGAGAAGAAAAGAAGCACAGAGTGACAGCAGAGAAGATGCTGAGACAGACAGACAGCACAACAGGGAGTTAAACAAAATGTATAGAACAGAGGCCCAGTTATAGTGATGAGTTGTATCTCCAGTGTGTTACAAATTTGCATTGGTTAAACAAGAGGAGGACCATGTCTCGCCAGTCACTGGTACAGGAAAGGTTGAGAAATGCTGTACTGTCCTGCCAATGTTATGGGTCAGCACGACTGCCTGTGTCTAGGTAGGGTTTGTAGGGTCCCTCCAGTCTGCTTTCCGCCCCCTCAAAAGTTGTCAATGACCTCCTCACCTCTGCTGATGCTGGTGCCGTAAACATTCTGATTCTCCTCGACCTGAGTGCCGCGTTTGACACAGTGAGCGATCAGATCCTCCTCATCAGGCTTGAGGGATCTGTACTGTCCTGGCTACAATCATACCTCACAAACCGGACCCACTACATCTCCCTCAATGTCCACACCTCAGATTCAGCTGCAGTTACACAGGGTGTTCCCAAGGGCTCTGTGCTAAGTCCCTTACTCTTCATCATCTACATCAGCACCCTTGGTCAGATCCTCCGTCACTTCAACCTTGACTTCCACTGCTATGCCGATGACACCCAGTTCTACAACAGCACCAAATCCCTCCTCAACCCACCTCTGACCCACACTGAATCCTGCCTCTCTACAATAAAAACATGGATGCAACAAAACTTACTCAAGGTCTCAGTGATAAAACAGAACTCCTCCTCATAGGCACCAAATCCAACCTCCACAAAACTGGCAACCTCACCATTGACACCCCTGTCTCTTCCTCTCCCCACACACACAACCCTGGTGTCATCCTGGACTCCACCCTCTCCTTTGACCACCACATAAGACAGACTGTCAAATCCTCATTCTTCCACCTCTGCAACATTGCCAAAGTCATGTCCTCCCTCTCCCATCCTGTCGCTGAAACCCTCATATATGCACTCATCTCTTCCCGTCTTATTGACCACTGCAACTCAGTACTCTCAGGCAAACAACTCAAGCTCTCTCCATAAGATCCAAATGGTTCAAAACTCTGCAGCCCGACTCCTCACCCACGCTAAGTCCTGGCAGCACATCACCCCTTTCCTTTGTGAACTCCACTGGCTCTCTGTCTCCCAACACATTGATTACAAGACCCTCCTTCTGACCTACAAAGCCCTTCACGATCTTGCCCCCCTTTTACCTCTCAGACCTTTTTCTCCCCTACCAACCTACACGTGCACTCTGTTCCACCACAGCAGGCCACCTTGTCATCCCCAGGACGAAGCTCCAGAGCTTCGGCGACATGGCCTTCTCCAGGGTTGCTCCTAGGCTCCGGAACTTCCTCCCTCTGTGACTCTTGAGTCCATCCCCAACTTTCAGTCCTTTCTAAAGCCAGTCCAATCTCTTTGACAAGGCCTACCCTTAAGCCCCCCCCCCCCCCCCCCCCCCCTGCCACACACACACATTCAAGCAAAGAAATACACTACAAAGACACTCCTCTTTCCACCATACTGAGCATATGAGTTGGCAGCATGCACATTGATGTGGGCTGGTGTGGATAAAATGCCTGGGCCAAATTCTTGTCCTAGCCAGCCCATGCCACACAGGGAAAATAAATGGGCTCCAGGAGCAGCAAGTCTGTGACAACCTGATAAAACGTTATAGCGTGCAAAGCTCCTTGGGGATCCGTTGTCTCTATATTAGAAAACACACTCTCTCTGCCTGACTATTGCTGCCTTGTTCAACCTATATTAGAGTGGCCTCCATACTGAATGTATGTTTCTGCATAATGCAGAGGAGTGGACAGTCTCGTGTCTGCTGTAACCTCTGAATTGTATTTGTCTAATTATGTAACAAATGGCTGTTAATGATTATTGTCTAGAATTGATCATTCAAATGAAATGTAGGTAGGTTTTTTTTTGTCCAGTGGAGAGATTTGCCATGATATTTCACACACATTCTGTGTTACAGCCTGAAACAATGATCTTGAAATAGGATTTCTGTGTAGGCGACTAACAAGCATGTATCATGTCAAAGCCCACTGTTTCCTGCCTGTGGCATTCTCACCTTTAGCTGCATGCTCAAACAGACACATAGAGGGTCATATGCCTTCCGTAAATATGCTTTGAAACTTGAAACTCATAGGCCATAATATGATTTATTTTAGAAAAATATACTATCAGTAGCATTACCATTATATAGCCTATGTCATCATCACTTGATGGTGATTGTGTATGGTTTTAGTAGCATAATGGGGAATGGGGTTGTGAACACGGCTGATGCTGGCTATTGTTCAGCCAGTCAGTCATGGATCTGTAGCAGGATGAGATCATGCTTTCTGTGTCCTGAGGTCTAACAGTGATGTGAATAGAGTCTGACAAGAATCTCTGCTACTCAAGGAGAGACTGGTGATGTGCAATAAGGGGATTGTTTGCTCTGAGTGATGACAATCAGTTAATGGGGGGGTTGGTCATAAATGTGTTTAGATGTGTCATCAATGGTCATAAATGTGTTTAAATGTGTCATCAATGAGATACATTATTATTATTATATATTTTGTAAATTGTTATTGTAGCTTTTTTATGGCTTCGGGCTGGTATGACGATAGGATGTTATTTTGTTCTTTATTAATGGTTGATCATCATAGAATTATCGTCATTGTATGCTGTTTTCATTCCTAGCCATCCTCCTGTGCCTCGCTCCGCGCTGAATTAAACACTTCTATAGCCAAACGGGGATTTACGGTGACATGATTGTAAGGCCAATTCACCAACCCCAAGTGCGTCCCGCTATTTTGAGTAAAATGTCAAAGCGACCGGGGCTGTAGCGTAATTTCTGCACAGCGCATTGTTGTGAATGAGGGACAGGGTGACGTCAGCGCTCGAATGTCAACAATGTAGCTCCTGGGAGAAGGCGTTTCATAAGCGATACAAACAGCAGAGGAGGCTGCACGCTGTTTTTCAAAGGGACAAAACCCGTAACATTCACTGAATAGCAATTGTAATAGTGTAACCACACGTTTACACGTTATAAAACAAAATATTGATGACTATTCAAAAACACGCGGTTTCAGCAGTTTGGAGGGGGTGCTGCTGAAGTCACCATGTGGAACCATTCTAATTTGTAAGAGACCAACGGAGCGCTGACGTGCAAGAAAACGGGAAAGTTACGGTGAGCTTATTACTGCTTATTACCTATAACTAATTACATTACGGCTTTGGTTTAAAGTGCATTCCTTTTCCCGGTTGCATTGTTCAATTTGCAGTGATTGTTTTATACTGATGTTGCCGCGCATTGCATTACATTTCCCACAAGTTCTTTGTTGACATCCAATCATATGCATACGTAAATGCATAGAGACGCGTGTATTTTTTTGATTTTTTTACTTTGTTAATCAGCATAGCGAACGAATATCCTTAATTTGGCTGTACCTTGAAGTGCTCGTCCCATTGTGCAGAGCGGTGACAGTGCGCTTTGTTGTGGGGGGCATGTTTTCGAACGGTCAAATCGCAGAGGCTGGGTGGTCGCTGCCTGGTCAACATGACTCGAGCTTCCATAACGATGAGGGCACTGTCATTTTGCGGAAAGGGGGGGCAGAGAGGGACAAAGGATCACATCTAGTAGCTCCTATTCCCGCCCTTGGCCGCGCTAGAAGGATATTTTATTAACGTTTTTCAACTAATTAGTGACTTGCAATCATGCAATATAGATTTTTACTCACAAAAAACGGGAAATAAATTGCACATTGACAATTTTTGTTTCACGGCTAGGTGTCACTCTGCTCCCCACGTGTTAGGCTACAAACACCAATAACAGTTGACAATAAATCTTAACATATGTAGATGAATGTCTGAAATTATTATTTTTAAATGATCAATGATTGAATGTCCTAATCTTATTTTTTTGGATTAATTGCATTGATTGATTATTTTTGATGTAATATAACGGATTTCGTTTCAGTGCCATGCATGAATCTCGTATACCCCTTCTGGCCATCTAATAATATTGTAATCTTTCAATCTGGAATGTGGTGTCACTCGCACTCCCTGACCTGTTACTTGAGCAGTCTTTGAACAGCTGCCTCTTTGTTTTAATCTAATCATACTAAGGTCATTTGCTTTCCCTTATCTTTCCTTGTTTATGGTCTCACATGACGGGGAAAGGCGGATTTGGGTGCAATAGCAAGAGTGGAACAGTTTTAGCACAGCATCTGATTCCGAGGAAGCGGATTTGCATCATTGTTTTGAAATGAAAGGATATAGTGAGGGAGAGGGGGCAAGGAGAAGGTGGGACTTGGACGACCCTGAGTTGTTGTCAGTCTGCCAGAGCCAGTCAATGAACACATTCAACCATGCATGGGGAAGCTAGCTACATGCACACAACCACGCACCAGTATCATGTCCTAAATTGAATAGAACGTGGCATGTGAGAGATGACTTGTGAACAGTGGCGTGTATTCATGGATGCCAAGTGAAGCCAGGTTTCCCCCCCCAAAATTGACCAATAAAATAATGTATCTTTCGTCTCTCTGTGTTTCATGATGTATAATCAATTCGCAAGCGGCTGAATGTATCTCACCGGAGAAAGCATTCGAGCGAGCGAAACAGCGCCCCTCGGTCTTTGTATGTGTTTCAGCCCATCATTTCGTATTATTCTGTACATAAATCCGAGACACTACATTTAGTATATGTTACGTTTTGTATGGTATGTATTAATTTGTGGATTTTCATGGCCCATTTCGTATGATAAATTACAATTATTATGATATGTTACAAATTCTAGCTAGGTGGCCCGCTAACGTTAGCTATGGGTCAGGGTTAAGTTTAGGATTTAGGTTAAATGGTTAAGGTTAGCTAAAATACTAAGTAATTGCAAAGTAGCAAGTAGTTGAAAAGCTGCTAATTAGCTAAAGTTGTTCGTGATGAGATTCGAACTTGCAACTTTTGGGTTGCTAGATGTTCGCGTTATACACCCACTCGTGGTGCTGTAATAGTGGTGCCAGCTCCTGTTTTCTTTGCGACTTGCAGTAACTCCATGGTTCTAAATCAATAGTTGTTTAGTAGCCCGAAAATGTCGAAAACATTAACTTGCTTGACCATGCTCTAGGTCATTTAACTGTTTGTTACATGCAATATGCTTTGTGGACTTCACCGGACAGCGGTTGCTCTAAACTTTTGTGATGAAACAAAGGTGTGGTTGAATTTATTATGCCATTGAGTCTTGTTATTGTCTCGGCCTGAGGCCGAAAGTCAGCAAAAAGCAAACTGGAGCACTGCCTCTGCTATTCCAGCACCATTTCAACTTAAAAATGTAAGCTTTATTAAATCAACTAGGTCTAATACAGTGAAAACAAACATAAAGATGCCATTAAACGATTTAGTGCACTCAATGTTGCTAAATAACATGTGGCTGTCCATGGTAGCCCAACTCCTCACGTGAGCAACAATGAACAAGTTAAGTTAGCTAGCTAATTAAAGGTGCAATATGCAGAAATTGCTCCGCCATTTCCTGGTTGCAAAAATTCGAATTGTTCGCTTAATTTCAGTTTATGTGACAAAACGTGGCTGAATGACGACATTATCAACATACAGCTAGCTGGCTGGTTATACGCTGTATCGGCAGGATAGAACAGCGGAGTCTGATATGCCAAGGGGTGGCGGACAATGCATATATGTAAACAACAGCTGGTGCACGATATCTAAGGAAGTCTCAAAGTTTTGCTCGCCTGAGGTAGAGTATCACATGATAAGCTGTAGACCACACTATTTACCTAGAGAGTTTTCATCTGTATTTTTTGTAGCTGTCTACATACCACCACAGACCGATGCTGGCACGAAGAACGCACTCAATGAGCTGTATTCTGCCATAAGCAAACAGGAAAATGCTCATCCAGAGGCGGTGCTCCTAGAGGCCGGGGACTTTAATGCAGGGAAACTTAAATCTGTTTTACCACATTTCTATCAGCATGTTAAAAAACTCTAGACCACCTTTATTCCACACACAGAGACGTGTACAAAGCTCTCCCTCGCCCTCCATTTGGTAAATCTGACCACAATTCTATCCTCCTGATTCCTGCTTACAAGCAAAAAGTAAAGCAGGAAGCACCAGTGACTCGGTCAATAAAAAAGTAGTCAGATGAAGCAGATGCTAAGCTACAGGACTGTTTTGCTAGCACAGACTGGAATATGTTCCGGGATTCTTCCTACGGCATTGAGGAGTACCCCACATCAGTCATTGGCTTCATCAATAAGTGCATCAATGACGTCGGCCCCACAGTGACCGCACATACATACCCCAACCAGAAGCCATGGATTACAGACAACATCTGCCCTAAGCTAAAGGCTAGAGCTGCCACTTTCAAGGAGCGGGACTCTAACCCGGAAGCTTATAAGAAATCCCGCTATGCCCTCCAACGAACCATCAAACAGGCAAAGTGTCAGTACAGCACTGGCTCTGACGTTCATCGGATGTGGCAGGGCTTGCAAACCATTACAGACAACAAAGGGAAGCACAGCAAAAAGCTGCCCAGTGACACAAGCCTACCAGATGAGCTAAACTACTTCTATGCTCTCTTCGAGGCAAATAACACTGAAACATACATGAGAGCACCAACTGTTTGATCACGCTCTCCGCTGCAGATGTGAGTAAGACATTTAAACAGGTCAACATTCACAAGGCCGTAGGGCCAGACGGATTACCAGAACGTGTACTGTGAGCATGCGCTGACCAACTGGCAAAAGTCTTCACTGGCATTTTCAACCTCTCCCTGTCCGAGTCTGTAATACCAACATGTTTTAAGCAGACCACCATATTCCCTTTGCCCAAGAACACTAAGGTAACCTGCCTAAATGACTACCGATCCGTAGCACTCATGTCTGTAGCCGTGAGGTGATTTGAAAGCTGGTCATGGCTCACATCAACACCATTATCCCAGAAACCCTAGACCCACTCCAATTTGCATACCACCCTAAAATATTCACAGGTGATGCAATCTCTATTGCACTCCACACTGCCCTTTCCTACCTGGACAAAAGGAGAATGCAAAAGTGAGAATGCTATTTATTGCTCAAAGCTCAAAGCTCATCAATAAGCTAAGGACCCTTGGGCTAAACACCTCCATTTGCAACTGGATCGTGGACTTCCTGACGGGCTGCCCCCAGGTGGTAAGGGTAGGTAGCAGCACATCCACCATACTGATCCTCAACACAGGGGCCCCTCAGGGGTGTGTGCTCAGTC
This sequence comes from Oncorhynchus mykiss, assembly GCF_057628025.1. Lineage (NCBI taxonomy): Eukaryota > Metazoa > Chordata > Actinopteri > Salmoniformes > Salmonidae > Oncorhynchus > Oncorhynchus mykiss. Next base: position 59,006,386 of record NC_143046.1, on the reverse strand, counting down.
CCCTCCTGTACTCCCTGTTCACTCATGACTGCACGGCCAGGCACGACTGCAACACCATCATTAAGTTTGCCGATGACACAACAGTGGTTGGCCTGATCACCGACAACAACGAGACAGCCTATAGGAAGGAGGTCAGAGACCTGGCCGTGTGGTGCCAGGACAACAACCTCTCTCTCAACGTGATAAAGACAAAGGAGATGATCGTGGACTACAGGAAAAGGAGGACCGAGCATGCCCCCATTCTCATCAACGGGGCTGTAGTGAAGCAGGTTGAGAGCTTCAAGTTCCTTGGTTTCCACATCACCAACAAACTAACACCGTCCAAGCACACCAAGACAGTCATGAAGAGGGCACGACAAAACCTATTCCCCCTCAGGAGACTGAAAAGATTTGGCATGGGTACTCAGATCCTCAAAAGGTTCTACAGCTGCACCATCATGCGTGGTTGCATCACTGCCTGGAATGGCAACTGCTCGGCCTCCGACCGCAAGGCACTACAGAGAGTAGTGCGTACAGCCCAGTACATCACTGGGGCCAAGCTTCCTGCTATCCAGGATCTCTATACCAGGCAGTGTCAGAGGAAGGCCCTAAAAATTGTCAAGACTCCAGCCACCCTAGTCATAGACTGTTCTCTCTGCTACCGCACGGCAAGCGGGACTGGAGGGCCAAGTCTAGGTCCAAGAGGCTTCTAAACAGCTTCTACCCCCAAGCCATAAGACTCCTGAACATCTAATCAAATGGCTACCCAGACTATTTGCACACCCCCCCCCTTTTTACGCCACTGCTACTCTCTGTTATTATCTATGCATAGTCACTTTAATAACACTACCTACATGTACATATTACCTCAATTACCTTGACTAACCGGTGTCCCCGCACATTGACTCTGTACCGGTACCCCCTGTAAATAGTCTTACTTTTATTTATTATTATTTTTCATATTTTTTAAACTGCATTGTTGGTTAGGGGCTTGTTAGTTAGCATTTCACTGTAAGGTCTAAACCTTTTGTATTCAGCGCATGTGACTAATACAATTTGATTTGATTTGATTTGAAACAGGCAATGTGTAGAGAATCATTGTAATCTAAACCGCTGTGAAATATATTTTCAATAACCAAAAATATTGTATTTTCAGCTGGTTGAAGCTGGTGTACAAAACCGAAAGTAAAAGACGCAAAAACTAAACTTAAGAACAGGAAGCATAGAAATAGCGCACATAGAAAATATCTATCGCTTCTTAGAATTGCTTTCAATGACAGATCTGTAACTCACATTTCTATGTGAATTTGGTTGGGTTGCCCAAAAATGTACATATATCAGCTTTAAACTGAGCACACTAGGCAACATCTAGGCTAGGGTTACATATTGAACTTTAGTTGAGCTCAGCTCAACGCTGATTGGCTAATTATTTTATATTTTTTTTAATCAAGGGAAATCAAATGCTTGCAAAACATCAATCAATCTAAGGCTATTGTGGCAACATGTCATACTCTTTTTGTCCAGACAGCATCAGATACATCGGCTACACATACTGAAACAGAGGGCCGCTGTTTCCCTCACTCGGATGATTTCACTGGTGAGATAGATTCAGCGAATTGAAGGAAAATTATTAAAAGACAGAGAGACGAAAGATAATACTATTTTTTTTAAAGTATATATGGCATCCATGAATACACAACACTGCAAGTGTGGCTTGTCTTCTACTTCAGTAACTTCGAATGAGTGAGTGTGTGGTGGGCAGGTTCAGGTTGGCGATTTGCATTCTGTGACAGACATACATGTGGTTGGGAGGAGAGTGAAACACACTTCCTGTGCTGTGTATGTACGGAGGCGTATTGTCACTGTCACTCGCTTAAATAACAGGATTTGCTTGTGGTAACTTCTCACTGCCTTGTCATATCAGCAACACATCCAAGATATGTGGACATGCACTGTACAGAAAAGCAAAATCAGTAGCGTTTTGACAGTCACATTTGTAGTGGAAATTGTAGATTGTGTCTAAATTCAAATTAAAAATGCACTATGCAGAAATTGCTCCGCCATTTCCTGGTTGCTAAAATTCTAATAGTTCCCCTAATTTCAGTTTATGTGACAAAATAAGCAGGTGCAATGTAGAGAATCATTGTACCATCTAAACTGCTGTGAAATATCTTTTCCATAACCAAATGTTGTATTTTAAGCTGTTTGAAGCTGATGTACCAAACCGAAAGTTAAAGACGAGTCAAAAACGAAACTTAAGAATGGGAAGCATAGAAATAACGCACATAGAACAGATATACCGCTTCTTAGACTTGCTTTCAATGAGAATGACAGATCTGTAAATCACATTTCTATATGAATTTGGTTGGGTCGCCCCAAAAATTGCATCTTGCAGATTAAAGATTAAGATCACTTTATTTGTCTAATTGTATCAAGGTCAAACAGAAATTTGACTTCCGCTTTGGGGTGGCAGATAGCCTAGTGGTTAGAGCGTTGGGGCAGTAACTGAAAGGTTACTAGATTGAATCCCCGAGCTGACAAGGTAAAAATCTGTTGTTCTATCCCTGAACAAGGCAGTTACCCATTGTAAATAATAATTTGTTCTTAACTGACTTACCTAGTTAAATAAAGGTTAAAAAAAATCAAATATCCCAGCCTCTCAGAAAGATACACATCGAACAGGGTGCCACTATACTATGGGGCCCATGGAGTAGTTGTTTTGGGGGTTTAAGTGCCTTGCTCAAGTCCACAACAGCAGGCTATGGTATCTAAGATTTGATACCAGCAACCCTCCGGTTGCCAGCTCACTTCCTGCCAGATTTGTCTTGTAAGACCTGGCATTTGAACTGGCAACCCTCCGGTTGCCTCTCAAACCACTATGCTATCTGCCGGCTGCCGACCCGTATTTTGTCACATTGTAATAAGAATAAATAGGACTAGTTGAACTGAATGCGGGTCTATTTTCATCTTAGATTCGTCATGTGAGGACATTGCCAGAGGGTGTTTTGTGTGTGTTTGTCCACCTTTGTGTCTGTATACGCCTTTGTGTCTGTGTCCGCTTGTGTGTGTGTGTGTCTGCTGCGTCTTTGTGTGTGCGTGTGTGTGCCTGTCATATTCCACTCATAGTGTTTCCCTTAGAATTTATTTCAGCAGCGGTGGCAAATTTAGCGTGGGGAGGGGGATTAATCACTTAATCAGTAAAAACACTATAACTAATTGAGATGTGTTCCATTACTTGTTACTTTTGTGAATTTTCATTATCCTCTCCTCATGAGGGACAGAAATTAGAAAATATCTTAAAGATATGTGGGTTTTTGGTAACGGAATTTCAAGGCACAAGGCAATGTTTCTTAAACTTATAGAAGGCAGAAACATTTCTCCTAAACTAAATATAAGTGTTGATATTAGTTGGAAGGGGTCTTTACTTCAACATTATTCTGTTTTGATGTATTTCTAAAAACCTTTTAAGACTTTTTCTGGTAGATGTTTTCTAAGACTCTTTTCCTTCTGTTTGACCAGAATCAAAGCCTTTGATTATTTCTAATTTATAGGATGGAAAATTGTTGAAAAATGTATACAGTATATGCCTTAATTAAAAAAAATATCGACTCTTAGCTTGCAGCCAATTGGACATGCTCCTATGTACTTGACATGTTGGCGCTCATTGGCCCTTTTACATGGAACTAGACAATTACATTATGTATGGTGAAGCACTGTGAGGCATTTCTCGGTGCTGTCACACAGAGGGAGAACGTCTGTATGATAGACAGACAGTGGTACCAATGCATTGGATTCAACTCCACTGGAGAAAGACAGTACAGAATCTACCGTTACCCATGCGGAATCTATCCATATGAGACATCAACACGTATGTTATTCTTCCATACACTGTCTGGCAGGCAGTATTGAAGCACAGCCCCCTAGTATGTACAGAGTACAGGTAGTGCTGTGAGGTACATGTATAATTTACAGTGTAGAGCGCAGTGAAAGTCAAGTGCGGGTATGACTGAGTGTATCAGGATTCCTGTCTCTCTGAGAGGTTTGCTGAGGTGCAGGAAAAGCAGTCGGAGCGACGCCTCGCCACCTCCTCTCCTCTCCCCATTATCACTCCCATCAATCCGTCCAAGGTGATAAGGACAGACTGTCTCTGGGGACGCCTGAGTGCCAGAGCGCTCCAGGGCAGACAGACCAAACCGTGGAGAGAGGCTGTAGATGAATATCCCTCTCTTTCTATCTATCACTTTCATTGTCTTTTTCTTTCTGTATTCTCTATCTTTAGCTTTCCCTCCTTTATGTACCTTTATTATGCGTTTATATCTCTGTCTCGCTCTCTTTCTCTCTCGCTTTCTCCCCCATTAACATATTGTCTGTGAATGCAGTAGAGGGTTTAATGGTGCTCAAGCAGCGGTGCCTGTCATGTGATTCTATTTCACGCCTGGATCCCGTGATTTTTCACCATGACTGTCAGCAAACCTGCATCAAAACCGATATTCCATCAATTTCTATATGAAATAAAATGTTTGTTTTTTTTTATGCAAAATGTATGGAAGTGCACACATTTATAAAAACGTATTGACCTTTTGTGCTATTTCTTATGAAATGTGAATCGCCCATAAGTTTGAAAAAAAAAAACGAGATATGATTTGTAGGCCATATCCCCCAGCCCTGCTAGCACAGCAGAAATGTGTATTTTTTATCAGTGTGAAAGGATGTGTACATCCTACGTCCTGATGCATGCAGTTCCCTCCCACTGGGCACAGACTGGGTGAATCAACGTTGTTTCAATGTAATTTGTCAACGTATTGGGATGTGGAATTTGTGTGGAAAATACATTGGATTTGAAAAAAGTCATCAATGTGTCAATTATTAATTTGTATACAAACTGGCATTAAAGCCAGACTAAGTCAGCGGGACAGATGGAACTATCTAAAACAGAAGATACATCAAGTGTTGACATTTGGTTGCATTGACAACCAAACAATTCAATATCACTTTTGAAATGCAATAAATAGTCTAATAAGTTGCCGACAAGTTGTCCGTCATAATATTCAATCATCATTGAATTGCATTCACTCTTGCACCATGCACTATCAATTATCAATTCTTAACATGTCTTTTTCCTCTATGCTCATGATCTATTGTCCTGCGCACATATGACAGACAGTTGGTGGTCGGAGCACATCTCTGGAGCCGCTGAGCAGGAGTAGTATGTATTAGTCCTGCTGTAAGACTCATTGCGGCCAGCACTAGCAGGTCAAACGAATGACTAAAATGAACAAGTCGCCCATAAAAAACAAGTCATAACTCACGAGTCAGTAAAAGGAGTCATTCAAAAAGCACAAATTGTTTGCGAACTGCACATCACTAGAAACCACCATAGTGATAACACATTGGAAATTCAACAAACTTTTGGCTGTCTTTTTGAGTGGGTGAATATAGTTTGTAATCTCATTGATCAACATCTCAATCAACTATTACCCAATTATCCATGTTGATATGATGTGGTGTGCCCAGTGGGCTGTGGTCGTATCTGTGCCACCAGTACATCACGTTTAATAGGCATGGAATTGACCATTCATGTACACAGCATGACAGTTGTTTTCACATTGTGGTTGAATTTTGGCGTTTCTTGACAGATTCCACATTCATGTATTCATCCGGACCAACCGCTGGTAAGAATTGTGCTCGCCGGATTGTAGGATTTTGACAGCATATTAGGGGATGCTTATACATTTTGGCCCACATAGTTTGACACAGACCACCATTGTCATATATTTCATACAGTCCAAAGGCTGTATGTATATGCTCTAATGTGTATGCATTGATTTAACAGAAAAGCCCTCTTGATTGCCCAATACCAAGCTAGTTTGCTTTATAGAAACTAGAATGTCCCCAGTCCGGGCATTCTGGCCCAGTATTGGCACAGCTGATGGCTGGTTGGGTTGGGGTTGGATAACCTTGCCATATATCTGGCAGCCCATCTGGCATGGCAGGGCATGATTAGTGGAGCATGGGCAGATGGTGACAAGATCATACCCTGGGTCTTTGTTGTTTAGGGGGGTGCATTAATCCATGGATTCCATGGGTGTGCCCACCAGATAAGCCAAAGCCCATGTTGTTTATTCCCATTCTCTCTTGCTTGTTTATAGGCCTCCAGATACATATAGGTCATATTTGATTTGAGTCATGGCACCACTGGGCAAAACAATGGCAAAGGCCTTGCAGTCGAAGAGCCAGTGTGAAGCCAGTGAACAAGTCAGTAGGAAAAAGGCCTGTAGAACTCATCAAGCTCGGTGTGAGTGTGTGAGCGAGAGAAAGAGAGAGAGAGAGAGGAAACCCTTGAGAAGCTTCATGCAGAGAGAGGAGTTAGACAGGAAGGCAGGCATGGAATCCTCACGAACCACAGGAAGAAACATAGGCAGGGCGAGAGAGAATGAGCTGGATTCTTGGAATGCACTTTAGCTGGGACTACATTCTACAGGCTGTCAGTCATTAACCAGCTGAACCCAGTGAACCTGAGTGGAGCTCTAAGGTTCTTCCTGGGAGCTAAGTTACACCGGCCAGCCGGCCAGTCAGACTCTATGACAGAGTCATGTGCTCCACGAGGAACGAGGGGTCATTGAGGGGGAAAACCACTCCAATCAAGGGAACAAAAACAAACACAGGTCATTGCTCTGGTCTGTTTGTTATGTTTGATCACTTAGTCAGCGGTTCGACCTGTTTCATTTTAATGTGGAAAGAACAGGGTTGTGCATTTCTCCTCACGCATTCTTATTCTAAAAATAATGTTATTGCAGCAGCTGTGGTAAATGTTGATAAGTTATTGAGTATTATAAACTGGGTGGTTCGAGCCCTGAATGCTGATTGGCTGAAAGCCGTGGTATATCAGACCGTATGTCACGTTCTGACCTTAGTTTGTTTTAGTATGGTCAGGGCGTGAGTTGGGGTGAGCAGTCTATGTTTGTTTTTCTATGTTGGGTTTTGAGTTCGGCTTAGTATGGTTCTCAATCAGAGGCAGCTGTCAATTGTTGTCCCTGATTGAGAATCATACTTAGGTAGCCTGGGTTTCACTTTTGGATTGTGGGTGTTTGTTTTCCGTTCCTTCGTTCACTTTATTGTTTTGTATTTCAGTGTTCAGTTCGTTTCATTAAATATGTCATCATGAACACTTACCACGCCACGCTTTGGTCCGATCCTTCTTCCACCTCTGAATGCCGTTACAGAAACACCCACCACAAAAGGACCAAGCAGCGTGGTAACGGGCAGCAGCAGCAGCAGCGATGTCAGGACTCCTGGACATGGGAGGACATTTTGGACGGCAAGGGTTGCTACACATGGGAGGAGATCCTGGCTGGAAGGGATCACCTCCCGTGGGAACAGGTTGAGGCAGCTAGGAGAGCAGAGGCAGCCGGAGAGAGGAGCCAGCGATTTGAGGGAACACGGCTGGCAAGGAGGCACGAGAGGCAGCCCCAAAAATTTACTGGGGGGGGCACACGGGGAGTGTGGCTAAGGCAGGTAGGAGACCTGCGCCAACTCCCCGTGCTTAATGTGGAGAGAGAGGGCGTTGTACTGGTCAGGCACCGTGTTATGCGGTGGAGCGCACGGTGTCCCCAGTACGCGTGCTTAGCCCGGTGAGCTACATCCCAGCTCCTCGTATCGGCCGGGCTAGAGTGGGCATAGAGCCAGGTGCCATGAAGCCGGCTCTGCGCATCTGGTCTCCAGTGCATCTCCTTGGGCCGGCGTACATGGCACCAGCCTTACGCATGGTGTCCCCGGTTCGCCAGCACAGCCCAGTGCGGGCTATTTCACCTCGCCACACTGGCCTGGCTACGGGAAGCATTCAACCAGGTAAGGTTGGGCAGGCTCGGTGCTCAACAGCTCCAGTGGGCCTGCACGGACCGGTCTATCTGGTGCCACCTCCACGCACCAGCCCTCCGGTGGCAGCCCCCCGCACCAGGCTGTATCTCCATCTCCGCCCTACAGGTGCTCCCGCCTGTCCAGTGCCGCCAGAGCCTTCCTCCTGCCTAGCACCGCCAGAGTCTCCCGTCTGTCCTGAGCCGCCAGAGTCTCCCGTCAGTCCTGAGCCGCCAGAGTCTCCCATCCGTCCTGAGCCACCAGAGTCTCCCGTCTGTCCTGAGCCGCTAGAGTCTCCCGTCTGTCCTGAGCCGCCAGAGCCGCCAGTCTGTCCTGAGCCGCCAGAGCCGCCAGTCTGTCCTGAGCCGCCAGTCTGTCCTGAGCCGCCAGAGCCGCCAGTCTGTCCTGAGCTGCCAGAGCCTCCAGTCTGTCCTGAGCCGCCAGAGCCGCCAGTCTGTCCTGAGCCGCCAGAGCCGCCAGTCTGTCCTGAGCCGCCAGTCTGTCCTGAGTCGCCAGTCAGCCAGGAGCCGCCAGTCAGCCAGGAGCCGCCAGCCAGCCAGGAGCCGCCAGTCAACCAGGAGCCGCCAGTCAACCAGGAGCCTCCAGAGCCGTCAGTCAGCCAGGCGATGCCAGAATCGCCCTTCAATCCGGAGCTGCCGGAGTCTCCCGCCTGTCCGGCGCTGCCGGAGTCGTCCTTCATTCCGGCGATGCCGGAATCCCCCGTCCATTCGGGACCCGTGGCTGGGGTCCCCAGTCCAAGGTCGGCGGCGAGGGTCGCCGCTCTAAAGAGGCCACGGAGGCGGGCTAAGAGGCAGACAAAAAATATGGTGAAGTGGGGTCCACGTCCCGCGCCAGAGGCGCCACTGTGGACAGATGCCCACCCAGACCCTCCCCTATAGGTTTAGGTTTTGCGGCCGGAATCCACACCTTTTGGGGGGGGGGGGGGGGGGTACTGTCACGTTCTTTGTTTTTGTCTTTGTTTTAGTATGGTCAGGGCGTAAGTTGGGGTGGGCAGTCTATTTTTGTTTTTCTATGTTGGGTTTTGAGTTCGGCCTAGTATGGTTCTCAATCAGAGGCAGCTGTCAATTGTTGTCCCTGATTGAGAATCGTACTTACAGTGCCTTGCGAAAGTATTCGGCCCCCTTGAACTTTGCGACCTTTTGCCACATTTCAGGCTTCAAACATAAAGATATAAAACTGTATTTTTTTGTGAAGAATCAACAACAAGTGGGACACAATCATGAAGTGGAACGACATTTATTGGATATTTAAAACTTTTTTAACAAATCAAAAACTGAAAAATTGGGCGTGCAAAATTATTCAGCCCCCTTAAATTAATACTTTGTAGCGCCACCTTTTGCTGCGATTACAGCTGTAAGTCGCTTGGGGTATGTCTCTATCAGTTTTGCACATCGAGAGACTGAATTTTTTTCCCATTCCTCCTTGCAAAACAGCTCGAGCTCAGTGAGGTTGGATGGAGAGCATTTGTGAACAGCGGTTTTCAGTTCTTTCCACAGATTCTCGATTGGATTCAGGTCTGGACTTTGACTTGGCCATTCTAACACCTAGATATGTTTATTTTTGAACCATTCCATTGTAGATTCTGCTTTATGTTTTGGATCATTGTCTTGTTGGAAGACAAATCTCTGTCCCAGTCTCAGGTCTTTTGCAGACTCCATCAGGTTTTCTTCCAGAATGGTCCTGTATTTGGCTCCATCCATCTTCCCATCAATTTTAACCATCTTCCCTGTCCCTGCTGAAGAAAAGCAGGCCCAAACCATGATGCTGCCACCACCATGTTTGACGGTGGGGATGGTGTGTGTTCAGGGTGATGAGCTGTGTTGCTTTTACGCCAAACATAACGTTTTGCATTGTTGCCAAAAAGTTCAATTTTGGTTTCATCTGACCAGAGCACCTTCTTCCACATGTTTGGTGTGTCTCCCAGGTGGCTTGTGGCAAACTTTAAACAACACTTTTTATGGATATCTTTAAGAAATGGCTTTCTTCTTGCCACTCTTCCATAAAGGCCAGATTTGTGCAATATACGACTGATTGTTGTCCTATGGACAGAGTCTCCCACCTCAGCTGTAGATCTCTGCAGTTCATCCAGAGTGATCATGGGCCTCTTGGCTGCATCTCTGATCAGTCTTCTCCTTGTATGAGCTGAAAGTTTAGAGGGACGGCCAGGTCTTGGTAGATTTGCAGTGGTCTGATACTCCTTCCATTTCAATATTATCGCTTGCACAGTGCCTCTTGGGATGTTTAAAGCTTGGGAAATCTTTTTGTATCCAAATCCGGCTTTAAACTTCTTCACAACAGTATCTCGGACCTGCCTGGTGTGTTCCTTGTTCTTCATGATGCTCTCTGCGCTTTTAACGGACCTCTGAGACTATCACAGTGCAGGTGCATTTATACGGAGACTTGATTACACACAGGTGGATTGTATTTATCATCATTAGTCATTTAGGTCAACATTGGATCATTCAGAGATCCTCACTGAACTTCTGGAGAGAGTTTGCTGCACTGAAAGTAAAGGGGCTGAATAATTTTGCACGGCCAATTTTTCAGTTTTTGATTTGTTAAAAAAGTTTGAAATATCCAATAAATGTCGTTCCACTTCATGATTGTGTCCCACTTGTTGTTGATTCTTCACAAAAAAATAAAGTTTTATATCTTTATGTTTGAAGCCTGAAATGTGGCAAAAGGTCGCAAAGTTCAATGGGGCCGAATACTTTCGCAAGGCACTGTAGGTAGCCCGGGTTTCACTTTTGGATTGTGGGTGTTTGTTTTCCGTGTTAGTGTTTGGTCCACACGGGACTGTTTCGGTTTTCGTTCGTTCACTTGATTGTTTTGTATTTCAGTGTTCAGTTCGTTTCATTAAATATGTCATCATGAACACTTACCACGCTGCGCTTTGGTCCGATCCTTCTTCCACCTCTGAATGCCGTTACACCATATACCACGGGTATGACAAAACATTTATTTTACTGCTCTAATTAGGTTGGTAACCAGTTTCTAATAGCAATAAGGCACCTCTGGGGTTTGTGATATTTGGCCACTATACCACGGCTAAGGGCTGTGTCCGAGCACTCTGCGTTGCGTCATGCTTAAGAACACCCTTAGCCGGTTACACTGGCCATATACCACACCCCCCCAGACCTTATTGCTTAAATAACCTCATGTTAATACAGTGCAATGCAATACAACATTGGATGTGAGATTGTGCCCTATGTGGTGGATATTACCCCTGTCTTTTTACATGATAATGCTTCCACATTCATTTCCATGTTTGTGGCTGAAAGAAGACATAGTTTGGTCTTTGATGTGAGGGATTAGTGTTTGTGAGCCTCAACGGTTCCGGGACAGATTATATAGTACAGTAGGAGGTAAATAAACAACCGCTTGGACATACTCGTAGGAAGTGACGCACCACCTTGCTTTTACCCTCCAATACGAAAACAAGCTTAGGTTCAAAACGCTACATCCTTCTACAACATGACTGAAATAGACATTTCAATAATTATTTGTAATCCTTTACTTGGAATGTTCACTGCAACACTGCAACAGACCCCATTGTCTTTTTTTGAGTTTCTTTGTCAGGTTAGAACTCTCACAAGCCCCTGCAGTACTGTCATACACATCCGATATGACAGATAATCCAATTTGAGAGGCCCAATAGAGATTGCCGTTACACATGCCTCTCTATGAATGTCTGACATATCTTAGGCAGCTGTGAATGTATTACAGATAATGATGAAGAAATGGCTGCTGTGTCACGTTAATTGGCTGCTGTGTCGTGTTAATTGCGATGTGAGAGGGGCACAATCTGCTCATTTTGCGATGGCATGAGACAGTGGTCTTTTGGGCTTGTATTAATATTCCCCATCATGTACCATTAACACTGATGGAGCTGTGGAGGCCCTGAGATCAGCTTCTTTTGGCGTAGTCTGATGACTTTGGTAGAGACAGCGATCATAGGGACCGTACCATATTTTAACGCGTAGGGTAGATGGATGCGAGATGTTGAAGATAGAGTTGTTAGTTTGATTGGACATTGTTGGGGAAGTACATTGGTCCACAACCTTTCTTTCTTACTTGTTTATATTGCCCATATCTCATTGGGTGGATTCCCAGCCTCTAACATTTGTGTTGGCACTAGATGCTCTACCATTGCATGACTCTACAGATGTGAGACATCCAATCATTTTTTGGGTGGTAACACCTGAGTTGATCAGAAACCCTAGAGTGTGCAAGATATGGAGACTGAAGCAAAAGACCCCAGGTCATAAATGATGTCAGCCACAGAGCAGAAAGAAGAGGAGAGTGGATGACTTCAATCAGGAAATGGACTTACATACAATCAAATGTACCCACAAATGGAAACTCCCTTGCTTGAGTGAGGACAGGTGTAATGTATACACACACCTTGTCACAGAAGGGCCAGTTGTTATCATCACTGTTCCTGTGAGAAGGGAGGATGAGAATACGGGGGGGGGGGGGGGGGGGGGATATTCGCTGCTTCTGCTAAAGCTAATGGGGATCCCAATAAACGAATAAACCAAGATGCCACTGAATATCTTTTCTTAATAATATCTCTTCCCAGCTGCATCCTGACATCCAGTAACCAGGCCACAGTGACTCAGTTTCTGGATAAAATTACAGCAATCAATACATTTTCTCTTTTGCAGGGCTAAAGTGTATCTTAAGTTCACATGTGTAACCTGAATGTTCTGTTGACCTCAATGCATGATTTGACACAAATATCTGAGTTAGGATTTGGTCCTTACAGAATACATTTCCAGAATCTGACAGAATATCTGCTGCGCTGTAAATAACAAACTTTCTGAGTAACAATTCAGATCATGTCATTGTGTACTGTATTATCTTGCTTTTTAAACAGGTAGATTTTCCTTTATGGAAACACTGTAGGTGTGGAACGACCCACACATGTGCTTTCGTTTTTCAGCTGCAGAGGATGTTAGTGTTAGCCAGTGAATGAAATATCCCACATGAAAGTGGTTGTCACAATTTTTCCTCTCTTTGTGACTCATTTGTCAACAGAGAGGTTTCACACCCTCGTGGTTATCAGTCAATCTCTTTTTACATGCATGTGGATTTTGTCCCCATACATCAATATCAGTTATCATAAATTGCATATAAGCAAAATTATTAAATACCCAGAGATATTTTGCCACGACTAGTCTTCAAGGATACAATTTTGGGATGTATTGATTATTGATTAATGCTGGTTGTTTGAGTGATGTTGTGTTTTCCATGTATGTTTTAGAGGAAGTGGAAACGGTGGCTGTTGGCCATCTCCATCCTTGTCTGACCTCTCAGAGGTGCCGGAGAGTCAAGTTCCATGTTTTTCATCTTCCTCTATGAAAGTACCTCAAAACCAGAATGTATTTAACAGAAAGTCACCCTGTGGTCTTGTCTCACACCTTCTCTCACTTCCGTCACAATTTTGGCCATTCATATCCTCCTGACTTTCACTGCTGTGATATTTCGCTAGGTCCTCCCTCACATTGACATTAAGGTATCGTTCCGTGTCATGGCTCCAAACCACATTTCCTCCCCCAGACTATTTCCACTTGATCTGAAAATGAATGCTATACTATGGAGGCGTGATAAACTGTGAAAGCATGTCGCTGTTGTTCCTGACCTGTACTGTTTTGAGCTTGTTAATCACAGGACGTTGCAGATATGAGTGGACCCCTGTTGGCATTTTTTTTTTAAATTGGGGGGGAAATGACAAATATTTGGTGTTTGACGTTTTCATATTTGTAAGTTACATTCCCCCACTCCCCCCCCCCCCTCTCTTTCGCTCATCTTTCTCTCCCACACACACACACACACCGGCTGTTGTGAGGTCGTCACCCAGCTCTGGGGTGAAACGTGATCAGCCACAGTTCTCCTGGTTTGCCGCCCGCACCAGCTTTCTCGCTCTGTTTCTACTAATCAGGCCTCTGTGTCTGAGGATCCAGCCAGTCGTTAATGGTCAGAGGCGGTATGGCGGGCGCTGAGGCTGCTGCCAAATTACCACCAGGGGGTATCACATGGCAGGGGGTCAGCCTTGATACAGACCCAGAGGAGACATGTAGTTCTTAGGGTTCACATAAAGCCTTTACAATCACTCCTGGATGACTTTGGTCATTTAAGCCACTCTGATGTTTTAGGAACCGTTGAATCTGAGATGTTTTTCATGTTTTCTCTGTTTGCGGAATTTTTCAACTGAAATCCTTGTGTGGTTACTGATACATTCTGAGAATGGTCTGTTTGTACTGACATGGCTATTGTCAAGCATTAAGCAGCCATTCAGACCCCCACACACACACACACAGACACACACACAGACACACACACGAACACACACATATATACACACACTCATCCATTCAACAGCCTAACCATGTTTGACCATGAATGAATGCTGGGCAGCCGTGTTAGTTCTCTACACACACTGACTGACTGCTGGGGGTTATTCCTGGCCAGAGCAACAGTGTACGTTTCTGTCACATGGACGCTCGGCTAGCTCTAAGCTGTGTGTTACCATTCTAAACTGGGCTGTGGTGGTGACTCACCCTGGGCTGGCTGGGCTCCGACCAACAAAGCGCTGAGCTGTGGGAAGTCGTGATTCACTCCTCCTGCTCCCTCCGCTTAGTTCACTTTAGTTTAGTTACCACCACACGCCCAAAATACTCTCCAGGCTACTACGACGTGACCGCGCTCCCCACTGACTGGCTGGCTAGCATGGACATACTGCTTTTCTCCAGCACCACCATGCATTTCTGCTGTTACCTATGGGGAATATCTGCTCTGGCCCACTGAGAGAAAGGGTTTACTAGGCCTAGGGTGCATTTAACTGGAGTCACTGACCCTGACATGGACTATAGAGAGACATTACGCCATTGCTCTGTAAAGGTTTCTGAGGTATGCACTGCATGACTCATGGTTGTGGTGGATGATAACTCTTTAGTGAGTGTGTTGTTGTCCTTTCATGGAGTGTCCACCATTACAAAGAAGTTGTTTTTGGGGAGAAAGAATGTGTGCAACCTTAAGTCGAATACAGCTGTGGAGTGGAGACCCAGCTATCTTGGGCTGACTAAGTTTGTGACCCACATTGTGGGTCCATTGTTTGTGCATGACTTTCCCTCAGAAAATGTATGCGTGTGCATGTCTGTGCGCTGAGGTAGCGAGCAAGGTGAAAGTGACTATTGATAGTCAATGGCCAGAGATGGGAGCCAACGTTCAATGTATCATGTCAGCGTCTAGAGGGGAGTAGATTTACACCACTACTACTACTGCACACACACACACACACACACACACACACACACACACACACACACACACACACACACACACACACTCAGTCTCCCTCTTTTTCCTTTCTCTCGCTGGTTCTTTCTCTCTATTCTGTAGTTAAATCATGAACTACTCATAATGAAGGATCTCTCCTCTCCGTGATGAATGAATTTCAGATGCCGTGTGCTCTAACCTAGTTCATCTGAAATGAAACAGGCCCTTTATTAAACAGGCTGGCTGTGCACAGGTCGACTCGCCCTTCAGTTGCGTCTCGAGTAACCCTTGAATATGCCATTTTCCTGTCTGGAGGGCCAGTGGGGAGCTCGTTTGCAGTAAATCTAATTTCACTTCACAATGCCTGGGTGACTTAGCCGTAAAGAAGATTGAGACTCGCACAAACAGTGTTAGGTATGACCTCAGATGACATACTGTATGTCATGGGTTTCACTGACCTTCTGAAAGTGAGATCTCCTAACCCTGATTCTAGAACAAAGAGGTTTTGTTAAACGCAGATGATGATGTGACTGGTGCATTTCCGTCCCAGCAGCCCTCAGGGGAAGGCCCCTGGTAATGGACCCTGTTGCCCAATTACTTTTGCTTTGGTCTTATGATGTTTCACCTAATGCCCCGTTTGATGACTAATTATAAAAACAAATGTGTTATATTTTCTTCCCCAATATGTGTTGGAACGAAAGAAGTCTGACATTGTTTTATTGATTTCACACATTGCCGTCGAGCTTGGCTTTGTGTGTTTTGGTCGAGGTAAACCTCACGCAAAACCCACTTTCATCACCTTCCTTTTCTTATTCTCTCTCACACACACTCCCAACGCACACACACCACACACATACACGCACACATTGTCGTGAGTTGAAAATAAGACATAATCAGGGCAGGAAGAACACAGGGTGGAGGGAAGTAGGGCATAGCAGTTGTCAGTGGTGAATAGTGTACTGTACATCACCACCAACATCGGCCTTCAAGTGGGAAGCCCTGAATTATTACTGTTTGTTAATTAATATTTCTCTGCCAGCCCAGAGGAAGACTGGGGCCCCACTCTCTGTGCTCTGTGCTAAATAATTCACAGCTAGTTGCTGATAATCCTGCTGGTTTACTTTCGATCACAAGGTTGTTTTCTTCCTCCTTCTCACTCAGGGGGCAGCCTTAGATGTGTTTTGATAGATGCCGATGGATTGAATATAGGCTAGCCTCACTTTAAACTACAAATGCCATGTTATAATATTGCACTAAATTACTCAAAAGTTTATGTGCATTCCCTGTGGAAACTCCAGGTCGAAACAGGGATAATATATAATAACATTTTATCCTAGAAAAATAAATGCACTGTAAAAACTGTGTTTTATTTCTTCTTTTGATTTGGTACTATGGGTAGGGTTGCAAAGCCACCGGTAATTTACTAAAATTACTGGAATCTTCACTAATTTTGCTAATTAGCAGAAAATCTATGGCAATCTATCGTAACTTTGGTCATTTATACTTGAATAACTTTTTAAATATATATTCATATATAGTATTCATTTTTTATATCAGTGTCTATATTGTCCACAAGTTTCTAGTAGATAGACCACGTGGTTCAAGAGAAAATAGCCTAATTAATGAAAAAAACATCAACAATGGCATTATTTTGCAACTCTTTCAACTATTGACTTTTTTCACAACTCCCACCATTTTGATGCCAAAACATTGACAACAAATACATATTGACATAGTAAAATAAATCAAAGTGTGTAAAACATTTTTTAAAGGATATTTCATGCTGAAACCCTCATATTGTGAAATTGTTAGATTACTTGTTAGATATTACTGCATGGTCGGAACTAGAAGCACAAGCATTTCGCTACACTTGCATTAACATCTGCTAATTAATTTGTATATGACAAATAAAATTTGATTTGATTAAATACCAATGGTATTCACTAAGTTTATGGTTCATATTTAGGATATGTTTAACATTATCATTTGTCATTAAATTTGTGATATTTCTTTTAATTATTTAATAATTTAATGTGATAAGGCCACACAGAGGGCCAGAGATAACAGACACCTGTGATAATCTGAAGGACCCAAAAGGGCCACTAAATGTCTTGTGATAGATTACATCAGCTGGGCTAGACAATCTGGACCCTCTCTTTCTAAAATTATCCGTTGCCATTGTTGCAGCCCCTATTACTCTCTTTTGTATCGTCTGAGATTCCTAAAGATTGGAAAGCTGCCGCGGTCATCCCCCTCTTCAAAGGGGGTGACACTCTAGACCCAAACTGTTACATACCTATCTATCCTACCCTGCCTTTCTAAAGTCTTCGAAAGCTAAGTTAACAAACAGATCACTGACCATTTCGAATCCTACCGTACCTTCTTCGCTGTGCACATCAGAAACGCTCAAGGTACTAAATGATATCATAACCTCCATCGATAAAAAACAGTACTGTGCTGCCGTCTTCATCGACCTGGCCAAGGCTTTCGACTCTGTCAATCACCGTATTCTTATCGGCAGACTCAAATCAAATCAAATCAAATTAATTTATATAGCCCTTCTTACATCAGCTGATATCTCAAAGTGCTGTACAGAAACCCAGCCTAAAACCCCAAACAGCAAGCAATGCAGGTGTAGAAGCACGGTGGCTAGGAAAAACTCCCTAGAAAGGCCAAAACCTAGGAAGAAACCTAGAAAGGAACCAGGCTATGTGGGGTGGCCAGTCCTCTTCTGGCTGTGCCGGGTGGAGATTATAACAGAACATGGCCAAGATGTTTAAATGTTCATAAATGACCAGCATGGTCGAATAATAATAAGGCAGAACAGTTGAAACTGGAGCAGCAGCACGGCCAGGTGGACTGGGGACAGCAAGAAGTCATCATGTCAGGTAGTCCTGGGGCATGGTCCTAGGGCTCAGGTCCTCAGAGAGAGAGAAAGAAAGAGAGAAAGAGAGACTTAGAGAGAGCACACTTAAATTCACACGGGACACCGAATAGGACAGGAGAAGTACTCCAGATATAACAAACTGACCCTAGCCCCCCGACACATAAACTACTGCAGCATAAATACTGGAGGCTGAGACAGGAGGGGTCAGGAGACACTGTGGCCCCATCCGAGGACACCCCCGGACAGGGCCAAACAGGAAGGATATAACCCCACCCACTTTGCCAAAGCACAGCCCCCACACCACTAGAGGGATATCTTCAACCACCAACTTACCATCCAGAGACAAGGCTGAGTATAGCCCACAAAGATCTCCGCCACGGCACAACCCAAGGGGGGGCGCCAACCCAGACAGGATGACCACATCAGTGAATCAACCCACTCAGGTGACGCACCCCTTCCAGGGACGGTATGAGAGAGCCCCAGTAAGCCAGTGACTCAGCCCCTGTAATAGGGTTAGAGGCAGAGAATCCCAGTGGAAAGAGGGGAACCGGTCAGGCAGAGACAGCAAGGGCGGTTCGTTGCTCCAGAGCCTTTCCGTTCACCTTCCCACTCCTGGGCCAGACTACACTCAATCATATGACCCACTGAAGAGATGAGTCTTCAGTAAAGACTTAAAGGTTGAGACCGAGTTTGTGTCTCTGACATGGGTTGGCAGACCGTTCCATAGAAATGGAGCTCTATACGAGAAAGCCCTGCCTCCAGCTGTTTGCTTAGAAATTCTAGGGACAATTAGGAGGCCTGCGTCTTGTGACCGTAGCGTACGTGTAGGTATGTACAGCAGGACCAAATCAGAGAGATAGGTAGGAGCAAGCCCATGTAATGCTTTGTAGGTTAGCAGTAAAATCTTGAAATCAGCCCTTGCTTTGACAGGAAGCCAGTGTAGGGAGGCTAGCACTGGAGTAATATGATACATTTTTTTTGGTTCTAGTCAGGATTCTAGCAGCCATATTTAGCACTAACTGAAGTTTATTTAGTGCTTTATCCGGGTAGCCGGAAAGTAGAGCATTGCAGAAGTCTAACCTAGAAGTGACAAAAGCATGGATTAATTTTTCTGCATCATTTTTGGACAGAACGTTTCTGATTTTTGCAATGTTACGTAGATGGAAAAAAGCTGTCCTTGAAATTGTCTTGATATGTTCTTCAAAAGAGAGATCAGGGTCCAGAGGAACGCCGAGGTCCTTCACAGTTTTATTTGAGACGACTGTACAACCATTAAGATTAATTGTCAGATTCAACAGAAGATCTCTTTGTTTCTTGGGACCTAGAACAAGCATCTCTGTTTTGTCCGAGTTTAAAAGTAGAAAGTTTGCAGCCATCCACTTCCTTATGTCTGAAACACATGCTTCTAGCAAGGGCAATTTTGGGGCTTCACCATGTTTCATTGAAATGTACAGCTGTGTGTCATCCGCATAGCAGTGAAAGTTAACATTATGTTTTCGAATGACATCCCCAAGAGGTCAAATATATAGTGAAAACAATAGTGGTCCTAAAACGGAACCTTGAGGAACACCGAAATTTACAGTTGATTTGTCAGAGGACAAACCATTCACAGAGACAAACTGATATCTTTCCGACAGATAAGATCTAAACCAGGCCAGAACTTGTCCGTGTAGACCAATTTGGGTTTCCAATCTCTCCAAAAGAATGGGGTGATCGATGGTATCAAATGCAGCACTAAGGTCTAGGAGCACGAGGACAGATGCAGAGCCTCGGTCCGATGCCATTAAAAGGTAATTTACCACCTTCACAAGTGCAGTCTCAGTGCTATGATGGGGTCTAAAACCAGACTGAAGCATTTCGTATACATTGTCTTCAGGAAGGCAGTGAGTTGCTGCGCAACTCAACAGCCTTTCTCAAATGACTGCCTCGCCTGGTTCACCAACTACTTCTCAGATAGAGTTCAGTGTGTTAAATCGGAGGGCATGTTGTATGGACTTCTGTCAGTCTCTATGGGGGTACCATAGGGTTCAATTATCGGGCCGACTCTTTTCTCTGGATATATCAATGATGTCACTCTTGCTGCTGGTGATTCCTTGATCCACCTCTATTCAGACGACACCATTATGTATACATCTGGCCCTTCTTTGGATACTGTGTTAACAAACCTCCAAACAAGCTTCAATGCCATACAACACTCCTTCCGTGGCCTCCAACTGCTCGATCGCTGCCCGCACATGCCCGCCCGACTAGCATCACTACTCTGGACAGTTCTGACTTAGAATATTTGGACAACCTCAAATATCTAGGTATCTGGTTAGACTGTAAACTCTCCTTCCAGGCTCATATTAAGCATCTCCAATCCAAAATTAAATCTAGAATCGACGTCCTATTTCATAACAAAGCCTCCTCCACTCACGCTGCCAAACATACCTTCGTAAAACGGACTATCCTACCAATCCTCGACTTCGGCGATGTCATTTACAAAATAGTCTCCAACACACTACTCAGCAAACTGGATGCAGTCTATCACAGTGCCATCCGTTTTGACACCAAAGCCCCATATACTCCCCACCACTGCGACCTGTGTGCTCTCGTTGACTGGCCCTCGCTACATATTTGTCGCCAGACCCACTGACTCCAGGTCATCTCTAAGTCTTTGCTAGGTAAAGCTCCGTCTTATCTCAGATCACGGGTCACCATAACAACATAACACCATAGCACACGCTCCAGCAGATACAGTGCCTTGCGAAAGTATTCGGCCCCCTTGAACTTTGCGACCTTTTGCCACATTTCAGGCTTCAAACATAAAGATATAAAACTGTATTTTTTTTGAGAAGAATCAACAACAAGTGGGACACAATCATGAAGTGGAACGACATTTATTGGATATTTCAAACTTTTTTAACAAATCAAAAACTGAAAAATTGGGCGTGCAAAATTATTCAGCCCCTTTACTTTCAGTGCAGCAAACTCTCTCCAGAAGTTCAGTGAGGATCTCTGAATGATCCAATGTTGACCTAAATGACTAATGATGATAAATACAATCCACCTGTGTGTAATCAAGTCTCCGTATAGATGCACCTGCACTGTGATAGTCTCAGAGGTCCGTTAAAAGCGCAGAGAGCATCATGAAGAACAAGGAACACACCAGGCAGGTCCGAGAGACTGTTGTGAAGAAGTTTAAAGCCGGATTTGGATACAAAAAGATTTCCCAAGCTTTAAACATCCCAAGGAGCACTGTGCAAGCGATAATATTGAAATGGAAGGAGTATCAGACCACTACAAATCTACCAAGACCTGGCCGTCCCTCTAAACTTTCAGCTCATACAAGGAGAAGACTGATCAGAGATGCAGCCAAGAGGCCCATGATCACTCTGGATGAACTGCAGAGATCTACAGCTGAGGTGGGAGACTCTGTCCATAGGACAACAATCAGTCGTATATTGCACAAATCTGGCCTTTATGGAAGAGTGGCAAGAAGAAAGCCATTTCTTAAAGATATCCATAAAAAGTGTTGTTTAAAGTTTGCCACAAGCCACCTGGGAGACACACCAAACATGTGGAAGAAGGTGCTCTGGTCAGATGAAACCAAAATTAAACATTTTGGCAACAATGCAAAACGTTATGTTTGGCGTAAAAGCAACACAGCTGAACACACCATCCCCACTGTCAAACATGGTGGTGGCAGCATCATGGTTTGGGCCTGCTTTTCTTCAGCAGGGACAGGGAAGATGGTTAAAATTGATGGGAAGATGGATGGAGCCAAATACAGGACCATTCTGGAAGAAAACCTGATGGAGTCTGCAAAAGACCTGAGACTGGGACGGAGATTTGTCTTCCAACAAGACAATGATCCAAAACATAAAGCAAAATCTACAATGGAATGGTTCAAAAATAAACATATCCAGGTGTTAGAATGGCCAAGTCAAAGTCCAGACCTGAATCCAATCGAGAATCTGTGGAAAGAACTGAAAACTGCTGTTCACAAATGCTCTCCATCCAACCTCACTGAGCTCGAGCTGTTTTGCAAGGAGGAATGGGAAAAAATGTCAGTCTCTCGATGTGCAAAACTGATAGAGACATACCCCAAGCGACTTACAGCTGTAATCGCAGCAAAAGGTGGCGCTACAAAGTATTAACTTAAGGGGGCTGAATAATTTTGCACTCCCAATTTTTCAGTTTTTGATTTGTTAAAAAAGTTTGAAATATCCAATAAATGTCGTTCCACTTCATGATTGTGTCCCACTTGTTGTTGATTCTTCACAAAAAAATACAGTTTTATATCTTTATGTTTGAAGCCTGAAATGTGGCAAAAGGTCGCAAAGTTCAAGGGGGCCGAATACTTTCGCAAGGCACTGTATATCTCACTGGTCGTCCCCAAAGCCAACACCCCCTTTGGCCGCCTATCCTTCCAGTTCTCTGCTGCCAATGACTGGAATGAATTGCAAAAATCGCTGAAGTTGGAGACTTATATCTCCCTCACTAACTTTAAGCATCAGCTATCTGAGCAGCTTACCGATCTCTGCAGCTGTACTGTACATAGCCCATCTGCAAATAGCCCATCCAACTACCTACCTCATCCCCATATTGTTTTTATTTACCTTTTTGCTCTTTTGCACACCAGTATTTCTACTTGCACATCCTCATCCGCACATCTTTCACTCCAGTGTTAATTTGCTAAATTGTAAGTACTTTGCTACTATGACCTATTTATTGCCTTACCTCCTTACTCCATTTGCACACACTGTATATATATTTTTCTAATGTGTTATTGACTGTACTTTTGTTTATCCTATGTGTAACTCTGTGTTGTTGTTTTTTGTCGCACTGCTTTGCTTCATCTTGGCCAGGTCGCAGTTGTAAATGAGAACTTGTTCTCAACTGGCCTACCTGGTTAAATAAAGATAAATATCTTTATTTAATAAATAAATAAAAAACATAAAATCATTGAAAGTTACCAAAATTCTAGTAGTTTACTGGTAAACATAGAAAGTTCGCAGTAATATAATCCTCCCTTTGCAACCCTAACTATGGAAGATGATGTGGATCGATGTGGCATTCCTTTGAGTTGAGCTTCTGAGGCTAACCCATTGAGATCCGAGTCTCATTCACAACGGTGCCCTGATCACAGTAACGGAAAAATCCTAAATACGATATGAAACAAAACAGCGATCAATACAATGTACAATTTTATAAGAAAAACAATGACATTTCTCAGCTACTAGGACCTCAATCAATACTTTAGTTTGCCCTAGTGGCACCAGAACATCCAATTGTAATGAGTTTTGTAAATCGTTCCAGCAGTGAGGTGCCTTAAAACTAAAAGAGGATTTACCTAATTCGGTGGACACCCGAGGAAGCTCAGGAGTTAACCAACACTGTGAACGGGTTTGGTAGCTAATGTTTTTATACTTCAACAATGAAGTTAGGTAAGTGCCTATCACAGCTGTGCTATCTAGTGCTGAGCTTGTTCATTTGAACAGACGGCAGAGACAGTGAGACCCAGAGGAGCCGTTCAATATTTAATTGTTAATTGTTGTCACTGATACTGTACAGCTTCATAAAGTCATCTACAAAGGAGACTTAGGGAGACCCTCCCACAGTGCCCTTTGTTAATGTGTTTGTTCATTGCCTTTATAATGTCACACACACGCACGCACACACACAGTTCCTCACTGCGTCGTTGCTCATAATAATAGTGTTGTATCACCAGCTGATTATTTCATTCTGAAAGACGAATTCTCTTCCTCTTTGTTAGTCTGTTGTACTCTAAAATGACAACTGATATTTATCTCTGAGTTGATGTCTGATTTTGCCTACGCAACCTCTGTGTACACTGTAGCCTATCACAATGTAGTCACCTACGGGCAAATCAAGGCAAAACAGTCCTACAGCACTTTCTATCCTGTGTATACCCCGCCAACCTCAATTCACGTCCTGTTTATTTCACCCAACTAGCTCTACCCTCAGTCTGAACCAGTCAAAGCTCAATTATTTCCAATATGATCCCAGAACTGTGACATGCTGAGAGTGGAACGAGAAGGGATGAGAAGGAGGGGTGAGCAGGGGGATATGCTCTCCTCCCCTGGCTCTCGTCAAGCATTAACAGTTGGACTCCCAGAAGCCTGGAGTAATGATTATACAGTTAGCTGCTTGTCTGTCTAGAAGCTGTCTGTCTGGCAGACAAATATGATGTCGAAATATGTCATCCACACACAACAGACAACATGATGAAACGACCTGCAACGGCTTGTTTACAGAAACAGACTGTTTTTTTTTTTTATTCATCTGTTGTTATTGGTGAGTTAATGAATTGGACTTTGAAGATCAAGTGTCAAACATAAGAACGATAGCTCGTCTAATTTACAAAGGTATGTCATGTGGTTGCTAGTCTAATTCGCAAGGTATTGTAAGGGTATTGACACTGGTTTGAAGTTATGGCTCATTTCCATAGATATATCGGTGTATTAAAGATAACGCGGGAAGGTTGTGGTTGTCCTGTAGATGAGCAGAGAGATATGGAAGGTGTGGAAGATTAGGCCATGGAAAGGGAACAAGCTCTTTGTCTGTTTTTGTCCTCCTTGTTTTTGTCCTCCTTGTTGTTTTGTCCTCTACATTATTCAAACCGTTAAAAAGAGAAGATGGTTCTGTTCTACTGCTGGCCTGCTTAGCTCACAGAGACTACGAATGAAATAATCTATGGACTAGGGCAATCAATCTGTTCAATCAAGACCAATTAATGGCATCACGCGTATTACTGTAATAGTACTAGTCAACACTGCTCTGAAAAATACAGTATTTTGACATGGGGGAAAATATCAATGTCGAAATGTATATTCTGTAATAACTAAAATATTATGAGGAGAGGGACACCAAAGTGTCTTATTAACAGTGTTTGCAAGCATCGCCGTTTATTTATCGAGCTACAAAGAAAGGGAATATTATGATGCTACTGTGAGCCTTTTCTCCCCTAGTCATAAAGGTAACCTGAGGGCAAATAGTAGATGATTTAGAATTCTGAGAAGATTCCCCCCCTGGAGTCTGTTCCTCTGCAGCAGGCCCCTGGCTCCAGGCTCTGCACATTAAAACACCGTGACTCAGCAGAAAGAAACCCCTCCAAGCATGATGAGTCCACACACACCACACACTCCTGGGCTCAAATAGACAGACTGCAGCCTCAGCTGTCTGTAGGGCTGCAGGAGCTTTAAGTGCTCCAGTGTTGAGATGAGCACAATGAAAAATGCCTCCGCATTGAACCATTTTGAATCAATGTGGAACCATACTGAGTGACGCTACCTTAGACTTCCTGCACATAACATATTTATTTTCGATGCTTTTATTGTCACATCATATGATTTCCAATGTGCTTTACATTTTTTTTTTTTTTTTTTTACAATTAACGCTCAATCATTGTTGTCTGTAGCGCGCTAGAGCCCTTAACTAATGTCATCGTTGTCCTTTCCTAGGTATCAGCACAACAAGATAATGCTGTTTGTGCTGTAGGCTAGTAATCTCAAATCGCCATGACCGTCTGAGCTATGAATGTGGGTCAAGAGAGACTAGTCCAGAGACTACATGTGTATCCTATTAGGAAAATCACGGGATATATGTCAGGTTTGTCTTGCAGAGGTGTTGAATCCAGGATTCTCTGTTGAAGCTAGTGGCGAAGAGGTAATAAAAACACATTTGAGGTATGTCATTACTGTGGTATGTCCCCCGTCTAACTGAACACCTGAACAGAATGAAAGTTTGTGCGCTTGTGCGTGCATGCACGTGGGCACGTTTGTACGTGTATGGAGGAGAGAGACAGCGTTTTCTGTTCTCCATATTTGTAGAAGAAAGAAAGAAAAAAAGAAACCTCAGAGAAATGAGGTCCTTTGCATCCTTTGGGTCCATTGACTGTGTATCCAACAAACATCTTGTCTGTGTGTTGTGTTCTCTGCAGGACGTGAGCAGGATGTCTGCGGATGAGGGGGCTCGTGCCCACGTCAGGTCCGGGGATGCTCCCATGTACGTGTATGAGTCGACGGTGCACTGTGCCAACGTGCTGCTGAGTCTGGAGGACCAGCGGCGGCAGGACATCCTGTGTGATGTGACAGTGGTGGTGGAGGGGACGGAGATCAGGGCCCACAGGGCCGTCCTGGCAGCCAGCAGCAGATACTTCCTACAGGTGCTGCTGGGACACACACACCCCGAGCAGGAGCCAATCATCAGCCTGTCTGACAAGGTGGGTAATGACCAATCATGTACATGTATATGTATGTCTAACAGCCCTTAGAAAGCGCTAATAACTTGACTTGAAAGACTTTATGCACCCCTGGGCGTGGCCGTTTTATACTGTTACAATGTATTATTACACAGCCCTTCCATTACATTCAGATACCTGCAATAGAGTGGTAAAAATGAAGTGTCAGTCAAAGAGAGAGACAAGAGAGAGAGAGAGAGAATCTAGACTTATTGAGTACTCAAAATTCATGATCTTTTGTGTCTGTGTGAGTCAGAGAGAGAGAGAGTCAGATAGAGACAGGGAGGCGGCCGAGTAGCTTGCTCAGGTGTCACACTGAAGCATTCCAATAGCTTGTTTACCTAGTGTTGGAAGGATTCCTGAAAACCCTGTGTGAATTTTCAGAATCAGTGATACGTTATCTTTCCGCCGTTTCCGCCACTATATCTAATTGCGGGCGGAACAGCCCCGGCCCACATCCCAGTGGCTGCCATTAGCATATAATGTCCTAGATCTGTCAATGTGATTATCTATTTGACTCTACCTCATATAGTAATCACTATCAACGACTGAACCACTTCTTCACATGTCAAAATCCATCCTCTAATGACTAGAAAGCATGGCTTATTTCAGTTTTGGTTTGTTTAAAAAATATATATATCTTAAATTCAAGTTTTTACACATTTTGCAATCATAAATAATTCACATGAATACAAATCAACTTTCACATCAATACATTTAAGATCATAATGACATAGCATGGTTTACAGATGTAATAGTTTCCACAGAGATGTTTTCTTCTTCTTGTTTTTACTTTCATTTTGCTTTGTAAAATAAATAAATAGTGTTTGAACAATAATGTTGTTTTTATAGTCTTATAGACATCTTGTCTTCCACATTTTACTGTTCATAATGCATATTATTGTCCACAATATTTGTTAAGTAATGTCAGTGCATAATATTCTCCACCAAACTTCTTTAGTAAAGTAATCCACGCCAATATCGAAGACACCTTGACTTGGGATTTATACATACATCAAACACGATCATTCTCATCAGGTCCGCTAATTTCTTTACTTCTGTAGTATTTCACTTAAAGGTTTTCTCAATTCTCTTCATCATGACAATTAGGCATAGGACACAATTCACTTTTGACAAAACAACTCCACTTTACTGCAGCACACACTGGTCATTGTTTTCAAAGGAAAAAGGGCAAATAAAGTCATACAATTAAAATGTTGAGACACAGGTCCATATATGCACACATGCAAATGAAAATGTGCACACACGCAAGACACAAACACACAGCACACACAATTCCTAACTCTGGCACTCATTGTTCTAAACTGACCTGCCTAATTGGCCTCCCATCCTATTCTAACCACCTCTCGCCGTCTTTGTAAACATGTTACCTGATGAAATTGCTGTACAATATGATCTTGTTGCCATCTGAGGCACATTCAGATGTCATAAATCAGCACTGTAGATCTATCCTTGTCCTCTGCCGTGCCTTGATTGTATTACTGTTGATGATATCTGGAAATGTGCATGTACATCTACTGTTGCTAGCCCCAATTCTGACTTGTGCTCTGATATCTGCTTCACTGATTTCTGCTCTCATAAAAGCCTGGGTTTTCTGCACGTTACCTAAAATGGATCAATTGAAAGTGTGGATTCACAGCTCCAATCCAGATGTGTTGGTCATTACTGAGACATGGTTAAGGAAGAGTGTTTTGAAAACTGATGTTAACTTTTCTGGTTATAACCTTTTTCGGGCAAGACAGATCTTCCAAAGGTGGGGGAGTGGCAATATTTACCAAGGATCACCTTCAGTCCCCAAACAATTTGATTAGCTGGTTTTAAGCATTAAACTTTCAAATAGCCCTTTGTTGACTGTTGCTGGGTGCCATCGTCCTCCATTAGCACCGGCCTGTACCCTACCTGCCCTAACCTCTCTCCTGACCCCTTACACTAAGTCTGAATTTGTCTTGCTTGGTGACCTAAATTGGGACATGCATAAAACAACCTGACCAAGTCCTGAAGCAATGGGACTCCCTAAATCTTTCTTAAATTATTACCAATCCCGCAAGGTATGACACCAAACACCCAGAAAAGGCTACTCTCCCCGAAGTTATCCTCACAAATAATCCTGATAGGTATCAGTCTGGTGTTTTCTGTAATGACCTTCGTGATCACTGTTTTACAGCCTGTGTTTGTAATGGCTGCTCAGTGAAACGACCTGTCCTGATTTGTCATAGACGATTGCTAAAAAAAAAAGAATGAACAAGCCTTCCTTCATGAACTGGCCTATGTTAATTGGTATAGAATCAGCTTGACCCCCCTCCGTCGAAGACGCTTGAACCTTCTTTTTTTATATTTTCAGTGGTATTGTTCACAGACACGCCCCCATAAAGAACATTTGAATTAAAAACAGGTTCATCCCCTGGTTCGACCATGATCTTGCAGATGTCACGTATACTCCCTCTCCAGCCTCTTGGTCATCAGGCTACTGATTATCCCGCACACCTATCACCATCGTCTCGCCCGCCTGCGCCTCATGACACTCACCTGGACTCCATCACCTCCTTGATTATATTCCCTATATTTGTCACTCCCCTTGGTTCTTTCCTCAGGTGTTATTGACTCTGTTTTCATGTCAGTGCGTTGTTTGCGTTTCGTGTTTATTTGATTTATTTAAACACTCCCTGAACTTGCTTCCTGACTCTCAGCGCATTCGTTACAGCAGAGTTACTCCACCTCAATAATTGCATTTGTTGAAAGACCCAGCACACGCATACTCAGGCTGACTGACTATCGTTCAGGCAAATGAGAAATAAGTGCACTCAGGCTATCCGGAAGGCCAAAGTTAGCTTAAGGAGCAGGTCTAACCACAAGAAGTTCTGGAAAATGATTAAAAACCTGTAGAATAAACCCTCCTCCTCACAGATGCCCATGTCTCTTAATGTTGATGATGTGGTTGTTACTGACAATAAGCACATGGCTAACCTCTTTAATCACCACTTCATGTCAGGATTCCTATTTGATTCAGCAATGCCTCCTTGCCCATCCAACATTTCCTCATTTCCCACCCCTTCTAATGCGACTATCCCCGATGGTTCTCCCTCTTTTTCCCCTGCCCCGCTACAAAGTTTCTCCCTGCAGGCAGTCACTGAGTCCAAGGTGCTATAGGAGCTCCTTAAACTTGACCCCAAAAAACCATCTTGGTCAGACGGTTTAGACCCTTTCTTCTTTAAGGTTGCTGCCCCTCTCATCGCCAAGCCTATCTCTGACCTTTTTAACCCGTGTCTCCTTTCGGTGGAAGCACAATATTGTGCTGCTATTTTTATAGACTTGGCCAAGGATTTTGATACGGTAGACCATTCCATTCTTGTGGGCCGGCTAAGGAGTATTGGTGTCTCTGAGGGGTATTTGGCCTTGTTTGCTAACTAGTGGAGTGTGGAAAGTTAGAAATTCTGCTGTCTCAGCCACTGCCTGTCACCAAGGGAGTGCCCCAAGGCTCAATCCTAGGCCGCACGCTCTTCTAAATTTACGTCAACAACATAGTTCAGGCAGTAGGAAGCTCTCCAATCCATTTATATGCAGGCGATACGGTTTTATACTCAGCTGGCCCCTCCCCAGATTTTGTGTTAAATGCTCTACCACAAAGCATTCTTAGTGTCCAACAAGCTTTCTCTACCCTTAACCTTGTTCTGAACACCTCCAAAACAATGGTCATGTGGTTTGGTAAGAAGAATGCCCCTCTTCCCACAGGTGTTATTACTACCTCTGAGGGTTTAGAGCTTGAGGTAGTCACCATACAAGTACTTTGGAGTGTGGCTAGACGATGCACTGTCCTTCCCTCAGCACATAACAAAGCTGCAGGCTAAAGTTAAATCTAGACTTGGTTTCCTCTATCGTAATTGCTCCTCTTTCGCCCCAGCTGCCCAACTAACCCTAATTCAGATGACCATCCTACCCATGCTAGATTACGGAGACGTAATTTATAGATCGACAGGTAAGGGTGCTCTCGAGCAGCTAGATGTTCTTTAACATTCGGCCGTCAGATTTGCCACCAATGCTCCTTATATAACACAACACTGCACCTATACTCCTCTGTAAACTGGTCATCTCTCTATACCCGTCGCAAGACCCACTGGTTGATTCTTATTTATAAAACCCTCTTAGGCCTCACTCTCCTCTATCTGAGATATCTACTGCAGCCCTCATCATCCACATACAACACCCGTTCTGCCAGTCACATTCTGTGAAAGGTTCCCAAAGCACACACATTCCTGGGTCGCTCCTCTTTTCAGTTCGCTGCATCTAGCTACTGGAACGAGCTGGAGCAAACACTCAAACTGGACAGTTTTATCTCAATCTCTTCATTCAAAGACTCAATCATGGACACACTTACTGACAGGTGTGGCTGCTTTTTGTGATGTATTGTTGTCTCTACCTTCTTGCCCTTTGTGCTGTTGTCTGTGCCCAATAAAGTTTGTACCGTGTTTTGTGCTGCTACCATGTTGTTGTTGTGTTGCAACCCATGCTGTGTTGTCATGTGTTGCTGCCTTGCTATGTTGTTGTCTTAGCTCTCTCTTTATGTAGCGTTGTGTTGTCTCTCTCGTTGTGATGTGTGTTTTGTCCTATATTTATATTGTATTTAATACGTTTTTTAAATCCCAGGCACCCGTCCCCGCAGGAGGCCTTTTGCCTTTTGGTAGCCCGTCATTGTAAATAAGAATTTGTTATTAACTGGCTAGCCTAGTTAAATAAAGGTTAAATAAAATAAATAAATAAAGATTAAATAAAACCATTTAGCAGCCCTCACAATAAATAACTAAATTCGTTAACTATCTGTCGTACTGAAATCACCCAGGCAGTATCTCTGAAATGTTTTGACAGTAGTGCACAGAGTAGAATTGTTAATAAATGATTTTGTTGTTGCAGGGGTCAGGTTGCGGTATGCCACTTCACCACTATATAATTAATCAGAAATCACTGTATTGATCGTTTTGTTCAAAAGACTGTTCCAGTTAATATTTAAATGTCTGAAATTGTCTGAGATACCCAATCATTAGGTTCCGTCAGAGTATTCAAATCCCTACATATAATTACTGAATATCTCACACATAAATAGCCCCTAGTTTCGTAAATAATACATTTTCTTATTTGCATCAGATGCTGTGTATACATTTATCGCTCTTATTTTCATTCCTCTAAAGTAGCAGTCCAATATTAAATAATCAATGTATGCAAAGTCTGGTATTCTTTTAGATTATTTGCTTACCTTCTACTGGGGACTTGGTTTCTCATCTTTATTTTTAACTTTGCTTTGGATTGGATAGTGTGAATAGGGTTTCCACCTGCTTGAGTGGTGGGGGGAACTAACTCTGGCGGGGAAGGGAGCAGAGAGAATGTGGGCAGGG
This sequence comes from Oncorhynchus mykiss, assembly GCF_057628025.1. Classification (NCBI taxonomy): domain Eukaryota; kingdom Metazoa; phylum Chordata; class Actinopteri; order Salmoniformes; family Salmonidae; genus Oncorhynchus; species Oncorhynchus mykiss. Next base: position 58,974,714 of record NC_143046.1, on the reverse strand, counting down.
GGGACGGGATTCATTGTCATCTCTCTCTCTCTTTCGGGGGTCGTGGAATTAATACTAAAGTCTGACTCGCTCATCTCCTCAAAGGACTCTTCTTCCTCACTCTCACTGCAGCTGGACTTGGAGATTGGATACTCTCGTTTACACTTTCAGCTCCCTCTACACCTACACCTCTGAGATCTGGCCGCCCTAACTTTTGGATTCAGCTCCATCTGCTTCTCTCTCATTCACTAGCATCTGCCTCTAAGCTGCGCTTGAACCTGTAGTGGTGACCTCGCGCTCTGTCGTGGTGTGGGGGATGGAACTCACTGTTGGGGTCGGTGGCCCTGTCTCTCGCTCTCTCTCCTCTCCCGGCTCTTCCCCTGGGCTGTATTGGGGACAATAGCAAGATGGCGCCGACAGAGAGGGTCGCCTCGCTTCTAGGCCTTAGGAAACTATGCAGTATTTTGTATTTTTAATGTATTATTTCTTACATTGTTAGCCCAGAAAATCTTAAGTGTTATTACATACAGCCGGGAAGAACTATTGGATATCAGAGCGAAGTCAACTTACCAGCACTATGACCAGGAATATGACTTTCCCGAAGCGGATCCTTTGCTCGAACAACCTAAGGCATTCAAACTGATTCCAGAGGCTGACCCGAAACAATGTTGCCACAGAAGAGGTAGACGGAGCAGCCTTCTGGTCAGACTTCGGAGGCGCACCCCCCCCCCCCCCCCCCCCCCCCCCCACCCCCCTCACCGCATCCGAGTATATTACTCGCCTATGTCCAGTCTCTAGATAACAAGGTAGATTAAATTAGGGCAAGGGTTACAATTCAATGCTGGTCTGACCAATCGGAATCCACGCTTCGAGATTGTTTTAATCACGCGGACTGGGATATGTAATATAGATTTATACACTGATTCGGTGAGTGAGTTTATAAGGAAGTGCATAGCAGATGTTGTACCCACTGTGACTATTAAAACCTACCCTAACCTGAAACTGTGGATAGATGGTGGAATTCATGCAAAACTGAAAGCGCGAACTACCGCATTTACCAATGGAAAGATGACTGGGAATATGGCCGGATACAAACAGAGTAGTTATTCCCTCCGCAAGGCAATCAAACAAGCGAAATGTCAGTATAAGGACAAAGTGGAGTCGCAATTCAATGGCTTAGACACAAGACGTATTTGGCAGGGTCTACAGACAATCATGGACTACAAAAAGAAAACCAGCCACGTCACGGACACCAGCGTCTTGCTTCCAGATAAACTAAACACCTTCTTTGCCCGCTTTGAGGATAACAGAGTGCCACTGACGCGGCCCGCTACCAAGGACTGTGGGCTATCCTTCTCCATGGCCGACGTGAGTAAGACAACATGTTAACCCTCACAAGGCTGCCGGCCCAGACGGCATCCCTAGCCGCGTACTTAGAGGATGAGCTGGCTGGTGTGTTTACGGACATATTCAATCGCTCCCTATCCCAGTCTGCTGTCCCCAAGTGCTTGAAGATGGCCACCATTGTTCCAAAGGTAACTGAACTGAATGACATAGCACTCACTTCTGTCATAAAGTGCTTAGAGACTAGTCAAGGATCATATCACCTCCACCTTACCTGTCACCTTAGACCCACTGCAATATGCATATTGCCCCAATAGGTCCACAGACGATGCAATCGTCATCACACTGCACACTGCCCTATCCCATCTGGATAGGAATACCTATGTAAGAATGCTGTTAATTGACTACAGCTCAGCATTTAACACCATAGTACCCTCCAAGCTCATCATTAAACTTGAGGCCCTGGGTCTCAACCCTGCCCTGTGCGATTGGGTCCTGGACTTCCTGATGGGCCGCCACCAGGTGGTGAAGGTAGGAAACAACATCTCCACTTCGCTGATCCTCAATACTGGGGCCCCACAAGGGTGCGTGCTCAGCCCCCTCCTGTACTCCCTGTTCACCCATGACTGCATGGCCATGCACGCCTCCAACTCGATCATCAAGTTTGCAGACAACATAACAGTAGTAGGCTTGATCACCAACAACGACGAGACAGCCAATAGGGAGGAGGTGAGGGAACTCGGAGTGTGGTGTCAGGAAAACAACCTCTCACACAAAGTCAACAAAACAAAGGAGATGATCGTGAACTTGAGGAAACAGCAGAAGAAGCACCCCGCTATCCACATCGACGGGACAGAAGTGGAGAAGATGGAAAGTTTTAGATTCCTCAACGTACACATCACGGACAAACTTAAATGGTCCACCCACACATGCAGTGTGCTGAAGAAGGCACAGCAGCGGCTCTTTTACCTCAGGAGGTTGAAGAAATTTGTCTCGTCACCTAAAACCCTCACAAACTTTTACAGATGCACAATCGAGAGCATCCTGTCAGGCTGTATCACCGCCTGGTACGCCTGGTACGCCTGCACAACGCAACTACCTGCCCTCCAGAACAACTACAGCACTCGATGTCACAGGGAGGCCAAAAACACTCACCTGAGCCACTGCCTGTTCACCCCGCTACCATCCAGAAGGCCAGGTCAGTACAGGTGCGTCAAAGCTGGGACCGAGAGATGGAGGCCATCAGGCTGTTAAACAGACATCACTAACACATAGAGGCTGCTGCCTACATACAGACTTGAAATCATTGGCCACTCTTAACAAATGGATCACTAGTCACTTTATTAATGCCACTTTAATAATGATGTTTACATATCTTGCATTACTCATCCCATATGTATATACTGTATTTTATACCATCTATTGCATCTTGCCTATGCCACTCTGTCATTGCTCATCCATACATTTATATATACATTTTCTTATTCCATCCCTTTACTCAGATTTGTATGTATTAAGGTAGTTGTTGTGGAATTGTTAGATTGATGATTCTTACTGCACTCTCGGAACTAGAAGCACAAGCATTTCGCTACACTCGCAATAACATCTGCTGTGTGTATGTCACCAATACCATTTGATTTGATTTGATTTGTAGACATAAGACTGGGGGGCACATGAAGAAGTCGTGGGCCTCGATTGCACACAGGGTGCACATGCTTGGAGTCTCCAACACTTCTGGGCACTGACCTGATGGTCCAGCCTCTGGGAGATGTAACATCGAGGGGTCTGTCTAGGGTAGGGGATCTTCCCGTTGTACGGGCCCAGGAAGATTGAGTTAGGGATTGTTATCAACTGCCCACTTGTGGTTTTGCGCATGCACACTTTGTACTTGCATACCCCATACCATATCCGAACTTCTGCACAGGTTTCACTGCAGGTTTTTAAAATAGTGCAATTATTGGACCATTATTATTGAAGATAATTGATATATACTTTGGTTCGTCATGTACAACCGCAAGGTCGGCCAGACAGCGTTTGCTCAAGCGACCGAATGGCTTATTTTCCACATCTCTCTCTTCTCTTTCTCACCAGACGTCCTCTCTCTCCCCCTCTCGCCTCCTTTATCCTTTGTAGTGTGAATTTTCTATTTTTCTCACTCACACTAATTTTCTCTCTATCCATCCTTTCGCTTGCATCTTTTTTGCTTTGTAGTGTCTCTCTCTATCTCTTCCTCTCTCTCGCTCTCTCCGTTGTCTCTCATTTAGTTTCCCCTCTTTCTTTCCCTGCCTTTATTAGGAAGGATGGTAGTAACATTAAAGGTAACTCGCCTGGCTTCTGTGTGTTCATGAAGACATGCTTCTTTGTGTTCATGAAGACATGTTTCTGTGTGTTCATAAAGACATGCTTATGCAGGCATAGGAGGCAGCTGCTGACGCTAGCTGAAAACAGAGCCTCAGAACACTCAGCACTCTACCCCCCTCCCCCCCACACACACACACACACACACACACATAAACAGGCACAGACACACACACACAGGCACACTCAGACACACACACATATTCAGGTACGCACACGCTGCATGCACACACACACACACACCAGGCCTGCTGGCTATCAGCTACTATGAGAGAGAACAAGAGATGATGAGGGGCAGGAGAAGATAGGGGGAGCTAGGAGGGGGAAAAGAAAGGTGCTAGGAGGTGCTAAAGTGGAGGGGAGAGATAGCGAGCTGAAGGGGGAGAAGACGACAAGCGAGGGAGAGACATATTTTAAGGTTGGGTGACGTTCACCTTCAGACACGGACGAGCCTCCAGGAATTTTTTGGGATGATGGTGGAGTAGTGGGGAGGTGTGGAGGTAAAGACATGCTGGTGATGTGCTCCAGTTAGTTCTCTCTCTCTCTCTCTCTCTCTCTCTCTCTCTCTCTCTCTCTCTCTCTCTCTCTCTCTCTCTCTCTCTCTCTCTCTCTCTCTCTCTCTCTCTCTCTCTCTCTCTCTCTCTCTCTCTCTCTCTCTCTCTCTCTCTCTCTCTCTCTCTCTCTCTCTCTCTCTCTCTCTCTCTCTCTCTCTCTCTCTCTCTCTCTCTCTCTCTCTCTCTCTCCAAGGGTTTTATTGGTGTGGAAAACGTATGTTAACATTGCCAAAGCATGTGGAGTAGATAATAAACAAAAGTGAAACATTACACTCACAGAAGTTCCAAAATAATCAAGACATTTAAAATGTCATATTATGTCTATATACAGTGTTGTAACGATGTTCTCTCTCTCTATCTCTTTCTCTCTCTCGTAAAAACATGAATGGGTAGTCCACACTGCATTGTTTGTTTGCCTGTGTGTAAGCAGCAGCTTTCTCCCCACACAAAATCCCCAGGACCAATAACAACACAATAGATGTTAACACTGCGTTTCCTCCTTTCCTCCCCTAACCAGGTCACAGCCAGGGGGTTTGCCCCGCTGCTACAGTTTGCCTACACAGCCAAGCTGGTTCTGAGCAAAGAGAACATCCATGAGGTGATCCGCTGTGCTGACTTCCTGGGCGTTCACAACCTAGAGGACTCCTGCTTCCGCTTTCTGCAGGCCCAGCTGCACAGCGACACCGCTGATCACAACAATGGCCTTCTCTGCCACAAGGAGCACACCGATGACCTCATCACAGAGATGGACGGTAGTGGTGGTTCCGCATCGTCGGAGAAGCTCAGGGTGACGTCATCCTCAGCGACGAGGCGGCGGCCCAATCACTCAACCCTCACGTCCCTCACCAGCAGCCTGACCTCTGACCTCCCACGATGCCCCAAATACAGGAAGTACCAGCAGGCCTGCGCCAAGCACAGCGGAGAGAATGACGACGATGACAGCGTCACCTCAGCCGCCTCGTCACACTGCCATACCTCAACATCCCCAGGCCCTCTCTCAGAGACCAGCAGCACCCGTCAAGGGGGACAACCTCACCCCCTCTCCCCCTCCAGAATCAAAGAGGAACCCCGCTCCTGGGGCGAGGGAGAGGGGAGTCCCCCAGGACTGTCAGAGGATAGCCAGGATGTCCTGGAGATGGAGATGTGGCCGGAGCCCTCAGAGCGTCCCCCCAGCAGAGGCTCACCATCCTGCCTGAGCTCCTACCTCCAGAGGGGCCTCCTGGATCTCAGTAACCCAGACAGCACTCTACCTACCACTCCTCTCACCCAGCAGCTACTGAACAACGAACTCTCATTAGCCCATAACAGGGATAGGGACAGGAACAGGGGGGCATTTCAAGGTGAGGGTGGAAGGGACCTCAGGGCGGGGTCTGCAGGGACAGTGCATTTGTCTGTGGATGGTGTGACTATGCAACCTCTGCCCTCAGACGGTCTCAGCAAGCAGGAAGTAGAGTTGGATCGCCGTAGCAGCGTCATCTTCTCCTCTGGAGTGTGCGACCGCCTGGGAACACCGTCTCAATCCTACTGCGACCGGAAGTCTCTGGAAAAAGATCTGTTGGAGATCACATCAAAATCCCTGTGGACAGGTGTTAGTCAGTCCTTCCCCTGCCGCCAGCCTTACTCTCCCCTATCCTCCTCCACCACCCTCACCACGGTCCTCCAGGACCCCCTGCCGACAGTGGCCTGCCGAGCGCAACCCACGACCAGCTGTCCTCTGCCCATAAAGATTTCCCCCCGCTCCCCTCCATGCGAGCCCCGCACACGCACCTCCAGCTCCTGCTCATCTTTCTCCTACCTGGAGGACGTGGGCAGCGGGGACTCGCCCTCCAACATGCCCCAGTTTGAGTTCTCGTCCTCCCCATGCTCTGTGTCGGGCTCTGGCCTGGCTCGCTGTCTGGTGGGGGAGCAGAGGGAGCACGGTGGGATGGTGGTGGGGGAAGCCATCTTCTCTCAGGGCCGTGCCAAGATCAAGTGTGAACGTTCGTACGGGGCCAACTCCAGTGATGAATCTGGGTCCTTCTCAGAGGGAGACAGTGAGTCCGGCCCTGCCAGAGAGCCAGGCCCTGAGGTCAGAATACTTAATCTACACTCTATTTTACAATTGCAATCTGTGCGATGGGTTTCGAAGTTGGTTTGCTCTGTCAAGATATTACTAGTGTTATGGCTAAAATGATGAACTACACCCTTCCAAAAGGGTTCTTCGACTGTCCCCATAGGAGAACCCCTTTTGGGGTTGGTTCGTTGGTTCTTTGGTTCCAGGTAGAACCGTTTTGGGTTCCATGTAGAACCCTCTGTCGAAAAGGGTTCTCTACCTGCAACCAAAAAGGGTTCTTCAAAGGGTTCTCATATGGGGACAGCCGAAGAACCCTTTAAGGTTCTAGATAGCACCTTTTTACTAAGAGTGTAGGTTGTGGTAAATATGTTCTGATGATTGGAAATATACTTTTTTAAACCAAAAGGGCAGCATTTCTGAACAAGTTGCTACGATCACTCCACTTTATGAACTGCTATGAAAGCAGTGGTGGAGACAAAATGCAGAAAGAGACAGAGAGACAGTGGTAAATGAATGGACTGGTTATTGGTATGACAACCATTGTTCTGCGGAAGAAGAGCCTGGAGAGTTTAGAACAGTACTAGTCATCTGTGATGCTATTCATCTCTAAAGCTATAGTCATGGCCCATCCATACACACACACACCGTCCATACTGGTACACACCATCCATCCACACAGCCTAGCCTCTTGAGGATAAGACCTTGACTGCCTTGACTTCACACTGCCTTGATATCAAGAGAACCGCAGGGGTTGCCATGGCAATGTTTAAGCTCACACTCAGTCTCTCATGTTGCTGTGTGGAGAGAAATTTGATGATTCCTCCTGTGCTGCACTGTGGGCTGAAGCCTGTCATTCAGCTTCTCTCTGAGAGACACACACACAGCAGCTTCTTCTATTAACTCATCTGTATCAGCGTCCTCGTTTGATTCAAGTCCCTATTTCAGGACCAGTGATGAGTCAGTCAGTCAGAGGCTGTTGGAACGGGTGTGCGTGGGAAAGAGATTTATGTAATACAATGAATGTCTGCTGAAAATACACAAACAGGGATAGAATTATTCAACTTTTTAGGCACTGTTTTTTTTAGATGAACGGAAGGAAAGTAACTCTCCGTCACATAGCTCCGTAGAGGTGTCGTTTTTTAATTAGTGCAATAAAATGATATTCTGTTCATAGTGAGGGTTGATGCTTTAGCGATTTTTCTCACTCAAGTCTGAAAGGGAGGTGATGAGTGTGTGTGTGTGTCCATATGCTCATACCAGTTCTCAGCGCTGACACACTTAGCTCAGACAGAACAGACACACACACACCCCAGGATCCACAGTGGCCAGGTACAAGGTGTTGTGTCCCTGTACCCTCTACCATCTGGCACCCTCCCCCAGTTTAGACTCTCCTAACTAGGACAGTCCACTATGCAAGCCCCCTGCCTGGAGACAGAGCACCAGGCCCAGAACCTGGCCCATATAATACAGACACACACCAGTTGAAACAGATGAGGCCTACTTCTTAGCGCTGACCCACTCACAGAGCGGTGTAATGAACTGAATAGAGGGAGGCAGAGTTAAAAATGGAAACCAGAACAAGAGAGAGAGAAGGACAGGATTTACGGCTGTGTCTGAAGCTCACTCTGTCATCCTAACCTTGTTATGGGACTGGTGTGAGTGGATGGGCTATATATAGATGTCTATCCAGCTCTGAGAGATAGAGAGAGCCCCCCTCCCCCAAGGTCACAGCTGAAACCGAGCACTCCCTAAGTCCCCTGCCTCTACCCAGCTCACTCTGAGACATGACAAAACGTCACACAGCATATACTGACCCATTAAACACTGAATACTAGGACTTTCAATTGGGAACATCATGCAGACAACTATTTACATTGGAGGAGTTCCTTATGACGTTAACAGAGAGAACTTTATTGTATCTTAAACATCAGATTGAGAACATCCGTTAATCTGTATTTTTCAAAGTACTTTCTGTCAATTGGAAGTAAATTAATATCTTCGTCCCACTGTTTTTGACTAATATAAACTATTGATTTATATCTGCGCTTCAAATACACTATATAAGTATGCGGACACCCCTTCAAATTAGTGGATTCGGCTATTTCAGCTACACCCGTTGCTGGCAGGTGTATAAAATCGAGCACACAGCCATGCAATCTAAATAGACAAACATTGGCAGTAGAATGGCCTTGCTGAAGTGTTCAGTGACTTTAAACGTGGCATCGTCATAGGATGCCACCTTTACAACAAGTCAATTTGTCAAATTTCTGCCCTGCTAGAGCTGCCCCGTTCAACTGTAAATGCTGTTATTGTGAAGTGGAAAAGTCTAAGAGCAACGACGGCTCATCCACGAAGTGGTAGGCCCCACAAGCTCACAGGACGGGACCGCCTAGTACTGAAGTGCGTTGCATGTAAAATCGTCTGTCGGTTGCAACACACTACCGAGTTCCAAACTGTCTCTGGAAGCAACGTCAGCACAAGAACTGTTCACTGTTCACCGTTCACTGTTCAAATGGGTTTCCATGGCAGAGCAGCCGCACAAGGTCACCATGCGCAATGCCAAAGCTTGCCACTATTGGACCCTGGAGCAGTGAAACGCGATCTCTGGAGTGATGAATCATGCTTCACCATTTAGCAGTCCGATGGACGAATCTGGGTTTGGCAGGTGCCAGAAGAACACCTCCTGCCCGAATGGATAGTGTCAACTGTAAAGTTTGGTGGAGGAGGAATAATGGCCCGGGCTGTTTTTCATGGTTCGGGCTAGGACCATTAGTTCCAGTGAAGGGAAATATTTACGCTACAACATACAATGACATTCTAGACGATTCTGTGCTTACAACTTTGTGGCAACAGTTTGGGGAAGGCCCTTTCCTGTGTCAGCATGAACATGCCCCCGTGCACAAAGCGAGGTCCATACAGAAATGGTTTGTTGAGATCGTTGTGTAAGAACTTGACTGGCCTGCACAGATCCCTGACCTCAACCCCATCAAACACCTTTGGGATGAATTGGAATGCTGACTGCAAGCCTAATTTCCCAACATCAGTGCCGACCTCACTAATGCTTTTGTGGCTGAATGGAAGCAAGTCCTTGCAGGAAGGTTCCTGCATCTAGTGGAAAGCCTTCCCAGAAGAATGTAATGCCCATGATTTTGGAATAAGATGTTCGACAAGCAGGTGTCCATATACTTTTGGTCATGTAGTGTATGTAGTGGAACATCATGTATAGGCTACGACCATCTACGATAGGTAGAATGACAGTGTCACCTAGTGGACTGAGTGGGTACACCCTGGGCTTCTTTCAACTGTGTGTGTGTGTGTGTGTGTGTGTGTGTTATCTGGGGGAGTTGAGTAATTAGAGCAGAGGACACATTTCAGTTGTTCACTGTAACATGCACAATAAAGTTGTGTTGTATTGTACACCAGATGCATTGTATATCTCCAATGCATTCTTCTTTGTATTTTGTTATTTGTCTGCCAGGTCAAACTTCCATTCCCGGTGGATCAGATCACCAACCTTCCCCGTAATGACTTCCAGATCATGATAAAGATGCACAAACTGACCTCAGAGCAGCTGGAGTTCATTCACGACATCCGGCGGCGCAGTAAGAACCGCATCGCCGCCCAGCGCTGCCGCAAGAGGAAGCTAGACTGCATCCAGAACCTGGAGGTGGAGATACGCAAATTGGTACATACATTGTTTTAACATGAAGGTCTATGTAGGGGCGGCAGGGTAGCCTAGTGGTTAGAGTGTTGGACTAGTAACCGGAAGATTGCAAGTTCAAACCCCCGAGCTGACAAGGTACAAATCTGTCGTTCTGCCCCTGAACGGGCAGTTAACCCACTGTTCCTAGGCCGTCATTGAAAATAAGAATTTGTTCTTAACTGACTTGCCTAGTTAAATAAAGGTAAAATAAAAATTTAAAAAATGTATCATAAAAAGGTGCATCTTCACGCTTAGCATTTGTAGGACTGTCCGTTTTTTAAATATTTTGAGAGCAGGTTTTGGGAAACTGGTGGATTTTCTATATGTTTGTATTCCATGAGAGTAAGCTGTGTGTCTATTCTCTATGTACTCATAACATACATGTACTGTACTGTATGTGTGTTTCCTTGCAGGTGCATGAGAAGGAGAAGCTACTGAGTGAGAGGAACCAGCTGAAGGTGTGTATGGGTGAGCTGTGGCAGAACCTCTCCTACCTGTCCCAGGCTGTGTCCCAGGAGGTGTGCAGGGAGGTGCAGGGGAACCCCGAGAAGACCAAAGCCCTGCTGCCTACCCACAGGCCCAGCGATCCCACTGCTGCTACCAACAGCATCTCCATCATGGCCAGCATCGACCTCACTTCCAACCCAAGCTCCCCAACCTCAGAGGGCAGCCTGGCCAAGTCACCCTGCTCCTATGAAAGCCCTGTGGAGAGAGATGTTGGCTCTGGGCAGAGGCTTAGGAGGGGGCAGGGCGGTGTGGAGACAGAGGTGTCTGTCCTGGGGCAGGAGTCTTCCCTAGAGCCTGGAGCATCTCCGGGTGTGTGTAGCCCCACTGTTTCGGTGGATTTCTGTCAAGAGATGACTGAAAAATGCACGACAGAAGAACAGCCCGGACAGGCCTGTACCTAGCTAGCAACGACTGAATAGCTAGCAATCATTAGTGTTTTTATTGTTATTATGACACACATCTCTACCTTGATATGTCTAAAATTTGAAATACATTTGTTATGTGTGTTTTTTAAAGGATGACAGACACTACAGTTGTCTTATCAGCAATACTGTTAAAACAGGTATTTGGAGTTATCAAACTCCTTAAGACATAGCACTGGCAGCTTCCCCCTCTCTCTTTATCTCTCCACCCAGCTAGCACATTTAATTCCTTGGAAGTTGTGGCAATGTATGTTTTTGGTTTCACATTCATTGTGGGAACGAAGCCATACGTTTCCTGACCGGTAAAACGTTTTTTAAATGAGAATAGAAGGGAACATTTTGCCTGTTCTGGGAATGTTTATTTTTAGGTTGCAGTTATGATAACGTCTTACTATGGTTCCTAGAACGTTTTCCTGGGAGATTTTATTAACGCTCGGAGAGCAGAAATTATAGGTTATTTTGAGGTTTTTGAATGACTTCCTTAAAACTTTCATTAAGATGTTTAATAACACAGCTAGCTTATTTTGTGTTAACTTTTTTGAACTCCAAGCACAGATAAGAGACATGGAAATGTATTTCCTTAGGCATTAATCATGCAAACGCAATTATATTTTATTGTGACACGGCATCAGTGAGATTCAAACCTTTAGTCTTCTGTTCTCTATCCATGGAATTAGTCCACTGCACCACCAGGATGGAGCAAGCATGCCATGTTTTTTACGCATTCAAAACTGTTCATTTTTGTCTATTCAAACAGACCCCATTTCAAGGAAAACAAGCACTCATTTAGATCAGGTGTGGCCGATAAGTGGGTGCGGTTAACACACCTGAACACGCTTAACAAGATAGAGGATAGAGAGAGTTTTGTTGTTGCTGAGAACGGAATGTATATGTTAACATGTATATGTTACTAAAGTTTTCTTGTGATTTTTATGGAAAGTTTTTTCACCTTCTGAGAATGGAATGTATGTTTTTAAATAACATTCTTAGAACGTTCTCTGAACGTTACCAAAGTTTTCTTGTGTTTTTTTTTTACGGAAAGTTTTCTTAAAGTTTTCTGAACAATTTGAGAACATTACTTTAAATGGAACCATGAGGAAACCTGTAGGAAACGTTATACTGAAGTACCGAAATTCCCACAGAAGAACATTGTTTCTTAACGTTCTCTGAACAATTTGAGAACATTCCCAATGTCAAACCAGTTGGAGAATGTTCCTAGAACATTACCAAAATTGAAATTAAATGTAACCACGTTGAACTTTTAGGAAACGTTCTCTTAAAAGTAATGAAATACCAATAAAATAACTTATTGTCAAGTTCCTTAAATGTGCTGAGAATGTTCCAAAGCCAAGCAACTATTATGCACCATAATAGTACAAAGTACATAATAGTTACAACCTTTGGAAAGGTTGTAAGCAAAATAACCATAGGACAACCACACTCTCACCAAGCTCTAAGAAACATATGGTTCTCAGAACATTATGTGCTAGCTGGGTATATATGTCTCTCTCTCTCTCTCTCTCTCTCTCCCTTACTCACTCCCTGGCTCTCATCATGGGAGGTTAAACTCAGGAATTCCTCTGAATGTTCAATAATGTCTCTGTAAAAAGCTATTTCATTACAAATTGTACATCTGAAGAGTTCTTCTGTACAGCTGAGAGTAGAATTAACTCTCATATGCAAAGTTTCCTTCAGTTCTTATGTCTCACTTTCTTTTCCCTGCATACATGTTTTTTTATGAACATTCCTCTTTTGCCTGTGACACACAGTAGCATCTGTTGTGAAAGAAAGAATGAAAGAAAGAAATAAATGCAGGAATCAACATACCGTAGCTAAAGATGGAAATGGAAATAAATATAAATATTCTGCACCATTCAGCACCTCAAAGAGGTAACATATCCCTACCAAATGCATTGAAATTGGCACTTAGAAATGAAAACTCCCAAGCCAAGTACTTACTTAACTTATATTCAACAAATATGAATGGTGTCAAAGACTATCATACTTATCTGAAACATATTGCGCTTTTAGGGGTAGAAATGTACCTTCCCACATGTAGTGAAAATGTAGTATTTCGTCCTGAGGTATTTCCACGTACATTTAGTGTAAATCAGATGTATTAAAAGTATTGGGACATAAGTGGAAGGCACCACATATTCCTTGTTTGATAATCCATATAAATTCTTAGATATAAGAGTGCAATGTATCCTCTAAACTTGTCCAGTATTCCTAATGGTGTATTATCAAGTGAAATGTTAAGAAACAAATTCAAAGAGATGCTTAGATAGTTGTTGATCCATGGTAATGCCAAATGATTCCATTGTGGAAGATAGTTCTGTAGCATGTGTCAGGGTTAGCTTAGTGGTTTCTTTGTTGTTTTCTCTAGGAATTTTCAAATGTCACATTCGGGGAATCTCATTGACATCCGTTAGTTTTCCTCACAGTACAAAGTACCAATGACAGAGCTCCACAGAATGTACTGTTACTCCAACTACATTGAATATACTTAGCACCCCATTTTGATATTTTTGAATTTAGAAAAGAAATATGAACATGTTGTTAAATTAATTCATTTGAACAATGTTTCTAATGAGGATTATTTGTTGGTACAAATGTAAACTTCCTAATATTGATTCTAGTGATTTTTAATGGTTGTTGTTTTTACTGACAATTTGGATGAAAGAGAAGTCTTTTGTGTGTTGTATAATTCACAATGTCCTTATTTAGTACAAATTAAGCGATGGTTTAAAAGAGGTGAAAGTGTTTACAATTGTCTTTGTTACATGTTTTAGTTTTTTAAGGATTTTTCCATGACAAGAGACTTTGTGTAATTGGTTCGATAAGTTTGATTTTTTTTAAAACTGTTTTTAAAAATGGAACATAAAATTGTACGTGGATGATGTGTTCACACAAGATTTTAAAAGTACATGTTTGACAAATGCAGCTCCAAGTCTTGCCTTAGAGGTTTCAGAGGCCAAACTCATGTGAAAGGGCACGGAAGGTGTCAATTTAAAACCATACTGTGGGAAAATAACATTCTGCCCGTACCATGAAAAATGATTGATTTGAGTGCAAACAAATTGTTTACTTGTTGGGGAAAAACATAATTGCATTTTTCTTGTAATGTGCATTAACAATGTTATTTTTTCCACAGTAAAGGTTTGATTGAATCCCAACACTGGGAATCCCATCCCTGTGTATGCGGAGGTCATGCCTCGTTGGAACATTAATGGACTCTCACACTTATCTACCTGTAAAATTCGGCATACCTCTCGTTTTGGGTCTAGGACTGTATTGTAGGAGTAAGTTGTATGTGGTGTTGTTTCTATTTTTACACACACAGTGGTTATTATTGTATTTGTAGATTTCTGGTGATCCATTTTTTTATGTGTAATTTGAGTAAACTGCAAAACTGCAGATTCAGCTGTTTCTCTTTCCCCATTTTCTCTTTGAATGTTCAAATTGCCTGAGTTTGCTATATTGTAAATAGGGTGTAACTGTGTTTTTTGTTAATTTGATATCCAAGTGTTTTGGAAGAAGAAACAATGTTTTGTAAAGACAACATTTCTGTTTATGGATTAAAACAAATAGCATGTGTCAATTCTTTGTTTGTTTTTTTCTTCTGTGAAATGATGATACATCTAAAATATTACTTTTAACCCATCAAAGAGGATGACAAAAAAGTGATTTTCAGTTTTAGTAAATAAGCATTTAATGTCATGAATTAAGATTGTATATCAAACAACTAAAGACACATTCCTTAGCATAACAGTCTCTTGATGAATGTTTGAGGCCTGTATTCAATGTGGGCTGTGAAAGGTCCGCTTTATAGCGCCATTAACACTTCATTTTTGATTGAGCCGACATATCAAGCATTTATCATGAATGCAGTCTTCACTAACGTGGGAAAATTGCTTTTAATACAGTGTATTCGGAAAGTGTTCAGACCTCTTGACTTTTTCCACATTTTGTTACGTTACAGCATTATTCTAAAAAAAAAATTTTTTTTTTCAGACAATAACTCGTAATGACAAAGCAAAAACAGTTTTTTAGAAATGTTTGGACATTTTTATATAAAAAAAGAAGGAAATATCACATTTACATAAGTGTTCAGGCCCTTTACTCTGTACTTTGTTGAAGAACCTTTGGCAGCGATTACAGCCTCAAGGGTTCTTGGATATGACACTACGAGCTTGGCACACCTGTATTTGGGGAGTTTCTCCAATTCTTCTCTGTAGATCATCTCAAGTTCTGTCAGGTTGGATGGGGAGCATCGCTGCACAGCTATTTTCATGTCCCTCCAGAGATGTTAGATCGGGTTCAAGCCCGGGCTCTAGTTGGGCCACTCAAGGACATGAAGAGACCTGTCCCAAAGCCACTCCTGCGTTGTCTTGGCTGTGTACTTAGGGCCGTTGTCCTGTTGAAAGGTGAACCTTCGCCCCCAGAATGAGGTCCTGAGTACTCTGGAGCAGGTTTTCATCATGGATCTCTCTGTACTTTGCTCCCTTCATCTATTCCTCAATCCTGACTAGTCTCCCAGTCCCTGCCGCTGAAAAACATCCCCACAGCATGATGCTGTCACCCCCATGCTTTACCATAGGGATGGTGCCAGGTTTCCTCCAGACGTAACGATTGGCATTCAGGCCAAAGAGTTCAATCTTGGTTTCATCAGATCAGAGAATCTTGTTTCTCATGGTCTGAGAGTCCTTTAGGTGCCTTTTGGAAAACTCCAAGCGGGCCTTTTACTGAGGAGTGGCTTCCGTCTGGCCACTACCACAAAGGCCTGATTGGTGGAGTGCTGCAGAGATGTTTGTCCTTCTGGAAGGTTGTCCCATCTCCAAACTTTGGAGCTCTGTCAGAGTGACCATCGGGCTCTTGGCCACCTCCCTGACCAAGGCCCTTCTACCCCGATTACTCAGTTTGGCCGGGCGGCCAGCTCTAAGAAGAGTCTTGGTGGTTCTAACTTCTTCCATTTGAGAATGATGGAGGCCACTGTGTTCTTGGGAACTTTCAATGCTGCAGAAATGTTTGGTACCCTTCCCCAGATCTGTGCCCTCGACACAATCCTGTCTCGGAGCTCTACGGACAATTCCTTCAACCTCATTGCTCTGACATGCTCTGTCAACTGTGGGAACTTATATAGACAGGTGTGTGCCTTTCCAAATCCTGTCCAATCAATTGAATTTAACACAGGTGGACGTCAATCTAGTTGTAGAAACATCTCAAGGATGATCAATGGAAACAGGATGCACCTGAGCTCAATTTCGAGTCTCATAGCGAAAGGTCTGAATACTTATGTTGTTGTTTATTTTATCCATTTGCAAAGATTTCTAAAAACCTTTTTTCGCTTTGTCATTATGGGGTATTGTGTGTAGATTGATAAGGAAAATAATGTATTTAATCAATTTGAGAATAAAACGGGGGCGCAGCGGTCTAAGGCACTGCATTTCAGTACTAGAGGCATCACTACAGACCCTGGTTTGATTCCAGGCTGTTTCACAACCTGCCGTGATTGGGAGTCCCATAGGGCAGCGCACAATTGGCCCAGCGTTGACTTTGTTAGGGTTTAAAAAAGTTAAAGCAAAATAATACTTTTATAAAAGTGAATGCTCTATATAAGCATATAAAAGTTTTTCAAGGGACATCATTACATTTTCCATGCTTTTGCATGCTCACCAACATTATTTTACCACAATAATTTGAAGTTCTCACAATCAACCACATAAAAAGTAACTCATTTCGAGATACTGAGCATTTTTAGGTGCTTTGAATTGAAAACACATTGGGGAACAGCACTGCGTATGGCTTATGCCCACACATGGCACTACATACGCCCACGCACGGCCTGGCATGGGATGGTGGCTGTTTTTTGATGAGTGCAGTGTTATTGATATCTTCTGTGTGTTGCTTCACTCGTAGGCAACTCCTGGGTCCTATTTTTGCTCTCTTCCCTCTTCACTTTTTCATGATAGAGGAGATGTCCAAGAATACACTCTGAAAGAGAGAGAACATTTAGGATTGAGAGAGGCTAGATAACACATTGACACTTGTCATCATGACTTACTTCCTGGAAGATTTCAACATTACATTTACAACATTACAAATCTATTGCAGCTTTAACAGTCAAATCTAGACATCTCTCTCTCTCTCTCTCTCTCTCTCTCTCTCTCTCTCTCTCTCTCTCTCTCTCTTTGTGTCCCACTACCTTCCTGTCTTATGCTTTGCGTCATGTTCTCATGCTATGTTGTTATCATGCTCTGTTGTAATAAGCTCACATTACAGAGTGTTTATGGCTCTCTAAACCACTAGGTCAGAGGCTGCCTGTCTCTTGGCTCTACTTGCCATTGACATTCTCCTTCCAGGGGGTGGCATCATGGGCATGTCCCCCATGTCGCCCAGTTCAGAGTCAGATGTCCGTAGAGAGTTGCTGCTGCAGTCACTGATGGTGGACATGCTCTCAGAGGGCATACGTGTCATGAAGCTTTGCTTCCTTCCTGGGTTAGGCAAGAGGAAGTCGCTGCCCATTGATTTCCTCCTATCTTCCTCCAGGTCTATGTCCCTTGGAGCCAAGCTTGGTCTGTGTGTTGTCATGATGCTGGGTCTGTGTGTTGCAATAGGCACATGTACTACTTCCATGTGGCTGGGCTGGTAGTGGTCTTGAGGGTGTAAATTGGGGTCCTTATGGTTCGGCTGACCCTGCAGGTTCCTGGGCCCACTGTCTCCATTCAAGAAAACTCCTCCGTAGGCTGGAGGGTGCTGGTCAACCATGGTGGTGGTGTGGTTCTCTGGGGCTCCCTGGAGGTGCAGGGTCTGGATCATCCCTTGGCTGGGCTGACGTTGCTGGAGCTGCTGCTGCTGCTGGTGGTAGTGCTGATGGGGCTGGAGGCCAGTGCAGTTGGCCAGGTACTGGCCTGGAGCCACGCTGTTGTGCCTGGGCACCTCGTGGTTAGGTATGTAGTGGGGAGGTGGGTCCATTGGGTTCAGATCCTCCTCAGGAATGACTTTGAAGATGGTCTGAGTCAGCGGCCCGTTGTGAGAAGACAGTTTCCTCATCACACACAGTTGCTGTATCATCGCTTTCTTCTTCGGCTTATAAATCAAACTGTCGTTGTCTGCTGGGTACTTGTCTCCCTTCAGAGTCTGTTTGATTTTCTTGATGCCCAGGTGGGATATCTCCAGGAGGTTCAGGAAGAGAGACACCCCGGCAATGACGATCATGAACACCATGAACACTGTTTTCTCCGTGGGCCTGGACACGTAACAGTCCACGCTGTTGGGGCAAGGCATCCTCTCGCATTTATAAAGAGGTTCCAGTCCAATGCCATACAGGATATACTGGCCCATGATGAAGCCCACCTCCACCACGGAGCGTGTTAGGATATGAATGACGTACGTCCGCAGCAGGGACCCTCTCAGTGGAGCCTTCTTCACCTTCCTCTGCTCCTCCAGCCTCTTCAACTCCTTCTCAATGCGCTTGTGCTCCTCCACCAGCGCCTCCGTCTCCCCCAGCTCTGCCTTCAGCTGGACCCTCCTCCGGTGCCTCTCCTTCTCCAGGGCGCGCAGGCGGTAGAGCGCGTGGCCCATGTAGACGAGGGAGGGCGAGGACACGAAGATGATCTGCAGGACCCAGAAGCGGATGAGGGAGATGGGGAAGGCCTGGTCGTAACAGACGGTCTTGCAGCCCGGCTGGTCCGTGTTGCAGATGAACTCGCTCTGTTCATCGTCCCACACGTCCTCGGCCGCCACTCCCAGCACCAGCATGCGGAAGATAAAGAGGATGGTGAGCCAGATCTTTCCTACGATGGTGGAGTGGACATGTACTTCCTCCAAGATGCTGCCCAGCAGGTTCCAGTCCCCCATAGTCTCTCCTCAAGGCTCACTGGTCTCTACTGCCACATGTCCTCACACTGGAGAGAAAGAGACCAGAGGGATATCCCATCTATTTTCTTTT
Organism: Oncorhynchus mykiss; assembly: GCF_057628025.1. Taxonomy (NCBI): domain Eukaryota; kingdom Metazoa; phylum Chordata; class Actinopteri; order Salmoniformes; family Salmonidae; genus Oncorhynchus; species Oncorhynchus mykiss. The sequence continues at coordinate 58,955,843 of NC_143046.1, read as the reverse complement.
AACAGTTTGATTGTAGCTCTAGTTTAAAACATGCAATGTTTATGATTATCATGCAATGAATGGACTTAATAATCGAGACAAGCGCGGTGGAAGGAAGCCACCTCAATGGAAGATAATCCATGAAAGAAAACAAGTAGGGGGCCAGTAGGATGCAGAACAGTTTAGTGAACTAATGATACATATAGTAGGAACAGATCGATCTATAGTTTACATCAGGACACACAACTGCAACATGTTTTGACTACAAAAGTCTTGTTCAGGCAGCATTGAAGAAGACTTTTGTAGTCGAAACGCAGTGAAGAATTTCGCCTAAGAATTTCACTTAGTTGTTGTCATTTCAGAAAGGCATTCCTTGTTTTCCTCTCTTTAACTTTTATGTTGGTGAGACAACTGCATTACAAATCAGCATCATGATGCAGACAGTAAGAGCAGTAGGGGAGAGTGGGGTAAGTTGAGCCATTTTAACATTTAGCATTCCTCGTCAAGGGAAACGTGGTATTCTTTCTAACAAAGATATCTACATATATTTCAGGATGTTGTGTATCCCTGTCAAAAATCAAAAACATTGCTTTTCCAAAAAAAAGTGGTCTCTTCCCCCAGGTATGGGGTAAGTTGAGCCGCGGGCAGGGTAATTTAAGCCGCCTTCAAATTTCTGTCCTGAATGAAACGTTACCACTAACTTTTTAAAATCATGTCTATCTAACACTTTTAGCGTAGGCCCGGTTGTTAGCTCATATCCCAGCAATAATTCCTTGCATTACGCCTGGGAAGACAACACTTCAATTTGTTCAACTTGCCATTGGCTCAACTTACCCCAAGGCAAACATTTTGACTATATTAGCCCACAAGGCTACAATGACGCAATTTCATGCAAGGTTTAGGACCTCATATTGAAGCTTATAGAGACCCCAACTGATGTATAGAATCATCTTAAAATGATCTTCTTTGGTATAGATACAAGTATCATGAGACCTCTAAAACAATACATTCATCTGATTTGGTGAAAATCTGTTTTCTGAACCTAACTTCCTTACCACTCTTTCCATGTGGTTTCTTCCATCACAGACTCCATGAAATTGTAACTTCTTCCTAAATATTGAGTCGAATGGTTTCCTAGAGTGTTGATCAACTTACCCCTTTACACCTACTCTCCCCTACATGTTGTTTTTACAGAATTCAATACATCATTTCAATGCAAAGATTAACAAGCACTTACATATCAATGGTATGGGTACAATCTTTGCCTCTTGATGCAAAACATGTTTCCCACTCGCCAAAATCACATGCTTGGTATAGTTACCCCATGGAGAAGTTGGTTTCCTTTGCAAAAGCACATATATCCCTCAGTCAGTCACACAGAGTGACTGTTCTGTGTTCTACTGTGCTGCTGTTGCACACAGGGTTCACAGGATGTGAGGATTGATCTGCAACCAACGGGAGGGACAATGCCCCATGGCACATCTTGCCAGGCAATTGTTGAATCCTGCTTGCAACGGCCTGCTCTCACACCAACCAACAGTGCCAACCTAGCTAGTGCCCGCTAACCCCCATTAATACCCCGCTCGCTGGAAGAGAGGGTATATTTGTGTATTGTTTTACATTCCCACAATGCTCCCATTTCGGCCCTTTAGTTAGAATAGGAACCCTCCTAAGTAGAAGCTTCAGATATTGACATTTTGAGGAAAAGGTATGTAATCCCTCATATCGGATTAATGTAATGCATAAATCTATAATGCCAGACACACTGGTTCAATGAGTCATGTCCAGTTTCCTAGTCAGCTGCATGGGGAGTTGTTGTTTTTTGGAGTGTGTGTGTGTTCTAACCCCTTGATGGTTTGTCTGCCGAAAGAGAACACCATAGTGCAAAATATACTCAATCTATCCAATCCAACGACTGAGTACTGTAGGGATAGGTCATATAGTGAGTACGTAAAATTTGGTGTGAGTCGGTTGGTGTGATCTCTATTTTGCTTTGCATTTCAAAGTATTGGTTATGTCCTGATGAGTATTGTCTATCAAAAACAACACACCATGCAAACTGAATTGTATGCTCACTTTGATTTGCAGTGCAATATTCCTGAACTGGTTTTATCCACTGAAAATGAATATTCAACTCCCCTTCTATCTGTGGGACTAAAGGCATACCGCACTGCATAGCCATGAAGATTAGCAGAGAAATCACATAACCTTGTCGAGAAGTGGAATTGTGTGGTTCTGAAGTTATTCTACACAACACAAACCCCCCCCATACCCCATGCTAAGTAATAGTACACAATAGTAGTTGAGCTCCTGCTGTATAAAAAGACCAGCCAAGCCTCAGGGCTTTAATTAGCTTTCCATTGCACGCTGACAGAGTCAATGGAGGATTGATTTGATTTTCCCTTGCAGAAGCTTCAACAGCAAATGCCAGATGTCACATCGGGACGTTGAATTACATAACGAGTTCATCTAGTACTTAGCTAGCGATCCATAGGGGCTGGGGCCTGGATTTTTTTGTTGTCTATCTGTGTTGCTGATGCCCAGACCTGCACCCATATGTTTTCATCTGATTAGCTTCTCCTTTCTCTGTTCTGACTGAACGACATGCATTTAGTCATTTGTTCTATTGCTCACTGTTAATGTTATTGATCCAATAGAGATGTCAATAACATGCGTTCATCAAAAAGTTACAAGACAAGGGTATTTGGCCATTGAGTATATTGTTGCAGTTCGCAGGTACAGGTTGACCTTTAAACTTTAATAAGGTCATACATTTGGATGGTGACATACAATATTTTATATCAGTAGTTGCTACATTCATTTTTGGACTTATACATGAATGAAATGTACCCATTGATTATTGAAGAACGTAACTTATAAATGCCTCATGAGCTCAGTTCAAATGTACTACCCCATCAGAACCCAAAATATAAGCTTGGTTTACTCCAATGTTTGTAAACAACTACTGTACTACTGGCTGCACACGATTCTAACACCACGTCGTTAAGTTTGCTGACAAGACAATGGATGTCATGTATTGTCATGTTGTGTCTTTCTGTCCTTTCCTTTCACCCTGTCTCCCTCTGCTGGTCGTATTAGGTTACCTTTTCTCCCCCGCTTTCCCCCAGCTGTTCCTTGTCTCCTCCTAACTACCCATTCACCCCGTTTCCCACCTGTTCCCTTTTTCCCTCTGATTAGGTCCCTATATCTCTCTCTGTTTTTGTTCCTGTCCTTGTCGGATTCTTGTTTGTTGTGTTTCATGCCTGAACCAGACTATCGTCATGTTTGCTGTAACCTTGTCCTGTCCTGTCGGAATCTGCCGGTCTGTCTGAACCTACCTATGTTTGGTTATTAAAGAAGCTCTGTTAAGTTAATTCGCTTTTGGGTCCTCATTCACTCACCGTGACAGAAGAATCCGACCAAGAATGGACCCAGCGACTTCGGATCCTCTCCACTCAGCCGTCGAGATCCAGGGAGCGATGCTAGGCAGACACGAGCAGGAATTGTCTGCTGCTCGACATGCCGTTGAAACCCTGGCCACCCAAGTCTCCAACCTCACAGAACAGGTTCACCATCTCCGCCTCGATCCACCGGCCACTTCCAGGGCTTTCGAATCTCCAGAGCCCAGAATCAATAACCCGCCGTGTTACTCTGGGGAGCCCACTGAATGCCGCTCGTTCCTCACCCAGTGTGATATTGTGTTTTCTCTCCAGCCCAACACTTACGCCAGGAGCACTGCTCGTGTCGCCTACGTCATATCTCTCCTTACTGGACGGGCTCGTGAGTGGGGCACGGCAATCTGGGAGGCAAGGGCTGAGTGTACTAACCAGTATCAGGACTTTAAGGAGGAGATGATACGGGTTTTTGATCGATCTGTTTTTGGGGAGGAGGCTTCCAGGGCCCTGACTTCCCTATGTCAAGGCAATCGATCCATAACTGACTACTCTATTGAGTTTCGCACTCTTGCTGCCTCCAGTGGCTGGAACGAGCCGGCCTTGCTCGCTCGTCTTCTGGAGGGTCTCCGCGCAGAGGTAAAGGATGAGATTCTCTCCCGGGAGGTTCCTTCCAGCGTGGATTCCTTGATTGAACTCGCTATTCGCATTGAGCGACGGGTTGATCTTCGTCACCGAGCTCGTGGAAAGGAGCTCGCGCTCTCCGTTGCCCCCCTCTCCCTGTCACTACCATCTTCCTCTGCCGGCTCGGGAGCTGAGCCTATGCAGCTGGGAGGTATCCGCATCTCGACTAAGGAGAGGGAACGGAGAATCACCAACCGCCTCTGTCTCTATTGCGGTTCTGCTGGTCATTTTGTCACTTCATGTCCAGTAAAAGCCAGAGCTCATCAGTAAGCGGAGGGCTACTGGTGAGCGCTACTACTCCTGTCTCTCCTTCAAGATCCTGCACTACCTTGTCGGTCCATCTACGCTGGACCGGTTCGTCAGCTTCCTGCAGTGCCTTAATAGACTCTGGGGCGGAGGGCTGTTTTATGGACGAGACCTGGGCTCGGGAACATGACATTCCTCTCAGACAGTTAAGGGAGTCCACGGCCTTGTTCGCCCTGGATGGTAGTCCTCTCCCCAGGATTCAGCGTGAGACGCTACCTTTAACCCTCACTGTTTCTGGTAATCATAGCGAAACCATTTATTTTTTAATTTTTCGTTCACCATATACACCTGTTGTTTTGGGCCATCCCTGGCTAGTTTGTCATAATCCTTCCATTAATTGGTCTAGTAATTCTATCCTCTCCTGGAACGTCTCTTGTCATGTGAAATGTTTAATGTCTGCTATCCCTCCTGTTTCCTCTGTCTCTTCTTCACAGGAGGAGCCTGGTGATTTGACAGGGGTGCCGGAGGAATATCACGATCTGCGCACGGTGTTCAGTCGGTCCAGGGCCACCTCTCTTCCTCCACACCGGTCGTATGATTGTAGTATTGATCTCCTTCCGGGAACCACTCCCCCCCGGGGTAGACTATACTCTCTGTCGGCTCCCGAACGTAAGGCTCTCAAGGATTATTTGTCTGTAGCTCTTGACGCCGGTACCATAGTCCCCTCCTCCTCTCCCGCCGGAGCGGGGGTTTTTTTTGTCAAGAAGAAGGACGGGTCTCTGCGCCCCTGCATAGATTATCGAGGGCTGAATGACATAACAGTGAAGAATCGTTATCCGCTTCCTCTTATGTCTTCAGCCTTCGAGATCCTGCAGGGAGCCAGGTTTTTCACTAAGTTGGACCTTCGTAACGCTTACCATCTCGTGCGCATCAGGGAGGGGGACGAGTGGAAGACGGCGTTTAACACTCCGTTAGGGCACTTTGAATACCGGGTTCTTCCTTTCGGCCTCGCTAACGCTCCAGCTGTCTTTCAGGCATTAGTCAATGATGTCCTGAGAGACATGCTGAACATCTTTGTTTTCGTTTACCTTGACGATATCCTGATTTTTTCACCGTCACTCCAGATTCATGTTCAGCACGTTCGACGTGTCCTCCAGCGCCTTTTAGAGAATTGTCTTTTTGTGAAGGCTGAGAAGTGCACTTTTCATGCCTCCTCCGTCACATTTCTCGGTTCTGTTATTTCCGCTGAAGGCATTAAGATGGATCCCGCTAAGGTCCAAGCTGTCATTGATTGGCCCGCCCCTAAGTCACGCATCGAGCTGCAGCGCTTTCTCGGCTTCGCGAACTTCTATCGTCGTTTCATCCGTAATTTCGGTCAGGTGGCAGCTCCTCTCACAGCCCTTACTTCTGTCAAGACGTGCTTTAAGTGGTCCGTTTCCGCCCAGGGAGCTTTTGATCTCCTCAAGAATCGTTTTACATCCGCTCCTATCCTTGTTACACCTGACGTCTCTAGACAGTTCGTTGTCGAGGTTGACGCGTCAGAGGTGGGCGTGGGAGCCATTCTTTCTCAGCGCTCCCTCTCTGACGACAAGGTCCACCCATGCGCGTATTTTTCTCATCGCCTGTCGCCGTCAGAACGTAACTATGATGTGGGAAACCGCGAACTGCTCGCCATCCGGTTAGCCCTAGGCGAATGGCGACAGTGGTTGGAGGGCGCGACCGTTCCTTTTGTCGTTTGGACTGACCATAGGAACCTTGAGTACATCCGTTCTGCCAAACGACTTAATGCGCGTCAGGCGCGTTGGGCGCTGTTTTTCGCTCGTTTCGAGTTCGTGATTTCTTATCGTCCGGGCTCTAAGAACACCAAGCCTGATGCTTTATCTCGTCTCTTCAGTTCTTCAGTAGCCTCCACTGACCCCGAGGGGATTCTCCCTGAGGGGCGTGTTGTCGGGTTGACTGTCTGGGGAATTCAAATCAAATCAAATCAAATCAAATCAAATTTTATTTGTCACATACACATGGTTAGCAGATGTTAATGCGAGTGTAGCGAAATGCTTGTGCTTCTAGTTCCGACAATGCAGTAATAACAAGTAATCTAACTAACAATTCCAAAACTACTGTCTTGTACACAGTGTAAGGGGATAAAGAATATGTACATAAGGATATATGAATGAGTGATGGTACAGAGCAGCATAGGCAAGATACAGTAGATGGTATCGGGTACAGTATGTACAAATGAGATGAGTATGTAAACAAAGTGGCTTTACCTGAGAGGCAGGTAAAGCAAGCGCTCACTCACACTCCGTCGCCGCGCACTTGTCCTAGGAACCTTATTTTCGTTCCCGTTCCTACTCGTCTGGCCGTTCTTCAGTGGGCTCACTCTGCCAAGTTAGCCGGCCACCCTGGCGTTCGGGGTACGCTTGCTTCCATTCGCCAGCGTTTTTGGTGGCCCACCCGGGAGCATGACACGCGTCGTTTCGTGGCTGCTTGTTCGGTCTGCGCGCAGACTAAGTCCGGTAACTCTCCTCCTGCCGGCCGTCTCAGGCCGCTTCCCATTCCCTCTCGACCGTGGTCTCACATCGCCTTAGATTTTGTCACCGGACTGCCTTCGTCAGCGGGGAAGACTGTTATTCTTACGGTTGTCGATAGGTTCTCTAAGGCGGCTCATTTCATTCCCCTTGCTAAGCTTCCTTCTGCTAAAGAGACGGCACAAATCATCATCGAGAATGTTTTCAGAATTCATGGCCTTCCGTCAGACGTCGTTTCGGACAGAGGTCCGCAATTCACGTCTCAATTTTGGAGGGAGTTTTGCCGTTTGATTGGGGCTTCCGTCAGTCTCTCTTCCGGCTTTCACCCCCAGTCTAACGGTCAAGCAGAACGGGCCAATCAGACTATTGGTCGCATCTTACGCAGTCTTTCTTTTCGCAACCCTGCGTCTTGGTCAGAACAGCTCCCCTGGGCAGAATACGCCCACAACTCGCTTCCTTCGTCTGCGACCGGGCTATCTCCTTTTCAGAGTAGCCTCGGGTACCAGCCTCCGCTGTTCTCATCTCAGTTCACCGAGTCCAGCGTCCCCTCCGCTCAGGCTTTTGTCCAACGTTGCGAGCGCACCTGGAAGAGGGTCAGGTCTGCACTTTGCCGTTATAGGACGCAGACTGTGAGGGCTGCTAATAAGCGTAGAACTAAGAGTCCTAGATATTGTCGCGGTCAGAGAGTTTGGCTCTCCACTCAGAACCTTCCCCTTAAGACGGCTTCTCGCAAGTTGACCCCGCGGTTCATTGGTCCGTTCCGTATTTCTCGGGTCATTAATCCTGTCGCAGTTCGACTTCTTCTTCCGCGATACCTTCGTCGCGTCCACCCGGTCTTCCATGTCTCCTGTATCAAGCCCGTTCTTCGCGCCCCCGCTCGTCTTCCCCCCCCCCCCCCATCCTTGTCGAGGGCGCACCCATCTACAGGGTCCGCAGGATTTTGGACATGCGTCCTCGGGCCGTGGTCACCAGTACCTCGTAGATTGGGAGGGGTACGGTCCTGAGGAGAGGAGTTGGGTTCCCTCTCGGGACGTGCTGGACCGTGCGCTGATCGAGGATTTCCTCCGTTGCCGCCAGGTTTCCTCCTCGAGTGCGCCAGGAGGCGCTCGGTGAGTGGGGGGGTACTGTCATGTATTGTCATGTTGTGTCTTTCTGTCCTTTCCTTTCACCCTGTCTCCCTCTGCTGGTCGTATTAGGTTACCTTTTCTCCCCCGCTTTCCCCCAGCTGTTCCTTGTCTCCTCCTAACTACCCATTCACCCCGTTTCCCACCTGTTCCCTTTTTCCCTCTGATTAGGTCCCTATATCTCTCTCTGTTTTTGTTCCTGTCCTTGTCGGATTCTTGTTTGTTGTGTTTCATGTCTGAACCAGACTATCGTCATGTTTGCTGTAACCTTGTCCTGTCCTGTCGGAATCTGCCGGTCTGTCTGAACCTACCTATGTTTGGTTATTAAAGAAGCTCTGTTAAGTTAATTCGCTTTTGGGTCCTCATTCACTCACCGTGACAATGGATTTAGGCCTGATCACCAACGACAATGAGACAGCCTATATGGAGGAGGTCCGAGACCTGGCAGTGTGGTGCCAGGACAACAACCTCTCCCTCAATGTCAGCAAGACAAAGGATCTGATTGTGGACTACAGGAAACGGAGGGACAGGGATCGCCCCCATTCACATTGACGGGGCTGTAGTGTCCACATCACTAAGGACCTATCATGGTCCAAACACACCAACAGTCATGAATAGGGCACGACAATGCCTCTTCCCCCTCAGGAGCCTGAAAAGATTTGTCATGAGCCCTCAGATCCTAAAAAAGTTCTACAGCTGCACCATTGAGAGCATCTTGACTCGCTGCATCACAGCTTGGTATGGCTACTGCTTGGCATCTGACTGCGAGGCGCTGCAGAGAGTAATGCGTACAGCCCAGTATATCACTGGGGCCGAGCTCCCTGTCATCCAGGATCTCTATACCAGGCGGTGTCAGAGGAAGGCCCTAAAAATTGTCAAAGACTCCAGCCACCCAGGTCACAGTCTGTTCTCTCTGCTACCGCATGGCAAGTGATACCGGAGCACCAAGTCTGTACCAAAAGGCTCCTTAACAGCTTCTACGCCAAAGCCATAAGACTGCTGAACAGTTGATGAAATTGCTACCCAGACTTTCTGTTATTCACCCCCTACCTACATGTACGTAGTACTTCAATCATTCACCTAACCAAACCTACATGTACACTACCGTTCAAAAATGTGGGGTCAGTTAGAAATGTCCTTGTTTTTGAAAGAAAAGCAAATGTTTTGTCCATTAAAATAACATCAAATTGATCAGAAATACAGTGTAGACATTGTTAATGTTGTAAATGACTATTGTAGCTGGAGGTGGCAGATTTTTTTATGGAATAGCTACATAGGCGTACAGAGGCACATTATCAGCAACCATCACTCCTGTGTTTCAATGGCAAATTGTGTTAGCTAATCCAAGTTTATCATTTTAAAAGGCTAATTGATCATTAGAAAACCTGCAAACCCGCAAACTGGCTCTAACCAGAATAGAAAGAGTTTCTGAGGCCCTGGTGCACAACTGAGCAAGAGGACAAGTACAGAATAATGTCTAGTTTGAGAAACAGACGCCTCACAAATCAACTGGCAGCTTCATTAAATAGTACCCGCAAAACATCAGTCTCAACGTCAACAGCGAAGAGGCGACTCCGGGATGCTGGCCTTCTATCTTCTATGTATTTATATGTATATGTATATGTGTGTATGTATATGTACAGTATATACGCTACTGGTCAAAAGTTTTAGAACACCTACTAATTCAAGGGTTTTTCTTAATTTTTTAAAATATTTTCTACGTTGTAGAATAATAGTGAAAACATCAAAACTATGAAATAACACATATGAAATCATGTAGTAACCAAAAAAGAAAAAAGTAATGAAAATGTATTTTATATTTAAGATTCTTCAAAAAGCCCCCCTTTGCATTGATGACAGCTTTGCACACTCTTGGCATTCTCTCAACCAGCTTCATAAGGTATTCACCTGGAATGCATGTCAATTAACAGGTGTGCCTTCTTAAAATTTGTGGAATTACTTTCCTTCTTAATGCGTTTGAGCCAATCAGTTGTGTTGTGACAAGGTAGTGGGGGTATACAGAAGATATCCCTATTTGGTAAAAGACCAAGTCCATATTATGGCAAGAACAGCTCAAATAAACAAAGAGAAATTACAGTCCATCATTACTTTAAGACATGAAGGTCAGTCAATATGGAAAACGTCAAGAACTTTGAAAGTTTCTTCAAGTGCAGTCGCAAAAACCATCAAGCGCTATTGTCACACCCTGATCAGTTTCACCTGTCCTCGTTATTGTCTCCACCCCTTCCAGGTGTCTCTTGTTTTCCCCAGTGTATTTATCCCTGTGGTTCCTGTCTCTCTGTGCCAGTGTATTTATCCCTGTGTTTCCTGTCTCTCTGTGCCAGTTCGTCTTGTATGTTAGTCAAGTCAACCAGCGTGTTTTTCCCGTACACCTTTTGCTATTCTCTTTTTGCTAGTCTTCTAGGTTTGGACTCCTGCCTGACTCTGGACTTCTTTCCCGCCTGCCTGATCATCCTGCCTGGCCTGACTTTGATTCTGCCTGCCCTTTGGTACCTTTTGGACTCTTAACCTCTTTTGACACTTTTGCCTGTCCACAACCATTCTCTTGCCTTCCCCTGTTGGATTAATAAATATTGTAAGACTCCAACCATCTGCCTCCTGTGTCTGCATCTGGATCTCGCCTTGTGTCATGATAGCTATGATGAAACTGGCTCTCATGAGGACCGCCACAGGAAAGGAAGACCCAGAGTTATCTATGCTGCAGAGGATAAGTTCAATAGAGTTACAAGAATCGGAAATTGTAGCCCAAATAAATGCTTCACAGAGTTCAAGTAACAGACACGTCTCAACATCAACTGTTCAGAGGAGACTGTGTGAATCAGGCCTTCATGGTTGAATTGCTGCAAAGAAACAACTACTAAAGGACATCAATAAGAAGAAGAGACTTGCTTGGGCTAAGAAACACGAGCAATGGAAATTAGACCCGTGGAAACTTGTTGTTTGGTCTGGAGTCCAAATTGTAGATTTTTGGTTCCAACCACTGTGTCTTTGTGAGACGCTGCGTGGGTGTACGGATGATCTCCACATGTGTATTTCCCACTGGAAAGGATGGAAGAGGAGGTGTTATGGTGTGGGGGTGCTTTGCTGCTGACACTGTCTGTGATTTATTTAGAATTCAAAGCACACTTAACCAGAATGGCTAACACAGCATTCTGCAGCGTTACGCCATCCCATCTGGTTTGGACTTAGTGGGACTATCACTTGTTTTTCAACAGGACAATGACCCAACACACCTCCAGGCTGTGTAAGGGCTATTTTAACAAGAAGGAGAGTGATGGAGTGCTGCATCAGATGACCTGGCCTCCACAATCCCCCGACCTCAACCAACACACAACAAAGAGCTGCAGTTAGTTTCAGAGTGAGTGGGAAGGAATAAATTGGCCCTAAATATCTCTAAAACTAAAAGCATTGTATTTGGAACAAAACACTAACTAAACCCTAAACCTCAACTAAATCTTGTAATAAAATAAGTGAAAATTTAGCAAGTTGAGATGACTAAACTGCTTGGAGTAACCCTAAATTGTAAACATATTGATGCAGTTGTAACTAAGATGGGGAGAAGTCTGTCTATAATAAAGCGATGCTCTGCCTTCTTAACAACACTATCAACAAGGCAGGTCCTACAGGCCCTAGTTTTGTGGCACCTTGACTACTGTTCAGTCGTGTGGTCAGGCGCCACAAAAAATGACTTTGGCTCAGAACAGGGAAGCACGGCTGGCCCTTAGATGTACACAGAGAGCTAATATTAATGATATGCATGTCAATCTCTCCTGACTCAAAGTGGAGGAAAGATTGACTTCATCGCTACTTTTGTTTATGAGAGGTTGAATGCACCGAACTGTCTGTCTAAACTACTGGCACACAGCTCGGACACCCATGTATACCCCACAAAACATGCCACAAGAGGTCTCTTCCCAGTCCCAAAGTCCAGAACAGACTATGGGAGGCACACAGTACTGCATCGAGCCATGACTCCATGGAACTCTATTCCACATCAAGTAACTCATGCCAGCAGTAAAATTTGATTTAAAAACAGATAAAAAAACACCTTATGGAGCAGCGGGGATTATGAAGCAACACACACGCACATACACACACACACACACACACACACATACACACACGCACACACACACACACGCACACACACGCACACACACACACACACACACACACACACACACACACACACACACACACACACACACACACACACACACACAGACACACACACACACACACACACACACACACACTATGCATACACATGGATTTAGTACTGTAGATTGGGAGTATGGGCCTGAGGGCACACAGTGTGCTGGGAAATCTGTGAATGTATTGTAATGTTTTTAATAATGTATAAACTGCCTTAATTTTTTTGGACCCCAGGAAGTGTAGCTGCTGCTTTGGCAGCTGCTAATGGGCATCCATAATAAATACAAAAAATACAAATACAAATACAAATTGAGATGGTTTGGGATGAGTCAGACCACAGAGTGAAGGAAAAGCAGCCAACAAGTGCTCAGCATATGTGGGAACTCCTTCAAGACTGTTGGAAAAGAATTCCAGGTGAAGCTGGTTGAGAGAATGCCAAGCGTGTCTAAAGCTGTCATCAAGGCTATTTGAAGAATATCAAATATAACTTATATTTGTTTAACACTTGTTTGGTTAGTACATGATTCCACATGATTCCACATGAGTACATGAGTTATTTCATAGTTTTGATGTCTTCACCATTATCCTACAATGTAGAAAATATTAAAAATGAAGAAAAACCCTTGAAAGAGTAGGTGTTCTAAAACTTTTGACCGGTAGTGTATATATATTTGCAAAAAAATATGTGGGGGATTGGAAGTGATGCAGACAATTACATTGATGGAAGCCACAATCTGCAATGTTAAATCTGATCTGCCCCCTAAAAATAATACAAATAAACAGTGGCGGGGAAGCCACTTTGTTATTGTTTCAACTGCTGGTTGGCCCTTTAAGCACATTGTTGTGATAATACTCAGAAACAACATCCACACTAACGCCCGTTATTACCACTCAATGTATTAATAACTTAACTCTTACACCTCTGGTGTACTTACAATCTCCCTACTGTAGTCTGCTACCTTTGTACTCACACACAGGATATGGGCCTTTCTAGTAGAGTAGTGTATAAGAGTTGTCAGCTTTAAATCTGAATTCTTATAGGTTCTGCGTCAAAGTCTTGATTATGCAGCCGTGCCACACAAAGTGTTACTAAAACAGTCCACTACCACTTTGCTACCTTCAGGATGTTCACACAGAGTAGACCCTGATTGGCCACACTATCTCTGACGGTGGCGCTCCTAAAGGTTGAGGTCATGTAAGGATGTCCTATGTTGTGCCGTAGCAATCCGTCAATACTTGTAGAGAACACATGATGTACTGTGGGATCACAGAGTGGTTTATAAAAAGTTAACAATACCAAGGGCCATAGCAGCCCTCATTAAACCCTGTGATCATAGACAGGATCAATAAAGAAAACACACAAGGCAGGCAGCACTCATAGATGCAGCAGATACACTACATGATACACTACACGACCAAAAGTTTGTGGACACATCTCATTCCCAAATCATGGGCATTAATATGGAGTTGGTTCCCCCTTTTGCTGCTATAACAGCGTCCACTCTTCTGGGAAGGCTTTCCACTAGATGTTGGGACATTGCTACTGGACTTGCTTCCAGTCATTCACAAGAGCATTAGTGAGGTCGGGCACTGATTTTGCGGGATTAGGCCTGGCTCGCAGTCGGCGTTCCAATTAATCTCAAAGGTGTTCGATGGGGTTGAGGTCAGAGCTCTGTGCAGGCCAGTGAAGTTCTTCCACACCGATCTCGACAAACCATTTCTGTATAGACTTCGCTTTGTTGCTCAGGGGCATTGTCATGCTGAAACAGGAAAAGGCTTTCCTCAAACTGTTGTCCTAAAGTTTGAAGCGCAGAATTATCTAGAATGTCATTGTATGCTGTAGTAATAAGATTTCCCTTCACTGGAACTAAGGGTCCTAGCCGTAACCATGAAAAACAGCCCGAGATCATTATTCTTCCTCCGTCAAACCTTACAGTTGTCAGTATGCATTGGGGCAGGTAGCCTTTTCCTGGCATTTGTCAAACCCAGATTTGTCCGTTGGACTGCCAGATGGCGAAGCGAGATGGTGCGGCTGCTCGGCCACGGAAACCCATCTCATAAAGCTCCTGATGTTGCTTTCACAGGCAGTTTGGAGTGTTGCAACTGAGGACAGATGATTTTTACATGCTATGAGCTTCTGCACTTGGTCCCATTCTGTGAGCTTGTGTGGCCAACCACTTCGCGGCTGAGCCGTTGTTGCTTCTAGACGTTTCCACTTATCAACAAGGGCACTTACAGTTGTTGGGTTCTGAGAATATGAAATATACTTATTCTTGTCACTGAGGGAGAGAGAGGAATGTATAACGTTTGCATTTTGTCGGGATATGTTATTGTTAGCCATCGGGGATCCTATGGGAGGAAGAAAGACACAGTCTGATACGAGTCAACATGACAGCCGTGAGTTGGGCAGGAGTGAGCACTTTGGGGCAGAGGTCAGGTCAGATGAAGTGAGGAAAAACAGATATCACTAAGGTTCTGTCTCGCAACAGAGATGCATGGCATGTTCAGATGTGTAGGAGGAGACTCTGCATAGAAGAAAGGATTAAATATCAGTGTTTGTGTGAATATGTCTTTGTCTGTTCAGCTGTTCGATGATGAATAAATTAATGAAATTGGTTTAAGCTTGCATAGTGTCCGTCAAGTTCTTACTCTGATATTTAGAACCCAACACAGTTGACTGGGGAAGCTCTAGCAGGGCAGAAATTCGACACACTGACTTGTTGGGAAGTTGGCATCCTGTGACGGTGCCACGTTGAAAGTCACTGAGCTCTTCAGTAAGACCATTCCACTGCCAATGTTTGTCAATGGCGATTGCATGGCTGTGTGCTTGATTTTATACACCTGTCATCAACGGGCGTGGCTGAAATAGCTGAATCCACTCATTTGAAGGGGTGTCCACATACACATTAATTACCAATTGATTACCAGTACTTTTCACACCCATACTTACAGTATATCACACAAGGTGTAGAAAGCAAACACAATTCAGAGTGAGAGAGTAAGAAAGCGAGAGATAGAGATTCAGAGTGTTTAATAGTGACATGAACAGGGTTGCAGGTGTGACTGCAGGGTATAGTGAAAATATTAGGTTTCGAGCTCCAAAATACAGCACTAACTGAGAGCGCAAGAGAGGGGCCACAGTGCATCATTACAGATATAGACAGAGCATTCTCGATCCATACCACAATGTACAGTAAGATCTAATTTGCTGCTTATTGGCACGCGCCCTGTGCTCTGGCACGAGAAGGCTGGGTGGCAGGTTGGCGGGGGCTGTTCCCATAGTAACTGAGGGGATTTGATTATAAGGCCCGGGTAACCCCGGTGGGAGGAGTTTGTGTAAAGTATATGTCACACTGCTTGCTTAGTGAATACTACTTCCTCCTGATTCAGCTCACATCGAGTTTTGAACCCAGGACCTCTGCTTTGCTAGAACACATGACCACCATCCTGAAGCATCTTTACCAGTCATGCCTGGCAGAAATCTAGCTATTTGCTGGCACAAGTGGGGACACTTCAGGCTGAGGATTAAGGTTCACATCCCAAATTGCAACATTCCCCTCTCAAACTTACTCAACAGCGATCTCCGCGCAACTGTTGATTCAAGTCACTAGGCACCACTGTAAAGGACATCACACTGCTTGCTTAGCAAGTACCACTTCTTCCTGATTTAGCTCACACTAGCCTCAAACCCAGGACCTCTGCTTTGCTAGCACACGTGACCACCCTCCTGAAGCATCTTACCTGTCACGCCACGTGAAAAGCTAGCTATTGGTTCAGACTGAGGAGTATGTTTCATACATCTGCGCTACATTTTCACCGGGTGAACAGTGATTGCATTCGTTTTGGAACCGAGCTGCATCTCAGGTGTGAGCCAGGTGCCCTGTTTAAAGCCCATGGCGAAGTTGACTCAAAACAAAAGTGACATAGCCTAAGATAGATTAAGCATGTGGAGTAATGCGTAGGACTCTGTTTTCACATGCAAAGGTGATTGCCTTTGATAAAAATGCTTTATCTGGTGAGCCGTGGCTCAGGTTAATAAAACTCCCTCAATGTCAGAATTCATGTTGTCAACCATGGTTGGCATCAGTTCTCTGTGCTCCCA
Organism: Oncorhynchus mykiss; assembly: GCF_057628025.1. Lineage (NCBI taxonomy): Eukaryota > Metazoa > Chordata > Actinopteri > Salmoniformes > Salmonidae > Oncorhynchus > Oncorhynchus mykiss. Next base: position 58,939,612 of record NC_143046.1, on the reverse strand, counting down.
TTGGTCCTGAGCAGTTCCAACCCCTCCTCCAGGCTAGTGATTCTCTGCAGGAGTTTGGCCCTGTCCTGCTGTGCACTGAGCCCCGCCTGCATGCTGCTTGGACCCCTGGGACTTTAATCCAGTACCAGGACTCCTGCTGAGTGGAAATTGTCAGTCACCAAGAAGAGAAGTACAGGTTGAAAAATAGTTGGGAAGAGATGTTCGATGTGCCAATTCCATAGCACATGATATATTAACTGATACACAAAACAAAACAGGATTCAAAACATGTAAATTATTATACAAAATTCTTGCAACCATCCCAGCTCTTTAGATTTTGCTGTGAAGAGACAGAATCATTAGATCACTTGTTTGGTGCTGCCCATTCGTAGCTTGTTTCTGGTCACAGGTTTATGAATGTCTGAAGAATTTAAACATTTAGCACTGCTGGGTGACTTGAAAATCAAGGACTAATATAAGAATACTCTTAGTAAAAATGTTAATCTTTACTTTATGATCTGTAGAAATGATGAGAATAGAAAGGTTCAGAACTTAGTATACCGTGTCTGTAAAATGTATATATTTAGTATGTATAAGCTGGAAATTGAAGGCTAAGTATTGTTGTCCATTAGTTCACTCCAAGTAGGGGTGGGGTGGTGGGATAAAGAGTAGGGGTGGTGGGGTAAAGGGGAGGGGTGGTGGGGTAAAGGGGAGGGGTGGTGGGGTAAAAGGATGGGGTGGTGGGGTAAAAGGATGGGGTGGTGGGATAAAGGGGAGGGGTGGTGGGGTAAAGGGGAGGGATGGTGGGGTAAAGGGGAGGGGTGGTGGGGTAAAAGGATGGGGTGGTGGGGTAAAGGGGAGGGGTGGTGGGGTAAAGGGGAGGGGTGGTGGGATAAAGGGGAGGGGTGGTGGGGTAAAGGGGAGGGGTGGTGGGATAAAGGGGAGGGGTGGTGGGGTAAAGGGGAGGGGTGGTGGGGTAAAAGGATGGGGTGGTGGGGTAAAGGGGAGGGGTGGTGGGGTAAAGGGGAGGGGTGGTGGGGTAAAGGGGAGGGGTGGTGGGATAAAGGGAACACAATAAAGAAGGAAAATATATATATGGGGGATTGGAAATCATGCAGAGAATTACATTGATAGAACCCACAATCTATCCGCAATATTGAAGCAGTTTTTTCTTGTTAATTTTTCAACTTTTTATATTGATATTATTTTATATGGACAAAACATAATTAGTAAATTATTCTGTTGTTTTTTAATCTACTGAGTTCACATGGTTCCCACAAGGTATTTCAATTCAGTAAGTTCATGTGGTATGATAATACATATACACATGATTTTATCCCCCAAATCAGTCATCTCCACAGCATGTAAATTACTCATCTTCATACTGAATTGGGGCTCAGGACTGGTTCCGAAGATAGCCTCCTGTGGCCCTGGCCGTGGTCCCAGTTCCTTGGGGGGGACAGGGTGCTGATGACACTGCTGGAGCAGCCCTCCCCACTCTGCCCCAGAATAGCAGACGCCATGTGATTCTGGATGCCAGCAGAGCTCAGGAACCCTGAGAATGGAGCCTCTCCATTGGTCGCCATTAATTTAGAAATTACTCTATGTGTGCCCTCTGCTGGAAGTAATCTCTGAAGAAAATGGATGAACCCAATGGGAGGCCCTGCTGTGCAGGGAGGGGCAGATCTTGGATGGACAGCCATACCCTCTGCCCGAGACGATACCGGGGAATCGGGGTCCAGTGGCAGTCTGCTTGTCGTCGATACCTTAAGGAAGGGTGTTAAGGGCATATTCAACCCACACTAGTTGCTGGCTCCAGGTGGTGGGGTTGGAGTAGACCAGGCAGCGAAGAGTTGTCCCCAGGTCTTGGTTGGCTCGCTCCATTGTCGCAGAGAGAGGCTGCCTGGAAATTATTCCAGCTTCATCAAGACTCCCGCAGTGTGGCAAACTATGCAGTGGATTTCCGCACATTGGCAGCTGAGAGTGCCTCATCACCTTGACCATTCGGATCTATGGGTGACAACAGGAGCAAAGGAAGGAGAGGAGGTTCGATATCACTCGCCCACCCAAGGCTTCCACCTCACCTCTGAGGCATTCCGGAAGTCCCTGACTGCTCTGTTGCCGAGAGAACCAGAGGCTACCAGAGTTTCCCCTGGAGTCTCCGAAGGCTGCCGATTCACCTCTTCCCAAGCCAATGCAACTAGGCAGAGCTAGGTTGTCCCCAGCCGAACGGCTATACAGGCTTCACACGAAGAGTTGCTTGTATTGCGGGACTACTGGTCATTTCGTGTCCACCTGTCCACTAAAAGATCAGGCACACCAGTAGGAGCGAGTACTCTGGTTGGCCATACGGAGAACTTTTCCTCTCCCCTTACTCACACCCCATTTCATGTCATCTTCCTGTAGAGGAACCAGTTGAAATCTCTCCGGGTACTCATCAACTCTGGGGCCGATGAGAGCTTTATGGACCCTATCCTGGTGTCCAAGCTGGGCATCCCAACTCAGCCCATCTCCATTCCCATGGACATTAGAGCACGGGCGCTCTATACGGCGGGTCTATCATGACACAAGGCGAGATCCAGATGCAGACACAGGAGGCAGATGGTTGGAGTTTAAGATGTTTAATAATCCAAAAGGAGTAGGCAAGAGAATGGTCGTGGACAGGCAAACGGTCAAAACCAGTTCAGAGTCCAGTAGGTACAGAGTGGCAGGCAGGTTCGAGGTCAAGTCAGGCAGAATAGTCAGATAGACAGGTACAGAGTCCAGAAACAGGCAAGGGTCAAAATCGGGAAGACTAGAAAAAGGAGAATAGCAAAAGCAGGATTACAGGAAAAAAATGCTGGTTGACTTGGAAACATACAAGATGAACTGGCACAGAGAGACAGGAAACACAGGGCTAAATACACTGGGGAAAACAAGTGACACCTGGAGGGGGTGGAGACAATAACAAGGACAGGTGAAACAGATCAGGGTGTGACAGGGTCACCCACAATACCACCCTCATACCACCCGCTCAAGTTGGAAGTTGCCCCGAACCTCTCCGCCATTCCCGCCGTGTACCAGGACTTCTGGGAGGTGTTCAGTAAGGCCCGGATCACTTCACTTCCGCCGCACCGACCCTATGATTGCGGGATCAACCTTCTCCTAGGCATCACTACGCCCCGGAGACGACTGTACTCTCTATCGGGACCAGAGACCAAGGCTATGGAGACCTACATTGAGGACTCCGTAGCATCCGTCCTTCTGCCTCCCCCACCGGTGCAGGTTCTTCTTTGTGGAGAAGTACAAAACCTTGCACCCGTGCATCAACTACCAGGGCCTCAGGGTTCTTCACTATCATTGTGAAGACCCGCTATCCGCTACCACTCATCTCCTCTGCCTTTGAGGCGATCCAGGGGGCCACCGTGTTCTCCAAGCTGGATCTATGAACGCCTACCACCTGATACGGATATGGGAAGGGGACAAGTTGAAGAATGCCTTCAACACGACCAGTTTGTACTATCACGTTTCAGTGAAGTGTCGAAGTAACAAAAGTTTATCACCAGAACAGGGTGCAGGCAAAACGACAGGTCAAGGGCAGGCAGAGGTCAATAATCCAGGGTGGTGTGACAAGCACAAAGACAGGTGAAACAGATCAGGGTGTGACTTGTAGCTGTTATTTTGGCATTAATTTGTGCCACATCAATTTGCAAACAATGTAAAAACAAATTTATTGAGTAAATGAAGGCACATACAAATGTGCTTTCTTGAGTAAAGCAGCTCCAACATGCAGGTGTTTCAGCCTAGCTCAGTGGTTCCTGTGGTGGAGGGGCAGCCAGCGGAAAATATAGAGAGTACGCATTAGTAATATTCTCTAGTTGTTCTGTCGTCACCGCAGAATCTACAGGGAGAGCTAGGCAGTTCAAGCCCCCTTGGGTGCTGCCATAGATTTACATTAGAAGTGCCTTGATTGGACTGATCATGTCAACATCATACTTTCTTAACCTTAGCTAGTAAGCTAGACAAAGTCATCCTCAGGAATCACGTCGACAATCTACTGGAAAATACTATTCAACCCTTCACTATTTTGCTTCCCCTGCCTTCTATTCGGGGAGACGGGTGTGTGGTCCAAGTCTGGGTTTAAAGATTTAAAACATCTGTCTGAAAGGGTCTCTTTTCCAAGCTTAAAAGGATGAACAAACATTCACATAAAACACCATGGGCCAGAAAAGGTTAAATACATTGGCCATTCTGTCACGTTCAAAATAACTAGAAACTCAGAACTGGGAAATTTCAGACTTTAGTTAGTTCAAGTCAACTGCTCTGACTGGCAAAAATACTGTCATCCAACTCAGAATTCCAAATAGGGAACTCTGGCCTCTTTCAACAGTTCCCAGTTTTCTTGATGGCACCATAAATCCAGAGAACGCCAGACTCTGATGACAAAATTTGATGACAACATCTGCCCACAAGATGGACCGGCGCGCCATCTTCCTGTTCAAGTGAGCACAGCACAAAAATGTCCAAAAATGTATTGTATGTGTCACGTCTCTCGTCGGAAGGCATGGACCAAAGCGCAGCATGGTAAGTGTTCATGATAAATGTATTACTCAAAACACTCGAACAAACTAACAAAGCGGGAAAACCAAAACAGTCCTGTCAGGTGCAGACACTAAACAGAAAACAACTACCCGCAAAACCCAAAAGAAAAAGGACAACTTATATATGATCCCCAATCAGAGACAACAATAGACAGCTGCCTCTGATTTGGAACCATACCACATAGAAATAAAGAAATTAGAATGCCCACCCGATTGACAGTATGCCACTGCTTAAATTATGTAATATGCCAGGGAGATATGTATACTATAGCTAAGAAAGTAATACTTAGTGTATGTTGTATAGTAAGTTGTTAGAACTTAGCCTACTGTTCTGACTTGGTGGTGCACTTATAGCCTATAGTCTATTTTAGAGAAATGTCATCATCTAAAATTGTAAGAGCTTTCTTTGTCTCCTTACATGCCCCCTTTATTTATCCTAGGGTTCTGACTTGGTGTACAGGGAGAATACTGTAAGAATGTCCCATGTTCTGAATTATGCCGCTGTACATTTCAAAAGTGCTGAACAAAGAGTTATATTGACTACATCCATCTTAGCTTGCTCATTAATGTCTTAATTGAAATTACTGACTGCCTGTTATCCACTCATCATTCATTTATGCTATAGATTGTACATCTCAATTGTTATAGGGTTATTGCTCATACAAGTCTATCTCATGAGTATCTTATTCATAATTTTGGCAATGTTGGAATGATTTCATTGTTTTGCTTACTTTGTGTATTATAATTAGCTCATATGCTTTTCTTGATGAGGAAGAGACGATACATAATGTTGTTGGGTGTCACGAGTTCCGCCGAAGTCGGTCCCTCTCCTTGTTCGGGCGGCGTTCGGCGTCACCGGCCTTCTAGCCATTGCCGATCCACTTTTCATTTTCCATTTGTTTTGTCTTTGTCTTAATTCCCCAATTACTTGTTCATTATTTAACCCTCTGTTCCCCCATGTTTGTTTGTGAGTAATTGTGAGTAATTGTTGTTGTTTGTGAGTGATTGTTTATTGTATTGCAGTCCGTTATAGTGGCCTTGGTTTATTTGATGTGTATTGTTTTATTTTGTTGAGTAAATTGCTTTCATTACTCATATCTGCTGTGCTGCGCCTGACTCATCTGCACCAGCTACACACAGACTCATTACATTGGGTCTGTAACCATGTCTGCCAGTGACAGTCTCTTCCATTCACATATTTGTTTTCAACAAAAAGTTCAGTAATAGACCCAAGTAATTCCAGTTGGTATTACGATGGTTGTTGTGTTTGCGCAATGTGCTGTCTGTGCGTCATTACATTGTATATAAAAGTGGATCCTCATGATTGTATTTTCTTTCCTTTTTTCGAGCACATAGGCCTAATAAAATATTTAATGGTAGGCTAACTGAGTCTCTCTCGCTCTCTCTCTCTCCCTCTCTCTCTCTCTCTGCACTTAAAGAAGAGTAAAGTTAAGGCCTCAACATCTTGTTGAATTTATTTGAACTCATTATATTATTTGAATTTCTGTCGGCGTATAAGAATAAACATTATGAATTTACCGAACATAAATGTAATAATATTTGAGTATGGTTCAAACCTCATTTTAGCGTTTGTTATTATTGAAGGAGAATGCGGTTCTTATTTACTTACACAAATCCACAAGTAGTCAGTAGTAACCACATTTGTTAAAGCAAGTCAGACATATCGGCTATTTGTTTTTAAAAAGGTAGGAAATGAGGCTGGATGAACTGTTTCGCTGCCAGACAAGGCTCCGCTGATAGCCAGGTGTGGTGGTGGTAAGGATTCACTCCATGGATACTGAAAGGAAAGCTCTGCTGTTGGGACAGCTTTCTGTAGGCCCACCTTTTTGTCACTGTTATAGTGCAATTAATATATTGTTCAGTGTTGTGTAGTGACTTTGCTGGCATGCATCTAAAAAAATATTTTTGAGTTTGCCTCACCTACATGCTAAAATCGTCACTGCTAGTGACATCACCAGGCAGTAAATTAGTTAATAGACACATGAGAATGTCACGCCCTGACCTTAGAGATCCTTATTATTCTCTATGTTTGGTTTGGTCAGGGTGTGACTCGGGTGGGAAAATCTATGTTTTCTATTTCTTTGTGTTTTTGGCTGAGTATGGTTCCCAATCAGAGGCAGCTGTCTATCGTTGTCTCTGATTGGGGATCATATATAGGTTGTCATTTTCCTTTTGGGTTTTGTGGGATCTTGTTTTCTGTACAGTTTATTTTGCCTTGCAGAACTGTGCCCTTTCATTTTTTGTCGTTGTTATTTTGCTTTTGGTGTCATCAATAAAAAGAACGATGTACGCCTACCACGCTGCACCTTGGTCCGGTCATTCCACAAACGAAAGCCGTAACAGAGAAAGAGAGTTCCAAACCTCTCTGCCAATAACAGCTAGATTTCCTTTTCCCCTTCGTACTCAGACCACTCCGAGTCAGTGCTAGCAAAATTCTTGCTTGAGAAATTGCTTTTCGCTGAGAAGCTTTTTTTTTATCAGTTTAATTGAAAACAATCACATTTAGGTACTTAATTGTCACCCAGAAATGATTTGATATTGAGATCAAAACAGCTGAATTTGGCCATTAATTGAGCGGTTTGAACCACTCTTCATTTTGTTCATCATAACAGGAATGATGAGCTTGTTCAGTTCACAACTACAACAGCTGGAACTGGTTCTGGCTCTCTACTGCTCATGCACAGTAATAGATTACATGTAACAGGGATGACGGAATCTGATAAAAAAATGAAGTAGCCTGGAAGTAGCCCTGATTACTTTAAAAAAATTGCAATCGGATTACAGTTACATCATTAAAAAACGCTGATTACATTTTGGATTACTTCATCTAATATCAGAAGGAACATATTATACAACTTTGTCAGCAACGCTGTCGGCACCCTCAAGACTTCACACACTAAGGGTGGATGGCTTCTATTGTATTCAAACTGGTTGAATGAATAGGTAGGGCGGAACATTTACACCTGGCCCACTGAACAATCAGATCATTAAATGTACTGTTAGGTTAATCAATTACACAACTATCAGCAATGTAATATTTAGAGTTACAATCTAACTAGCCACTTCCTCTGGTGGTCAATTGTGCTGCGTTCATAACCAAGTGGGAAGTAAGAATATACCACCACTCTCCAAGGGTGTCTGAGGGGGAGTTGGGATATGCAAAAAAAAACATGACCATTTCACACATCACACTTGTACAGGTTAGTCACTTGTACATGCAGTGAAACAGGATAAATATAAGCACCCCCTATTTGACCTTTTGCATGGACAGTGCCATTAAGGTCTTCACCAAATGAAAGTAGTCAACTGGGTTGGACTTCCTATGGGTAAAGGAAAGATCACATGAGGGATTAGCTAAGGAATTATACTCGCGAGCAAACTTTTCATAACTGTAGATGGCAGTAAATTGCCATCCTTGGCTTTATACCTGTTCAAACAACACACTCTAGATGGCAGTATGCTCCATTTCAGTGTGTTTGCTAACTCATAGTAGTAGTAGAAGAAGAAAATTGACTACTGGATTAATTTTTCTGCATCATTTTTGGACAGAAAGTTCCTGATTTTTGCAATGTTACGTAGATGGAAAAAAGCTGTCCTTGAAATGGTCTTGATATGTTCTTCAAAAGAGAGATCAGGGTCCAGAGTAACGCCGAGGTCCTTCACAGTTTTATTTGAGACGACTGTACAACCATTAAGATTAATTGTCAGATTCAACAGAAGATCTCTTTGTTTCTTGGGACCTAGAACAAGCATCTCTGTTTTGTCCGAGTTTAAAAGTAGAAAGTTTGCAGCCATCCACTTCCTTATGTCTGAAACACATTCTTCTAGCAAGGGCAATTTTGGGGCTTCACCATGTTTAATTGAAATGTACAGCTGTGTGTCATCTGCATAGCAGTGAAAGTTAACATTATGTTTTCGAATAACATCCCCAAGAGGTAAAATATATAGTGAAAACAATAGTGGTCCTAAAACGGAACCTTGAGGAACACCGAAATTTACAGTTGATTTGTCAGAGGACAGACCATTCACAGAGACAAACTGATATCTTTCCGACAGATAAGATCTAAACCAGGCCAGAACTTGTCCGTGTAGACCAATTTGGGTTTCCAATCTCTCCAAAAGAATGTGGTGATCGATGGTATCAAAAGCAGCACTAAGGTCTAGGAGCACGAGGACAGATGCAGAGCCTCGGTCCGATGCCATTAAAATGTCATTTACCACTCATTTACCACTCATTTACCAATAAGCTGTGTCAACCATAAACTAAAAGTACAGCTATCAAGCAAGTAAAGAAATTATGGTGTTCAAAAACTATATTAATAGATCGTTTAAAAAAAAGTAATTTCATTTAACATCTGAAAATGTCACGCCCTGATCTGTTTCACCTGTCCTTGTGCTTGTCTCCACCCCCCTCCAGGTGTTGCCCATCTTCCCCATTATCCCCTGTGTAGTTATACCTGGGTTGTCTGTCTGTTGCCAGTTTGTCTTGTTTGTTCAAGCCTACCAGGGGTTTGTTTCAGCTCCTGGTTTTCCCTAGTCTCTCTTTTTCCTCGGTCTCCTGGTCTTTGACCTGTACCCGCCCGCCTGACCACTGCCTGTCTCTGAGCCTGCCTGCTATCCTGTACCTTGGCCTCTGCTCTGGATTATCGACCTCTGCCTGCCTTGACCTGTCGTTTGTCTGCCCCTGTTGTTACAATAAACATTGTTACTTAACACAGTCTGCACTTGGGTATTACCTTGATTCCTGATATACGAAAATGCTGTTATCGAGGCCATTTTCCTTTGTAGGTGACATCAGAGATCACCATGTGGGAGAAGTCAAATAGATTTTTCCCAGTCTAGATTAAATTAAAACAATTATTTCTTGAATCATACCATTCAAGTAGCCTACAGTTCTTAAAAGCACTTTGAATTACTTTATAACATGAGAACACATATTTTATAATGTGTGAAAACATTAGTAGGCTATGAATCCATATATATGCTATGCTTTCTTACAGAGTATAAAACGGAATTGATAGGCTCTTTATGCTCTCACACTCAAATTGGAAATAGTCATGTTACGAAATGAAATAATGCTATATTTGGTGTATTTAAAACATGTCTGGGGGACTGAAGTGTTTTAAATTGGATTGTTTTCCTGGGGCCCAGAATGATTTATTTCCATGTTCTCAAAACTCTCCTCGGGGACCCACACCTGGTTCATGTATTTGACCTATTCCAGAACTAGCACACCTAAGTCAACTAACCCTTGATTAGGTGAATCAGATGAACTAGTTCAGGACAAAAACAAAATTGTAAAACGTCTGGGAGAGGTTTAAATACCACTGGACTAAGCTAACCAGGTAAAACTCCGGACCCTAGTTAGAGGGTATGGCATAGTAATAAATCAGCTGTAAAACAGTTTTCATATGGGCTATGATGGGATCAGATTTTTCTAATCAGGTCTTATGGTTTAAAAATAACTACCACGATTGGGCAATGGAACTAACAGGGCTGAGTTGCACGTGTAGGCCTTCGCATCGGTAATTAAAAAGTTACTTACACAGTTTGTCTTCACTATTGTGTTGATTGATTAATTACAGTCAAAGCGTTTGGCCTGATAAGGTCTTGGTAGCCTAGTCACCCGAATTTGGAATATAAACCAAATTTGATCACATTCACATTTTATCTTAATACAAATTAATAATTTAAGCTATAAATACATAGGTTAGGCAACACATGCATGACGTTACCACTTCGTTTCCGCTGGCCAGAGGGGATCAGAACGCTTAGGCTTCTCTAGGATATTTGCCGCTGTGGTTATCAGTAGGCTAAAGCTGATCAGACTGAAGCGCAGATTAATTGTGCACTCGTTGACAAATGAATCATGAGGCAAGTCAGTGCAAACAACAGTACATTGTCCCTCATTTCAACGCTTTTGTGTCAATATTTTTTATGAAACGAATCAGAAATGTTGGGGCAAATGCCAGCTCACCACACGTTTGCTGGTGGCCCTGCTGTGCTGATCTCTGCCACGTGAATAGATGGAGATCGCCACATAATGCTACAAATTAAGAAACATATCCTATATGTATATTCTATTATCTGGAAATGTTGAGTTAGTATCCATTTTTATTTACATAGCATCTTGAAATGTTTATATATATATAGTATCTTAACATTTTGAAATAATATCTCAACATTTTTAGAAATGATTTCGAAATTTTTAGATAGTATCTCGACATTTTTAGATATTATCTCAAAATGTTGACTTAGTATCTAAAAATGTTGAAATCATTTCTAAAAATGTTGAGATACTGTAGTGTTGTTTACCTGTAATAAAGCTACTGCTGATAGCAGTGCTGATCCTAATCACAAGAATAATTAATTCAATACATTTTGAATGGGTCAAATTACATAATGTACTTATACAGTTGAAGTCGTAAGTTTACATACAGCCAAATACATTTAAACTAAATTTTTCATAATTCCTGACATTTAATCAGAGTAAAAATTCCCTGTCTTAGGTCAGTTAGGATCACCGCTTTATTTTATGAATGTGAAATGTCAGAATAATAGTGGAGAAAATGATTTATTTCAGCTTTTATTTCTTTCATCACATTCCTAGTTTACATACACTCAATTAGTATTTGGTAGCATTGCCTTTTAATTGTTTAACTTGGGTCAAACGTTTCGGGTAGCCTTCCACAGGCTTCCCACAATAAGTTGGGTACATTTTGGCCCATTCCTCCTGACAGAGCTGGTGAGGGCTTTGTGATGGTGACTCCAATACCTTGACTTTGCTGTCCTTAAGCCATTTTGCCACAACTTTGGAAGTGAGCTTGGGGTCATTGTCCATTTGGAAGACCCATTTGCCACCAAGCTTTAACTTCCTGACTGATGTCTTGAGATGTTGCTTCAATATATCCACATAATTGTCTTTCCTCATGATGCCATCTATTTTGTGAAGTGCAAATCAAATAAAATGTATTTACAGTGCCTTGCGAAAGTATTCGGCCCCCTTGAACTTTGCGACCTTTTGCCACATTTCAGGCTTCAAACATAAAGATATAAAACTGTATTTTTTTGTGAAGAATCAACAACAAGTGGGACACAATCATGAAGTTGAACGACATTTATTGGATATTTAAAACTTTTTTAACAAATCAAAAACTGAAAAATTGGGCGTGCAAAATTATTCAGCCCCTTTACTTTCAGTGCAGCAAACTCTCTCCAGAAGTTCAGTGAGGATCTCTGAATGATCCAATGTTGACTTAAATGACTAATGATGATAAATACAATCCACCTGTGTGTAATCAAGTCTCCGTATAAATGCACCTGCACTGTGATAGTCTCAGAGGTCCGTTAAAAGCGCAGAGAGCATCATGAAGAACCAGGAACACACCAGGCAGGTCCGAGATACTGTTGTGAAGAAGTTTAAAGCCGGATTTGGATACAAAAAGATTTCCCAAGCTTTAAACATCCCAAGGAGCACTGTGCAAGCGATAATATTGAAATGGGAGGAGTATCAAACCACTGCAAATCTACCAAGACCTGGCCGTCCCTCTAAACTTTCAGCTCATACAAGGAGAAGACTGATCAGAGATGCAGCCAAGAGGCCCATGATCACTCTGGATGAACTGCAGAGATCTACAACTGAGGTGGGAGACTCTGTCCATAGGACAACAATCAGTCGTATATTGCACAAATCTGGCCTTTATGGAAGAGTGGCAAGAAGAAAGCCATTTCTTAAAGATATCCATAAAAAGTGTTGTTTAAAGTTTGCCACAAGCCACCTGGGAGACACACCAAACATGTGGAAGAAGGTGCTCTGGTCAGATGAAACCAAAATTGAACTTTTTGGCAACAATGCAAAACGTTATGTTTGGTGTAAAAGCAACACAGCTAAACACACCATCCCCACTGTCAAACATGGTGGTGGCAGCATCATGGTTTGGACCTGCTTTTCTTCAGCAGGGACAGGGAAGATGGTTAAAATTGATGGGAAGATGGATGGAGCCAAATACAGGACCGTTCTGGAAGAAAACCTGATGGAGTCTGCAAAAGACCTGAGACTGGGACGGAGATTTGTCTTCCAACAAGACAATGATCCAAAACATAAAGCAAAATCTACAATGGAATGGTTCAAAAATAAACATATCCAGGTGTTAGAATGGCCAAGTCAAAGTCCAGACCTGAATCCAATCGAGAATCTGTGGAAAGAACTGAAAACTGCTGTTCACAAATGCTCTCCATCCAACCTCACTGAGCTCGAGCTGTTTTGCAAGGAGGAATGGGAAAACATTTCAGTCTCTCGATGTGCAAAACTGATAGAGACATACCCCAAGCGACTTACAGCTGTAATCGCAGCAAAAGGTGGCGCTACAAAGTATTAACTTAAGGGGGCTGAATAATTTTGCACGCCCAATTTTTCAGTTTTTGATTTGTTAAAAAAGTTTGAAATATCCAATAAATGTCGTTCCACTTCATGATTGTGTCCCACTTGTTGTTGATTCTTCACCAAAAAATACAGTTTTATATCTTTATGTTTGAAGCCTGAAATGTGGCAAAAGGTCGCAAAGTTCAAGGGGGCCGAATACTTTCGCAAGGCACTGTATATAGCCCTTCGTACACCCAGCTGATATCTCAAAGCGCTGTACAGAAACCCAGCCTAAAACCCCAAACAGCAAGCAATGCAGGTGTAGAAGCACGGTGGTTAGGAAAAACTCCCTAGAAAGGCCAAAACCTAGGAAGAAAATAAGAGAGGAACCAGGTTATGAGGGGTGGCCAGTCCTCTTCTGGCTGTGCCGGGTGGAGATTATAACAGAACATGGCCAAGATGGTCAAATAATAATAATCACAGGCAGAACAGTTGAAACTGGAGCAGCAGCACGGCCAGGTGGACTGGGGACAGAAAGGAGTCCTCATGCCAAAAACTTTTGGGATAATGGTTTTCATACACATACATTGTCCATATTGTAGAGGCCTATGGGATATTCATTAAAGAGGTAAAGGAGAAGGATGGTAGATGTGATCTGTATAACATACTAATACCAATTGACATACCGTTGTATGCCTCCTTGTCTGTATACCTGCAGACACAGACACAAGAGTGAGCAGTTCAGTCATCTGCACCCAATACAGCTAGCCTTCAATATATTCTTATAGCCTACATATTCTTTACTCTTTGTTGATTGATATCAACTGAATTGTGTCCATTTTCTGTTTTAGAAAGATTTGAACAAATATGAAAAGATAGATGGTATCATAAAACAATATGAATTTAGATTGTACAAGGGACAAAACTTACCCTAAATTGAGGATATCTTTAAATGTTTCAGTTATGTGCCTGCACCTGCTGTCTTTCAAATTAAAATCCAAATGTTTCAGTTGGGCAGTTACGTTCCGGCAAGAACCCCCACCAACTAAGGAGGTTCCTCGATGACCCCCACTCCTATGGAGTTCTTGGAAGAACCTTTTTGGGGGCAATTTTCAGTGCCAAGAACCCTAAGGTTCTTTGATGAACTTTGAGGATCTTAGAAGAGCCCTTGTTGAACCCCTAGTTTTTGAACGAACAGGCCACTGACGAGGGAAGAATTCTGGGGGAGTTTTACAACAACATTATTCAGTCGGATGGAAAATGGAGAGATAACTACATGTGAAAATGGCTCCAGCAATATTGTAACGAGCAGTGAGATCTGACCTTGTGGATAACTTCTAGAAGTACATAACCGAAGGGGAGTGCCTGACCTTGAAGGCCTGTCGGTTTGATAGAGTAGTCTGACTGAGCGGTGGTAGGCAGCAGCAGGCTCGTAAGCATTCATTCAAACTTTACTGAGTTTGCCAGCAGCTCTTAGCAATGCTTGAAGAACAGTGCTGTTTATGACTTCAAGCCTATCAACTCCCAAGATTAGGCTGACAATACTATAGTGCCTATAAGAACATCCAAATGTCAAAGTTATATTAAATACAAATGGTATAGAGAGAAATAGTCAACGTGTCATAATTCCTATAATAACTACAACCTATAACTTCTTAACTGGGAATATTGAAGAACTAGGAATATTGAACCACCAGCTTTCACATGTTCTAAGCAAGGAACTTAAATGTTAGCTTTTTTACATGGCACATATTGCACTTTTACTTTCTTCTCCAACGCTGTTTTTGCATTATTTAAATCAAATTGAGCATGTTATTTATTTTAGACTAAATAGATTTTATTGATGTATTATATTAAGTTAAAATAAAAGTGTTCATTGTTCATTCAGTATTGTTGTAATTGTCATTATTACAAATATATATATAAAAATTGGCTGATTAATCGGTATCGGCTTTTTTTTGGTCCTCCAATAATCGGTATCGGCATTGAAAAATCATAATCGGTCGACCTCTAGTTGAAACCCAAACAAAAGGGTGAGGAGTACCTTGAATAAATAACACTAGCGCACAATGATTAACACACGGGACGAGACCGGTAATCATCTGCGCAATCCACAAGGGCACGAAAGCCCAAAACACACAGCATAGGTACTCTCACACACCAACAGACATTGGAACAATAATCGACCGCACCATGGTGAACAAAGGGCACATATATACAAATAACAATCAGTGGGAATAGGGGCCAGGTGTGCGCAATGAAAGTTCCAGGGGGATCCGTGACATCACCCAAAGTTTGGCACTTTTAAACTCATGTTATTGAAGAAAGGATCTCCTTTAGGTTCATAAAGTAAATGTGAGAGCATACAGTTCTATTATGCCTATTCTGGTATTTAAAGGGACATTGTGGCTGTTGTGATGTCACTCTGTGCCCTTATTATTCTCATATCACATCTCAGTTGAAATCAGCAGTTGAAACAATAACAAAGGGTTCTCCCAGCACTGTTTTGGTAGAAAGTTGAGGGATGGGGCTGGAGAAATGTAACCACTCTCAAATTCATAGACATAGCTATGGATGCAAGGACTGACTATCCATGACATCAACATTATACAGTGTTGGCTAACGTTTACTTTGTTTACAAACATTGAAATAAAATAAGCTTATATTTTGGGTTCTGATGAGGTACGAAAGTTGAACTAAGCTCATAAGTTATAGCCTATTCTTCAAGAGTACAGGGTATGTAAACCCTCACCAAAAAAAACAGGCTTCTGGCAAACAGTTGTGACAAACCGTTTGGCCAATTTGTCACAAATTTGCAGAATGCTCATATTTTCACATGCAAATTCGTTTTGTGGCAAACAGTTGTGGTAAATTTGCAGCAACTTGTGAACTTCTGGCAAACAATTCTGGTAAACTTGTGGCAAACATTCTGTTTGCTGCAAATTTGCTGCAAACTCCGTGAATATGCAAATTGTATCAGGTTTTGGTTACTGTGTTAACATTGAAATATTGTATCTACATAAACCAAATCTCAGAGAAATCTACTAAAACATTAAAATGTAGTAAATATACTAAACATGTATTTAATGTCTTAAGAGAAAAATAAATGCAATACAACTTGAAATCATCAGCATGGTAATGAAGAAAAGAGCAAAGACTGGATATTTCCCCAATAAATAATGTGATATTTTTATACGGTGTCGTGACTAGCCAGTCCTGAGATGGAGATCGGGGTGCCGGCTAGTCAAAGGTCTGAAGACCCCCTTCCCTTACCAAGCAGTATGGAGGGAGGGACCTTAATAGAACAAAGGACCTTCTTCCGCCAAAACTCCTACCTCCCTATATTTGGAGAATTAAACGCTATTTATATTTTTGAGAATGTGGAAATGGTAAGTTGAGATTTAAAGAACCCTCATGTCGAATTAGTTTTGATATTGTGACATCATGAAAGACGCTATCTCTGTTTGTCTAGAATTCTCAATTATGAGGTTTGCGTCTGAATATTGTATAAAATGAATGATTAAGTATAAGAATACTTTTGAAAAGATAGAAATGTGTTTTTAGTCTTATAAATGAGAGAAAAAAAATGTATGTAAAGTTTACCAAGTCAGTAACCACGCCCACGTGAGCACAGAGATTATGCAAACCATAATGGAAAGCCCTTTTCCCCTAGTGTTTACAAGGATGCGCTGAAGAATTTACATGTGAGACCAGTTACATGCAGCGCCAGCTGAATACGTTACGAATGGTTGAGAAATCTACCGCTCTATAGAGCAAGCAGACTAAGGCGCGAGCCAGATGTTGCAAAATGGTTATAAACTCTGAAACTATTGATCACTACAGAAGAAGCAAATCCTAGACATCGCGTTATCAGTCTGCAGCTGGAAACGTATGTATCCTAGGACGAGAACACCGACAACCTCTGAAGCATTTGTGTATTCTTTAATTGTTTAATTAGTTAGTAAATAAATAATTGAGCCAATTTGTGTATTGCTGATTCATCATTAAAATAGGGCTCGTGCAGGCCACAAGAAATTACGATGTTCAGAATACAGAGAGTTAAATTTGGGAAATAGTAACTCTTTAAACAATATTTTCCCGTGGTGCCCCGACTTCTTGGTTAATTATGTTTACATTATTAGTTTAGTCACGTAATAATAATTAAACATAGATCATTGATTTGATATAACAGTCTTCACATTAATGAAAAGTCACATCACGACAGCTGCTACAACATTTACATGAGAGTAATGTGAACACTATGAGGATGTTAACCTTAATAAGATGTTTAATTAAGCAACTATACAATTTTGTACATGAGCCAAGTGATAACTTAGCAATATCTTTCAACCATTGGAAGTTTAAAAGATAATAAACAAAATATAAAATATATATAGATTTTTTTACGAAATCAAACCCAGTTCAGAACTATTGCCTTTTTGAGTGAAACAATTACTGAAAACATTTTATTTTGCCATCTTAAAAAAGGTAGAAATTGAGTTATGCCTAAAATGGCAATTCATATAATTTTTCCAAAATGAATTTGTTACACAAACTAAATGCTGGGTTAATAAAAATAACCAAATTTGGGTCATTTCGACAACCAATATTGGATTAACAAAGCATTGGGTTAATTCAACCCAGTGGGGTTGGGTTATGCATCTAACCCAGCACCTGGGGTTGAGCGCTTGACCCAGCTGCCAGTAAATTAGACCATATTTCTGGGTTAAAACAACCCAGTGTGTTGGGTTTTGACATAAACCCAGCATATTGGTTTGGGAGATTGAACCAGTAGCTGGGTACATGTTTTATTTAATCCTTGTCTTATTTTCAGTGTAATCCTCATTTAAATTGTGCTTGAATATTTTTTACTTCCTACTATCATGATGTTGGCCTGCTGGGGGAGGTTTATGACCCCCATAAATACCTTTCCCCTTTTTCCTCTCTCTACTCTACCAATGTGACTATTGAAACTCCCTTTGTTAACATAGAGAGTCTGGGAGCATCAAAAGGTGGGAAACGGAACCCTATTTCGGTAATCCAACCAGTTGAAAATATGTGTTGCTACTTAATGAATATGATGTCAGATCAGTTGTTGTCTGAGACATTACTACTGATGACAGGATGACAAACTGTATCTTGGAAAGTGTAACGATTCTCTTCTTGTGAAGTAGAGGCGGACCAAAGCGCAGCGTGGTGGTTGTTCATTGTAATTTATTGACGACACTATACATGAACAAACTAACGAAAAAACAAGAAACGTGAGAACTCAAAACAGCCCTGTCTGGTGCAAACACAAAAACAGGAACAATCACCCACAAACACACAGTGAAACCCAGGCTACCTAAATATGGTTCCCAATCAGAGACAATGACGAACACCTGCCTCTGATTGAGAACCATATCAGGCCGAACATAGAACTAGACAAACTAGACATGAAACATAGAATGCCCACTCAGATCACACCCTGACCAACCACAACATAGAAATATACAAAGTAAACTATGGTCAGGGTGTGACAGAAAGTCGACACATTCTAGTCAGATTCACATGGAATTGTTGTGCAATTTAAATGTTTAAATATTTAACTATTTGTGAAAAGATTAAATGTAATTTGACCTTCTTAAATGAGAGAACGGTTTGTCATAGAGAAACTCTGCTCACTCAGAGGCCCCGCCCAAGTGAACAGACTTTGGTTGTAAACTATGAAACACGCCCTTCTTTCACCACTATATAAACCTGTTGATGAAAATTCAGCCTCCTGTTCCAAGGACGTGTGGACTTGCGGTCGGTCCCCGCGTTAAAAAGGACGAGGTCACCTTCCAAAACTAAGCCAATCTCAACGTGAGCTCTGGTTGAACGACAAGAACATAACAAAATTAGCATCGAATTTCAACGTGAAGATGACGATCCACACGCTGAAAGGCTGAATTTCGACTAAACCAGCCAGAATATAGCATGAGCTTAAAGTATGGCAACTTGGTATGAATTTTGAACTCTTATTCACTAAAGAAGTGATACCTCCTAGCCGTTGCGTTAGTGCAGCAACTGTAGACGTGGGCTAGGAGATGACGGACAGAGTATCCATTCTACCACGCTCCAGTTCACCACTAGACATTTTTTCAGAGGACCAGAGATCCATGCTGGACCACCCCGCTTTCTATCTACGACAAATCTACCGAAGCGCAGCTCAGAGTAAATATTTATTGCATTTTCCTTTTTCAAATGTGCGGTTATTTAGAATGCATAAGATACTGTATTTACGATAGCATAGCCGCCTATGGGCCGGTAGAGACACAAATCGTTTTGTTCCTCAGTCTTCCCGCTCTTTCATTCAAAACCCAACCCCCTTTCTTTGTGTAACCAGCCGTCATATCTGTTCCTTCCGCTAGGGACGTTTTCCTTTATGATATAATTTGTAATCAATGTATGATCCATTCTGTGTAGATGTAATTCTGTGTGATTATTTAGGTATTTAGTAAACAAATAATTAAACCAAATTTTGTATTACTGATTCAACTTGTTAGCCAGGGGTTGTGAAGATAACCAAGAATTTACAACTTTCAGATGAGACTGAATAAAGTGAAGATTAAATATTGACTGCTACTGATGTAAAAGATTACTAGGTCTTTAAGAGTTTATTCGGAAGAGGTCTTTAAACATTCTTTCGTGGTGCCCCGACTTTCTAGTTAATTACATTTACCTGATTAGCTTAATCAGGTAATATTAATTACAGAGAAATTTCTTTATAGAATAGCATGTCATATCACTTAATCCGGCATAGCCAAAGACACTACACTACCATCCAACCCCCTCCCTTCAAGATACAATCAAGAAACAATGTTGAAATTTAAATAATTAATTTGTTTTGCTTGCATTTCAGAACATACATCAGGTCAGAGAATTGTCCACAACGTACAAGAATATATACTTTTTTTAAATAGCATATTTAAACAAAGCCCTATTGTCTAAGTATGTGCTTTCTCATAAAATAATGAATCCTATTTCATGAAATCAGCTTCCGTAGGGTCCACACATAGTAAGTGGTCTGGGCTCACTACAGGTTGAGGAAAGCATACATTCTTATTGGCTGACCATTGGGAGCCCGAGCGTTGTGGGATGGCCTTATTCGGTGGTTGTTCCATGCATAAACCACCTGATCCAGGTCCTCCTTGAGACAAAGGAAATAATGTTACTCAATGGAAAATATGGGATTCCACAGAGCTTGCATATTAGTGGACACTGACTTGACACATTTCTTAAGAGAACTTAAAAAGTTGCTTACCAGGAGACAATATTATTGACACATAAAATTGGGAAAAAATTATACTCAAATTCAATTAGAGTATCAGACCTCAGGATAAGACCCAGATGCAGACAGTTTGAAGTAACACAAGTTTATCACAAGAACAGGTGGCAGGCAAACAACAGGTCAAGGGCAGGCAGAGGTCAGTAATCCAGGGAAGGGTCACAAGGTACAGAACGGCAGGCAGGCTCAGGGTCAGGGCAGGCATAATGGTCAAAAACCGGGAAAGCTAGAAAACAGGGACCAGAGAGAAAAACAGGAATACGGGAAAACCGCAGGTAGGCTTGACGAGACGAACTGGCAACAGACAAACGGAAAACACAGGTATAAATGCACAGGGGATAATGGGGAAAATGGGCTACCACTAGAGGGAGTGGAGACAAACACAAGACAGGTGAAACAGATCAGGGTGTGACACTGAGTTTATTTGCACATGCAATGGAATACACACAGTACAATGACAAGCTTACTAAGTCCAGACTACTCAACTCACTATATGAGAGATGATTTTATCTGTATTGTGTTTTGGAAAGATGAGAAATGTGTCCAGGAAAGTGTCTGCAAACTGCCCATCTCCTCTTTTTTCATTTCCAGTGCTGGGGCCCAAAGTGACACAGTCTGTTCCAACCTCATCCACAGAGTGACACAGACATGGGTGTTTTCAGTTCCATGATCAATCCTCAATCTATGGGGGCATCGTTACTGTCGCTCCCAACATCCTTGAAATACCCAGCGATGATCCAAGGGTCATTGTTTTGTCTTGCAGGCTTCTAAGCAATATCATTTTATGCGAAAACCCTTCAATGCATCCACTGATACTGTACATATTCCGTAAGGTTTAAACTTGTCATAACCATCCCCGTGCCAAACATAATTTGTGCCACGACCGTTAAATACTCGCCTTCTTAGGCGCTTCCTTGCTCGCTGGTTGACACCGACGTTGACGGACAGTTTCCTTGTCGGTAACTATTCCGGCCTTTCAGCAATTTTGGTGCATCCACCAGTAGTCATGTTGTCGACCTGACGTTTGAAGCTGCTTTTGCATGAAAGAGAGCACCTCTGCATGATCTGTTTGGTTTTTAACCCGCCAGAGCGGCTTCCTACTTAGAACTCTCTTCTGGGGTCCGAATACTTCTTGTTATGTTGTGTGATTCCTCCAAAAACACCAACAGTCCATTGTTTGTGAATCCACGGCGGACGCAGTCGTCAACGATATTGCCCATTGCCTATAGAACAATGTAGAACAATAGACACGGGGGTCTTAAGATGGAATAAGTAGGTACCCCTCCTCTAATTACACATATTATTACAACACAATAACAGCTAAGCCATGGAAAAGAATAACCCACTCTATCATAAAAATAACCACAATATTATGAACTCAGTCAGATAACATTTACATCTTCATATTTATTGTCCAAAACAGGACACACACACACACACACACGCACGCACACACACACACACACATGCAGAAACATTTTCTAGCCTAATTGACTATAGCAGTGGTTCCCAAGCATTTCATAGTCCCTTACCCCTTCAAACATTCAACATCCAGCTGCGCACCCCATCTAGTACCAGGGTCAGCGCACTCTCAAATGTTGTTTTTTGCCATCATTGTAAGCCTGCGACACACACACTATACGGATACATTTATTAAACATAAGATTGAGTGTGAGTTTTTGTCACAACCCGGCTCGTGGGAAGTGACAAAGAGCTCTTATAGGACCAGGGCACAAATAATAATATAATAATAATCAATCATTTTGCTCTTTATTTAACCATCTTATATAGAAAATCTTATTTGTTAATCGAAAATTGTGAATAACACACCACAGGTTAATGACAAGGGTGTGCTTGAAAGGATGCACATAACTTTGCGATGTTGGGTTGTATTGGAGAGAGTCACAGCCTTAAATCATTTTCCACACACAGTCTATGCCTGTATTTAGTTTTCATGCTAGTGAGGGCCGAGAATCACACTCACATAGGTACGTGTTTGCAAAAGGCATCAGTGTCTTAACAGCGTGATTTGCCAAGGCAGGTTACTCTGAGTGCATGCCAATCCAGAAATATGTCAGTGGTTTCTGATTAAATTCAATTTTCACAGAACTGCTTGTTGCAATTTCGATGAGACTCTCTTGTTCAGATATCGGCAAGTGGACTGGAGGCAGGGCATGAAAGGGATAACGAATCCAGTTGTTTGTGTCATCTCTTTCGGGAAAGTACCTGCGTAATTGCTCACCCAACTCACTCAGGTGATTCTCTATATCACATTTGACATTGTCCGTAAGCTTGAGTTCATTTGCACAAAAAAAATCATACAATGATGGAAAGACCTGTGTGTTGTCCTTGTTAATGCAGACAGAGAAGAGCTCCAACTTCTTAATCATAGCCTCAATTTTGTCCCGCACATTGAATATAGTTGCGGAGAGTCCCTGTAATCCTAGATTCAGATCATTCAAGTGAGAAAAAACATCACCCAGATACGCCAGTCGTGTGAGAAACTCGTCATCGTGCAAGCGGTCAGACAAGTGACAATTAAGCTCGTCTCTCAATTTTAAAAAATGTGTCAATACTTTGCCCCTTGATAACCAGCACAGTTCTGTATGTTGTAAAAGCGTTTCATGGTCGCTGCCCATATCATTGCATTGTGCAAAAAATACACGAGAGTTCAGGGGCCTTGCTTTAACAAAGTTAACCATTTTCACAGTAGTATCCAAAATGTCTTTCAAGCTGTCAGGCATTCCCTTGGCAGCAAGAGTCTCTCAATGGATGCTGCAACGTACCCAAGTGGCGTCGGGTGCAACTGCTTGCACGTGCTTTACCACTCCACTGTCTCCCTGGCATGGCTTTTGCGACATCAGTACAGATACCAACATGAGCAGCAGCTATGTTTGGCTAGTGGAATTCCCGCGAGAGAGTAACGTTTAATGAGAGTAATTAGGCTACCTGTATTTGACCTTTTGTTGTTATTTCGCTGAACACTAGATGGTTTCATTTTATTTTTGACAGCGATACAAGGTTACTCATGTGAGAACCTCAACCAAACGTATAGCCCAGTTGGAAAATATAAATGGACTGTTTGAAAATGTGAAGAAAAAGTGTTAAAAAAAATATTTATTTGTATTCATCACATTTTTATATGGCGTACCCCCGACGGCATTGCGCGTACCCCAGTTTGGGAATACCTGGACTATAGCATGTCTTACCTGGAAGGTTTTTGCTGTGCTGATCTCTGCCACATAAATAGATGGAAATCACCACACAATTCTACAAATGAAGAAACATATCCTATGTCTCGAAATATTCTGATAGTATCTACACATTTTTTAGAGTAAACTCAGCAAAAAAAGAAATGTCCCTTTATCAGGACCCTGTCTTTCTTAGATATTTCGTCAAAATCCAAATAACTTCACAGATCTTCATGTTAAAGGGTTTAAACACTGTTTCCCATGCTTGTTCAATGAACCATAAACAATTAATGAACATGCACCTGTGGAACGGTCGTCTTACTTCCGGCGCCGACAGAGATGGCCGCCTCGCTTCGCGTTCCTAGGAAACTATGCAGTTTTTTGTTTTTTTACGTGTTATTTCTTACATTAGTACCCCAGGTCATCTTAGGTTTCATTACATACAGTCGAGAAGAACTACTGAATATAAGATCAGCGTCAACTCACCATCAGTACGACCAAGAATATGTTTTTCGCGACGCGGATCCTGTGTTCTGCCTTACAAACAGGACAACGGAGCGGATCCCATGCAGCGACCCAAAAAAACGACTCCGAAAAAGAGGGAAACGAGGCGGTCTTCTGGTCAGACTCCGGAGACGGGCACACCGTGCACCACTCCCTAGCATTCTTCTTGCCAATGTCCAGTCTCTTGACAACAAGGTTGATGAAATCCGAGCATGGGTAGCATTCCAGAGGGACATCAGAGACTGTAACGTTCTTTGCTTCACGGAAACGTGGCTCACTGGAGAGACGCTATCCGTGGCGGTGCAGCCAACGGGTTTCTCCACGCATCGCGCAGACAGAAACAAACATCTTTCTGGTAAGAAGAGGGGCGGGGGCGTATGCCTTATGGCTAACGTGACATGGTGTGATGAAAGAAACATACAGGAACTCAAATCCTTCTGTTCACCTGATTTAGAATTCCTCACAATCAAATGTAGACCGCATTATCTACCAAGATAATTATCTTCGATTATAATCACAGCCGTATATATCCCCCCCAAAGCAGACACATCGATGGCTCTGAATGAACTTTATTTGACTCTTTGCAAACTGGAAACCATTTATCCGGAGGCTGCATTCATTGTAGCTGGGGATTTTAACAAGGCTAATCTGAAAACAAGACTCTTGTTACTCTAACTTCCGCGACGCATATAAGGCCCTGCCCCGCCCCCCTTTCGGAAAAGCTGACCACGACTCCATTTTGTTGATCCCTGCCTACAGACAGAAACTAAAGCAAGAGGCTCCCACGCTGAGGTCTGTCCAACACTGGTCCGACCAAGCTGACTCCACACTCCAAGACTGCTTCCATCACGTGGACTGGGACATGTTTCGTATTGCGTCAGACAACAACATTGACGAATACGCTGATTCGGTGTGCGAGTTCATTAGAACGTGCGTTGAAGATGTCGTTCCCATAGCAACGATTAAAACATTCCCTAACCAGAAACCGTGGATTGATGGCAGCATTCGCATGAAACTGAAAGCGCGAACCACTGCTTTTAATCAGGGCAAGGTGTCTGGTAACATGACTGAATACAAACAGTGCAGCTATTCCCTCCGCAAGGCTATCAAACAAGCTAAGCGTCAGTACAGAGACAAAGTAGAATCTCAATTCAACGGCT
Source organism: Oncorhynchus mykiss (assembly GCF_057628025.1). Lineage (NCBI taxonomy): Eukaryota > Metazoa > Chordata > Actinopteri > Salmoniformes > Salmonidae > Oncorhynchus > Oncorhynchus mykiss. The sequence continues at coordinate 58,914,506 of NC_143046.1, read as the reverse complement.
CAGACACAAGAGGCATGTGGCAGGGTCTACAGTCAATCACGGACTACAGGAAGAAATCCAGCCCAGTCACGGACCAGGATGTCCTGCTCCCAGGCAGACTAAATAACTTTTTTGCCCGCTTTGAGGACAATACAGTGCCACTGACACGGCCTGCAACGAAAACATGCGGTCTCTCCTTCACTGCAGCCGAGGTGAGTAAGACATTTAAACGTGTTAACCCTCGCAAGGCTGCAGGCCCAGACGGCATCCTCAGCCGCGCCCTCAGAGCATGCGCAGACCAGCTGGCCGGTGTGTTTACAGACATATTCAATCAATCCCTATACCAGTCTGCTGTTCCCACATGCTTCAAGAGGGCCACCATTGTTCCTGTTCCCAAGAAAGCTAAGGTAACTGAGCTAAACGACTACCGCCCCGTAGCACTCACTTCCGTCATCATGAAGTGCTTTGAGAGACTAGTCAAGGACCATATCACCTCCACCCTACCTGACACCCTAGACCCACTCCAATTTGCTTACCGCCCAAATAGGTCCACAGACGATGCAATCGCAACCAAACTGCACACTGCCCTAACCCATCTGGACAAGAGGAATACCTATGTGAGAATTCTGTTCATCGACTACAGCTCGGCATTCAACACCATAGTACCCTCCAAGCTCGACATCAAGCTCGAGACCCTGGGTCTCGACCCCGCCCTGTGCAACTGGGTACTGGACTTCCTGACGGGCCGCCCCCAGGTGGTGAGGGTAGGACAACATCTCCTCCCCGCTGATCCTCAACACTGGGGCCCCACAAGGGTGCGTTCTGAGCCGTCTCCTGTACTCCCTGTTCACCCACGACTGCGTGGCCACGCACGCCTCCAACTCAATCATCAAGTTTGCGGACGACACAACAGTGGTAGGCTTGATTACCAACAACGACAAGACGGCCTACAGGGAGGAGGTAAGGGCCCTCGGAGTGTGGTGTCAGGAAAATAACCTCACACTCAACGTCAACAAAACTAAGGAGATGATTGTGGACTTCAGGAAACAGCAGAGGGAACACCCCCCTATCCACATCGATGGAACAGTAGTGGAGAGGGTAGCAAGTTTTAAGTTCCTCGGCATACACATCACAGACAAACTGAATTGGTCCACTCACACAGACAGCATTGTGAAGAAGGCGCAGCAGCGCCTCTTCAACCTCAGGAGGCTGAAGAAATTCGGCTTGTCACCAAAAGCACTCACAAACTTCTACAGATGCACAATCGAGAGCATCCTGGCGGGCTGTATCACCGCCTGGTACGGCAACTGCTCCGCCCTCAACCGTAAGGCTCTCCAGAGGGTAGTGAGGTCTGCACAACGCATCACCGGGGGCAAACAGGAAGGCCATAAAGATCATCAAGGACATCAACCACCCGAGCCACTGCCTGTTCACCCCGCTATCATCCAGAAGGCGAGGTCAGTACAGGTGCATCAAAGCTGGGACCGAGAGACTTAAAAACAGCTTCTATCTCAAGGCCATCAGACTGTTAAACAGCCACCACTAACATTGAGTGGCTGCTGCCAACACACTGACACTGACTCAACTCCAGCCACTTTAATAATGGGAATTGATGGGAAATGATGTAAATATATCACTAGCCACTTTAAACAATGCTACCTTATATAATGTTACTTACCCTACATTATTCATCTCATATGCATTCGTATATACTGTACTCTATATCATCGACTGTATCCTTATGTAATACATGTATCACTAGCCACTTTAACTATGCCACTTTGTTTACATACTCATCTCATATGTATATACTGTACTCGATACCATCTACTGTATCTTGCCTATGCTGCTCTGTACCATCAATCATTCATATATCCTTATGTACATATTCTTTATCCCCTTACACTGTGTACAAGACAGTAGTTTTGGAATTGTTAGTTAGATTACTTGTTATTACTGCATTGTCGGAACTAGAAGCACAAGCATTTCGCTACACTCGCATTAACATCTGCTAACCATGTGTATGTGACAAATAAAATTTGATTTGATTTGATTTGATTTGATTTTAAGACACTAACATCTTACAGACGGTAGGCAATTAAGGTCACAGGTATGAAATCTTAGGACACTAAAGAGGCCTTTCTACTGACTCTGAAAAGAAAGATGCCCAGGGTCCCTGCTCATCTGCGTGAACATGCCTTAGGCATGATGCAAGGAGGGATGAGGACTGCAGATGTGGACAGGGCATTAAATTGCAATGTCTGTTCTGTGAGACCTTGCAATGTCTGTACTGTAGTGCCTAAGACAGCACTACAGGGAGACAGGACGGACAGCTGATCGTCATCGCAGTGTCAGACCACGTGTAACAACACCTGCACAGGATCGGTACATCCGAACATCACACCTGTGGGACAGGTACAGGATGGCAACCTATATCCATACAGCCCTACCTTTCTAAAGTCTTCGAAAGCCAGTTGAACAAACAGATCACCAACCATTTCGAATCCCACTGTACCTTCTCCGCTATGCAATCTAGTTTCCGAGCTGGTCGCGTGTGCACCTCAGCCACGCTCAAGGTCCTAAACGATATCATAACCGCCATCGATAAAAGACAGTACTGTGCAGCCGTCTTCATCGACCTGGCCAAGGCTTTCGACTCTGTCAATCACCGTATTGATTGCCTCGCCTGGTTCACTAACTACTTCTCAGATAGAGTTCAGTGTGTCAAATTGGAGGGTCTGTTGTCCGGACCTCTGGCAGTCTCTATGGGAGTGCCCACAGGGTTCAATTCTCGGGCCGACTCTTCTCTCTGTATATATCAATGACACTATTCTGTATACATCTGGCCCTTCTTTGGACACTGTGTTAACAAACCTCCAAACGAGCTTCAACACCATACAACTCTCCTTCCGTGGCCTCCAACTGCTCTTAAATGCTAGTAAAACTAAATGCATGCTCTTCAACCGATCACTGCCCGTACCCGCCCACCCGACTAGCATCACTACTCTGGACGGTTCTGACTTAGAATATTTGGACAACTATAAATACCTAGGTGTCTGGCTAGACTGTAAATTCTCTTTCCAGACTCACATTAAGCATCTCCAATCCAAAGTTAAATCTAGAATTGGCTTCCTATTTCGCAACAAAGCCTCCTTCACTCATGCTGCCAAACATACCCTAGTAAAACTGACTACCCTACCGATCCTTGACTTCGGGGATGTCATTTACAAAATAGCCTCCAACACTCTACTCAGCAAATTGGATGCAGTCTATCACAGTGCCATACGTTTTGTCACCAAAGCCCCATATACTCTCCATATACTACCCACCACTGCGACCTATACGCTCTCGTTGGCTGGTCCTAGCTAAATATTCGTTGCCACACCCACTGGCTCCAGGTCATCTATAAGTCTTTGCCAAGTAAATCTCCGCCTTATCTCAGCTCACTGGTCACCATAGCAACCCCCACCCGTAGGACGCGCTCCAGCAGGTATATTTCACTGGTCATCCCCAAAGTCAACACCCCCTTTGGCCGCCTTTCCTTCCAGTTCTCTGCTGCCAATGACTGGAACGAATTGCAAAAATCACTGAAGTTATAGACTCATATCTCCCTCACTAACTTTAAGCGTCAGCTGTCAGAGCAGCTTACCGATCGCTGCAGCTGTACACAGCCCATCTGTAAATAGCCCATCCAACCAACTACCTACCTCATCCCCATATTTGTTTTTGTTTTTCTGCTCTTTTGCACACCAGTATTTCTACTTGCACATCCTCATCGACACATATATCACTCCAGTGTAAATTGCTCAATTGTAATTACTTAGCTACTATTGGCCTATTTATTGCATTACCTCCTTACTTCATTTTGCACACACTGTATACAGATTTTTCTATTGTACGTTTGTTTATCCCATGTGTAACTTTGCGCTGTTGTTTTTGTCGCACTGCTCTGCTTTATCTTGGCCAGGTTGCAGTTGTAAATGAGAACTTGTTCTCAACTGGCCTACCTGGTTAAATAAAGGTGAAAATAAAGAAAAAAAAAGATGGTTGGCAGGAGTAGTGCAGTTTTATCAAAAGGAGACGTATACTTGGAAGAAAGAGGAGGAATGGAGGGAAAAGGAGAGGGAGAGGAGGTCTAAGAGAGAGAGGGTCGAAGAGGGTGAGCTTGAGTCGGATAAAAATGGTGGATAAAAGGGAGATGGTTTGTTAAGACAGGAGGAGAAATGGAAGTGAATGAGGGTGAAGTATCGGAGACCGAGGTATGCACCAGGATCAGGAAAAAGAATAGTGGAGTAGGGTGGTGTTCATTTTATTTTAAATAATTGTGAAGTTAGTGAGTATAGTGTTAGATGGAATGATATTTATTTAGTCCATTTTTATTTTTCAAGCAAAGTATAAGGGAGTTGTACTCCAGCCTAGTAGGTGGCGGTAATGCAACAGATTCGATGCCAACCGCCGTTAAACCCCATAGAAGGAGAAGGAGAAGAAGAAGAAGAAGAAGAAGAAGAAGAAGAGAGGCACAATCAATGCGGAAGATAAGTTTGTGTGTGTCGACGCGGTGTGCGCCGTGGAGTGGGGTTCCCCAAAACACCAGTCAGTACATTGTACCGCCCGAAATATCTCTCTATGCCGGACAATAGCCTAAACAGAAGAACACCTATTGCAGTATTGGAAAATACACTGAAAGTTGCACTCAAAAATAGTACTGTAATTGAGATAACCACGTTTGACGGAGTGCGGTAAAATTAAATTGTAGCGCCCTACAATTTTGGATTACACGGTGTCGGTTGTGCACACTCCCGCACGTTCATCAGTCGAATGCCGAAGGAGAGGGAGAAGAGGCGAAAGACCTCCAAGGAGGCAGGGCTGTCTGGCGCTGGGATTGGTGAAGGGTTTTGTAAAGAGCGCAGAACAAGCTGCAAAGCATCTGAGAATTGCGATGAACTGTGCCAGATGACAGAAGTTAGGTTGCCTGAGGTTAACGCCGTTCTAGCGCAATCTAGTATGATGGAGGTGCGCCGTGTACCACAGGTGACAATAACCCCAGATGGAGGCTGCTCGCAGGAGATGGAACAGGAGGACTGGGCTGATGTGGACGGTCCTCTGCGACGGAATATGTCAAACTCCTCTATCTCCTCAACAGGTTCCTCCATAGAGTCAGAGGATGACATTCTGAGTGACAACGAGAAAAAGAGCAAGGGGAATATCACATTAGAACATTTGTGTGAGCACACGGGAGAAGTGAGTACAGACTATTCTTTATTCAATTAAAGTCTTATTGTTATTGGGTCTTTCCACAAAAAGAGTGCCTTTGGGTCCCTTTTCATATTTGAATGAGATTGTGCACCAATATAGAATTTTAAAAGCCTGTTATAATAAATTAATGAATTGCCCTTTAATAAAGCTGGGTTGAGAAACTTTGTAACCTTTAATATAGACCACATGGAGAATTCAATAAATCAGCCTTTTTTAAATGAAGACTTGTGGCAACAAAAAACAAGTGCCAAAATTCTGCATTTTCATTGCATTCCAGGCACCCTCTGTGACTTCTAGGAAGATTTTAACCCACTTAACTCCAAATGTATCCAGGTTTTCACCGTCATGTAGTTAAGCTCAAGTTCTGACAGTTATTTCTGAAGATGATTTTTATTTCATGTGATTAGTGATTCATTTACATATGTACCTCATTTTAAGGCCAACCCTGTTAAAGCTGCAATATTTACAATTTTGGAGCGACCTGACAAAATTCATTGACAGCAAGTCTAAGAAGCGGTAGCTCTGTTCTATTTGCACATTTTCTATGGTTCCCGTTCTTAACTTTCGTTTTTGCAGTCTATTACTTTTGTCAACGCTGTTACCCATAGATACAGGCTAGAAATGTTTAGTCTACTAGTATATCTCAGATCTGGCAGTCATTTTGATATTATGACTGAGAACTCTGTCCTGTCATAGGGCTAGATTTATTCTTCCCCTATGTACTGTACAGTACAAGGTTTGGACACACCTACTCATTCCAGGGTTTTTCTTAATTGTTTACTATTTTCTACATTGTATAATAATAGTGAATACATCAAAACTATGAAATAACACACATGGAATCATGTAGAAACCAAAAAAGTGTTAAACAAATCCAAATATATTTGAGATTCTTCAAAGTAGCCACCCTTTGCCTTGATGACAGCTTTGCACACAAATATATTTCACAGTGGTTTAAATGGTAGAATGATTCTCTACACTATACTTGCTTGTTTTGTCATGTGAACTAGAATTTTAGCAACCAAGAAATGGCGGAGCGATTTCTGCATAGTTCATCTTTCATGGATGTGAGCTTTCTGATGAATTTACTAAACACCCTTTCCTTAATGTATTAATTCATCTGTTAGAAACCATTTCATACACAAGACCATTAAGCAACATACAGTACATGTGATACTGGTATAATCAGTTGTTTTTGAGGGTCTTTATAATGTTTTCTCATTTATAGTGCAGTAACGAAGAATCACTGAGTGAAAAACAGGACATTTTTGTATCTAATCAACAGCCAAGTGATCAGTTAGCGCTGATCACTTGGGTAATTACAGACACTCTTCAAATGGTTTATTTAGTCTTGATTGGGATCATGTCAGATAGGCCTATAGTTAGCCATCTTAAAGGTAATTTCCTCTTTTGCGGTGCACTTCTGTGAGACAACACAGAAGTGGAAAGGATTTAGTTTACCCCCCAATCTTAATTGAGTTAACTTCCTTCATGTCTGATGGACCCTGGTCTGAAGCAGCCATTTTGTTTTAGCCACGTCTTATAGCACATAATACAGGCGCTGCTGTTTGCCTGGCCTACAGTATAATTTAGGAGGGCTGAGGATGGTGTTGTATTTGACTTCAACACGCTTGATTGATGACTTGCTGTATAAAATAATGGCACAGTTGTGTTTGTCAGGACAATACAGTAGTTTTAGATCCTCAAACTTAAAAGTAGATGTGAATACCTAATATGATGATCCAACAAAGTTGCCAAACAATGTCACTTGTGAATGTAAAAACATAATTCAATGTTTGACTTCTAAGGCCTCTCTGTTTCTCTACACCACTGGGTGAAAATTCTGATCGAAGTGAATAATAATCTACTTGTCAGAAGCCATATTTGACTTTTCCTCTGACAAAGGAGATCTGTGCCTCTGTGTAACTCGTCAGAGCTCAGCCATCTCCATAGAAGGCTCTTAGCTGTCAGCTTCCTTTAAACACACTGCATACACATTGCCTGGCCCTGCAGGAAGGGATGGCTGGGCTGTGTACACTGCATAGTGGTTCACAGTGCTCTCCAACTGGGCCAGGTCAGTATGACAGACCACTTGAAAGCTCTCATACTCAACCGTTTTATTGCTCTTTCCAGTTATTGAAAACAAAAAATGGTAATGGAAAAGGTTCCTCCCCGTTATGAAAATAGAGATTTCATTACCTCGCTAACCTTTTTAAATGGTAGATGAAGTCTCCAGTCAGCCCCCACACTTACATTACAAGACACCCCCATAGTCTTATGACTTATGTACACATTTGAGCCACATTGACATTTAGTTATTGCCCTTTCAACACAGAAAGAAAACTACTACTTTGTACACTAGGTTACCCATTCTGTGTTTTTCCAGTAGGGGAGAGTGAGGTAAGTAGATTATTTTAATTTTTTTACCCTTTAGCATTACTCCGTCAAGGGAAATATAGTATTCTTTCTAACAAAGATATCTACATGTATTTCAAGATGTTGTGTATCCCTGGAAATAATCAGAGGCCATGGAAAATGTACAGTTTGAAAACATAGACAAGCTATCTAACACTTTTAACATAGGCCCTGTTGTTAGCTCATATACCAGCAATAATTCCTTGCATTACGCCTGGGAAGACAACACTTCAATTTGCTCAACTTGCCATTGGCTCAACTTACCCCAAGGCAAACATTTTGACTATATTAGCCCACACAGCTACAGTTGAAGTCGGAAGTTTACATACACTTAAGTTGGAGTCATTAAAACTCGTTTTCAAACACTCCACAAATTTCTTGTTAACGAACTATAGTTTTGGCAAGTCGGTTATGGCATCTACTTTGTGCATGACACAAGTAATTTTCCAACAATTGTTGACAGACAAATTATTTCACTTATAATTCACTGTATCATAATTCCATTGGGTCAGAAGTTGACATACACTAAGTTAACTGCGCCTTTAAAACAGCTTGGAAAATTTCAGAAAATGATGTCATGGCTTTAGAAGCTTCTGATAGGCTAATTGACATCATTTGAGTCAATTGGAGGTGTACCTGTGGATGTATTTCAAGGCCTACCTTCAAACTCAGTGCCTCTTTGCTTGACATCATGGGAAACTCAGAAGATATCAGCCAAGACCTCCACAGGTCTGGTTCATCCTTGGGAGCAATTTCCAAACGTCTGAAGGTACAATGTTCATCTGTACAAACAATAGTATGCAAGTATAAACACCATGGGACCACCCAGCCGTCATACCGCTCAGGAAGGAGACGCGTTCTGTCTCCTAGAGATGAACGTACTTTGGTGCGAAAAGTGCAAATCAATCCCAGAACAACAGCAAAGGACCTTGTGAAGATGCTAGAGGAAACACGTACAAAAGTATCTATATCCACAGTAAAACAAGTCCTATATTGACATAACCTGAAAGGCTGCTCAGCAAGAAAGAAGCCACTGCTCCAAAACCACCAAAAAAAGCCAGACTACAGATCGCAACTGCACATGGGGACAAACATCATACTTTTTGGAGAAATGTCCTCTGGTCTGATGAAACAAAAATATAACTGTTTGGCCATAATGACCATCGTTATGTTTGGAGGAAAAAGGGGGAGGCTTGTAAGCCGAAGAACACCATCCCAACTGTGAAGCATGTGGGTTGTAGCATTATGTTGTGGGGTTGCTTTGCTGCAGGAGGGACTGGTGCACTTCACAAAATAGATGGCATCATGAGGTAGGAAAATTGTGGATATATTGAAGCCACATCTCAATGACATTAGTCAGGAAGTTAAAGCTTGGTTGCAAATGTGTTTTCCAACTGGACAATGACCCCAAGCACACTTCCAAAGCAAAAGGGCTTAAGGACAACAAAGTCAAGGTATTGGAGTGTCCATCACAAGCCCTGACCTCAATTTTGTAGAAAATTTGTGGGCAGAACTGAAAAAGCGTGTGAGCAAGGAGGCCTACAAACCTGACTCGGGTACACCAGCTCTGTCAGGAGGAATGGGCCAAAATTCACCCAACTTATAGTGGGAACCTTGTGGAAGGCTACCCGAAACATTTGACCCAAGTTAAACAATTTAAAGGCAATGCTACCAAATACTAATTGAGTGTATGTAAACTTCTGACCCACTGGGAATGTGATGAAAGAAATCAAAGCTGAAATATATCCTTCACTCTACTATTATTCTGACATTTCACATTCTTAAATAAAGTGGTCATCCTAACTGACTTAAGATAGGGAATTCTTACAAGGATTAAATGTCAGGAATTGTGAAAAATCAAGTTTAAATGTATTTGGCTAAGGTGTATGTAAACTTCTGACTTTAACTGTATAATTATGCTTGTCATGCTAGGTTTAGGACCTAATTTTGAAGCTTATTGAGACCCCCACTGATGTATAGAACATTCTTAAAATGATCTTCTTTGGTTTAGATGGAGCTTTCATGATGCTTCGAACACAATAAATTCATTTGACTTGGTGACAATCTTTAAAAAATTACCTAACTTGCTTACCACTTTTTCAATGTGGTTTCTTCCTTCACAGACTCCATGAAATTATGACGTCTTCCTAAATATTTGGACAAATTATTCATTTTGTGTATGGTTTACCCCTTTGGCTGAACTTACCCCACCCTCCCCTATGACAATTACTTGCAGTGAAAAAGAGGAATGAACATTGTCATCACATCAATTGGCGCTACCGATTTGTAAAATAAAAAAATGGTATGTTAATGATTGCTCATATTCAAATCTGCCAGGTTGAGAAACTGTTGCAAGGAAAATGAACAGCTTGAGTGAATCATTCAGTATTGTCACTCCCTTGTTCCAGTTCTTGTTGGCTGTTATGTCATTTATAATTGGTCAAGTCAAAGTGTAGTGGGCTTTATTTGCAGCTGATCCCAGGAGCATTATTTTCCATCAGTCTGACAACCACACTAGGCACGGCTTTACATAGAGATGTGTCCCAGAACTCAACAGGAATGTATTAATAAAGGGTTAAAGAAGCAACAATGTTCACAAACATGAAGTGATTGTAGTTTGTGTGAGAGTGTGCCCCGTACGGTCATGGAAATGTTGCAATCTTTTTTTGAATGAATTGAAATGCCTACTACAATGTTGAAATTCAGACTAGCTTTTACATTACATCTATAGAATTGTGTGTAGCCACAAATGAAAGGACTGTGTTCATATCTCCTTGTCTTGACAGATGACATGGCTTTATTAAATACATGTTCATTTAATATGTCACTGTACACTGTTGGCAATGATGTGTTTGCGAGAGAGTTGAAGGCCTGTGTGGACATATGACACCCACATAGCTGGCTAAACCAACAAAGGGCATTTCATATGCCACATAAACAACACCAGCAAGTGTCACTTGACATTTCAGAGTTCCTGTCTGTGAGTTCTGTTATTTGTTTCCAGTGTATACAATTGTTTTATTTATTTTTTTATTTCACCTTTATTTAACCAGGTAGGCAAGTTGAGAACAAGTTCTCATTTACAATTGCGACCTGGCCAAGATAAAGCAAAGCAGTTTGACACATACAACGACACAGAGTTACACATGGAGTAAAACAAACATACAGTCAATAATACAGTATAAACAAGTCTATATACGATGTGAGCAAATGAGGTGAGATAAGGGAGGTAAAGGCAAAAAGGCCATGGTGGCAAAGTAGATACAATATAGCAAGTAAAACGCTGGAATGGTAGATTTGCAATGGGAGAATGTGCAAAGTAGAAATAAAAATAATGGGGGTGCAAAGGAGCAAAATAAATAAAAATACAGTAGGGAAAGAGGTAGTTGTTTGGGCTAAATTATAGGTGGGCTATGTACAGGTGCAGTAATCTGTGAGCTGCTCTGACAGTTGGTGCTTAAAGCTAGTGAGGGAGATAAGTGTTTCCAGTTTCAGAGATTTTTGTAGTTCGTTCCAGTCATTGGCAGCAGAGAACTGGAAGGAGAGGCGGCCAAAGAAAGAATTGGTTTTGGGGGTGACTAGAGAGATATACCTGCTGGAGCGTGTGCTACAGGTGGGAGATGCAATGGTGACCAGCGAGCTGAGATAAGGGGGGACTTTACCTAGCAGGGTCTTGTAGATGACATGGAGCCAGTGGGTTTGGCGACGAGTATGAAGCGAGGGCCAGCCAACGAGAGCGTACAGGTCGCAATGGTGGGTAGTATATGGGGCTTTCGTGACAATCAATAGAATGAGTTAGTGTTCTTTCACTGCGGCCAATGACTAGGGCTTCACTTCCTTTTACTGCAATCTCAGCATACTGCATTGTGACCTCCGACCTCTGTTTCATTGCTTACCCTAAATTGTCAGTGTCCACTGGACTTACAGTGCATTCGGAAAGTATTCAGGCCCCTTGACTTTTTCCACGTTTAGTTACAGTACAGTCTTACTCTAAAATTGATTAAATTGTTGTTTCCCCCATCAATCTACACACAATACCGCATGATGACAAAGAATAAAGTTTAGATTTTCAAAATAAAAAAACGGAAATTTCACATTTACATAAGTTTATGTATTTATTTATTTATTCAGTACTTTGTTGAAGCACCAAGTACAGCCTTGAGTCTTCTTGGGTATGATGCTACAAGCTTAGCACACCTGTATTTGGGGATTTTCTCCCACTCTTCTCTGCAGATCCTCTCAAGCTCTGTCAGTTTGGATGGGGAGCGTTGCTGCTCAGCTATTTTCAGGTCTCTCCAGAACCCTCCAGAGGGTTCAAGTCCGGGCTCAGGCTGGGCCACTCTGGACATTCAGAGACTTGTCCCGCAGCCACTGCTGCATTGTCTTGGCTGTGTGCTTAGGGTTGTTGTCCTATTGGAAGGTGAACCTTCACCCCAGTCTGAGGTCCTGAGCGCTCTGGAGTAGGTTTTCATCAAGGATCTAGATCCTGACTAGTCTCCCAGTCCCTGCCGCTGAAAAAACATCCTCAAAGCATGATGCTGCCACCACCATGCTTCACCGTAGGGATGATGCCAGGTTTCCTCCAGACGTGACGCTTGGCATTCAGGCCAAAGAGTTTCATCAGACCCAATATTTTTTTCTTCTCACGGTCAGTCTTTAGGTGCCTTTTGTCAAACTCCAAGTGGGCTGTCATGTGCCTTCTACTGAGGAGTGGCTTCCGTCTGGCCACTATATCATAAAGGCCTGTTTGGTGGAGTGCTGCAGAGATGTTTGTCCTTTTGGAAGGTTCTCCCATCTCCACAGAGGAACTCTAGAGCTCTGTCCAAGTGACCATTGGGTTCTTGGTTATCTTCCTGGTCAGCTCTAGGAATATTCTTGGTGCTTCCAAACTTCTTCCATTTTAAGAATGATTGAGGCCACTGTGTTCTTGGGGATCTTCAATGCTGCAGACATCTTTTGATACCCTTCCCCAGATCTGTGCCTCGACACAATCCTGTCTCTACGGACAATTCCTTTGACCTCATGGCTTGGTTTTTGCTCTGACATGCACTGTCAACTATGGGACCTTTATATAGACAGGTGTGTGCCTTTCCAAATCATGTCCAATCAATTGAATTTACCACAGATGGACTCCAATTAAGTTATAGAAACATCTCAAGGATGATCAATGGAAACAGGATGCATCTGAGCTCAATTTGGAGTCTCAGAGCAAAGGGTATGTACTCTTATGTAAATAAGAATACATTTTTAATACATTTGGTATTTTGTGTAAATTGAGGGGGGAAATGATTTAATCCTGTTTAGAATGAGGCTGTAATGTAACAAAGTGGAAAAAGTCAAGGCGTCTGAACACTTTCCGAATGCACTGTGTCTCAGTACTTTACAAACATATATGGTTTTACTTGTATTTATTCAGGGGATCCCTGAAACTAGAGGAGGATTTACCTAAATTGGTCGAGACCAGAGGGACCTCGAGTTTAATCCATTCGCAGGGATGTTTTGGTAGCTCATTCTTTTATACTTTAGTAGCACAGTTAGGTAAGTTGGAAGCTTGTGTAGTCGAGCTTTGTAAACAATCTGCTTCCTGCTACTTAGGGAGAGGCAATATCTATTTCTGAAGAATAAGCCCACTTTAAATATTTTTAACTAGCACATCTGTATATATATATTTTTTAAAACATGAAATCTTTGTCAATCCAAATGCCCAGATATTTATAGGTGGTGACCCGATCAACGGGAGAACCATCGGATGAATAAATATGTAGTCCAGCCCCCATAAATATGTAGTCCAGCCCTGATAAATATGTAGTCCAGCCCCCAAAACTTTACGAGAATAAGAGAACAACATATATTTGGTCTTGCCCGCATTAAGTATACGTTTTAACCCTACCGGAGCATTCTGTAAGGCAACCAGGCCAGATTGCAGCTCTTACACAGCCTGGTCGTCAGTTGGGGCAATGCCATAGATACGTGTCGTCTGCATACAGCTGAACATTATAAAAACATATATCTCGAAAACTAGACTTAACACCATTTAGAAATCACACACTGTGTCTTGTCTGACAGATAATACTCAAACCACACGCAAGAAGCCTGATCCAGGCCTATGTCATTCAACCTTGGGATGGTCAACAGTGTTCGGTCTATAAAGAAGGCAGCATAATGATTTTTATAATCAAAGCAATTTAACACATCAGCTGAAACGGTGCCATGTCCAGGTCTTAAACCGGATTGGTGTGGAAATGTTTCCTTTTAGAGTGTAATAAAATAATGTCTCACCTCTGTGTCATCAAGCCAGTGCTAAGACTGTGTAGCAGTTCTGCTGTGAACATTCTGTGTGACTCACTCAACGTCTCATCACAGATAGAGAACCAAAGTGGTCACGTCTCTGCCTGAATCATCCACATCTCGTTGAACAAGATCTCCATGACTGTCTTAATGCAAATCACATGGAAACAGAAAGCCAATCAGGTGTGACCATACACAACAGCTGGTAGTGAAATTTGTAAGTTCCACAGAAATTACAATCTATAGCAAAGAAACAAATATGTTTGCAGATGAGGCCAAGGTTAGTGTTTCAAGTAATGGGTTAGGGGTAATGGCTAGGTTTTTATTTATTTAACTAGGCAAGTCGGTTAAGAACAAATTCTTATTTACAATGATGGCCTACCAAAAGGCCTCCTGCGGGGACGGGATTCAAAATGAAAATGTGGGATAAAACACACACACATTACAACAAGAGACAACACTACATAAAGAGAGACCAAAGACAACACAGCATGGCAGCAGCACAACATGACAACACGGTAGCTGCACAAACAGGGTACAAACATTTTTGGACACAGACAACAGCACAAACAGGCAGAAAGGGAGAGACAACAATTCATCACGTGAAGGATTAAGGTTTAGGGTTGAGCAAGAACGGGGCCATGAAGCTAGGGTTAGATTTGAGGTTTGAATTCGAGTTGAGCCACGATAAGGGTATGAAGCTACGGTTAGTGACTTCGATACATTGAAGCAAATAACCAAAGTCACAGTGGCCAAGTGATTATGACAGCTGTCCGTCGTATTTGAGTCAAATCATGATCATTATCGTTATACAACTTAATTGACGTCCACCCGACTGGTGAGCGCTGGCTTGAGGAGGACAGTGACTCTGCCTGGTTGATAATGAACCAGATACTCCAACGAGGTAAACCTGACTGTTACTGTGCTTGGTCTTCTTTCCTCAGAGCATTCCCTGGTGGACGCTAAAGAATATCGTCGTCAACTGGCCTTTTGTTGGCTCCCAGAGAAGAAACCTGTCCTGGGTTCAACTAGCTGGACACAAAGGTAAAGCACAGTCATCATGGTCATGACCCCTCACTGATCAGAGCAGCGTACCACGAACCAATCACTAATGATACATACTGTGCACATTCCACACAAAATAAAGCACACGAGACACAGACTACTGTATGCTATTAGTCACACACAACTGCAAATTCCATCTGAAACAATCTTTTTGACCCTAACCAGCTTCAAGACGGGTTACTCAGCCGAGACCGCTCTCCTCTCTGTCACGGAGGCTCTCCGCAAAGCTGACTCTATATCTCTCCTCATCCTCCTAGATCTGTCCGTTGCCTTCAACACTATAAACCATCAGATCCTCCTCTCCACCCTCTCAGGGCTGGGCATCTCAGGATCTCCACACTCTTGGTTTGCATCCTACCTGGCTGGCCGCTCCTACCAGGTGACGTGGAGAGGATCTCTGCACCATGTCCTCTCACTACTGGTGTCCCCCAGGGCTCTGTCCTAGGCCCTCTTCTCTCTATACACCAAGTCACTTGGCTCCGTCACATCCTCACATGGTCTCTCCTATCACGGATGACACTCAATTACTTTTCTACTTCCCCCTTTTGACACCCAGGTGGCGACAGGCATCTCTGTATGCCAGGCAGACATCTCAGTTTGGATATTGGCCCACCACCTCAAGCTCAACCTCAACAAGAAGGCCTGCCCGCTCCAAGACCTCTCCATCACGGTTGACTAACTCTACGGTGTCTTCCTCCCAGAATGCAAAGAACCTTGGCGTGATCCTGGACAACACCCTAGCGTTCTTTGCATACATCAAAGCAGTGACTCACTCCTGCAGGTTCATGCTCTACAACATCCGTAGAGTACGACCCTAGTACTTCACACAGGAAATGGCTCAGGTCCTAATCCAGGCACTTGTCATCTCCCATCTGGACTGCTGCAACTCACTGTTGGCTGGGCTCCCTGCTTGTGCCATAAAACCCCTGCAACTTATCCAGATCTCCGCAGCCTGCCTGATGTTCAACCATTCCAAGTTCTACCATGTCACCCCGTACCTCCGCACACCCCACTGGCTTCCAGTCGAAGCTCTCATCCATTACAAAATCAAGGTGCTTACCTATGGAGCAACAAAGGGAACTGCTCCTCTACCTAGCTATACTCAAACCCTACACCCAACCCGAGCACTCCATTCTGCCCCCTCTGGTCTCTTGGTCCTCCCACCTTACAGAAGGTCCGCTCCTGCTCAGCCCAGTCCAAGCTCCTCTCTGTCCTGGCACTCAAATGGTGGAACGAGCTTCCACCTGAAGCTAGGACAGCAGAGTCTCTGCCCATCTTCTGACAATAACTAAAAACGTGCTACCTCTTAAAAGATTATCTTAAATACAGTGCATTCACAACATATTTATACTCCTTGACTTATTACACATTTGTTGTTACAGCATAAAATGGATTCAATGTATTGTTTCCACTCATCTACACACAATATCCCAAATGACAAAGTGAAAACATGTTTTTAGAAATGTTTGCAAATGTATTAAAAATTAAATACAGAAATATATAATTTACATAAGTATTCCCACCCCGGACTTAATCCATGTTAGAATCAGCTTTGGTAGTGATTAAAGTAAGTCTTTCTGGGTAAATATTTTAAGAGCTTTGCACACCTGCATTGTACAATATTTGCACATGATTCTATTTCAAATTATTCAAGCTCTGTCAAGTTGGTTCTTTATCATTGCTAGACAGCCATTTAAGTCTTACCAGAGTTTTGGCTTAAATCGACTTGAAAATAAAGCCACTCAGGAACATTCAATGTTGTCTTCGTAAGCAACTCCAGTGTATATTTGGCCTTGTGTTTTAGGTTATTGCTGAAAGGTGAAATTGTCTCCTAGTGTCTGGTGGAAAGCAGACCGAACCAGGTTTTCCTCTAGGTGCTTAGCTCTCTTTTGTTTCTTTCGATCCTAAAACAACTCCGTAGTCCTTGCCGATGACGAGCATTCCCATAACATTATGCAGCCACCTCCATGCTTGAAAATATGATGAGTGGTACTCAGTGATGTGTTGTTTTGGATTTGCCCCAAACATAACACTTTGTATTCAGGGCATGAAGTTACTTTTACACATTTTTTTTTTGCAGTTTTACTTGAGTGCCTTATTGTTGAATATTTTTATTCTTTACAGGCTCCCTTCTTTTCACTGTCATTTAGGTTAGTATTGTGGACTAACTACAATGTTGATCCATCCTCAGTTTTCTCCTATCACAGCCATTAGATCTCTGTAACTGTGTGATGTCATTTCAGGGCCTAAGTATTTTTTTGTCTTCGTGCGAGACTGCCGCTTGTTCCTGGTACATGTTTCTCCTAACAGTGTTGACTTGTTAACTTCGATTTGTTAGTTCTTCATTGTTCTGTTTTTTTGTCTACTTTTCAGCCTGCTTTTGTCCACTTGCTTTGCATGCTGGACTTTTACAACCTTGCTTTATTAGAGCTCGTTAGCTGTTAGTCTACCTCTGAAAAGGTTCTGCATGGTCAATCTGTGGTCTGCAGTGGCTGTACAGCATTTACTGCTGATACAGACGGTGCAGAAGTCAGCGCAAATGTACTTTTTGCGCTTCACAGAGCTGTTGTCAAATAAAATACAATTATATTGGTCACATACACATGGTTAGCAGATGTTATTGCGAGTGTAGCGACATGCTTGTGCCTCTAGTTCCGACAGTGCAGCAATATCTAACAATTCCACAACGACTACCTAATACACTGAGTTTGTGTTTTATACAGGACCTCCTGTCCCCACCTACCATCAACCAATCATGCCAATATGGAGTCCTCCACATTGTTGCAAAAATGTGAGAGGCACACAGCGATGTGGTACGGAGCTTGATTGGGCCTCTGCGTGCCTCTGGCGGCTCTGCAATTGTCACACCCGCCATACAAAGCCTCCAACCATATTTTCGGATCAAGCATAAATTGGATTTGAGTCTGGACTGCGCTGCTGTGACTTCCACCTGCCAGGGTTCTTCCTCTGATCGCTGGCCTGCTGGTTCACTCCTGGCCTCCTATCAGATTACCCTCTGACTCTCGCTGCCGGGTATGGCTTCCGCCTCCCACTGATTATTTGCCGGTAAGTTCTATGGCAGCGGTCACTGACGATAAAGGCTTACACTCCTTTTTTTTGTGTGTGCGCGAGTTGCGCTGTTGTTGGTAGTTGCACTTGATTCAGAAGCCCTGCGCAGGCAAAGTGTTCCCATTTTTGAACAATTTATTTTCTCTGAAAAGACAAACTCCGCCTACCAGGCAGTCCGGGAGACCTGTGGTTAAATTGAGTGTGCCTACTGCGCCGGCCAATTTGGATAGCTCAAATCACTTTGTCTACAGCTTCCCCGGCCACAGAGTTTGATGCTAGCCTACATGAGGTTTCATAAGTTTTAAAACCATGACCAGAGAGACTCAAAGAACACATCAAAGAGCTGCTGTTTTTATGAGTGAGTTCATGTCTGCTTTTATTCGACACTATTATAAAACGGGCCTCTTCCTACTTCTCCCGCTGCGATGAATGAGTAGCCAAGTCTATCGATAGGCCTGCATATGACTTATTATTAGCAGTTTGTTGTCTTTTTTTTTAATAATGAGGACTTTCTCTGGTCATAGGAACAGCATGAATTTGTGCTTGAGACAGATTAGTTTCGCCATCAGTTGGAAGACCGTGTCCCCTCTTTCTGCTCAGTCTCACTCGAGAAAAGGAAGGAGAGAGCAGGGACGGTGAGAGGAGGAACCTCTGCTGCTCTCTCCTTCCCTCTGCTGATCAAGACAACTGGGAACTCTGGCAAAAATGAGATCTGACTGGGAACAATAGTTTGAACGGTCATTCAACTCAGAATTCCATGTTGGAAACTCTAGAGCTCCGACTTTCCGTCCTGAAGATCATTGACGCCACGATTTGCCCCCCCCCCCGGGTCCCAGTTGTCATAAAAGCACCATTACCATTGGATGCAGGTACCATCAGTCCAGGAACAAAGTTAATAATTTCAATTTATGCTCAGCTGTTCCTTGCAAGTGCTACACCAACAGATCTAATTGTTATCAAATCTCAAGTTTTGAAATATAATATGGTCTGAGAAGAATATTGGCAAGCCAGGTCCACAGCCAATATGCTTTAGGTTTGGGCCTAGTGCACAAACCTCATTCCTACAGAACTGTTTTTATTAGGTTAATGTTACATTTTAAGTCCTGTTTAGAAAATATTATGAGCGGTAGAACTCTGCATGCTTTTTGACTGCAGAAGTGGTCTTGACTCCGAAAAGGTTGGTGACCACTTCGCTACGGCCTCTCCCCTGAAGCGCCTCTTTCCCTGGCTCTGGTAACCCAGCCTCTTTTGCCATTGTGTGGGCCCCAGTCGTCAATCTCATTGAGTAGGCCTCTGCTCTCTGCTTTTTCCTCTGCTAGCAAAGGTTTTGTTTTTGACTGTGGGTTATAGTGCTAGCTGGTTTAGAGTAGGCTAGTAGGGCTTTGGCTTGCTACTTTGCCGACCATGGTGGTTTCCTTCCTCTACGGCAACTGAGTTAGGAAGGACGCCTGTATCTTTTGTAGTGATTGCTGGGTGTAATTACACAAGGTGTAATTAATAACTTTTTCATGCTTAAAGAAATATTCAATGTCTGCATTTTTGTGGTCCTGTATGGCTCAGTTGATAGAGCATGGAGCTTGTGACGCCAGGATTGTGAGTTCAATTCCCGTGTCTACTCACACATATATAAACGTGTATGCATGATTGTTATTCACTTTGGATAAAAGCGTCTGCTAAATGACATTTTATTATAATAATAATGAATGATGAATTATTATATACAAAAAAATACCAATAGGTGCCTTTCTTTGCGAGGTATTGGAAAACCTCCCTGGTCTTTGGTTGAATCTGTTTTGAAGTCCACTGCTCGACTGAGGGACTTTACAATTATCTGTATGTGTGTGTGTGTGGGGTACAGAGATGAGGTAGTCTTTCAAAAATCATGTTAAACCCTATTATTGTGCACAGAGTGAGTCCACGCAACTTATAATGTGACTTGTTAAGCAAATCTTCACTCCTGAATTTATTTATGCTTGCTATAACAAAGGGCTTGAATACATATTGACTAAAGACATTTCAGCTTTTATTTTAACAAATTTGTACAAATTTCTAAAAACATAATTCCACTTTGACATTACGGGGGTATTGTTTGTAGTTAGTCACTCTCATTTTAATACATTTTTATATTTAGGCTGTAACACAAAAATGTGGAAAAAGTCTAGGGGTGTGAATACGTTCAGAAGTCACTAAGTCATATGTCTTATTCCCCCCCCTAAAATGTCAATATAAACTGTCAGTCATGAGTGGTTTGCTGTGGAATGTCAGTGTGTCTGTGCTGCTCTTTTCCAGGTAATTTCAAAGCTGGCGGCAAAGGCACCATTCTGAAGAAGTTCTCCGAGAATGAGAAGCTGTGCTTTGAGAGGTTGCAGGGTGACGTGCTCCAGGGCTTTGTGCCAGGATACCATGGGGTGGTGGAGAGGGATGGGGAGCCCTTCCTACATATGACTGATCTACTGGTCAACTTTGATGAACCCAGTGTTATGGACTGCAAGATGGGAGTGAGGTAAGGTAGCAGCAGTAGGTCTGTTCCATAATAATGTGCAGAATACTACATGTCTGGCCCTTTAGGAGGGTTGGGTGAAAGGAGGTATTAAGCAATGTTGAGAAAATGGCAAACGAGTCACGGTTGGAGTAATATAATTTGGCAGTATCAGAGAGCATTTTCCATCTTACACTTCAGTGCTCCTGATAGCAGAACATACACACTGTAAACTTGTTTCTTTTTCTCTTGAAAAAATAAGTTTACAGTGTGTATGTTCTGCTATCAGGAGCACTGAAGTGTAAGATGGAAAATGCTCTCTGATACTGCCAAATTATATTACTCCAACCGTGACTCGTAACAAAAAAAAAACTGTTTCTGTGAGGATTTCCTGCCACAGTTGGTGGGGGTGTCATGTCACACAGAGGCCCTCACGTTTCCTGTACATAGACAAAGAACCACGTACAAACGCACACAGGGGGGGTTGCAGGCACAGGTTTCCCCTGGAGACTCCCTTCTGACAAACATGCAATCCAATTCATTACCCAAGCTCTCTCACTGTCAGCTAACACACCGTGTCACACAGTTAAACTAACAATCAGGCTGTGCACCCTGGAGTCTCCTCCTGACTTCCTCCTTTTATACAGAGGAAGTTCCATTAGCAGAATGAAACTGACCTTCATACATTGACTTTGCTTCTCTTTTTGTCTACCAAGTAAGACTTTGCAATGCCTTGTCTGTAGTGCCACCACACCAACTCCACTCTCATCATACACGACAAGACAATGACAAGTCACTTAGCTGTGAGGATTGTAAACCGTGTCATACGCCGCTCAGTGTGTCTCGTTCTGTTGTTTTCCTCTCAGGACGTATCTGGAGGAGGAGCTGGTGCGAGCGCGGGAGCGGCCTAAGCTCCGTAGGGATCTGTATGACAAGATGCTGGAGGTGGACAGCGAGGCCCCCAGCCCACAGGAGCACCTCCAGAGGGCCGTCACCAAACCCTGCTACATGCAGTGGAGAGAGACCCTCAGCTCCACACACACCCTGGGGTTCCGCATCGAGGGCATCAAGGCAAGTACCAGTGTGTCAATATAAAAGAAGGAATTTGGTCAGTTTTCACTCAAAACGCCACCATAGAGATCCTTTCCCATTTAAACCAGGAAAAGGTTTTTCTTGTCCCCCGTCCCCCCCGTCCCCATTAACCAATTTTTAATGGTTAATGTTGCTGATGAGTTTTTTTTATTTGTAGTTCACTACATATTCAATTTAGTCATGTTGTCTGTTCCTTCTCACAGAAAGCTGACGGTACATGTCATACGGATTTCAAGAAGACCCGGTCTAAGGCGGATGTCACACAGGTCTTCAGGGACTTTTCCGGAGGCAATACAAACATCGTAGTAGGTTGACAGCAACGAGTCCTACCTGTTATGGTGTTACAGCCGCATTCATTTGCATGTTCTGCTGATTCATAGACAAATGGAGACATACCTTGTCTCGTGTAAAGGCCATACTTGAACAGTCAAAGAAATTGGTTTACCTGTCTTGTGTAAGATCACATGAAAAGTAATACACACATTGGTAAATATTTGGATAGGATGAGAAACCCACATGGCAATATGCACTATAGTAGATCCTGTTGGAACGACAGATGGCAAATGGAATTGAGCTACCTGTACACATAACCTCTTAATTTAATGGATTTATCAAGGGAGGCTCCCAAGTCTCTACTCTACAGCCAGAATTATCACATTGCCCCCTATTCTCTCCCTCTCATACAGAATTCATACCTCAGCAAACTAGCAAAAATTCAACAAGCCCTGAAGTCATCTGAATTCTTCAAGAGACATGAGGTGAATAGAGGAGCTTTAGTTCATCAGCACGTGTTTTCTATTGAAATTTGTTCATCACATTTTACAGTCGTGGCCAAAAGTTTTGAGAATGACACAAATATTAATTTTCAAAGTCTGCTGCCTCAGTTTGTATGATGGCAATCTGCATATACCCCAGAATGTTATGAAGAGTGATCAGATGAATTGCAATGAATTGCAAAGTCCCTCTTTGCCATGCAAATTAACTGAATCCCCAAAAACATTTCCACTGCATTTAAGCCCTGCCACAAAAGGACCAGCTGACATCATGTCAGTGATTCTCTAGTTAACACAGGTGTGAGTGTTGACAAGGACGAGGCTGGAGATCACTCTGTCATGATTGAGTTCGAATAACAGAATGGAAGCTTGAAAAGGAAGCTTTGTTCTTCCTCTGTCAACCATGGTTACCTGCAAGGAAACAGGTGCTGTCACCATTGCTTTGCACAAAAAGGGCTTCACAGGCAGGGATATTGCTGCCAGTAAGATTTCACCCTAAATCAACCATTTATCGGATCATCATGAAATTCAAGGAGAGTGGTTCAATTGTTGTGAAGAAGGCTTCAGGGCGCCCAAGAAAGTCCAGCAAACACCAGGACCGTCTCCTAAAGTTGATTCAGCAGCTGGATTGGGGCACCACCAGTACAGAGCTTGCTCAGGAATGGCAGCAGGCAGGTGTGAGTGCATCTGCACACACAGTGAGGCGAATACTTTTGGAGGATGGCCTGGTGTCAAGAAGGGCAGCAAAGAAGACACTTCTCTCCAGGAAAAACATCAGGGACAGACTGATATTCTGCAAAAGGTACAGGGATTGGACTGCTGAGGACTGGGGAAAAGTCATTTTCTCTGATGAATCCCCTTTCTGATTGTTTGGGGCATCCGGAAAAAAGCTTGTCCGGAGAAGACAAGGCGAGCACTACCATCAGTCCTGTATTATGCCAACAGTAAAGCATCCTGAGACCATTCATGTGTGGGGTAGCTTCTCAGCCAAGGGAGTGGACTCACTCACAATTTTGCCTAAGAACACAGCCATGAATTAAGAATGGTACCAACACATCCTCTGAGAGCAACTTCTCCCAACCATCCAGGAACAGTTTGGTGGTGAACAATTCCTTTTCCAGCATAATGGAGCATCTTGCCATAAGGCAAAAGTGATAACTAAGTGGCTCGGGGAACAAAACATCGATATTTTGGGTCCGTGGCCAGAACTCCCCAGACCTTAATCCCATTGAGAACTTGTGGTCAATTCTCAAGAGGCAGGTGGACAAGCAAAAACCCACAAATTCTGACAAACTCCAAGCATTGATTATGCAAGAATGGGCTGCCATCAGTCAGGATGTGGCCTAGAAGTTAATTGGCATCATGCCAGGGCGGATTGCAGAGGTCTTGAAAAAGAAGGGTCAACACAGCAAATATTGACTCTTTGCATCAACTTCATGTAATTGTCAATAAAAGCCTTTGACACTTGTGAAATGCTTGTAATTATACTTCAGTATTCCATAGTAACATCTGACAAATCTCTAAACACACTGAAGCAGCAAACTTTGTAGAAATTAATATTTGTGTCATTCTCAACTTTTGGCCACGGACTGTATATATTAAACACTTCGAAGAGCTTTTGTGAGGCATACCAGTGAACAATATCAATTATTATATTGTAATGAGTACTAGTCTTTTTCTCCAAGGTGATTGGGAGCTCCCTCCTCTTCATCCATGACCACACTGAGCGAGCTGAGGTTTGGCTCATTGACTTTGGTAAGACCACAGGGTTACCTGAAGGACAGACTCTGGACCACTGCATACCCTGGCAGGAGGGCAACCGAGAGGACGGATACATGTTGGGACTGGACAACCTGATGAGGACACTGGGCTCTTTGACCAATGAATGCAATAGTGAAGGAACTAGTCAATTGACTGAGTGAACTAGTGAGTGCCTCTTAGCTATGGCCACCCGGAAGGGAGATGGATTTTAGCAGTTCGAGGACCCTGGGCGGTATTCTACAGTCTCTCAAGGGTCCTCTGTCACAAAGTATACCTACTGTATGAATCACACTTACAGCTTACCCACCTACTGTATTCAGCACAACCAATTGTATCGCTGAGTTAGTATTGTTGAAGCTATTGCAGCATGGAGGTAAGAGGAAGGTTTTTTTTTTTTTTTTAGCATATCTGTGCCTGTTGAACTAATGAATATACAGAAACTTGATATTGTAAAGCCTGTACATTCTAGAAAAGGCATTACATTACTGCTAACGTAAGGGACAGTATTGCATAGAAATCTAACACGCTCCGTATTCCGAGGTATCATTAGATATGATCGATTGAAGTATTTGATAATCAAGCATGTCTTTTTTTTTTTTGGGTTTCAAACGTTATTTAAGACATCGGGCATACTTCATTCTAATACAGTTACACACAGCAGTTTGTATTTAGGATCATATCATGGTGAAAGATGAATTTAAAATGAGTCTTTTCTAGTATTGTATTTTGATAGTCCACGAGACTAACCTCAGAAAAACGCTATTGCCTTGCGTGAATGGGTTAGCGATGGTTGTGTATCGGGATTTCATATGTTAAAGTAGACATCTGTAATGCTGTATTATATAACACATTTAAATAGTTCATTTGTTTGGGGCAGAGAGATACAAGTTTATAGTGTTTGTTCTTCTGTGTAGAGGCCCATAACTTTGGATATGAAACTAATGTCTGCGGAAATTTTGAAAATAAAAGTTTTCAGACTGTTTTACTATTTTTTTTATTTTGGTTGGGGAAGATTGTATTTTACCAGGTAGAGTCAGGTGAAGGGGTAGTTTCTTCACTGTAATGAATATATAGGCTTCAAGGCTTGTCCACAAAGTGTCACTGTGTTTGACTGTAGCCTACATCATTGGAAACACAGGACATTATCGTAACCTAAAATATCCAGTAAACAATGTTTATTTCATTGTAATAAGCTAACATGTACATCAGCAACCGTACCACTTTAACTGCAGCTCATAACATAAATACTGAGAAATCAAAAAAGTAAATGGCAAACAAGCCCTCAACTATTTGGTATTTCATATGAGGATGCTGTCCCCTGCTGGGTGTAGGAGGTACAGTACAAACATAAATACACTTTTTAGAAATGAAGTAGAATTGCTACAAATGTACGAAGTTAGTCCAGTTTAAGGAATTCCAATGTCAAATAATAGTATATCATATTTTGGTGTTGCCAAGGTGAAATTCAGTAGTATGGACACAGGAATTCCTACCACATGATCTGCTGTAGGTTTCTCTAAAACCCTCAGTAAAAAGTGAGAATAGCCACCGTTTGATTAAATGCACGTAGAGAGGGTAAAGCATTAGTAGACAATAGTATTAAAGAAAATAAGTGTGGAAATTACTACATTTAATCACTATCTACAAAATAACTGACAATACTAAACGAAATGACATTGGTCATGCACCTTGTAGGTGACAAGTCATTATAATTATCGCAAGGAGCTCCTACACTAGTCTAGACTGTACCCGTCATAGCATCCTCGCACAATGTAATTCTCCTTTCTGCCTTACCATCACCTGCATAGGGAAACCAGAGATTCTTACGTCTTCACAGTATTGATTTAGCAGTCAATCCCAGTCATTCATTACAGTGTAAACCTACAATACAACTTTATTACCCATAGTTTCAGTGACGAACCAAACCCCCCCCCCCCACACACACACACACACGTCACACAGACGCACCGTTGAGAGGCGCACAGGGTCAAGCTGTAGTGCTCTCCCTGGATGGAGAGCATGTTATGGGCTCAAGGGTAGAGGATTGTTGTTGGGATAAAAATGGTAATGGTAGAAACAGAGAAGAAAGGAATGGACTAACAAAAGAGCCCCGAAGCAGAGGAGACACAGCGCAGATGAATCCAGCAAGGGCCTAGAAATCCACTGAGGCTTGGATGTGCTTCTGTGCCAGTGACATCCTTCATGGGATGTGTCATATTCCACATCAGGAAGAGAACATACCACCTGTCTCCTGGCAATGCAGCATCTCTTCCGGGCTGTAAACTGTTGTGTTTTCCTGCTACTGTGCCTTTCATATAATTTCTCTCATTGCCTACGCTAACTAGAATGCATCAGTTGCACCAAAACTGTATAAAATAAAACAATGAATAGACAAAAGGGAGTGAAAATTATTTGGTCAAAATGGCTGCCGTCTCCAGTAGTGTGTTCCTGTGCGTGGCCATTGATCTGTGCGGTCTGTTCCAGTGTTCTGCTTCTCTCCCCCCCCCCAGGAGCCACAGTTAGACAGGGGTGACGCTCAGGTCCTCCGACAGGGAGAAGCCTGAGTCTCTGTCCCGGGTGGGTTTCTCAGGTTTGGTGTGCTTCCTCACATCCTCGTGTCCATAGCTGGCGTGGCGCTTCAGTAGCAGTTTGGGCATACAAGAGGAGGCTGCACCCAGGCCTGCCCCTGAGCAGGAGGAGAAAGAGCCGCTGGGGGCACAGCTGGTGCTGGGGCAGGGCTCTGGGCTTTTGGGCACCACCAGGGGCAGTCTCTCCACCTCGTAGCTCTGCTCGTCGTAGGCATAGTTGACGTTGCCACAGGGGAAGCTCTGCAGCTTAGCCAGGTCCATGGCCTGGCCCCCACTGGCGCCTCCTGCTGGGCCCTTCCGGGAGGACACCAGGCTGAGGCTGGGTGCACCCTGGGGAGCAGAAAGGGTCTGGCAGGATGAGGAGGGGGATGAGGAGCACAGGCTGCTGGGGGCAGGGAGGCCTAGGCTGCCATCGCACCCAGAGTCGGTGCACTCGGAGGTAGGGGGTGCTGCCTGGAGGGCAGAGCAGCTGCTGGACAGGGGCATGGACTGGGTATGAGACAGTGCTGTCTTCCCCTGACCAAAGCTCTCCAGCACCCAAGAGCCATAGGTTGGGTTCCACAGGTTCTTGGTCTTGTTTTTGAGCCTCTGGCTGCCTGAGAAGGAGCTGTTCCTGGAGCAGGGCTGGAGGAGGGGCTCAGGTTGGAGCCAGGCCCCAGGGCAGACCCCTGGAGCAGGGACAGGCTCAGCCCAGCAGGGCTCCAGGGCCTCACGGTATGAGGCCACCTCCTGAGGCAGCTGCTGGGGCCTATGTAGCAGCAGACGGGGCTTGTGTGGTTGGGGCAGCGGGGTGGGACCAATGCCAAGACCCAGGCTGCTGAGCTGGGGAGATACCTCCTGGGAGGGGGCCACCAGTAGAGGGGTCAGACTGCCTGAGGTGTCAGGGCAGATCACAGTGCTCAAGTCCTCCTCTATTGTGGGGCCATACTCCACAGGCAGGGGTGTGTTGATCACATCAGGGTCCTGGGTGGGAGATCGAGAATATAAATGGTAAATATAAAATGGTGTGTTATAAAGGGCATGCATCCCAGGCTGCCAGTGGGTCAGTACCTGAGTGCAGTAGTTGATCCTCTCCAGAATGGTGGAGAAGTTGGGTCTGTGTTCAGGGCAGTGCTGCCAGCACTGAGTCATGATCCGGTAACTAGAGAAGGGAAAGGGAGAAAAAAACCCTCAATATCATGGATTTAAGTCTGAAATTGCATATAGGCCTTGCAACAACAGTAAATGCATTATAAATTCCCACCAAGAGTCAACTCGCCATCAGCTCAATCTGATCTACTCACACAGGCCCGGGACAGCTCTTCGGGGGGTCCATCCTCCCCCCACTCGTCACAAACTCCAGAACCTCTTGGTTGGTCTTGCAGGGGTAAGGCATGTAGCCAAGAGAGAAAATCTCCCAGAGCAGTACTCCAAATGACCTGCAGAGGGAGAACAGAGCTCAGTTAAAAAAAGTTGCTAAGAGAAATCAGTTGCTGTCCCATTTACACTGGCCGTATGTACTTATACCACTCATTCAACTTTGGATACATCAACTTTGGATCATGTAGAAGAGTAAACGGGTTACCAGGTGTCAGTTTTGCAGGTGAAGATGCCCTCCATGAAGGCCTCTGGCGGCATCCACTTGACGGGCAGCATGGCACGGCCGCCCTTTCGGTAGTAGCTGGCCCTATGGAGGAGAATGAGTCATGGTTAGCGTCTCAAACTCCTCTAGGTATATAACTCAATGGGAATAGTGAGTCTTCATCACTGCATGGAGCGAGACCAGACTGATCCCACAGATACGTTGAGATTTCAACTAGGAAAAAAACAATGGAGAAATTAAACGGCTCATGTCATGAAGATCAAGAGGCTTGGTAGATGCCGAGCGTGCTATCGGGACAGATAGTACTAGTGGTTTAAGTGTACCTGTATATATCACGTGCCATTCCAAAGTCCCCTATCTTAGCCACTCTGTCTGGCCCAGGGCAGGTCAGCAAACAATTCCTGGCAGCTATGTCTCTGAAACACACAACATTGAATACCTCTTTATGTAATATGAATACCGTATACAAAAAGGTCATGCTTAGGTTGTGGTAGGAGGACATAGTAACCTGTGGATGAAGTGGTTCTCCTCCAAGTAACGGCAGCCGAAGGCGATGTCTCTGGCCACGTGTAACAGCTCCAGCATGGTGAGGGAGGAGCTCTGACTCTGAAAAGACACCATACAAAACCATTACTGCTGGCTTTTACCTACACAGACCTACAGGGCTGTTTAACAGTTGAGAGACACTCCGCTTCTGACCGTTTTGGGTAGGTTCTGTCTAAGGGAGCTAATGATCGTTTTGGTTCTGTTCTGTCTCAGGAAGCTACTGACCGTTTTGGGTCTGTTCTGTCTCAGGAAGCTCTTCATATCTCCTCCAGTCATCAGCTCAAGGAGGATGAAGCGGGGCAGGATCTGCAGACTCACCCCGATGCAGCGCACTATGTTCTGGTGGCTGAACTTACTGTGGACACACAAGGACAGTGGTGGTGAATACACTGCCTCAGGCCAGACACCAGCTGTAATAGCTTCAGGGTACACAGGATCCGGCACCATTCCGTTTTGGACTGTTTCATTCCTGAAACTATTTGGCCGGATCCGGTACCTCTTGGCAAAAAATAAACGTAATATAAAAAAGTAGATTTTCAGCCCTTACCTAATATTCTAAGAGTTGATTGGGGTACAGCCGGCCTGGGTTTATGGTTTGAGCAACATTATGTTTGAGACCAACGTGTGGCTGTGTGAGAAGCACGGCTTCATCGCTCACAGAACTAGAATTAGATTCATTTTCTATGATCCCTCTCCCTGCTCTGATAGACATGAGCCTGCAACTCTCCGCTCTCCAGCGTTGTACTTAATTTATTTCCATATATAATCACAACCGTGCGAAGGGTTCTGGAGGAGCTGGAGCACCCCTGATTAATTCAAATACATTTGAAAAAGTTATAGAATTACTGCTGTCTGTCCAGAAATAAATGAAATAATTTAGAGTAGCCTACTAATTTAGCCACAGAGGATCAATAGCTTCTTTAAAAATGAAAAATAAATAGCCTAGCTGTGGATTGTGTATAGTAGCCCATTAACGAGGCATAGCCTACAAGTCGAGAACGCTCTGCAAATCTGTCAGTTGCAATTTGTCAATTGCATGGAATTTGTTTATTGAAAGGCCACATTTTCCCCCTGACCCTAGGCTACTAAAAATGTTCCCCATGTGTGCAACTTCTGGAAGTGCCTCTACTCTACTGCTCTATGTCACCACGCAAATAAAATGCGATTACATGCAAGCCAGGCTTTATTATACAGGTGATGTGTTTTTTTTCGCATGCGTTCCGGTACCTCAGAGCTCCCCAACTCACACACTATTTTTTTGTTTACGACACCTCCCGATTTACAAATTAAGCACGGATTGTTACAAAAGTGTGTGTGATGTTGTGTGGTGGCGTCTACATTAATGCGTCTGTGTTTACATCTGTATGTCTAGGGTTATTTCATGGCCAGGAAACACTCCGGGTCCCAATTTACCCCAAGCTGCTTATTATGTACTCTGTTGTGCCTGCTTTAGCCCGACAGCATCTGCTCGACAGATATGCTTTTTAATGCTTTCAGCAGAGCTCCATTTGGAGGAGAGACGAGGTTCTTCTGGCAACCAGCTGCTGTCTCCTCGATAGGGATGAATTACCTGACTCACTATGATAAACAGCTGGGGAGCTGGTTAACCAAACAAGCAGCACACAAAACATGGCAGCAGACTAGCCTGCTGAGCGCTAAGTGATGGCATGACAGTGTTTGGGTCTCATCCGCCTGCCTCATGGTACGCTATGTTACAGTATGCATCCTGTGTGTGTGTGTGTGTGTGTGTGTGTGTGTGTGTGTGTGTGTGTGTGTGTGTGTGTGTGTGTGTGTGTGTGTGTGTGTGTGTGTGTGTGTGTGTGTGTGTGTGTGTGTGTTGCAGGAGGAAGTGGATGGGGCTGTGTGTTCCAGCCCAATGCACCTCATAATCAGGGCCTCCATCAGGAAATCCATCTCGTCCTGTTCGGAGCAGATCTCCGGAAGAGTCTGTGGAGCAGAGAGGTAACAATAGGCAGTCAGGCCAATCAGGTCCTATTCAGAGCAGAGCAGTGAGAGACACACCCAATGGCACAAATTTGTTT
The DNA here is from genome assembly GCF_057628025.1 of Oncorhynchus mykiss. Taxonomy (NCBI): domain Eukaryota; kingdom Metazoa; phylum Chordata; class Actinopteri; order Salmoniformes; family Salmonidae; genus Oncorhynchus; species Oncorhynchus mykiss. The sequence goes on along the minus strand of NC_143046.1, from coordinate 58,883,571 downwards.
ACGGCCCTGTTAGTGAGCATTTCTCCTTTGCCAAGGTAATCAATCCACCTGACAGGTGTGGCATATTAAGAAGTTGATTAAACAGCATGATCCTTACACAGGTGCACCTTGTGCTGGGGACAATCAAAAGGCCACTCCAAAATGTGCAGTTTTGTCACAACACAATGCCACAGATGTCTCAAGTTTTAAGGGAGCATGCAATTGGCATGCTGACTGCAGGAATGTCCAACAGAGCTGATGTCAGAGAATGTCATGTTCATTTCTCTACCATAAGCTGCCTCCAACGTCGTTTTAGAGAATTTGGCAGTACATCAAACCGGCCTCACAACCGCAGACCATGTGTAATTACACCAGCCCAGGACCTCCACATCTAGCTTCTTCACCTGCGGGACTGTCTGAGGGGGACTGCTGAGGAGTATTTCTGTCTGTAATAAAGCCCTTTTTCTGGAGAAAAACTAATTCTGATTGGCTCAGCCTGGTCCCCGGTGAGTGGGTCTGCCTCCCAAGTGGGTGGGCCTGCCTCCCAGACCCACCCATAGCTGTGCCCCTGCCCAGTCATGTGACATCCATTTTTGAGGGCCTAATGAAGTTATTTAAACTCACTGATTTCCTTCTATGAACTGTATGTTACTCAGTAAAATCGTTGAAAATGTTACATGTTGCGTTTATATTTTTGTTCAGCATACATTGTTTACAGGGCTACTGAGATAAAGGCTAATCTGAAGATGGTGCTGGCTGAGGTTAAAACTGGTGAGTGTAGATGGTATAGGGATATTGTTATCCACATCAGCACAAATTAGGCTGAAACAGTCAGAGGTCATTAAGTGCAACATAACTTCAGCGTGTAATTTAACTAGAAATATATATTGGCATTGAGTAATTGTCTCTGGCCCCCTCCCAGTAAAAGGGGAGTGATGAGCTCTACAGCAGACTCACAAATGAATCACTGGTTGAAAACGTATTTCTGTCCCTCACAAAAGATAGCACAGTCAGCTCAATGTTCTCCATTGAGACTGGGTATGTGCCTCAATCTAGGTCTGGCAAAACTAAACATGGCAGTGTTTGCCTTAGCAATCTCCCTGGAATAAAGACTTCCTCCATTCCTGTGATTATTGAAAGAGAGTGAAAATACCTCATCTCAAAATAGGACTACTTAATGTTAGATCCCTCACTTCCAAGGCAGTCATAGTCAATGAATCATAAACTTGAGGTGTTTGGCTCAAGCCTGATTAATTGACTGTGTAAAATGAAGCCTCTCCTTCTGGTTACTCGAATGACCATATCCATTGCGCATCCCGCAAAAGGCAGAGGTATTGCCAACATTTATGGCAGCAAATTTCAATTTACAGGGGGGAAAAAAATGACTGCGTCTTTGACTTTTGAGGTTCTAGTCATGAAATCTATGCAGACTTCTCAATTACTTTTTATAGCTACTGTTTACAGGCCTCCTGTGCCATATACAGCGTTCCTCACCGAGTTCCCTGAATTCCTATCGGACCTCGTAGTCATAATAGTCCACAGACACTACAAAAGGCTTTCAGAGCCATCGACTCAGTGGGTTTTGTGCAACATGTCTCGGGACCTACGCAATGTCGCAATCATACCCTGGATCTAGTTTTATCCTGTGGAATAGATAGTGTATCGAAATGTTTTTCCTCATAATCTTGAACTATTGGACCACCATTTTATTTGCCCAGACCACAACCAAGGATTAACAAGAGCCACCCTATAGATTCTCTGATAACGCAAAGATTCCTAGATGCCCTTTCAGACTCCACCTACCCAAGGACGTCAGCGTACAAAAATCAGTTAACCACCTAACCTAGGATCTAAACTTAACTTTGTGTAATATCCTAGATCTAGTCATGTCACTGAAAGGGATGAATTCATGAACTTCTTTGACAAAAAGATCATGAGCATTAGAAAGATAATTGCAGTCTCCTCTTTGAATATGTGTATTTCTCCAAAACCCAGTTGTCCTCAGTCTGCACAGAACTGCCAGGACCTTGGATCAATTTAGAGACTCAGGTTTTTTAATCCTGTATTTCTCGACACATTCCACAGCAACAGTAATGGACTCTAAACCTTCCAGCTGCCTAATATAACCTCTTCCTACTAAACTACTGAAAGAGCTATTTCCTGTACTTAGCCCTCCTATGTTGAATATAATAAATGGCTCCCTGTCCTCCGGATGTGCACCAAACTCACTAAAAGTGGCAGTAATGAAGTAGCTTCAGGCGTTTGGAAATTGCTCCCAAGGATGAACCAGACTTGTGGAGGTCTACGATTATTTTCTGAGGTCTTGGCAGATTTAATTTGATTTTCCCATGACGTCAAGCAAAGAGGCACTGAGTTTGAAGGTAGGCCTAGAAATACATCCACAGGCACACCTCCCATTGACTCAAATTATGTCAATTAGCCTATCAGAAGCTTCTAAAGCCATGACATCATTTTCTGGAATTTTCCGAGCTGTTTAAAGGCACAGTCAATATAATGTATGGACATTTCTGACCCACTGGAATTGTGATACAGCGAATTATAAGTGAAATAATCTGTCTGTACAAAATTGTTGGAAAAATTACTTTTGTCATGCACAAAGTAGATGTCCTAACCGACTTGCCAGAACTATAGTTTGTTAACAAGAAATTTGTTGAGTGGTTGAAAAACGAGTTTTAATGACTCTGATGTAAACTTCCGACTTCAACTGTACATGTACAGTCATGGCCAAAAGTTTTGAGAATGACACAAATATTAATTTTCACAAAGTCTGCTGCCTCAGTTTGTATGATGGCAATTTGCATATACTCTAGAATGTTATGAAGAGTGATTAATTGGAAGAGAGCAAATAATTGGAAAGTCCCTCTTTGCCATGCAAATGAGCTGAATCCCCCCAAAAACATTTCAGCCCTGCCACAAAAGGACCAGCTGACATCATGTCAGTGATTCTCTTGTTTACACAGGTGTGAGTGTTGACGAGGACAAGGCTGGAGATCACTCTGTCATGCTGATTGAGTTCGAATAACAGACTGGAAGCTTCAAAAAGAGGGTGGTGCTTGGAATCATTGTTCTTCCTCTGTCAACCATGGTTACCTGCAAGGAAACACGTGCCGTCATCATTGCTTGCACAAAAAGGGCTTCACAGGCAAGGATATTTCTGCAAAAAAAAACACGCAAAAAAGGATATGGCTTTTTTAGTAAGATTGCACCTAAATCAACCATTTATCAGATCATCAAGAACTTAAAGGAGAGCGGTTCAATTGTTGTGAAGAAGGCTTCAAGGCACGCAAGAAAGTCCAGCAAGCGCCAGGACCGTCTCCTAAAGTTGATTCAGCTGCGGGATCGGGGCACCACCAGTACAGAGCTTGCTCAGGAATGCAGCAGGCAGGTGTGAGTGCATCTGCACACACAGTGAGGCAAAGACTTTTGGAGGATGGCCTGGTGTCAAGAAGGGCAGCAAAGAAGACACTTCTCTCCAGGAAAAACATCAGGGACAGACTGATATTCTGCAAAAGGTATAGGGATTGGACTGCTGAGAACTGGGGAAAAGTCATTTTCTCTGATGAATCCCCTTTCCGATTGTTTGGGGCATCCGGAAAAAAGCTTGTCCGGAGAAGACAAGGTGAGCGCTACCATCAGTCCTGTGTTATGCCAACAGTAAAGCATGCTGAGACCATTCATGTGTGGGGTAGCTTCTCAGCCAAGGAAGTGGGCTCACTCACAATTTTGCCTAAGAACACAGCCATGAATTAAGAATGGTACCAACACATCCTCTGAGAGCAACTTCTCCCAACCATCCAGGAACAGTTTGGTGACGAACAATGCCTTTTCCAGCATAATGGAGCACCTTGCCATAAGGCAAAAGCAATAAGTGGCTCGGGGAACAAAACATCGATATTTTGGGTCAAGAAACTCCCCAGACCTTAATCCCATTGAGAACTTGTGGTCAATCCTCACGAGGTGGGTGGACAAACAAAAATCCACAAATTCTGACAAACTCCAAGCATGGATTATGCAAGAATGGGCTGCCACCAGAAGTTAATTGACAGCTTGCCAGGGCAGAATGCAGAGGTCTTGAAAAAGAAGCGTCAACACTGCAAATATTGACTCTTTGCATCAACTTCATGTAATTGTCAATAAAAGCCTTTGACACGTATGAAATGCTTGTAATTATACTTCAGTATTCCATAGTAATATCTGACAAAAATATCTAAAAACACTGAAGCAGACAACTTTGTAGAAATTAATATTTGTGTCATTCTCAAAACTTTTGGCCACAACTGTACTCTTATAATCTCCACCGGCACAGCCAGAAGAGGACTGGCCACCCCTCAGAGCCTGGATCCTTTCTAGGTTTTTTCCTAGGTTCCGGCCTTTCTAGGGAGTTTTTCCTAGCCACTGTGCTTCTACCTCTGCATTGCTTGCTGTTTGGGGTTTTAGGCTGGGTTTCTGTACAGCACTTTGTGACATCGGCTGATGTAAAAAGGGCTTCATAATACATTTTATTGATTGAGTTTCACACCATGTTTTCTCAGAAAATCAATGAATTCATTAATATATGTAGCTGAATTAATTAATTCATTAATGTCAACGTCTATGGTATGTGTGATGCAATTATGTTACATTTCCCCTAATTGGAGAGGGCTGGATTGTGGTAATAGCTGGATCAGAATAAGTGTAACGTTATCAAATACATCTAACATATGGTTTCCATGGCTTCCATGTGTTTGATGCCATTGCATTTGCTCCGTTCCAGCCATTATTATGAGCCTTCCTCCCCTTCAGCAGCCTCCACTGATTTTAACCCTACTCTTAAATGATCACGTAATCGCGCATTGTTTGACTTGCATCATGCATTTTTCCAAGCAGAAGCAATACATACAGACATGTTGTGTCACAGCGAAACAGAGAGACTAATAGAATGACATTTAGATCAGTGTTGAAGTCTATTTAAAGGTCACAAGCACAATCTCCTTCGTTCGATTGCAGGTCTGCACGTCATTGTTGCTTACAACACAGAGGCAAAAAGGGGACCTTGTTATTGTCGACATCCAGACAGTTCTCAATGCAACAGACCAGCAGTACATATAATGAAGAAAATGTCAAGGAAAACTACCATAGAGGAATATATTTTTGGTCAAAAGGTTACCAATATTAACCATCTTCTCTCTACTCCTGTTTTTAAGACATTCAGTCATATGCACTGCCAAAAGCAATTACTTCATTTCAACTGCTATGTGCTAATGTGCTTCAAGTCATGGACGAGTAACGGAGACGGAGGAAGAGGAACTGACCTTTATGGCCACTTGCATGGCTGTGTTCTCGCCATTCATCCCTAGAACCTGGCCCTCATACACCTCCCCAAATGCTCCATGGCCCAACGCCCTGCAAACACACACAAGCCAGACAGATGACAAAGAGCTTAATTCCAGAGTCCAGTCAAAACCTGCAGTGACTTGAACATAGCACACTACTACAAATAAATTACCATGTAATGCACTTAATAGCTTATAGAGCTCTGCTGTGTCAGCCTCTCTGTGTGTGTGGACTACCTGAGGAGGGTGATGTTCTTGCGTGGTACTTCCTTCAGCTCGCTCAGTGAAGCAGCCTTGCCAGCAAAGCAGTAGTTTGGGTTGTAGTCTGTCATGATGGTGGATGACCGGATCTTACTCAGCTTGTACTCTGGACTCTGGAGACGCAGCCTGACCGCATGCAGCTGGTTCTTCTTACGGTAGTATACTGTAGGGTAGAGAGACCAGGAAGATGGGGTTGGTCACTGTGATACAGCCCTCGGCTTCAAACTGTTTCTATACTGTAACTATCAGAGACAACATCCCACTAGCGCTGCATTAGACACACTACCCTGATGTCTGTCTGTCCTCTAACCTCTGGCCTCTGGCCCTGGTCCAATCAGTGACTAGCTAACAGTCTGTGAGTTGAGGACCGAGGACTCACCCTCCGTGGAGGCGGCCCGCGGCCTCGATGCAGGTTGGTAGTCTGCCTGGAGGGCTGGGTGGGGGCCCTGGGGGGCGATGCGTGGAGGTGAGAGGTGCCCTCTGCTGTGATGTCGAGCTGCAGGTGCAGACAGACGCGACACTCGGGGGAGGAGTGGGGGGCCCGTGGACAGACTACCAACCTACATGGGGGAGAGCTCAGGTGAAGAGACACTGTTAAGTGTCTGAGGTCTGTCTCCACCCTGGAAGGGCCCTCTCCATGGGCCACTGTGGGGCTGCATAAACCATCTGGCCCAGGGCTAAGGATTTTGTGTTGGGTTGAGTGTGTATGTGTTGTATGTTGTGTGTTACACATGTTGTGTGTTTAGGATATAGGGAAACTATTTACTGACACTGTACAGTATGTTTTCTGAATTGATAGCTCTGACATCACTTCCTCTGAGGCTCATGGGAACGTTCTGTGGTCATACCCAAAGGGACTTCACTTCACGGTGAAACTTTGTGTTAATTACGGGTTTTATTTATTTAGCATTGGGGGGGGGGGGAAAGTACAGTTACACTTCAGTCATGGCACAGTGTGTTACAGTTCGTGCACAAGTCAAACTCTAAATATCTGTACTAACATAGAGGGATGGTTTGTTGCCTTCACGGACAACAGTAATCACATAGTTAATCGTTCATATCCCGACACTCTATTGTTATTGGTAGTATTAACTCCTCCGCGGTTGAGAGATGTACACTATATGAGAGAGGTATAGGGGATTAGAGAAGATCATTTCACAGCAAAGCAGTAATGCTTGGATCCTGACAGGGCATATGCATAGTGATGAGTCACCACCATAGTGCTTTTAAAGCTTAAAAGTTGACATTCTGCCATGGTAAGACACTCCATGGTAAGACACTCCATGGTTAGACACTCCTTTAAAATCAGCACTGCCTGGAAAATAAGTCTTCCACGTACAGAGCTGACCTCCGCTCTTACCGCAGCACACGTACAGAGCTGACCTCCGCTCTTACTGCAGCACACGTACAGAGCTGACCTCCGCTCTTACCGCAGCACACGTACAGAGCTGACCTCCGCTCTTACCGCAGCACACGTACAGAGCTGACCTCCACTCTTACCGCAGCACACAGGCGTCAGAAAGGGGGCAGTGCAAACAGAAACATCAGATAATCCCTCACTGTCCTACATTTCTAGCCCCCCCCAAAAATAATAAGACAATTGGTTAAAAAAAAATATTGTTTGCATGCATTAAGTACACACATAACACGGTAGCAGCATTCAATATGATATTGATCATTGCCTATTGGCAAGACAAAGTTAGACACTAATATTAGGAGAATCGATTATTATTCTCTCTTTCAATCCTCAAAGCAGAATAATCAAAGGTACAATTTAAAGGTTCATATCAGTCCTTTTCCTAATTCCCTAATCATTCCTTTTAGCAGGGTAATTGTGCAATCATTAGCATTAAGCGGTGAAGCCATGTATCACCTTGAATGTGATTATAAAACAAGTATACAGTAGAGGGTAAGAATTGTTACTGGAGATATGTCCAATGCGCCCTTTGAAGCATGAATACAGTATATGTTATTGCACACAATTAGGACCATCAATCCCAATGTGCTACACAACCAACTGAATACTTCGCTAACCTCTTCACTCCAACATAAATGTCTTCGATTGTGTGGTCTGAAATAGTGCAAGAGTGAACGGTGGTTAGTCTCACTGTAATCCCTTAAGCCCCTCCAAAAATGATGTGTATCACAGTTCAAATATGTCTAGTCTCCACCAGGCTTGAAATCTGAAATAAAGATAATGCCCAAGGGCTTGCAAGACAAACCCATTATTGTCACTGTGGAAAATGATAAGCCTAAATTCCTAAAAGGCCACCTTGTGTACTCTTTCTGTCAAGCCTCTGAGTTATTTCATATTCAAGCTCTGCCTTTCTCTACAATTAAGTATCTTGCTGGTTTTTGACTGCTGTGTTGAATCGTGGACTTCTGCCATTCACTCTCATCCAATGTCACATTTCCCTCAAATAGAACACATTAAACCACAGCTTGGTTTAAAATGCTAAGCGTCCTGCTTTTTCAGGAGGCTTTCATTCTGAAAGTTAAATACAGTATCGTCGGCATGGAGAGAAGCTCACAGCTCACAGGCGGTGAAAGGTGGAGGGCACAGAGTCCACACAGAACTGGAAGAGTTTCTTACTGATGGTGAGGCTGGCGCAGGTCAGGACGATGCCCGTCACCACGATAGATGCCACCACGGCCAGGATGAGGGACAGGGACAGCTGGCCTTTTGGGGTGAGGCCCTGAGGGGCTGCTGGGGGGGGGGGGGGGGGGGGGGGGTCAGAGGTCAGGGTTAGCAGTGGAAGATGGAGAACCACTAAGATTATAAGAATGTTTCAAAGACAATGGGAATACTAGTGAGGTCGTTAACAACCTTCCATTCCATTCCTCCGTGTATTTTATTTGATGAGTGTGCCATTTAATAAGAAACAGATTGGCAGAAATTCTCAAGGACTCATTTTTTAAATTTTGCATTCATGATCCCAAAACACATCCAGTAAATTAGGGTATTTCCATGACTGTACAGAAGTTACCTGTGCAGGTGACATTGTCACTGGCCAGCACCTCCTCATTGTGACAGAGGCAGAGGATGAGTCGAGTGTCCTCGTCTCGTTTGCAGCTCTGGGTCTGGCAGTGACTGCAATTGAGCTGCACCTTGATCTCACATTCTCCATGGCTCTCCATGGCTGAGTGGAGAGGATGACAGAGGACATTACATCACCACATGAGTCTCACAAGAACAATGCTGTAGCACAAGCACCGGTCAACCTAGCCATATGTATGACTAAAAAGAGAAGACGTTTAGCAATCTGAGTTCTTTGTATCTCTTCTTCATAACATCGTCAAACACTGGAGTTAAATTCTTAGCTATGGTCAACTAAACCTAATCATGTTTTCACTGTAATGTCGATACTGCATGACCATGGATCAATTGATCTGTTTTAGTTAGTGTTTTTGTCACGTCTTTCACTACAAAGAGGACTGCTTTGTATTCCGGGCAGCATTGGCAGCACATGCTTTGGCCACAAATGACATTGTCATGCCGTAAAGAATTGATTGGCTGCCTGTTTTTCAGCGGCTAAAGAGAAGACAGCATGGCGCCAGGATCAACAAGATCCGTGAGGCTATCAATTAGGTCACCGGTGTCTGAGGATTAAGGCGCCCTTCCCTACTTCTCCTGCTGAATCAGTTAGGTGATAGAGACACACAGACCTCTGTTACGGCCAGGGCTCTTTCCTTGCGCTCTCCTGGCTCCCAGTGACACTGATGTAGTAGGAGAAAGCCTTACCTGCCAGCGGCTGGAGAAATATCTCCCCCATGGGATGAACAAAGGAGATGCCATCCTGACCGCCCGCTGTGATGTCATCAGTCAGCGCGGCATCGCCTCCTTGATTTAGATTAAACACGATATTAAAGATAAGTGCATGTTTGAGCTAATAATAATGGCTTATTATTGCCTGCACATCTGCTAACAAGTGGCAATCTTCCTTTTGAACAAAAAAGGTCTGGGTAGAGGGAGAGTATGTATGGTATATTAACGATGCTGAAAGAAATCAAATGTCTCTCAATCAATCTGTTCATATCTTGATCATTCAACCAATTCGGTGCCTTTTGAAAAGTGTAATTTGGTTTTAAAAAAAAATGTCATAAAGAACACGTTCAACTTCATAAAAACGTTTTCCCATCTCAAGAGGTTACATTTTTAAAAATACGATAGTAAATGTCTATTAAGTACCAAATAAAGTAACAGCGTTGACCATAACAGGTTAATTATCAAATCAGCCATAAAGCCCCTTGTGACAGAGGGTATTGAATGCAAAAATCCAATAGTTGGCCTAATTTCAGTTTATGTGACAAAACAAGCAAGTATAGCGGAGAGAATCATTTTAGCATCTAAACTGTGAAATATATTTTCCATAATCAAACATTTTGTAGTTTCAGCTGTTTGAAACTGGTGTACAAAACATCAAAGTAAAAGACACAAAAACATAGAAATAGCGCATATAGAACAGATCTACTGCTTTTTAGACTTGCTTTCAATGAGAATGACATACACTACATCACCAAAAGTATTTGGACAAGCCTTCAAATTAGTGGATTCAGCTATTTCAGCCACACCCTTTGCTGACAGGTGTATAAAATTGAGCACACAGCCTTGCAATCTCCAGAGACAAACATTGACAGTAGAATGTCCGGTAATGAAGAGTTCAGTGACTTTCAACGTGACACTCTCATAGGATGCCACCTTTCCAACAAATCAGTTCGACAAATCTCTGCCCTGCGAGTCCTGCCTCGGGCAACTGAAAGTGCTGTTATTGTGAAGTGGAAACATCTAAGAGCAACAATGGCTCAGTCGCAAAATGGTAGGCCACACAAGATCACAGAACGGGACCCCCGAGTGCTGAAGCGCGTAACACGTAAAAATCATCTGTCCTCGGTTGCAACACTCACTAGCGAGTTCCAAACTGACTCTGGAAGCAATGTCAGCACAAAAACTGTTCGTTGGGAGCTTCATGAAATGGGTTTCCATAGCCGAGCAGCCGCACACCAGTCTAAGATCACCACGCACAATGCCAAGTATAGGCTGGAGTGGTGTAAAGCTCGCCACCATTGTAATCTGGAGCAGTGGAAATGCGTTCTCTGGAGTAATGCATCACGCTTCACCATCTGGCAGTCTGACGGACTAATCTGTGTTTGTTGGTTGCTAGGAGATTGCTACCTGCCCCAATGGATGGTGCCAACTGTAAATTTTGTTGGAGGAGGAATAATGGTCTGGGGCTGTTTTTCATGGTTCTGGCTAGACCCCTTAGTTCCAATGAAGGGAAATCTTAACACTTCGGCATGCAATGACATTCTAGACTATTCTGTGCTTCCAACTTTGTGGCAACGGTTTGGGGAAGGCCCTTTCCTGTTTCAGCACGACAATGCCCACGTGCACAAAGCGAGGTCCATACAGAATGGTTTGTCGAGATCAATGTGGAAGAACTTGTGGAGAAAAAAAGGCACACCACCTCAAAACCTCATCCCAACTGTAAAGTATGGTGGAGGGAGCATCATGGTTTGGGGCTGTTTTGCTCAACAGAAGTTGGGTGATGCAACAGGACAACGTCCCAAAACACAGAAGTAAATCAACAGAAGAATGGCTTCAACAGAAGAAAATATGTCTTCTGGAGCGGCCCAGTCAGAGTCCTGACCTCAACCCGATTTAGATGTTGTGGCATGACCTCAATAAAGCAGTTCACACCAGACATCCCAAGAATATTGCTGAACTGAAACAGTTTTGTAAAGAGGAATAGTCCAAAATTCCTCCCGACCATTGTGCAGGTCTGATCAGCAACTACAGAAAAAGTTTGGTTGAGGTTATTGCTTCCAAAGGAGGGTCAACCAGTTATTAAATCCAAGGGTGTCACATACTTTCCCCACCCTGCACTGTGAATGTTTACACGATGTGTTCAATAAAGACGTCAGAACATTTAATTGTTTGTGTGTTATTAGTTTAAGCAGACTGTTCTTGTCAATTGTTGTGACCGAGATGAAGATCAGATCAAATTGTATGACCAATTTATGCAGGAATCCAGGTATTTCCAAAGGGTTCACATACGTTTTCTTGCCACTGTACAGTTTGTGTGTGTATCCTAACTACAATTTTTTTTTGTTTGCAGGACATCACCTGTGAAATCTCATGTAAAAAAATATAAAGGTTATGTGATCACATGTGAAAATCCAAGTGAAACTTCATGTGAAATATCATCATCCAAAAAACACATAGTTTTACATGATTTCACACAGGCCAAGCATGGACATTTCACATGTGAAATCATGTGGTTTATCCGTAAGGGGTGAAACAAGTCTTTATTCATTTAAAAAATCCGATTTATTGAATTCTCTATGTGGTCTATATTAAATGAGACCTCATTTAATATAACAGGCTTTTAAAATGCAATATTGGTGCACAACATCTACTTAAAATATCAAAGGCATTCTTTCATGGAACGACCCATCTCCTCTCAATCATGTTTTGCAGAGGAGCCAAGTGGAACACCCAATCTTATCAATCAATGAAGTAGAACTTTCTTTAAACTGTCTCATAATATCAGTACAGGCCTGTGAGTTATGTCACCAATCCACAACTAGTAAATCATACTAGATAAAGACAGAAAAGCAGTGAATGTTATCAATGTGCCCATTTCCTTGGGGCCAATGGAAATTCTCCAGCATAAATATCTTGTCAGATTCATCCTATAATAACAGTATAGTACAACACATAGGAAAGCAGTAAATAAATACTATTATTATTATTATTATTATGTGTGTGTGTGTGTGTGTGTGTGTGTGTGTGTGTGTGTGTTTGTGTGTGTGTGTGTGTGTGCTTACCTCTGTATCCACCGCCTCCTCCTCCAGCAGTGCAGGCTCCCCCTCCCCCTCCAAACCCCCCGAAGGTGGCCCAGGACAGTTTGGATAAGGCTTGGGGACAGGAAGAACCCCCCTCGGCCCCCTCCAGGAGAGACTTCCCTGCCCACAAGTGGCTGGAGGAGTCCTTCCAACCTCCACCACCCCCTGCAACACACACACACACAGGCACGCACACACACCACTCATTTAGCCATCACGCTCTCTAAACACTTCTTCCATCAATGTTTGCATAAGATGTGTCGATAATTGCTCCATAAGACCCTGCTGGTCAAATGTGATTTACTGGGAATGTTCCATGAAGCTTTTCCAAGAACACTGACATGGTACTGCCATATACAGTATGCCGTTTCACCCTTTTCAACAGTTGTATAAGTCAAAAGGCTGCAACCAAGATTATAAGCAGACCCAATGGATAACCAGTCCAGACACAGGGCCAGCTTCTTGATACAAACACATGCACTCCTGCCCTTTCTCTGACACACTCTTGTCCTGTCTCCTGAAAACACTCAAGTAGGAGCTTTAGCAGTCAGAGGAATGAAAGCCATATGTTTTCAGGGAGCAGATCGTCAGCTCTGTGAAGAGAATCAGGGGAAGGGCCACATGGAGGGGGTGAGGTAAAGGCAACCCTACCAACCTGCTGCCCCAGTCTTGCCGTTGGAGCTGGCGGCCACCGTGTCATTCTCATACTGCTCCAGAGGGATCTGGTCCAAGCTGCTCTCTGGGTCCTCCAGGTAGGCTTTACCTCCACCACCAGCTGCTATGAGTAGAGGCACCAGTACTCCACCCTCCATCTGGCAGGGGTCAGAGTCAATCACAGTAAAAGCTTTTAGAGCACCCCTCTACCCTCTGTCATAGTCCATCATGCAACTTTAGGGGCCAGTCCAGCGTTACAAAGACATACAACTTCTAGGTTAAAGGGCTCTTGTGATACAAACCAGTTAACATAACCTCTGACCTCAACTGCTTGTAACTACATCTGTAGAGAAAGACCATGATAAATGATCTTTTAGAATTCCTTCAGAACTTTTTTGAAGCTTATACATCGGTTCATATCTAGCAGCTACAGTACATCTGCTTCCGATGGACACCATCATGGCTTTCATTTTGTGTAGATGAGGTAAAGGCGGAAAAGAGTTTAATCAAGTTATGTTGAGATTAGGGACTCCTTTTATGGACTCTTACGTTGTAAATATAGGTGGCTCCTCCGCCGCCTCCTCCACCACCTGCCCAATCATCACCAGTGAACTCATCTTCTATCACTGAGGATTCCCCCAGGCAGATCTTCTGTGTCAGAGGATTTCTCTACAGAGAACAAATGGATATGGTCAGATCAGAGAGAGAGAGTGGCTGCTAGTCTGAAATGATATTTTCCTACCATCAGGAGGAAAATACTCTCTGGATGGCACCCAAGGTACCAGGAAGTAATCAAACGTTGAAAGAAAACTAAACACTTTGAAGAGCAGGTGATCCATCCATAATATCACCTGAGGTGGCCTAACTCTCCATTCTAACACTCACCCCTGGACAGGCATCCTCCCCTTGATGTCCCACCAGTATATAGACGATGTCTCCCTTCTCCAGAGGGAAGATGGCTGAGATGAAGACACCGTGGGAACGCTTGTTGTGGTTCTTTGCTCCTTTGCCACCTGCAGCTCCATAGGCTGAGATCCTGAGGAGGGCACAGTAAACATGTGATGGGGCCACTGAAGGCCATTTTTGGTGCTTGGGTGACCTTATAACAGTGGCTACTCAATTAATTAAAAGTGAGCATTGCAGAAAGGAGGCAAAAAAGCCATGTTGGTTTGGTCTCTATAGTGCATCAGAAGGTTTGCAGCACTTCAAAATCAGACTGTAACACTTGCAATACCAAGGCTTTGCCTGACTGACTTGTATCATCAGCTTGTATCATCAGATGAAATTAGGGTGAATATTCTGTAGTTTTACTGTAATCAGAGCTCAGCTGAGCCCCCCGACAACAACATACCAATGCTAACAAAGAAGAGCAGAGAACTGATACCCACTTCTTGTCTTTCTGTACCCCTTTTATCATCTAGTGTTATGGAGCTCATTGTAAATGCCCCATGACTAGACCAGCAACTACAATAAATGAGTTCAAAGCCTTGGCTTGGCAGGGGCCAGATTAGGAAGAGAGAGTGAGCAGTGAGCACAGACAGACTAATATATGCCTCCAGCTGGTGAGTCACGCTTCTCACTCTGCCTCAGTCTTACACACACACACACACACACACACACACACACACAAACACACACACGGTCTGATCCCATGTAAGACCCCCCTCTCCTAACCTGGATGATGTGGAAATCAATCTTGACACTACAGAGACGTGCCTATATTCTATAGGTCTAGCGGATATGTGACATGAATGTGATACATGGTAGTATTTAACCTGTATTCATTCAGTTGACTGATGTCTCAGGCAAGGCTGCTTCCTGCCAGCTGTCAATACTGATGTGCAGATGCAATCATTGGTCAGGGGGCTTGTTTCAAGCATCTTTACCCGAGGGTTTAGTCTAGCGCAAGAGTGTTCCGATTGCAAAAACAGTTGTTCTCTGTAGCTTTCATATTTCTACAAGATTAGAATAACAGCAAAATTTGCACCCACATGTATCTGTTGGTGGCCGGTACCCTCCAGGTCTGCACTCCTTTGAACGGACCCTCCTTGCCCACTGTGACACTGACGTTGGTGTTGCGGTATGCGCTGTCACACTGGGCCTGGGTGGGACCTCGGGGGCCACTGGCCCCACAGGATGTGAACCACCAGGTCATCAGGGACACCTCTGAGGAGAGGAGACAGACACATGAGTCACATGTCAGTCAACAAACAAACTCCCTGTGTTGCATGGAAGGGAGAGAGACATACATATAGTGGAGCAGCTGCTGAGGAATTCAAAGGAAATTACTTTAATGGATGCACCTGTTGCAATTTGCCAAATTGAGGGGAAAAGCTCTACGAAAATCTAATTGCAAAGGCCATTGGTCATAGAAAGGCTAAAGATATTCCATTAGAACAGCTGGTAGTGTACCTGAGGCAGAGGGCTCTGGCAGGGGGCTGAAGAAATCCAGCTCACTGATGGAGTCCATTTCATGGAGGAATCTGTGTCCGAGCAGCAGGGAGTTGAGATCTGAGAGGAGGGAGAGAGACACATTCATCTCTATTCATCAGTCTACAGACGGACCAGAAAAGCATTCTCTTTCATACGACGTCTATTAATTATGGTTTCTTCAAAGACGGAGACAGAGATAGGATTTAGAGCATAGATGTGTTTTTGTGAGGGCAGGATACAGTCCAGTTGAGTATATAAAAAGGCATGAGCTGCAGGATTGAGGAGATAGAATAAGAAAGACAGACAGACTTGTGGAGAAAGACAAAGGCTTCAGGAGATAAGTAATAATTGTGAGGGAGGACATCGTGAAAGTCTTAGCAGGAGACAATAAGGGCGGTTATGACTTAGGAGCTGTAATTAGCTGTGGAATTCTGGAGATGTGCTACAGTAAAACGTAATAGGGCCGATAAATCTGCGTGCCGATCATAGCACGCCCAACTGGTGCCTGTCTGGCGTCGACAACCCGCAGCCACCAGAACCATTTGCCTTGCACCAGACTGACTCTGCAAGCCCTCCCGCCTCTCTCCCAACATTTACCTAACCGCATTGTCAATTTCTATCAAATTAAACTAATGTTGGCAGGCTTCTCCAGAGTTCGGACCAAAGAGTTTCATGGTAGAGAAGAATCGACGGAGCGAAGAAGATGTGTCCTCGAGCGTGACAATAACTTGACACTGGAACCCATTGTTGGCGTACAATTTTATTGTCGGATTGCAGATTTCGAATCCCGGGGAGATGCATTCGACGTCGGTTTCCCTCTTTCAGAAGCAATCAGCCAGTGTGTGGATCATTGGGCCTCCTGGGGAGCACTCCAGCTGCGTTGGAAACCGTGGTTAGCCATCGTATCTGTGTGCATCATTCTTCGGTTAAGACTCCTCTCTGTCTTTGATTGTGCTTCAACAGCTCTATTGTTTCCAGTCATAAGAAATGCTCCATCAGCCGCAGGGCTCTCCAGAGGGTGGGGCGGTCTGCCCAACGCATCACCGGGGGCATACTACCTGCCCTCGAGGACATCTACAGCACCCGATGTCACAGGAAGGCCAAAAAGATCATCAAGGACAACAACCACCCGAGCCACTGCCTGTTCACCCCGCTGTCATCCAGAAGGCGAGGTCAGTACAGGTGCATCAAAGCTGGGACCAAGAGACTGAAAAACAGCTTCTATCTCAAGGCCATCAGACTGTTAAATAGCCATCACCAGGCGGCTTCCACCCGGTTACGTAACCCTGCACCTTAGAGGCTGCTGCCCCATATACATAGACTTTGAAATCACTGGCCACTTAATAATGGAACACTAGTCACTTTAATAATGGAACACTAGTCACTTTAATAATGGAACACTAGTCACTTTAATAATGTTTACATATTTTTGATTTACTAATTTCATATGTGTGTACTGGATTCTATTCTACTGTATTTTAGACCATGCCACTCCGACATTGCTCATTATATATTCCTTAATTCCATTCTTTTACTTTTAGGTTTGTGTGTATTGTGTGTATTGTTGTGAATTGTTAGTATTACTTCACTGTTGGAGTTAGAAACACAAGCATTTAGCTACACTGCTAAACATGTGCTAAACATGTGAATGTGGCCAATAAAATATTATTGGATTTGATAAAAGGTCTCATTTGCAACTTCATGGGGATGCATCAGTAGGCCTTTAACCCCCTAGAGTCGATGTCCGCGCCCCCTGTGTAAATCTAATTGGCATAATAAAAAATCCCCATCAAAATGTGGCAGTTTAAGCTCGAGATATCTGTTGTTGTTTTTTGCATTGGATGCGTCTCAATCCACCGATCCGCCGATGTCGCACCTCCACATCTGGGGTGAAAGGTGACAGAGCTGGAGCGGTGTTTGTCAGACCATGAGACATCCCGAAAATCGGTCTTCTTACAAAATCATCTGTAGCGTCGGAACAATTTGCCCTACGAACAATTTGGAAAGGTGCGACTCTCACGAACACGCACATGTCGGTTGCTCGTCTGAAGTTCCCCCGGTACCAGTAGAAAAAAACGAATGTAAAAAAGTGTTAGAAAACATTAGGAACACCTACTCTTTCCATGACTTAGACTGACCAGGTGAATCCAGGTGAAAGCTATGATCCCTTATTGATGTCACTTGTTAAATCCACTTCAATCAGTGTGGATGAAGGGGAGGAGACAGGTTGAAAAAGGATTATTAAGCCTTGAGACAATTGAGTCATGGATTGTGTATGTGTGCCATTCAGAGGGTGAATGGGCAAGACACAAGATTTACAGTAAGTGCCTTTGAATGGGGTATGGTAGTAGGTGCCAGGCGTACCGGTTTGTGTCAAGAACCGCAACGCTGCTGTTTTTTTTTACGCTCAACAGTTTCCCATGTGTCTACCACCTAAAGGACATCCAGCCAACTTGACACAACTGCGGGAAGAATTGGAGTCAACATGGAACAGCATCCAGGTGGAACGCTTTCGACACCTTGTTGAGTTGGTGCCCCGATGAATTGCCGCTATTCTGAGGGCAAAAGGGGGGGTGCAACTCAATACTAGGAAGGTGCCCATAATGTTTGGTATACTCATTGTATGTAGAGACTGTTTAGTGCCAAAAATAAGGGGTTGAATGTAAAAATATATAAATATATTTACAAATGTTTCCCGGATGTTTCTTATATCTCTCAGATAAATCTCTCAGACACTTCAGAGCAAACTTCCTTTTTTGGGACTGTTGTTCCATGTAGTAAATCCTTTCTGATTCTTCAAGGGGTCTTAAAATACACATTCAAATAGCTAAATGATCCTTGGTATGACCTCCTTAAAACAATTGAATACAGCTTAGTACTGGGCTTAGACTGTAATGGGTTAAGGAATCTTATTAGCTATATCTTTATGAAAGAGGCCCCTCTCAATCAGTGTGTAATCTTAAGACATTTAGGGAGTTTTACTCTTTCACTGTTTGTTTGAGAGATTATTCAATGACGTGCTAGGAGCCCTCCAAATGGTTGCCCACTGTACTCTAGCCACACAGTATGCTACAGTATCTATAATGAGAGCTGCCTTTGTTTTGTGTACAGATTGTGTTACATGGAGGGCTACCTGTGTCAAAGCATGCTGCCCCCAGGGCGATGTCATCTAGGGCGATGTCAGCATTGGAGCCTGGTCCCCACAGAGCCTTCACCTTGAGGTGGAACCTGGGTAAACACACATCACCATGAATGGAGGGAAACACAGAGTGGCATTATTTTCATATTAGTTTAAGTACCAAAAAGTACCTTCAATTCTTTCACATATCAAATTCTTTCACATACATGCATTTCCTATACAGTATACTACAAAAATATATTTTGTACTAACACAGTCATCATTAATTACTGAACTACAATCACTCAAGAAATGAACTTTGAGCTTTTATGTGCTGTATGTTTGACACTTCTGGTCAGTAATTTAGCAGTAAATGAAGGCACTGTACCCATTGAGGAGGGCAGGTAGCTGCAGAGTGATGTCCTGCCAGTTGTCTTTCCACTGTCCAGACCTCTCCCACACCAACGGGGATGCAACAGTACTGTTATCCTCTAGCGACAGCAACACGGTGCCATTAAACTCCCCATAGAGATACAGGGAGAAATGCAACTGCAGACAGAGACATCGAGAACAGGCGTTACGGTGAATTTCATGACATTTGAAGACTTGAATATGGCTTAATTGTATGATGTTTAATATTCTGTGTGTGGTACTAGAGCAGCTCTTTGTTATGATAGACCCGCTGTGACCACCTGACTTTGCTACGGTTGTGAGATTCTGGCATCTTTGAGGGTGTTTCTAAAACGTCCTCTGTGAGAACTCATCCGTGAGTCATCAGTGAGCATGTAGTTAGTAGGGGAGATTGCAAGGAAGCCATTGGTGGAAAGATATGTCTATTTTTCTCACCTGACAGGCTATGGTAGAGACCGGTCGGGGGAATGAGGAACTTCGGACAGACGCTTTAATACTGGAACTGTTCCCTCTCACCGCCAGGAACAGGAAGTGCCCTTGGGGGGAGACAATAACCGCAACACTGAGGGGAGTGAACACTGACATAATTTTGCACCACTCAAAAGGGCATGACTGATAGAGCTCTGAAGAGAACAGCCTTTCAGTCCTCATCTGCAAAACAATATATATTGCCTTGGTGCAGTGCTTGTCAACTTGGAATGAAACCAATTGGAGCTATAAACTGAAATGCAGAAGTCAGTGACAGGAAATCAATTCTGCAGAAACATGGCACGTTTTACCTCACACCACATCATGCTGGGCTAGATAGAATGTATTTAAGTATAATAACTGATTGTAAATCATCTACAAACTTTCCAAAGGATGTTATTCAAATATATTCAGTGATAACCCCAAAAGGCAGGAGTATTCAACTCTTACCCTACGAGGTCTGGAGCCTGCTGGCAGGAGTATTCAACTCTTACCCTGCGAGGTCTGGAGCCTGCTGGCAGGAGTATTCAACACTTACCCTACGAGGTCTGGAGCCTGCTGGCAGGAGTATTCAAGACTTACCCTACGAGGTCTGGAGCCTGCTGGCAGGAGTATTCAACATTTACCCTGCGAGGTCTGGAGCCTGCTGGCAGGAGTATTCAACACTTACCCTACGAGGTCTGGAGCCTGCTGGCAGGAGTATTCAAGACTTACCCTACGAGGTCTGGAGCCTGCTGGCAGGAGTATTCAACATTTACCCTGCGAGGTCTGGAGCCTGCTGGCAGGAGTATTCAACACTTACCCTACGAGGTCTGGAGCCTGCTGGCAGGAGTATTCAACTCTTACCCTGCAAGGTCTGGAGCCTGCTGGCAGGAGTATTCAACACTTACCCTACGAGGTCTGGAGCCTGCTGGCAGGAGTATTCAACATTTACCCTACGAGGTCTGGAGCCTGCTGGCAGGAGTATTCAACTCTTACCCTACGAGGTCTGGAGCCTGCTGGCAGGAGTATTCAACTCTTACCCTGCGAGGTCTGGAGCCTGCTGGCAGGAGTATTCAACTCTTACCCTACGAGGTCTGGAGCCTGCTGGCAGGAGTATTCAACACTTACCCTATGAGGTCTGGAGCCTGCTGGCAGGAGTATTCAACTCTTACCCTATGAGGTCTGGAGCCTGCTGGCAGGAGTATTCAACACTTACCCTACGAGGTCTGGAGCCTGCTGGCAGGAGTATTCAACTCTTACCCTGCGAGGTCTGGAGCCTGCTGGCAGGAGTATTCAACACTTACCCTACGAGGTCTGGAGCCTGCTGGCAGGAGTATTCAACTCTTACCCTACGAGGTCTGGAGCCTGCTGGCAGGAGTATTCAACACTTACCCTACGAGGTCTGGAGCCTGCTGGCAGGAGTATTCAAGACTTACCCTACGAGGTCTGGAGCCTGCTGGCAGGAGTATTCAACACTTACCCTACGAGGTCTGGAGCCTGCTGGCAGGAGTATTCAACTCTTACCCTACGAGGTCTGGAGCCTGCTGGCAGGAGTATTCAACATTTACCCTACGAGGTCTGACGCCTGCTGGCAGGAGTATTCAACTCTTACCCTATGAGGTCTGGAGCCTGCTGGCAGGAGTATTCAGCACTTACCCTACGAGGTCTGGAGCCTGCTGGAAGGAGTATTCAACATTTACCCTGCGAGGTCTGGAGCCTGCTGGCAGGAGTATTCAACTCTTACCCTATGAGGTCTGGAGCCTGTTGGCAGGAGTATTCAACTCTTATCCTATGAGGTCTGGAGCCTGTTGGCAGGACTATTCAACTCTTACCCTATGAGGTCTGGAGCCTGCTGGCAGGATTATTCAACTTACCCTACGAGTGTCACGGATCCCTCCGGTACTTTCATTACACACACCTGTCCCCTATTCCCACTGATTAGTAATTGAATAAGTGTGCCCTTGGTTTACCAGTGTCTTGTTGATTATTGTTACAATGTCCGTTGGTTCGTGTGAGTACCTGTGCTGTCTGTTTTGGCTTTCGTGTCATTGTGGATTGCGCAGATGATTACGGGTTTCGTCCCGTGTGTTAATCATTGTGTGCGTGTGTTATTATCTGAGGTACTCCTCAGTCTTTTGTTTTCGTTTCAACCCTGTGTTTTGTATAATGTTTGTTTGGTCTTCGCCACCGTGCCTTTACTCGGCATGCTGTCCTTTGAGTAGAATTTTAAAAACTATTATGCATTCCTGCGCTTGTCTCCCAAAACCTTTATACCAACGTGACATCGAGGTCTGGAGCCTGCTGGTTTTCTATTCTTCCTAATAATTAATTGCACCCACCTGGTGTACCAGGTCTAATCATTCCCTGAATAGAGGGGAAAAGCAGTGGAACTTGACTGACTAAGCCAGTGTTTGCCAAACTCGGTTCTGGGGTACCCCAAGGGGTGCAAGTTTTGGGTTTTGCCCTAACACTAGATAGCTGATTTAAATAATCAAAGTTTAATGATGAGTTGGTTATTTGAATCATCTGTGTAGTGCTACGGGCAAAAAACTAAATGTGCACCCCTTGGGTTCCCCAGGATCGAGTTTGGGAAATACTGTTGTCATGACGTTGGCCTGGGGGTAGGTTTATGACAGTCATAAATACCTCTTGCCCCCTTTTTCCTCTCTCTACCCTACTAATGTTACATTTGCAAACCCTTGGTTAACATAGAGATTCTGGGAACATCAGTAGGTGGGGGGAAATTAACTATATTCTGGGAATCCGACCAATTGAACATATGCAGTGGTACTAAATGAATATGATGTCAGTTCGGTTGTCATCTGAGACATTCTCATCAATGATAAGATGACAAACTCTACAGTGGAAAGTCTACACATCAGAGTTATCGGATTCACATGGAATTGTTGTTCAATTTAAATGTTTGAATGTGAAATTATTCGTGATGGGATGAAATGTGATTTTTGCTTCTAAAATGTGAGATTTGGGTTTTCATAAGGTCTCTGCTCAATCAGTGGCCCGCCCCTGTGAAGGGACATGGTCTATAAAAGTTTTCAAACACGCCCTCCTCTCCCTTCCTATATAAAGCCTTGATGACAATATAACCTCCTGTTCCGAGGACGTGAGGATGACGGTCCAATGTCAGAATGGTTCAGATAATAACTACAGAACGAAGCCAACATCAGCGGGAGCTTTGGTTGCGAATGGTATGAACTTTGAACTCTTATTCACTAGGGAAGTGATACCTGCTAGCCGTTGAGTTAGCAACAGACGCTGCAAACGAGGGTTAGGAAGGAACAGACAGAGTATCCCGTCTATCACACAACGACGTTACTACAACGTATCCAATTGACAACCAGAGACATTCTTCAAAGGACTCGGTTGGGCAACACGGCCTTCCATCTACCACCAACCTACCGAAGCGCAAGAGTAAATATTTATTGCATTTTCCTTTTCCAAATGGGCGGTAATTTAGAATGCATAAGATACTGTATTTACGATAGCACAGCTTCGCCCTTTGTTCCTCAGTCTTCTCGCTCTTTCACTCAAACCCAGCCCCTTTTCTTTTGTGTAACAAGTTGTCATATCTGTTTCGCCCGCTAGGGACGTTTTCCTTTAATACGTCATTTGTAATCAAGTTATGATTTAATTATGTGTATGTGTAATTCTGTGTGATTAGTTAGGTATTTAGTAAATAAATAATTAAACCCAATTTTGTATTGCTGGTTCAACTTGTTAGCCAGGGTTTGTGCAGATAACCAAGAATTTACAACTTTCAGATGAGACTGAATTAAGATTACGATTAATATTGACTGCTATTGACGTAAAATATTACTAGGTCTTTAGAGTTTATTCGGAAGATAACAGCTCTATAAATATTATTTTGTGGTTCCCGACTCTCTAGTTAATTACATTTACATGATTAGCTCAAACAGGTAATATTAATAATATAATATATAACAGGTAATATAATACGGAGAAATTATTTTATAGAATAGCATGTCATATTACTTAATCCGGCATAGCCAAAGACACAACACTGTACTAAGCCATTAGATTCCCAATGTTTTGGAAACAATACTCAATTTACAGGATGAGGACCAGTCTAGAGTAAAATTGATACTTTATACAGCACAATGCAATACCCAACCTCTATTTATGTCTAGCCTGATAAAGGTGCCATGTATACCCCCTTCAAATAAAGTGTTAGCCAGCCATTTAAAGACTGGTACCCTTTGAGTGACCTGGTGTGTTTTGCACCATTTACCTTGGGTGTTTTGCAGAGCTGTCCCCAGCATGTCTTTACTGTGTTCCAGTTCCTCCCCACTGACCCTCCTCCAAGAGGACAGCTCACTGGACGTTGACCAGCCACAGGACCCAGGCTCAAAGGAACAGTGGGCTCCATAAGGCAGAGTGTCTGCAAGGGGACACAGTGGCTCATTCAGTACCCTATACCCTTATAAATTCAGATACAGCTTATACAAATGAAAGCTTCTAGAAAATTATAAACATAGGACATAGTGACTAGGTCCACAGACTCCCCTTTTCAAAGACCACCTTGTACACCAATTTGAGCACTCCCAGCACATGATCTTTTCTTCTCAGAATGTAGTGTCTCTTGAGTATGCAAAAGAAAGGCTATTCTACTGTGCTGAACCCACAGCGTCTCATCAGGGTCACACTATTCAATAAGTCTTATTAGGTCTAAGCAGGGTAGTGTAAACAGAATTGCCCAACATTCATACAATAGAAATACTAGTAGCAGAACAATGCTTTTGAAACAGCTGAAATGTACGGCCATTTTCAGGATATTTGAGACTTGTTTTAATTGAGTTTTCACCTGAAATTGCAGTAACAGCTTACAGTTACATTCTGATATTGTCAACAATGCTTTAAGAAAGGAAATCTCAATGGCATTTTTCACCCCTTGGCTGCTCTGGGCCACCATCCAGGAAAGAAGCGTGCAGCAAGAAGCTAACCAACTCACCAGGGAATTATCAAAGTTTTCAGTCGCAATTTTGCGTTTACCTCATATAATGACTTCCATGATATTGATAAAATGAAGCCTGCCCACTTGGCACACCACGTCATTTCAACATGGATAATTGGGTAATATTTGGTAGAGAAGTTGATCAATAAGATTACAACCTGCAGTATATTGTTTACCTTTATTTAACTAGGCAAGTCAGTTAAGAACAAATTCTTATTTACAATGACGGCCTACCCCGGCCAAAACCGGACGACGCTAGGCCAATTGTGCGCCGCCCTATGTTTGGATATCCACTTTAAAGACAGACAAAAGTTAGTTGAATTTCCAATGTGTTTTCACTATGCTTTCAACCATCTAAAAGCACAACCAAATTCCAATGGAAAAACAATGTCTGGTTTTTGGTTTAGTTGGCACCCAAATGTCTAACTGCGCTTTCAACCATTTAAAGGGATACTTTGAGATTTTGGCAATGAATCCCTTTATCTACTTCCCCTGAGTCGGATGAACTCATGGATACCATTTTTATGTCTCTGCATCCAGTATGAAGGAAGTTGGAGGTAGTTTTGTGAGCTAATGCTATCTAGCGTATTAACGCAATGACTGGTATCTACTAGCATGCTAACAGCTACCATGCACTTTCAGTCATTGCGCTAACGATAGTTAGCAATTGCGCTAGTTAGTGACTTCCTTCAAACTGCACGCAGAGACATAAAAACTGTATCCACCAATTCATCTGACTCGGGGGGGAAGTAGATAAAGGGCTTAATTGCCAAAATCCTGAAGTATCCCTTTAAAAGCACACTAAAGTTCATGGGAATACAATGTCAGATATTTAGTTTTTTTATATATCAGATTAATCTGTTATTGCTGCACTTCGTCTAATGACAGATGCAAATGACCTGGATTGCAGTTGAGATGACATTAAAAGTACATGGTGCAAGTGATCAATGCAGTTTGAGATGCTGCACAGAATTTAACAGCAATTGTGAAGATCTCTACTGACCTGTGATGACCTATCTTGAACATCCACGCTTTATATACAGTAATAACATAGGAAGAAATGTATAGTTAGAGTAACCTCACAATATGGCCATAGATGTGTTACTAATTTCAAAGTTGAATGTTACATTCGTTTGTTAGATAACCTTAACTTTAGGCTATTTCATATATTACAACATGAGTATTGAATTGTGTTTGGTTGAGAACACAACCAAATATCAACTTTTAAATGAGATATATACATCTACTGCTTGGTTAGATCCATCTGAGCCACTGACTTAATCCCATTCTTTAATTTCTATTTTTGGTTGAGTTGGAAATGTGAATCCAGCATATCATTTGTTAACAAGTTAATAGGCTATTTTATTTATTTCAAAAGTGGTACTGAATTGTGTTTGGTTGTCAAGAATTCTTTCCACTTCATAGCTTGTTTTTTGTTCTGCCATGCGCTGTCAACTGTGAGACCTTATATAGACAGGTGTGTGCCTTTCCAAATCATGTCCAATCAATTGAGTTTACCGAAGGTGGACTCTAATCAATTTGCAGATTGGATGATCAATAGAAACAAGATGCACCTGAGCTCAATTTCAAGTCTCATAGCAGAGGATCTGAATACTTATGTTAATAAGTATTTCTGTTTTCATTTTTAATACATTTGCAAAAATGTCTAAAAACCTGTTTTTGCTTTGTCATTATGGGGCATTGTGTGCAGATTGCTGAGGATTTGTATTTATTTAATCCATTTTAGAATAAAGCGTAAAAAAAAAATGGAAAAAGTGAAGGGGTCTGAATACTTTCCGGAGCCGCTGTATGCGATAAAGTATGGTCCCATTAAATTTGCTCTGTTAAACCTTCCCTTTGGAATGACTTTGATAGCAACATAGTAGTTTTTAAGTGGAGCTCTTTCAACAATCATTCTCACGATGGCACATTGGTAATAGTCAATGACAAATAGCTAAGCAGGGCTTGGTTAAAACCCTGGATAGGAGACAAAAGGGTAGCTGTAGATAGATCAATTCTCCAGTAGGAGGTGCTGCCCTGCCTGTTGTTTTTTTTCTGTTAGTGGATATAACGTTGAACAAACTAAACAAATTAAACATATTTTATGCAAGGTTTTTTCTGTTTACATTTGGTTACCATGATGACATAATCCTGTGGTTGAAATTTCACCCTCAAAAGAGTTTACGTTGATTACTTTTTTCAAATCCAATGTATTTCCCACATAGATTCAACGTCACAATACGTTGACAAATGACGTTGAAACAATGGTGATTCAACCAGTTTGTGCCCAGTGGGCGGTTTGTTCTATGGTAACTTTAATACGCTGAAACTGTAGTTTTATACTCGTATGAGAGGGGTAAACATTCATGTTTGATATGCTAACGTTACTAGCTAGCATTGATAGCTAGCTGTTTTATTGTCTTGCAAACTACATTTAGCTAATGCGTGTACGAACGAAAAAATGAACCCACAATTCACGTGCTTGTGAATTGTTGCATTACTCAAGAGTGTACTATGGTTTAGCTGCATTATTCAAGAATGTAGCTAGCTAATATGTTTTAGAGGAAAAGTTGCTTGCATTGTTGAATAGCCTGCAAGCTTACTGGCTAGCCAGTACCAGTGGCTGCTGTGATACTAATATTTACGGTCAATTTGGAGCTGCAGAACAAGAACGTCACATTGCCAGCCACAACGAAAAGTAAGGCTGTAACCTACATTGAAAAGTTTATGTACATCAGTGGAGGCTGTTGAGGGGAGGACGGCTCATAGTAATGGCTGGAATGGAGTCAATTAAATAGTATAAACCACATGTTTGATACCATTCCATATACTCCATTCCAGGCATTACTATGAGCCGTCCTCCCATCAGCAGCCTCCACTGATGTACATATTATGTCAATTGAAATCTTGTCACGCTGCCTCTCCTTAAATGTTTGTCAATGAGAATAGCCTCTTAATTACCTACTGGAGGTACAAGTTGTATTCTCCATGTCTGAACCATTCTTTGCATTGAATGTGTTCTGATTGAGTGTTAAGAGGGCTTTTATGACTAATGGTGTTGATGTGAGCATTGATGCAAGGGCTGCAAGCGTTGACTGCTACCTTCATGTTGTCACTAACTAATCAATTCCCTTTGTATACATTCACAAAGCTGCCGTTTAAACGAGCATTTACATTCAAATGCCAGTTTAATAATGGTATTTCAGTTCCAAGTGGTGTCTTGGAGAAACAGTACATGTATTGAACCCACAGAGAATGGTCCAAAGAAAAAGATTAGCCTTAGTGGAAGGACTCTTTTGGCACATTTCTGTCTCTTAATGCAATGCCCATCTAGTGGTTGTTACACAGTAGAGCGAAGGAACCGACTGAGACACACAGTAGAGAGAAGGAACTGACTGAGACACACAGTAGAGAGAAGGAACTGACTGAGACACACAGTAGAGAGAAGGAACTGACTGAGACACAGTAGAGAGAAGGAACTGACTGAGACACAGTAGAGAGAAGGAACTGACTGAGACACACAGTAGAGAGAAGGAGAGCACTTACTGTTGGCTAATCCACTGCCTCCAGTGAAAGGATTAACAATTCATCATGGCCTTAAACTTTAATACAGTTAATGCAGGTGGCATGCACCCTGCCAGTGGTACCACACTCTGTCTTTGTGGCTTGTCACATCACTCTCGTCACTTCTAATTGCATTAATTTAATCCAATGAGAATACCCAACCAAAAACGATGTGATTTAAGATGCTGAAACTATTTTTCCTTTAGGGTTAGCTGTTTCAAACATAATCTGATCACTACGTTATAAGATTTACTT
The DNA here is from genome assembly GCF_057628025.1 of Oncorhynchus mykiss. Taxonomy (NCBI): domain Eukaryota; kingdom Metazoa; phylum Chordata; class Actinopteri; order Salmoniformes; family Salmonidae; genus Oncorhynchus; species Oncorhynchus mykiss. The sequence continues at coordinate 58,855,277 of NC_143046.1, read as the reverse complement.
TGGTGAGGTTTATAAAATAAAAAAAAATCAAAGCTGGCAATGAATTATGGTGAAGGCCTATTTGAAATTTCAGAATGTTACACAACTTATTCAGATTTCTCAAGTATGATGTTTGGATGAAATATACACACATATTCGACAACATCTTTCTTGGAAAGATCAGATGCAAGGTACACATACATAGGGCCCAGGATTTGTCCTAGCCACATGATGACCATGAAAAATCTGGAACCTGAATTCAACGTCAGTAATGTCATGTGACGTTGTTGCACTGTTGAAGCTGCTCTTAGGAATACTGCGGGATTCTGGTAATCAATACATTTTTCTACTTTTCATCTGACTCTGCGTAGAAAAAGTAGAAAAACTGCTTAATTGCCAGAATCTCGCAGTATCCTTTTAAGGCCTTAGACTCACCACAGATAAATCCCTCATCCTCCCCTAGGGGGCAGTCACTGTGGAAGTCACATACTCTAGTCTTGTCAATGCAGCCTCCTAGCTCACAGTGGAAAGAAGTGATCTCGTCACAGTCTGTGCCCAGCTGTAATTCATGGTGACCTGGAACAAGAAAGAGTTCACATTTAGTTTCCAGATTAGTTCCCGGAAAAACATTATAGCATTTTTATGTTTCTATTAACGTTCGGAGATGTAATTCAGAATTTACCCATGTCACAGTCTATGAGCTCCAGGGAGTCGAGAGCCAGAGTCCCCCTATCCTTCCCCAGGCAAGTGGAGTAGAGCAGGGTCACCTGGAAGGGCTCATCCACCTCTCCAATCACCGTCTCCAGCACCTCCCACTGGGCCCTGTTCCAAGCAAAGAGAGGGTTAACTGTGCATGTGTGTGTGGGTTGGCTCTTCTACGCTTGTGGGGACATATAATCCACAAAAGTCCCCACAAAGATAGTAAAACAAGGAACATTCTCCCTTGTGGGGACATCATCAAACAACTTCACTTTTATGGGAGGAATGTGTTGCATCTTCATACCCAAGCAACCATTATACTACACTTAAAGATTATATTAGGACATTTTAAATGGAGGTTTATACATTTCCCTCTCAACTGAAGTCAGCATAACGTAACATATTATGTCCACCATCTCAACATCTGCTCACTTAAACTATTTTCAAGTGCAATCTGCAGTGGCACTTTTTGGGATGGAAATGTGAATGTAATGTCTTTCTTTGTCATTTTGTCTAATCATATGTTTTTACATCACTTTAGAAACAAGTGTTTTAATTAATCATGTGCTATCCTCTGGCGACACATTGTAAATATTTTTGTATATCTTTTGCCCAAATAAAATTCATTTCAAACTGTCTAGATTCCATCCTTTCTTGACAACATATATTATACACTGTTCATATTAACTCTATGCTGTCTCTGCCATACAACAACCATCTATCCACGTGAGCCCCCCCCCCCCCCCAAATGAGATGCTCTTAAAAGCTCACTTCTATTACTACCTCAGCTAATAGGTTCAAATGTCTCTGCACATTACGGTGGGTGAGTGCTGAACATTACACAGTACTGTACATTCTGTGGGTGAGTGCTGAACATTATACAGTACTGTACATTCTGTGAAAAAACAACTTGTCAAGCTGAAAGCTTTCATTCATTTATTCATTCATTCCATCTGTTTCTTCTATATTTCCACCCCTTCCACCCCTATTTATACAGTATGTCTTGCTTCCAGTGGAGATTAAGGTGACCTGTCATCCCCAGTACTCACCATCTTACAGTCTGTGAGTTAAAACATTTTTCATAATGGACAAGCACTCCATTACTCTCCAAATAAAGAGGCCAGGGTATAACCTTGTTGCATAGCCATAGCCCATCCCTCCACGCTACTGTCCAGGCCAATTATGTCCAAATTCATTTTCAGGGTCTGCATTTGGAAGCAAAATGCTTTTATCTGGTCCCAGAATGCCTGTGCCCAACATTAGATCAATATTAAGGACATTTGCCCAACAATAGTTACACAAAGATGATCTCTCTCCATGTCAAGGGATGTAGTGGTATTTCCATGCCATACTTAAAGCTTATTGTATGTCAAGTCCCTCTAGGCATCCCAAGGACCTGCACTTCAGTGCATTATAGCAGAATAATCCATGTATTTCTTAAAACAACCACTTCAATCCATCAACAGACTGAGTACCTTATAGTTACTAGCAGTGTTTCAATGCAATGCTGGCCCCTTTCTTTCACTACTGTATTAGGTGGATGTGTATAGGATTCTGAGTTCACTGTCAGATTTCATCACTAAGAACGTACTCAAGATACATTGTAGAGTACCGTAAGTACCGTAAGTGAGTTACACATGGATGCAGTGTAGAGCTAGTACAGTAAATGCTACTACTGTAAGCATACAAAATAGAAATAGTTGAAAAGTTGTGTGGAATGTTCAAGTGAACAAGCATACAATTGAAACACAAATGGCTAAACATGAGCATAAAATCTAATCATAAGGCCTTGCTGACCTGGTGCCATCTTGGGCGCTGCCACTGAGAGCTGTTGTGCTGATGACAGATGCCGAGTCGACTGGTTTCACTAAGACTGAGAGGTTTCCAGCGGTGGGCCCTGACTCAAAGCGGGCCAGCTGCAGACGGCACAGCGGACCACTACTGTAGACCACTGGACTAGTGATGTTGTATTCACACTTTCTAGATGCCCTGGAGGCCGCAGAGGCACTCAAAAGCAGGAAGTGACCTAGAAAGGGAGGGAACCAGACAATAATTTCCCAGAAGTAAAAAAAAAAAAAAAATGTTGATTATAGAGCGAAACAACATTTTAAAATTGTTCCCCTTCTCTCTTGCCTGTTTTCCCAGCACTCAACACCATCTATCTAATGACTCCATTACGTCTCTCTGAATACAGTATACTACACCATGCTCTCTGTGAGATAAAAGGAGTACCACATTAAAAGTGTGAGTGAAAAACACAATTTGTGACTGTGCTTCCTCCCTTACCATCAGAGCTCCCCTCCGAATGGTCGCTGACCGGTCTCATGGCCTGTGTGCTGGATCTGTGTTGCTGTGGTGATGTGACCCTCCAATCATATCTGCTGCTGTGATTGGAGAAGCTCCAGGAGCAAGGCGATTCAAAATCACAGGAGGTAACTGCAGGAGTGAGGATAAAGAGTTTCATTAGGTCTGAGACTGACTCTATGGACCTGTCACACATTCTTGCTCAACACTGGCCACTGTAACTGTATGATACCATTAACATTGTACTGTATTCATTGACGTCAACATGGAACTCAAGAGGGAAACTACATCTGAAATAGATTTGTAATCAAATGAGTTGACAGCATTTATACAAATGAATGAAATGGAGACACAACCCACGGAAATAATTATCCTTATCTGATGCCAATTTAGGTCAACATGGCATCCTGCTTCAGAAGTATGACGAGATTTTTATTTATTTTACTAAGCAAGTCAGTTAAGAACAAATTGCCCTATGGGACTCCCAATCATGGCCAGTTGTGATACAGCCCAGGATCAAACCAGGGATCGATCCCAGGTCTGTAGTGACACCTCTAGCATTGAGATGCAGTGCCTTAGACCACTGCGCCACAACTCCTTAACTGTGTACTCCACTCCACCAATAGTTCCTTAGATGGGAAGAAGAAACTCCAAATGCCCATGGGTGAAATATGCAGAAATGAACCAAATCTCAGCGCAATTATCATTTGAAACCATTATGGTTTCAGTAAATTAGCTACAGTATAGACTTCATCTTCAACGACAGCATAGAATTGGAGTGATAATCTCATGATTGCTGACACATCCTCGGCACAGATACCACAGTTTGTGGGCATTACTGTTTCTACTGTAATTCTGAACACATTCAGACAAGCAATGCAGAGTGATCCACATAAGTGGTAACCTCACAGGGGTCAGTGACATTTTCCACTCATACCAAAGGAGCTCTCTGACATGCATCATCTGAGAGCACATTTACCAGACTCCGATAATGGCAATAAACAGACATCTCTGCCTACCTCCAAGAACAGCAGATACCAAACCAGATACAGCATATTCAGTAGAACATTTCTATTTAGTTTGACATTGAAAACTCTTTATAAAGCATCTCTGAGCCTTAACAAAAGGCCATCATTAAATATCAAATCCAAATCAAATGTGCCACATGCTTTGTAAACAATAGGTGTAGACTAACAGTGGAATGCTTATTTACAGGCCCTTCCCAACAATGCAGAGATAAAACAAGATGAGGAATAAATACACAATGAGTAACGATAACCTGGCTATATACACGGGGTACCAGTACCGAGTCGATGTGGAGGGGTACGAGGTAATTGTGGTAGATATGTACATATAAGTGACTAGGCAACAGGATAGATAATATGATAGATAACAGTAGCAGCAGCGTATGTGATGAGTCAAAAGAGTTGTGTAAAAGGGGGTCAATGCAGATAGTCTGGGTAGCTATTGGTTAACTATTTAATTCACTGGTGTCTGGAGTCTGCTACACTCACACAATCATGCACAAATTACTCATATCAGTACATATTCAGTACAGTTTCTACTCATCAACCAGAATTGACTAAAATGACCTTAGAAACCCTGCTTAGTGTATGGAGCTGTTATTGTCCATTTCAGACTAATTCCATTTGCGCTTGAACTTGCCTAAGGTGTAGTGCAGGAGATATCTAGCATTTCTCCAATAAGACACCAACAAAACAATTCAAAAGCATTTCATAGTTCAAACTAACAACGCTGCTTTGTGTCTGATGAAGCTTGTCATTTGTGAACGATCAGACATTGAAACAACTCCATTATCAGCAGAAGGGAATGTCAGTCTGGAAGAGGAAAATATACATTTTTAGGGGCTCCATAACTGGCATGGGGAATCTAACCAAGTGAATGTGTGAGGGTCCTGAAGGAGTGAAACCGTTCATAAGAAAGCCATCTGTAACGGCTTTCCTCCTCTTCTGAGGAGTATGAAAGATCGGACCAATATGCAGCGTGGTACGTGTCCATGTTAATATTTAATTAAACTGAACACACAAAAACAAAAATAATAAGAGAACGAACGAAAACGAAACAGTTCTGTCTGGTGCAGAGACACAGAGACAGAAAACAACTACCCACAAATCATAGTGGAAACACAGGCTGCCTAAGTATGGTTCTCAATCAGAGACAACGATTGACAACTGCCTCTGATTGGGAACCATACCAGGCCAAAAGCAGAAATACAAAACATAGAACAAAAACATAGAATGCCCACCCCAACTCACATCCTGACCAAACTAAAATAGAGACATAAAAAAAGGAACTAAGGTCAGGACGTGACACCATCCCTCTCTTCTGGGACGCGGAAATATCCTAATAGAAGTGGTTAGGTGGAAAATGTAATAAAATTGTTTTTATTGCATGCAGTTTGATGGGTTACTATAAATACAAGCATGCTTTTGTCATGAATAAACAAGGCAGATGAGACTTTTTGTGTTAAACTAAATTTCAAGACGGACACATTACAATGTTGTAAAAGCTGTGACAAACACTGTATTAGATTAGTGCTTTCAATTGTTTAATTCACTCTCTGCAGACCACACATACTACTGTCATAGCCGTCAAAAGAAGTGGACCAAGGTGCAGCTTGGTGAGCGTACATTTTCCTTTTGACTCAAAATGTCGCCAACAAAACAACAAACGAAAGACACAACCGTGAAGCTTACAGTGCATTAGTGCCACAAAACAAGTTAACTACCCACACTGAAGGAGGGAAAAAGGGCTAACTAAGTATGATTCCCAATCAGAGACAACGATAGACAGCTGTCCCTGATTGAGAACCATACCCGGCCAACACATAGAAACACAAATAAAGGACATAGAATGCCCACACAAATCACACCCTGACCAAACCAAAAAGAGACACCTAAAAAATGCTCTCTAAGGTCAGGGCGTGACAACTACTTACTACCTAAGAGAAATGGCAGCCCTATAAGGCAAACAATGAATAACGACAGACACCTGAGCCTTAATGACCCTGACACACATGCCCATTAATGACACTTAATAAGTTGGGTTCCGTACACACTTTCCATATTTCACTAACGATAGGGGAGAGTGTTCTACGCAACTGTGTCAATAATGTCAATAAGTCAATAATGAATTCTTCTCCTGGTCTGCTAATGACAAACAGCTTGCTGTGGCTGTGTCTAAGTGAATAGTCTTACTTTGGCTCTCGTCCTCAGGCCTCAAGCGATGGGGGAACATGAAGTTCTCCTCCAGGGACTTGTCCAATAAAGCATGGCTGGAGCTGCTAACTGAGAGAGCGAGAGCGAGCGAGAGAGCGAGAGAGCGAGAGAGCGAGAGAGAGAGAGCGAGAGCGAGAGCGAGAGAGAGCGAGAGAGCGAGAGAGCGAGAGAGCGAGAGAGAGCGAGAGAGAGAGAGCGAGAGAGAGAGAAACAAATGGTTAGATGATTACTGTTATTGACTGTGTGTCCCGACACCAGAGGATAGGTGGCTTACTCAAGTGTTCTCTGACGAGGCCTTTACATATAAATTGCACTCTGACATGTTGAATATAATGTAGCAGATGAATGTGGCCAAATGCTTGATGTTTTTGTTGTCCTACAGTTTCAATAATGAGTGTGAAGGCCACAGAAGATAATTGCTTGTCATATAACTTTGGGAAGGATCCATCTGAGTTCACAACGAGTTGTTGTCGCCTACGCATATGAACAAGATGTTTGTAAAAGGTGAGTTTGTACTGTAATAACACGAGGTTCATAACATTTATAAGGCATTATTAACAGGTTGTAAATACAAAACTTAAGAGGTACAGTATAGTATTTTGACTAGAGCAAAATTACCTAACATTACTTTAGAATGTTAGGTACCATCACTCATTAATTTATCTTTATGTACATATTCTTTATTCTTTATCCCTTTACACTTGTGTGTATAAGGTAGTAGTTTTGGAATGGTTAGTTAGATTACTCGTTGGTTATTACTGCATTGTCGGAACTAGAAGCACAAGCATTTCGCTACACTCGCAGTAACATCTGCTAACCATGTGCATGTGACAAATGCATTTGATTTGATTTTTTGATTTGATCATTTGTTTACATGGGCTGAAGTTAACAATCTGTTAACAACATGGCTTGAGTTCTACACAATAACCAAAAAGGGTTATTAAAAACTCCTTTGCCATGTTTGAAATGGGCACACATTGCTTTGGATAGTAGGATCAAAGTAGATCAACTATTGGTACTATTACATTAAGCTCTGTTTTGAAATAAGTCATTTTTATGGAACCCATTTTTTTTTAATAGCCCAATTTAGCTCTCATGAAAAACCGGGACAATAAGTTCAATACAAGGTAACCATTACAGAACAGCTCAGAACCTTCTCTCTGGATTGCAATACAGTATATTGAGACCTCGCATTGCTATATACATTATTATCACCACCTTTGATTAAACACAACCCCTGTCTTCGGGCCTGTTTTAATCTTGGCAATAAAACCTCCACTTGTTTATAGAGGATTGAACATTAAGATATGTATCTTAATCGTATTAGTTAGGAATGCCTCCTCCCTGAATCTGTCTGTCCTTAGATTTCAATAACATCAGCTGAACTTAATTATCAAGTAATCCCTTTGGCTACGGCTTGTCCACACTTACTCAGTTAAATGAGGGTGGAGGGGGATCAGGCTTGAATTTATACATCCTGGTCAGTGAGATTTACATTCAAATAAAACACTTGGAAAAACAAATTCTGGAAAACATATTTAAATGCCCTTTAATCTTCTGCCACAGGAAGCATACAAGGTAATCCGGGATCTCAAGGCAGCTAGGTTTTCAGAATGTGTTAAAAAGAAAATATATATATAAATAAACTATTCACAGAAGGGCCATAAACAAGATCAGGCAGCAGAGAATATTGCAAGTGTGAGAGCTCTGTTTTACCAAGGTACATACAGTAGGCCTACATTACCAGAAGTTTCACAGAGTGAGAGGCAGCAGAATAAGAATACCAGCAAGAATATCTATGCAAACAACATGAAGAGTTGCCTCATGCACAGCCCACAGAAAGCACTCCTCTCCCAAACACTCTATTTTATATGCATCGTGTTCTTTCTGAACAGGGTGCAACATCAGCACTGTTACAGTAAACCCTTCGAGGCTTAGGAATTCTAACACAAAGACCTGAATAAAGCCCTACTCAAGTTTCCTGATCCCTCTGACTCAAGGCTCCAGGCTACCGACACGCTTTACATCTCTGACTCGCCAAACAGGAACTCAGCCGAAGTGATTGAAACAAATCAAATGTGTATAAACAGATTCATTATAGACAACAAGCCCGATTCAAAACAACGATTGACGATTTTTAACTACAAAGTCACACAAAAATAAACTCGACATGACAGTTTTAGCTCAATGGAGTAGAGGGCCGGAAACAGGACATAACGCCAACAATCAGAGCCCTGGGGGTTAATGGACAAATCATGTGACACACCCCACGGTCCAATTAGGATCAACACACACTAACAGGAATAGGGGTTTTCAATGGGGGTCAGCATAACTCAACCTCACAAGACTGGACAAAAGAGACAATAAAAATAAGCCAATACTAGCATCGCGTCATTCTAAAGATTGACGCCTGTATGAAAAGCTCACATGACAATAGACAGTCTGTATGTTGCCAGATGCTGAAGAAAAACATATGAGACATGGCCATGCTTGTGAAATTGGATTATAAAAAAAAAGCAGCTCACTAAATGAAGTAGGCTGTAACTCTATTGGTTACGATGCCATTTTTAATATTGTATAAAAACAGATGTTTCACTGCAAACACCAACATATTTTCTCAGCTTAGATGCCTTATTTGCCGTTTGTCACACCAGCCTTCGCTTTGGCTCCCCCTCCTGTCCAGCTCAGGCGTTAGGCGTCGACGGCCTTCTAGCTGCTGCCGAACCTACTCCTGGCAAACGCCCTTCACTCATCCACCCCGTACTTGTCTCGTCATCATTACACACACCTGGTTCCAATCCCCACTCTATCACTGTATATACATACTCCCTCTGCCATTTGTCTTCGTCGGACATTGTAAATGTTACTTGTTTTCCTGAGAGGAATCTCTCCTACTATTTCCTGAGTACTTTACATTTTGCACTTTGGGTTCGCCCTGGGCCTTTTTGTATATGAACATATATTTTGAGCACAACAAAGTTTGGGTTTCGTCCCACTTTGATCTATGGTGCTTAAATAAATTCAGTAGTTCTAAACCTGCGACTGCCTCCTGCCTACTCCTCTCTACACCAGTGACAGAATAACCGACCCAAGAAAACAGGAAGCAGCAGGACATCCCGACCTCTCAGCTGTATGAGCAAAGCTCCACCACCACAACTGGTGCCTGGAGCGCCTCGGGACTGCCATGGACGAGGTGCTTCGGGCTGTACGCCAAATACAGGCTACACCACCACCTTCCCAGCTCCCCGCGGTTGTTCCAGCCACCCCACCACCATCACCTAGTCCAATGAGCAACATCCACCTGCCGCTCCCCAAGGGGTTTGACGGCACCCAAGCTCAATGTAGGGGGTTTCTCCTGCAGTGTGACCACCACCTGGCCCGTCATGCCGGGATGGCCTCTGAGAGGGACAAGGTAGCCTTGGTGATCTTGGTGCTGACAGGCTGGGCTCTGGAGTGAGCGCACATCATCTGGGAGAGGGACGGACCACCCTACAGAGGGCTGAGAGGGAGGTGAGCGTCTCCTCCGTATACGCCAGGGGTACAGAACAGCGTCAGAGTACGTTCTGGATTTCCGGACGGTGGCTTCGTCCACTGGCTGAAACGACCAGGCCCTGTTGACGGTTTTCCTTATCCGGCTACAGGCGGACATCCAGACCGAGCTGGCCTGTTGCGATGAGGGCCTCACGCTGTACCAGCTCATCACCATGACAATCTCCTGCGTGCCCTTTGCCGCCCATCCCGGGGGTTCGGGTATCTCCCAGGAACCTCCAGCGAGATTGAGCCCATAGAGGTGGGCACGACGCACCTTCACCCTGAGGGACGCCAACAGCAACATCAACAGGGTCTCTGCTCCTACTGCGGGACCACCCCTGTAACACCTGTCCCAGAAGGAGAACCAGGTGATTAAGCAACAGGCAGAAGAGCACTCCTGCACCTTCAGAGTTAGGCATGGACGTGCCTTGCTCCTCTCTGTCCACCCAGCCCGTCCTTCTCCCTGTCACCTTCCCTAACTATCCTGGCCCCCCACTGAGTCCTGCCCTAGTGCTGCAGGCAATTTCCTAGACCGGTCAGTGGCCTTATCATTGCGCATTCCTCTAGACCCTTTTTAACTCCTATCCCAGTCCTTGCCCTAGACAACCGTCCCCTCGGAACAGGACTGGTGTGCCAGACCACGATTCCCATTTCCCTCACATTTACTCACAACCACCTTAAACTCTCCTGCACACCGTGCAGTTTTAGGTTTCAGGGGAGATGTCTCTGTGTCAATCTGTGCCACCTCTGTGGAAACCACCCACGTCCCTAACCCTATGGAGCACCGGGACCTACAGGTGGCCTTTTCAAAGACTCGTGCCACGTGCTTTCCCCCCACATCGCTCATGGGACTGCAATATCGACCAACTGTCTGGTTCTAACCTCCCGCGTGGGCACATCTACCCTCTCTCACATGCAAAGACCGAAGCCATGGAGGCCTATGTCCAGGGGGCGCTGGACTAAAGATTAATTTGTCCGTCCACCTCTCTGGCCGCCTCCAACTTCTTTTGTGTGAAGAAGGAGAGAGGTCTCCGCCCCTGTATCGATTACCGGATACTGAGTAAAGCAACTGTTAAATTCAGTTATCCCCTGCCTCTCATACCCACTGTGATCGAACAGATGCACGGTGCTAAGGGGGATGAATGGAAGACCGCCTTCAGCACCAGCACCGGGCACTACGAATACAGGGTAATTTTATTTTATTTTTATTTTACCTTTATTTAACCAGGCAAGTCAGTTAAGAACAAATTCTTATTTTCAATGACGGCCTGGGAACAGTGGGTTAACTGCCTGTTCAGGGGCAGAACGACAGATTTGTACCTTGTCAGCTCGGGGGTTTTGAACTCACAACCTTCCGGTTACTAGTTCAACGCTCTAACCACTAGGCTACCCTGCCGCCCTAATGCCCTACAGCCTGACAAATGCAACATCAGTGGTTCAATAATTTATTAACGAGGTGTTTAGAGACATGTTGGGTTGCTGGGTAGTGGTGTACATAGACGGCATCTTGGTGTACTCCACTACACGCGAGCAACAAGTCTCCTGTCAGGTCCGTTTTGGAGAGGCTGAGAGGGCATCACCTGTACGCCAAGGCGGAGAAGTGCTTTTTCTTTCAGCAGGCGATCTCTTTCCTGGGCTATCGGATATCCACTGCGGGAGTGGAGATGGAAGAGCAGAGGGTCAGTGCAGTATTGTCCTGGCCTGTTCCATCCAACATCAAGGCGGTGCAGCGCTTCCTTGGTTTTGCTAACTATTTCATGCGCTTCATTAGGGTTTTTAGCACAGTGGTGGCCCCTCTCACCTCCCTACTGAAGGGAGGTCCTCGACAGCTGTGCTATACTGGGGAGGCCAACGAAGCCTTCCGTGCGCTCGAGGAACATTTTACTGACGCACCTGTTCTGGCTCACCCTGACCCATCTCTGCCCTTCATCGTGGAGGTGGACGCCTCTGAGGTTGGAGTTGGGACTGTTCTATCCCAATCGCACTGAATCGCCGCCTAAACTCCATCCATGCGCCTTCTATTCACGGAAGCTGTCTCCCGCAGAGCGGAATTACGACGTGGGGGATCGTGAGTTGTTGGTCGTCAAGAAGGCGCTGAACACATGGCAGCACTGGCTGGAGGGTGCTAAACACCCATTCCTTGTCTGGAAGGACCACAAGAACTTGGAGTACATTCGAGCAGCGAAGAGACTGAACCCGCGTCAGGCCAGGTGGGCCCTATTCTTCGCCAGGGTTGACTTTACCCTCTCCTACCGGTTGGGATCAAAGAACATTAAGGCCAATGCATTGTCCCGGGTGCATGACACAGAGGATCGGAGGGAGAAAGTGACACCCATTATTCCCCTGTCCTGCACCGTGGCTCCTGTCGTGTGGAATGTGGACAGGGACATCCGTCGAGCACTGCGACAGGAGCCCTCACCTAACCACTGTCCCGAGGGGCGTATCTACATGCCGTCTCCTCCCTGGGCACATACAGCACTTTTGGGGCACCTGGGTATAGCCCATACTATCAACTGGCTCTTCGCCAAGTACTGGTCGCCCACCTTGGCCTGGGACGTCCAGGTTTAAGTCTCTTCCTGCTTGACCTGCACACAAAGCAATACACCTAGGGACCTCCAGTATGGCAAACTCCACCCACTGCCGGTTCCACAATGACCTTGGTCTCATCTCTCCGTGGACTTTGTCACAGACCTTCCCCCCTCAGAGGGGCACACCACCATCCTGGTTGTTGTGGACTGGTTTTCCAAAGCCTGTCTGGTCTCCCTACGGCCCTGCAAACTGAGGAGACTCTCTTTTCTCATGTCTTCCTGCACTACGGGTTCCCGGAGGACATCGTGTCTGACCCTGGTCCTCAGTTCACCTCCCGTGTCTTGAAGGCTTTCATGGAATGACTGGGGGTCATGGTCAGCCTCACCTAAGGGTACCGTCCCCAATCAAATGGGCAGGGAGAAAGGGTATATCAGGAACTGGGTAGGTACCTTCGTAGTTACTGTCAGAACCGGCCAGGGGAGTGGGCTGCGTTTCTGCCTCGGGAAGAATACGCACAAATCTCCCTCCGTCACTCCTCCACTAACCTCACACCCTTTCAGTGTGTTCTAGGCTATCAGATCAAGGTTCCTGCGGTGGACGATTGGTTCCAGTGCGCCGAGGAGGTATGGAACACCACGCACACCCGTCTCCAGTGCATCGTCCTCCAGCAGAAGGCGTAGGCTGATTGTCACTGCAGTGTGGCCGCGGTCTTTCACCCCGGTGACAGGGTCTGGCTTTCTACGAAGGACCAGCCCCTCCGCCTGCCCAGCCCGTCGTTTGTGGGGCCGTTCAAAGTCCTGAGGAGAGTCATTGAGGTGACGTACAGATTACAGCTTCGTCAATTACCGTATCACCCTAATTTCATGCATCTCTCCTCGGGACGGTGGAAGCTGGTCCCTTGTCTCATGCTGGACCCCACAATGCACCTCCCGCTCTCTTGGACTTCGAGGGGGCCCCCGACATACTCCGTCCACAGTCTGTTGGCTCATGGCATTGTGGGGGGCTTCTCCAGTACTTGGTCGACTGGGAGGGGTACGGTCCCAAAGAGCGGTGCTGGGTTCTGGCGTGGGACATCCTGGATCGTTCTCTTATTCGGGACTTCCACAGGCATCGTCCAAGCACTGCGTCTCCGGGGTCATCCCCAAGGTCGGCAGCGCACCGCTGCTGGAGCAGCGCCTCGGGGGAGGGGCGGGGGTTACTGTCACACCAGCCTTTGCTTTGGCTCCCCCTCCTGTCCAGCTCAAGCATTCGGCAATAATCGACAGCACCATAGTGAACAAAGGGCACATATACGCAAATACAATCAGTGGGAATAGGGGCCAGGTGTGCTCAATGAAAGTTCCAGAGGGATCTGTGACAGTACCCCGTCGCAGCGTCGTCGGACGGGCCATTCCTGCTGTCTCCCTTAATGGTCGATTATTCTGTGACGTTGGCATGAAGGATCGGGAGACAGACGCAGACGTAATAGGGTTTTTATTTAGCCCAAATTACGGTGTGCCGTAGAAAGGCACGGGGACAAAGACCAAACAAACACGTACACAAAACACAGGGTTGAAATCCAAACAAAAGAGCCAGGAGTACCATAAAATAAATACACACGGGCACAATGATTATCTCACGGGACAAGACCCGTAATCATCTACACAATCCACAAGGGCACGAAAGCCCAAAACACACAACACAGGTACTTACACGCACCAACGGACATAGTAACAATAATCGTCAGCACCATGGTGAACAAAGGGCACATAAACTCAAAAAAGAAACGTCCTCTCCGCTGTTAACTGTGTTTTTTTCAGAAGACTTAACGTGTAAATATTTGTATGAACATAAGATTCAACAACAGACATAAACTGAACAAGTTCCACAGACATGTGACTAACAGAAGCGAGAAACGCGAATCGGACCATGACCCCTGGTGAGATAAAACCGTGACTCATCAGCGAAGAGCACTTTTTGCCAGTCCTGTCTGGTCCAGCAACGGTTGGTTTGTGCCCATAGGTGACATTGTTGCCGGTGATGTCTGGTGAGGGCCTGGCTTACAACAGGCCCTCAAGCCCTCAGTCCAGCCTCAGCCTATTGTGGACAGTCTGAGCACTGATGGAGGGATTGTGTGTTCCTGGTGTTCCAACTCGGGCAGTTGTTGTTGCCATCCTGTACCTGTCACGCAGGTGATGTTCGGATGTACCGATCCTGTGCAGGTGTTGTTACACGTGGTCTGCCACTGCGATGGCGATGGCGATTAGCTGCCCGTCTCGTCTCCCTGTAGTGCTGTCTTAGGCATCTCACAGTACGGACATTGCAATTTATTGGCCACATCTGCAGTCCTCATGCCTCGTTGCAGCATGCCTAAGGCACGTTCACACAGATGAGCAGGAACCCTGGGCATCTTTTTTTAGTGTTTTTCAGAGTCAGTAGAAAGGCCTCTTTAGTGTCCTAAGTTTTCATAACTGTGACCTTAATTTTCTACCGTCTGTAAGATGATAGTGTCTTAATGACAGTTCCACAGGTGCATGTTCATTAAACCCTTTACAATGAAGATCTGTGAAGTTTATATACAAATACAATCAGTTGGAATAGGGGCTAGGTGTGCGCAATGAAAGTTCCAGAGGGATCCGTGACAGGTTCACCCTGTGACTTTTTGTTTATGAAGATATATTTTGAGCACAACAGCATTTGGTTTTTGTCCGGCTTTGATCTATGGTGCTTAAATAAATTCAGTAAACCTGCGACAGCCTCCTGCCTACTCCTCTCTATACAAGTGACACCATTTGCCATTTGGCTTCAAAATAAAGCAATTGTTGGTTCAATTTAACAGTTGGCATGTTTTATTGAAGACACTAAAATGCATAAATTGATGTTTACTTTGGGGCGTTGGCTTCTTCGCTAGCTACTGACTATCAAATGAAGCAAAGATGTTTCCAGAGTAAGGGATTGTTTGACTGTTTACCGTCACATGTGCGGTTCAAAGCTGAGATGACGCCCTAAGATTGGCTCTAAAAATGTAACAAAAGAAAAATATATTCAATCATCAACCACAGGATATCTGGTCATCTTCAGAAATGAAAGGAATGGATGATCTGGCTCATTAGCTAGTGCAGGCCCAGCCTCAAAGCAGAATCTGTGATTCAGGTCCAGGCTGTGTCGTGTGCAAGCTACTCCAGCTGCACAGGCGACGGAGCACATTTGACGGTGACAGCTGGGCCTGCTTAGCCAACCAGCTCCACGGCTCCACACTGCCAACACGCTCCTAAGCAGACCCGTCTCTCCTCTACTCCTCTACATCATGCAGCAGAACAACGTCTTCTTACATCCTCTGTTCCCTGCTGAGTCATCCACTGGAAGACCATCCGCCTGCTTCCGAAAGGCTTTATCCCCTCTGGGGAAGAGTAATGTCAACTTACACTATAGCCCCATGATCTAAGACAACACCCCACGGTCTGAAGACAAAGATGGTATTCCACAGCATTTCAACTCAATTACACAAACCTGGATTTAGTTCAACTTCAAAAGGTAGTGCCTGATGTACCGGGCACGCACTACAAAAACCCCATACTTGGTAGAAATGTTTACTGTTGATAACAGCCTTTTGTGTATGTTTGAGCGATTTGAATGGTTTACATGTGTTCCATTTCACCTCACACCTTTCATGCTCTGAGATCTGTGAAACAGAACAAACACCTACAGTAAAACATTTAAATTGTCACACAAAATGGACTGGATATTTAGTTCAGGGAACACTGTAGCTTACAGTACATTCTCACACCGGAGCGTTTTGCTCCTTATATTTTCAGTCTTTTGTTCTTTCCAAGGGTTCCAGTACATAGTGGATTATGATATGGTAATACATCAGTACAGAGCTATTTCAGATATTTCCAAATTGTATTCTGACCAAAAGGGTGCCCAAAATGTATAATACTTGATATCATCTGTAGGAAAATTAACTCATTCACAGAAAAGGTCTTTAGAAGGGAGCAATTTTTTTTGCAATGTTGTTTTAATGAAATCCACATCCTAAGGCATGGTTTGTTGTAAAGGGACATCAACTAGAATCAGTGGTCTGCATCATTCCCAACTGACACCAGTTTACATCCTGCTTAAGTCATGCACTGTCTATTCATGCAGAAACGCCTAAACATATCAGATGTCTCACACATGTTGGTGTTAAAAGCTCTGCAGGATGTACAGGAGCTGGTGCTGTACCCACTAAGAGGGTATGTCCAGAGGGATATCCTAATAATAAAGCTTTGGCAGTGCATGGGCAATTTACTGACGCTAAAAGGCATAAACCATGGTGCTATTCTTCCAATGGACCATTGAATGCCTGTCACAGTGATACAACTCACTCATCGTCACCATCTTTCCTAAGTCGCCAGAAAAGCCTCAATTTACTATCAAGGCAAAAAGAAAAAAGCTCTGGTAGAGAAAGAGTCCAAAATCATATCACAAATGTTCTGAGCATCAGCCTTGCCTTTTTCTAATCTAGTTTAAGAAAGTTCAATCAGGAAGGCTGGTCCGAATGCTCATTTAACTTCATCCAGTAGGCTTAACATAATTCACTTTGTTTCCTTTTCTACGGGCGTATTGGGAATGAATACAAATGTATCATCAACATAGCGTCTTGTTTCTTCTCCTCGTTCCTATGAGCCATGTGTGGAATGTCATTCACCTATTTACCTCATAGCCTTTAAGCACGGCACAATAATGCACATTCATCACGCTGGCTGTTTAACCTCCGGGCTCACTCTTGCAATTAGCACCTTCCTCTCTCTCAGCCAATGGGCTTAAATCTTGGGATGTATTTAAAATGTCCACCTACGCTCGTTCTCTCACTTTTCGACAACCATCCACCTCCTCACCACCACCAGCTATAATAACCTTAAGGCCTGTCATCAGCGGGGGAAAGGAGTTCCAAAGATGGAAACCAGCAGACCCGCATAGGGCTACCTGCCATCACATCATCTGGCTCCGAGGATCTTCCCTTGGAGACAAGACCATTCCCCAAACCATTTATTAAAATGTCATAACGCATTCCGTCATTGTTGTTCATTCGGTTAGGCCTGTGCTCGATTGAATTAGCTGAAGGTCCAAGTAGTAGTCTTCATTTAGCCAATAACTACGACTTTGATGAACGTACCAAGGCTTGCCAAATGGAATCTTCAGTATTCACAAAGGAACGTTTCTGTAGTGATGTGGCCAGGATATTTAAACCTGACAAATGAGTTTGGTGCTGATCCGACACACTTCCTTCAAACACATTGAACCACAAGGGTATACTTTATCACCATTTAACGAAAACGAGGAGGGATAAGACTCCCATGAGCTTAAAATAGGAAGTAACCCTTGGACATTGGGGTCCCTTGTAAAAATAGATTATCGATTTGATTCCAAGTGTAATCCTTTTCTATTCTAAAATGTTATGATACTGTATATTGTGTATCCACGCATGCTTAGGGACTCGTACAATACAGCTTCAGCATCAATATAATATCTACAGCATGATCTAACTCAGAGCCATTAGTGTCCTCCTAAGTGAAGCAGTTATGTTTGACCTTGAATTCAAACCAGCTCCAGAGGCTAAGGAGTATCTTGGAAGAAGAGGAGACAGACAGTGGAGTCACGGATAAACAGAGCAGCACATGTGTTGAAAGCACATCTGTTGAACACATCTGTTCTCTTCATTAGAAGTGCTTGACATTCATTAGGTTCCAGGACAGTGAAACCGCACCGCGCTCTTCACCAAGCCTGTCAACAGGAATGTTTTCCTCATTAACTGAAGGCTTTTGCATTCCTGTCATATTAAATAGAGCTGAGATGAAGCAGTTCTGTTCCTTACCCTGTATAGAGGTAATAATGATCAAATATAACAAGGGATTATGTCCTGCAGTCAACTTCCTTCAAACACTATACTGTACATTAGTGGAATGAAAACAGGTTAATATGGCTCTTCCTGACTGGTATCCATTCAGGGAGGAATATTGCCCTTTTCATTTATTCCACTACAGCAGGGAGACTGACAAAATCCAGCAACTTAACTGGTCAGCCTATGTTAATTAGGTCTACTCTGTTAGTCGGTGACTGGTACTAGGTTTACTGTGGTTACAGACTTAAGGAGCACTGGAGTCAACCAAAAACATATTTTGCTGAAACTCATTGTTCTAAAAGACGAGGAAGATGTCAATCTGAAGAATTCAAGCCCTATTAATAGGAAGTTAGAGCATGTTTTTAGACATAGAGAACCAAACCTATGACAACAGAACATTGAATTCCAAAACATGGTCATGACCCACCACAGGAAATTGTGTTTTAGGTTTTATTTTCTTGCTCATTCCAGACATATCGTATGGGGCTGTCCACCAGAACTCTGACGCACGCCACTGACACATCGAGGAGAACAGTGCTGCAGAAAATCAAGTACACAGGAGACTGGGCTCTTGTGATTACAGATATCCTCAAGAGCCCAGAGGTAAAACTCAGCAGAATCTGCTCTCTGTTAATCAGCCAGCCAAAATACCACGACAGTGTTTTCATGCTAGTGAAAATTGGCAATTTCCAAAGGCGTTTGTTCAGGGGGAACCCTAGCTCTGGACAGACCACAGACAGGATGGAAATATCCAGGCCTCCAGCTGTAATAAGTTCCTCTTTGTTTTTCAAACTAAACACAACTGGGGACAGGGTCTGTGCTGCAACTTGTCTCATCCTTTTCTACCCAGAGAGACTATTTGACCACTAGGAAAAACATGCCTACCGCACCGCAAGACCATAACAAAATACAGGGTCTGTTGTTGGAGCAAAATGCTGGTCTTCTCCCTCCCCACTTCTAAGGACCTATTCATATGCAGTGAATCAGGCTTTTGGCATTTCCCAAAAATTACACCATAATTCAATTTATAATTTAATTGGTTGCAGCTAGGCTTGAATTAGATTCAGGGGTTCCTCAGACCTCAGACCCCTGTCCTTCCATTTACACTAAAAGCCCACATCATCCAGACATTCTGCCCCCCCCCCACCCCCCCCCACACACACACACACACATCCTCTCTAACCCCCATCCATCCACTCACCTCATCACAACCTCGCTTTCCCATTAATACATTGTAAAGTGAGGTTTTATATAATCTTCAGTTCTTGCCATTTTTAGAGGACTTTGTTCAGGAGGGACAGGAAGGAAATATGAGCCATCACAACCACCACAACCTCGCTTTCCCATTAACACATTGAAATCTATATGCTATGATGACATACATCAGAGATTCAAGATTGATAAAAACACATCTGGACAAATTCGGGAATAAGTTTGGGTGTGAGGACGAGTCGGAAATGGGTCACTGCAGCACCACTGCCGTATTCGCTTGTTACCTTAGCTAAACATGAGCACAATTCCCACCTGTATTTACAGACCCGCCTACCCAAACTCGTGACTTCTTGAGAGAGTTGAGGAGTCTCCCCAGAATTTTTTTGCTGAATATCAGAGAAAAGCTGACATTCTCCCCAGACTTTGTGCCGTTGCCTATAGGTTTACGCTGCTCCAAGTTCGGGGATATCCGAGACTATGCATAATGTTGGTCAAATTATATTATATGACCAAAGGTATGTGGACACCTGCTCGTCAAACATCTCATTCCAAAATCATGGGCATTAATATGGAGTTGGTCCCCCTTTGCTGCTATAACAGCCTCCACTCTTCTGGGAAGGCTTCCCAATAGATGTTGGAACATTGCTGTGGGGACTTGCTTCCATTCAGCCACAAGAGCATTAGTGAGGTTGGGCGATTAGGCCTGGCTTGCAGTCGGCGTTCCAATTCATCCCGAAGGTGTTTGATGGGGTTGAGGTCAGGGCTTTGTGCAGGCCAGTAACATTCTTTCACACAGATGTCGATAAACCACAGAATCGTCTACAATGTCATTGTATGCTGTAGCATTAAGATTTCCCTTCACTGGAACTAAAGGGCCAAGCCCGAACCATGAAAAAAAGCTCCAGATAATTTTTATGTCTCTATTTTGGTTTGGTCAGGGCGTGAGTTGGGGTGGGTATTCTATGTTCTATGTTGTGTAGTTCTATGTTTTAGCCAGGTAGGGAAGCACAGAATCGTCTACAATGTCATTGTATGCTGTAGCATTAAGATTTCCCTACACTGGAATTAAAGGGCCAAGCCTGAACCATGAAAAAAAGCCCCAGACCATAATTTGTCCTCCACCAAACTTTACAGTTGACTCTATGCATTGGGGCAAGTAGCTGTCACGCCCAGACCTTAGAGATCCTTTTTATGTTTCTATTTTGGTTTGGTCAGGGCCTTAATTTGGGGTGGGTATTCTATGTTCTATGTTGTGTAGTTCTATGTTTTGGCCAGGTAGGGTTCTCAATCAGGGACAGCTGTCTATCGTTGTCTCTGATTGAGAACCATACTTAGGCTGCCCTTTTTCCCACCTGTGGTTGTGGGAAGTTGACTTTGTTTAGGGAACATAGCCTTTAGCTTCACGGTTTGTTATTGTAGTGTTTATTGTTTTGTTCTGCGTCATTTTCCAAATAGAGAGAAAATGTACGCTTACCACGCTGCACCTTGGTCCTCTTCCTTCAACAGTCGTGAAACGTGATTCATCACTCCAGCGAACGCGTTTCCACTACTCCAGAGTCCAATGGCGGCGAGCTTTACACCACTCTAGCCGACACTTCGCATTGCGCATGGTGATCTTAGGCTTGTGTGCGGCTGCTCGGCCATAGAAACCCATTTCATGAAGCTCCCGACGAACAGTTCTTGTTCTGATGTTGCTTCCAGACTCAGTTTGGAACTCGGTAGAGTGTTGCAACCGAGGACATCGCTTCAGCACTCAGCGGTCCCATTCTTTAAGCTTGTGTGTCTTACCACTTCGTGGCTGTGCTGCTGTCACTCCTAGACGTTTCCACTTCACAATAACAGCACTTACAGTTGACCAAGGCAGCTCTAGCAGGGCAGACATTTTACAAACTGACTTCTTGGAAAGGTGGCATCCTATGACGGTGCCATATTGAAAGTCACTGATCTCTTCAGTAAGGCCATCCTACTGCCAATATTTGTCTATGGTGATTGCATGGCTGTGTGCTCGATTTTATACGCCTGTCAGCAACGGGTGGGGCTGAAATAGCCAAATCGACTAATTTGAAGGGTTGTCCAGATACTTTTGTATATATACTGTAGATGGCATCATCTGGTTAGAAATGGTGAGAACCTTTAAATTCTGCATTAAAATCAACAATTCCATAGTGAGTCATGCAATCTACGGTACAGAAGGTCATCATTTAATAGACGTGTCAGTCTGTACTCCATTCAGGGAGGCCTGCAATCTAACTGCTTCAATCATTCACTTAACATACATTTAGGGATTGTTTAACTGAAAACATGTTGAAAGTCTTTATCATTTAGAATAATATCTAAAAGGGGTAAATACATTTTCATAGCCTGGTTTTGATTATCCACCTGGAAATGGCTCATCACTGGCTTATGAAGGAGCAGAAGCATGCCATGGACAGTTTTGTACACTAAATCAGATGCTTACCTATTGGGAGCACTACTTTATTTAATAAAATACAATTTAATACAACTTTAATACATATTTGTTTAAGAAAAATACATTTCCATCTTCACTCTGGTGAATTATCCTTCTTCCTGTTTTGTCTTTCGTTCTTCTATAGTCTAGTTATTTTGGTCTGTTATTTAGAAGTGTTCTGTTGTTTTTTGGTTTAAAAATTATGTCCAGTAGGTCCAGGTATTTACAAGGGGGTCAGGTTTCAATTGAATTTTAGCTGTTATTTGTTCCATATCTTGGATATCTTGGATTTCGTTGGTTATGTTGGTCTAGTCCTGGATGGTTGGTATCTGAGGTGATAGCTAGTGTCTTGTTATTGCTTTCTTACTTCTGGCCAACAAGATGTTATATAGCGGGCCTCCTAAGGCACTACAGACCCTGGTTCATTCCCAGGCTGTGTCACAACTGGCCATGTTCGGGAGTCCCATAGGGCGGCGCACAATTGGCCCAGTGTCGTCCGGGTTAGTGGAGGGTTTGGCTGGGGTAGGCAGTCATTGTAAAATAAATAAGATTTTGTTCCTAACTGACTTGCCTAGTTAAGAAAAAAAATATTGGGCCATGTGTTTAGCAGATGTAAAGCACATCAGATAGTAAAACGTTGTCATTCACTACTTAAGAATTCGAACATGTCTGAATATGCCATCACTCATTATTTCCCACTAATTGAGCTTTAGGAGCAACAAGCTACAAAATGATTTGCATCAAAGGCACCATCTGCAGTATATTATTGTGTTTTCTAAAATGTCCTTGAGTCTTTAAAGAGTTTTCATACTCTTCCTCTTTATTCAAATATATTCACACACCGCGTTAATTGCTAATTGGAGACAGGATTCACAATTAGCTGCTTACTTAAATGAACAGCCCATCTGTTCAATTACATTGACGATTCATTCAGTAAAAAATAAAACTATTAATATGGCATCATAATAAACAGATTCAAGTGAGAATCAAAGTATTGGAGGTTATAGAGCACAGCGTAATTGAAAAATATTCATACCCCTTGACCCTTGAACACGTTTTGTTACGTTACAGACTTATTCTAAAATTAATGAAAACATTTTAAAATCCACATCAATCTAAACACAATACCTCATGGTGACAAAGCAAATCCAGGTTTTTATACATTTTTGCAAATGTATTACAAATTAAGAATAGGAATACCTTATTTACATAAGTAATCAGACACTTTTCTATGAGATAAGGTGCATCCTGTTTCCATTGATCATCCTTGAGGTGTTTCTACAACTTGATTGGAGTCCACCTGTAGGAAATTCAATGATTGTACATTATTTGGAAAGGAACACACCTATCTCTATACAATTCCCCACAGTTGACAGTGCATGTCAGAGCAAAAACCAAGCAATAAGGTCAAAGGAATTTTCCACAGCACTCCGAGTCAGGATTTTGTCGAGGCGCATATCTGGTGAAGGGTACCAGAAAAAGGCACATGACAGCTCGCTTGGAGGTTGCCAAAAGGTACCGAAAGGACTCACGGACCATGAGGAACAAGATTCTCTGGTCTGATGAAACCAAGATTGAACTATTTGGCCTGAATGCCAAGCGTCACGTCTGGAGGAAACCTGGCAACATCTTATGGTGAAGCATGGGGGTAGCAGCATCATGCTGTGGGGTTGTTTTTCAGCAGCAGGGACTGGGAGACTAGTCAGGTTTGAGAGAAAGATGAACGAAACAAAGTACAGAGAGATCCTTGATGGAAACCTGCTCCAAAGCGCTCAGGACCTTAGACGGGGGCGAAGGTTCATCTTCCAACAGGCCAACAACCCTAAGCACACAGCCAAGACAACGCAAGAGTGGCTTCGGGACAAGTCTCTGAATGTCCTCGAGTGACCAGCCAGAGCGAGCCCAGACTTGAATCCATCTCGAGACACCTGAAAATAGCTGTTCAGTGTCACTACCCATCCAACCTGACAGAGCTTGAGAGGATCTGCAGAGAAGAATGGGAGAAACACCCCAAATACAAGTCTGTAATCGCTGCCAAAGGTGCTTCAACAAAGTACTGAGTAAAGGCTCTGAATACTTATGTACAGTTGAAGTCGGAGGTTTACATATACCTTAACCAAATAAATTTAAACTCAGTTTTTCACAATTCCTGACATTTAATCAGAGTAAAAATTCCCTGTTTTATGTCAGTTAGGATCACCACTATTTTAAGAATGTGAAATGTCAGACTAATAGTAGAGAGAATGATATATTTCAGCTTTTATTTCTTTCATCACATTCCCAGTGGGTCCGAAGTTTACATACACTCAATTGGTATTTGGTAGCATTGCCTTGAAATTGTTTAACTTGGGTCTAATGTTTCGGGTAGCCTTCCAAAAGCTTCCCACAATAAGTTGGGTGAATTTTGGCCCATTCCTCCTGACAGAGCTGGTGTAACTGAGTCAGGTTTGTAGGCCTCCTGGCTCGCACACACTTTTTCAGTTCTGCCCACAAATGTTCTATAGGATTGAGGTCAGGGCTTTGTGATGGACACTCCAATACTGTACCTTGTCGTTAAGCCATTTTGCCACAACTTTGGAAGTATGCTTGGGGTCATTGTCCATTTGGAAGACCCAGTCAAGGGGTCTGAATACTTTCTCAATGCACTCTATATATTCTTGCCAAGTCCAACATTCCCCAAAATCCAGTCTCCAACCTAATGTTAACTATACTACCATAGCATAAAGTTAGCATATTGAATCAGCTATGACAGCCCAGACAGGTTTTCACAATGGCCTGAACAGCTCTTCCATAGAAGATCCTCTTTACACTACACTAGTTTGACGACACATACTAGTTCCACAACACATAGTTTTGTAGTGTAAAGAGAGTGATCTAGGTTCAAAACTCTCTTTCCCAAGCCACTTTGTAGCCACTTTGTCCCACACAGTAGTGTGGGACACTCCTCTGAGTGGTATAGTATAAAGACAATTTTCCCCAGTAGACATGTCGTGTAGGAAATGCGGAACCAATGTACCACTCTACTCATGTAACATGCCTGCTAGACGTCACATCAACATGAGTTTATTATTTTATAGATTGGATCTGCTTCAAGAAAAAGGTAACTGGCACTTGCATTGAATTCATTCAGCTTGTATATCAATTCAAAACAATCAAATTAAGTTAGAGTACAAGTAATTTAAATAAATGTGAAGCTTCAGCAAGTAAGGACAGTAGATTTCAAAGACAACATATAGAGAAATTCCCTTTGCTGTCTGCTGTTGGTGTTAATTTCACCTAGACAGAATACTAAGCATTACTGGGGGGGGGGGGGGGGGGGGGGGGGGACAGACGTTAATTGCGGTTCTTCTTATTAAAACACAAATTAAGTTAAGCCTCCTTTCTCTTCTTGGTTATTGAAAAGTCTACAGTGAACAAAAAGCCCTACAGTATAGCTCAATGATTCCAATGAGAGTGTCTCTGAGTCGTACATGGTTATTTTGATGAATCAATTATATTTTCATAAAGTAACCTCAAATCAGGCTTCGATTCCTTCCTTACTTTTGGCAGTTGCTTCTTCAATCATACTAAAAGCAAAAGTCAAACCCAAACAATGCACAGGCCTATTTAGACTTAGACAAAGAGGCATAATTCTGGTAATAGTTAACTGGCATTTACAGGAAAACATTTCCGTCATCTTGCAGAACAACAAATGTTCAAACATGTTCTGCAAACTAAGTTGTAGAGGGGCTATTTTCATTAGTACGCTAGAATAAGAACTAATTGACTGTGCCACAGCGGTGAAAATGATACCAATATTTGCTAATTCAGAGTGAGTACTGTGTCCTGTTTTCCCTTACGGAATATATATTTTTTGTGATTTTACTGTGATGACCATTGGATAGGTTATCTAATCAGTTATGTGGATAATAAGGGCAGCGAATCAACTATGCACCAGAAAACCAATGCCATTGGTGAGCTATCTAAGCAATGCCAGGAAATAATACATAAAATCAGTAGAGAAGCATGGCTTCACTTTTAATGTCTCTTGCTTTGTAAAACCAATCCAAATAGACCTTACCGTGAAATGCGTACTTACGAGCACTTAACCAACAATGCAGAGCAAGTAAGAAAGATTTGCTCAATAAACTAAAGTAAAAACAGAAACACAATAAATGAACAATAACGAGGCTATATACAATGGATACCGGTACCGAGTCAATGTGCAAGCGTACGGGTTAGTTGAGTTAATTGAGGTAATACATTATATATACAAAAGTATGTGGACACACCTTCAAATTAGTGAATTTGGCCACTTCAGCCACACTCGTGCTGTTACTGTGAAGTGGAAACATCTAGGAGCAACAACGGCTCAGTGGCAAAGAGATATACACCACACAAGCTCAAAGAACCTGACCGCCGAGTGCCGAAGCGAGTAGCTTGAGTTCCAAACTGCCTCTGGAAGCAACGCCAGCACAATAAGTGTTTGTCAGGAGCTTCAAGAAATCGGTTTCCATGGCCGAGCAGTCGCACACAAGCCTAAGATTACCATGTGCAATGCCAAGCACCAGCTGGAGTGGTGTAAAACTCACCGACATTGGACTCTGGAGCAGTGGAAACGCGTTCTCTGGAGTGATGAAACACACTTCACCATCTGGCAGTCCGACGGACGAATCTGGGTTTGGCGGATGCCAGGAGAACGCTACCTTGCCCCAATGCATAGTGCCAACTGTAAAGTTTGTTGGAGGAGGAATAATGGTCTGGGGCTGTTTTTCATTGTTTGGTCTAGGCCCTTTAGTTCCAGTGAAGGGACATCTTAACACGACAGCATACAATGACATTCTGTTCTTCCAACTGTGTGGCAACAGTTTGGGGAAGGCCCTTTGCTATTTCAGAATGACAATGCCCCCATGTAAAAAGCAAGGTCCATACAGAACTGGTTTGTCTAAAACAGTGTGGAAGAACTTGACTGGCCTGCACAGTGCCCTGACCTAATTTTTCCCAAGATGGCGGTGCAGTAGGTAGGACGTGTGTATGTGTATCTGTCTCTGTCTTTGTCTTTTGTCTTTTCCTGTGTAAATAGCCGGTATTGTTTGTATATATCTTAATCTCACATTCTATCTATGAACTAAATATACTTTCCTGCCACCCGCCTCACCCAACGTGGTACGGATCTGTATTTCTATTTCTTATAACTGGAACTTCCATCAGGAGATGGCATGGAGCCTCGCCGATCCATCACGACTGGACTGCCGACGTGATTGCCCGATGTGGTCTCAACAGGCTATTCTGTTACGATGTCGCCGAAGAACCAGCTACTAGCCTCGACCCGCTAGCTTTTCTGAACGCTGTGTCCCCTGCTCGCCTAGCGTAATAGTGACTACCGATCAGCACCTTGACTCACCTATTGCTGCTCTTTTGACCCTGTGATCACTCGGCTACACAGCTGATGCCCCCTGGACTGTTTCAATAACATGGTACCTCATTTAGTTTACCTGTCGGCCCCAGCCTCAAACTCAGGTCCTGTATGTACCTAACTGACCCATTCTGCCCATTAATCAACATTTACCCGTTGTTGTCTTAGCTCTCCTGATCAACACCTGTGATTGCTTTATGCATCTCTCTAATGTTAATATGCCTTGTCTACTGCTGTCTTGGCTAGTTTTACTGTTTTTTCACTGTAGAGCCTTTAGTCCCGCTCAAAATGCTTTGGATAGCTCTTTCATCCCACCCCACACACATGAGGAGAACTCACCTGGTTTAACTTGTCCCTCAAGAGATGAAACCTTTCTCATCGTCACTCAACGCCTAGGTTTACCTCCACTGTACTCACATTTTACCATACTCTTGTCTGTACATTATGCCTTGAATCTATTCTACCACGCCCAGAAATCTGCTCCTTTTATTCTCTGTCCCCAACGCACTTCACGACCAGTTCTTATAGCCTTTAACCGCACCCTTATCCTACTCCTCCTCTGTTCCTCTGGTGATGTAGAGGTTAACCCAGGCCCTGTAGCTCCTAGTTTTACTCCTATTCCCCAGGCGCTATCATTTGTTGACTTCTGTAACCATAAAAGCCTTGGTTTCATGCATGTTAACATCAGAAGCCTCCTCCTTAAGATTGTTTTATTCACTTCTTTAGCACCCTCTGCCAACCCTGATGTCCTAGCTGTGTCTGAATCCTGGCTTAGGAAGGCCACCAAAAATTCTGAAATTTCCATCCCCAACTACAACATTTTCCACCAAGATATAACTGGCAAAGGGGGTGGAGTTGCAATCTACTGCAGAGATAGCCTGCAGAGTTCTGTCATGCTATCCAGGTCTGTGCCCAAAACAGTTCGAGCTTCTACTTTTAAAAATCCACCTTTCCAGAAATAAGTCTCTCACTGTTTCCGCTTGTTATAGACCCCCCTCAACCCCCAGCTGTGCCCTAGACACCATATGTGAATTGAGAGTTTGCACTGTTAGGTGACCTAAACTGGAATATGGTGAACACCCTGGCCAACCTACAATCTAAGCTAGATGCCCTCAATCTCACACAAATTGTCATGGAACCTATCAGGTACCACCCTAAATCCGTAAACAAGGGCACCCTCATAGATATCATCCTGACCAACTTGCCCTCTAAATACACCTCTACCAGGATCTCAGCGATCACTGCCTCAATGCCTGCGTCCGTAATGGGTCCGCGGTCAAATGACCAACCCCCATCACTGTCAAAAGCTCCCTAAAACACTTCAGTGAACAGGCCTTTCTAATCGACCTGGCATGGGTATCCTAGAAGAATATTGACCTCATTCCGTCAGTAGAGGATGCCTGGTTATTAATTAAAAGTGCTTTCCTCACCATCTTAAATAAGGATGCCCCATTTAAAAAATGTAGATCTAAGAACAGATATAGCCCTTGGTTCACTCCAGACCTGACTGCCCTTGACCAGCACAAAAACATCCTGTGGCGTACTGCATTAGCATCGAATAGTCGATCCTGAGGCTAGCTTTTTGAAACAGAAATTTGCATCCTGTAACACAAACTCCCAAAAGTTCTGGGACACTGTAAAGTCCATGGAGAATAAGAGCACCTCCTCCCAGCTGTCCACTGCACTGAGGATAGGAAACACTGTCACCACCGATAAATCCACAATAATTGAGAATTTCAATAACCATTTTTCTAAGGCTGACCATGCTTTCCACCTGGCTACCCCTACCCTGGTCAACAGCCATGCACCCCCCACAGCAACTTGCCCAAGCCTCCCCCATTTCTCCTTTACCCAAATTCAGATAGCTGATGTTCTGAAAGAGCTGCAAAATCTGGACCCTCTCTTTCTAACATTATCCGCCGCAATTGTTGCAACCCCTATTACTAGCCTGTTCAACCTCTCTTTCTGAGATCCCTCTTCAAAGGGGGTGACACTCTAGACCAAAACTGTTACAGATCTATATCTATTCTACCCTGCCTTTCTAAAGTCTCCGAAAGCAAAGTGAACAAACAGATCACCGACCATTTAGAATCCCACCGTACCTTCTCCACCATGCAATCTGATTTCTGATCTGGTCATGGATGCACCTCAGCTATGCTCAAGGTCCTAAATGATATCATAGCCGCCATCGTAAAAAGACAATACTGTGCAGCCGTATTCATTGACCTGGTCAAGGCTTCGACTCTGTCAATCCCCACATTCTTATCGGCAGACTCAACAGCCTTGGTTTCTCAAATGACTGCCTCGCCTGGTTCACCAACTACTTCTCAGATAGAGTTCAGTGTGTCAAAGTCTCTATGGGGCTGCCACAGGGTTCAATTCTCAGGCCGACTCTCTTCTCTGTATACATCAATCATGTCGCTCTTGCTGCTGGCGACTCTCTGATCCACCTCTACGCAGACGACACCATTCTGTGTACTTCTGGCCCTTCTTTGGACACTGTGTTAACAAACCTCCAGACAAGCTTCAATGCCTTACAACACTCCTTCCGTGGCCTCCAACTGCTCTTACAGTTTTTTTAGATTGCTAAACGACAGTGGACACAACTGGAGTCACATGTGCAAAACTCTAACTACAGTCTGCACAGCAGCAGTTCATGTGGACCAAACTCTAGTTCGTTTTTCATTGCTTGAACACAGTTTTCAAAACTCTACACACTTATCCCATGACTTTAACCACAACCTGCACAAAACTGTGGATTTACAGCACTTTGTTCAAATGCTAACACACTGCTGTCAAAACTGTGAACCACACATTCAAAACGGAATAGATTTCAGCCTTGTGCCTTTCAAACACTGCTGATTGCAATTTCAGCTGAAAGGCTAAGCAGGTGTCTTGTTTTAGACTTGTTAGTGAACACACACACATATTACAGTATATATAGGTAGAGCTCAGAAAGACTCATTTTGGAAATGGAACAAGGAAGATGGGTTCGTGGAGGGAGAAGGGTGGCAGGGAGAGGGCGGATGCGTGGAGGAAGACAAAGAAGACAAAGAGCTGTTATTTCAGATGAAATAAGGGCTACACTAATAGACCATGTCGTGAACCATGGTCTCTCATTGAGAGAGGCAGGGTTGAGGGTGCAACCCAATCTGCAAAGATCCACAGTGGCATCTGTAATGCGAATTTTCCATCATTACAGGTATCTATTTTGTATTGCAATTATAGAATATTTACACAGATATATATTACAGTAAGTTTGACTGTAGAATATATTTTTACAACAGGACCCAAAGGCTGCCCCCAACAGGGGGAAGAGGAAAAATATTTTCAGATCCGCAGGAAAATGCTATTGTTGACATGGTTGTTGTCAACAATGCAATAAAACTGCGGGAGATTCAAGATAGAGTGCTGGCTGATAATGATATATTTGAAAATGTTAATTCTGTCAGCACAACAACTATTGCTCGAGTCCTAAAGAAACACCAAGTTACAATGAAACAGTTATACACTGTACCGTTCGAGAGAAACAGTGAACGGGTAAAAGAGCAAAGATACCAATATGTCCAGGTAAGACGTCTGAGGTTACGTACACAGCTAAACAAAATATTTACAGTAGAAAAAACACTAGCATTTCTACAGTAAAACTGTGCACTTACTGTTTTTCAGAGAGTAATGGAGGTGGAAGCACTGGAAAGACCACATTCATTTGTATTTATCGATGAAGCTGGATTTAACCTTGCCAAAACACGGCGCAGAGGAAGGAATGTTATAGGTCAAAGGGCCACTGGAGGTTCCAGGCCAAAGGGGGGGAAATATCACCATGTGTGCTG
Organism: Oncorhynchus mykiss; assembly: GCF_057628025.1. NCBI lineage: Eukaryota > Metazoa > Chordata > Actinopteri > Salmoniformes > Salmonidae > Oncorhynchus > Oncorhynchus mykiss. Next base: position 58,824,244 of record NC_143046.1, on the reverse strand, counting down.
CAATGGCTAATGATGGTTTGCTTCTCAACACACCACTCATTGGCCCATACAACACAGAAAGGCTTATAGCTTCCCTAGAACAGCTCTATGCTCAGCTAGTGCCAGCAGAACAGGGGGAGCCAGTAAGAAACCCCCAAGTTTTTGTCATAGTTTGCGATAATGTTGCTTTTCACCACTCTGCAGCTATCACAGATTGGTTTGCAGCACATCACAGATTTATGGTTTTGTACCTGCCTGCATATTCACCCTTCCTTAACCCAATAGAGGAGTTTTTCTCTGCCTGGAGGTGGAAAGTGTTTGGTCACCACCCACATGACCAAATGTCTCTTTTGGAAGCCATGCGTGCCGGATGTGAGGACACGAGTCCAGAGGACTGCCAGGGATGGATAAGGCACTCCAGAAGGTTCTTCCCCAGGTGCATGGCAAGAGAAAACATTAGATGTGATGTTGAAGAAAACCTGTGGCCTGATGCTAGAGAGAGGCAGGATTAGCCCCTCAATTATTTGTTCGAATTACAGTATGTACTTTTAGTTTCTACCTTTTTTTTCTCATTACTGTAATTCCGTAAATTACTACAGACTATTGAAGCAAACTGCTCATTTTCATTTACCTTAAAGAATTGTTATGTTCTAAAAATGTTAATAAATCATGTGAAAGAATGTCATTCTTTTCTTTGAAGAAAATATTACTTTGTATGAAGTCACTGAAATTGTTCAAACTGTAAAGATGAAAAGTTGGTATTTTCTGTATTGGTGTTTGATGCTAGTGTTTTTACTCTCAGTGTGTTCTGAGTGACAGTGTGTGTTATCTCAGTGAGGGTTGTGCATAGTGTTTGGCTGCACTGAGCGTGTTTTGAGCCATGTGTTAAGAGTTGTGTTGCTTGGAATGAGTTTTGCAGGTGATGTGAACTGTTTAGCTCAGGTGACTGTTGGTAGTGCAGACTGTAGTTAGAGTTTTGCACATGTGACTCCAGTTGTGCCCACTGTCGTTTAGCAATCGGAAAAAACTGTAAATGCACGCAAAACTTAATGCATGCTCTTCAACCGATCGCTGCCTGCACCCGCCCACCCGTCTAGCATCACTACTCTGGACGGTTCTGACTTAGAATATGTGGACAACTACAAATACCTAAACTCTCCTTCCAGACTCACATTAAGCATCTCCAATCCAAAATTAAATCTAGAATCGGTTTCCTATTTCGCAACAAATCATCCTTCACTCATGCTGCCAAACTGACTATCCTACCAATCCTTGACTTTTGCTAATGTAGTGTATGTACATGGTGGTGTGACTATGCATAGATAATAAACAGACTAGCAGCAGTGTATGTGAAGAGGGTGAAGGAATGTGAATGTGTGTGTGTGTGTGTGTGTGTGTGTGTGTGTGTGTGTGTGTGTGTGTGTGTGTGTGTGTGTGTGTGTGTGTGTGTGTGTGTGTGTGTGTGTGTGTGTGTGTGGAGAATTTAAAAATAAAAATTGTGAAACGTAAAAAAATATAATTTTTTGATAAAACTATACTAAATTGCAATGAAGGTTTACAGTAGTCTCAACATCACAGCACTCTGTAGGGTAGCACCATGGTGTAGCCGGAGGACAGCTAGTTTCCATCCTCCTCTGGGTACATTGATTTCAACACAAAACCTAGGAGGCCCCCCATTCCATAGACTTACACAGTAATTATGACGACTTCCAGAGGACCTCCTCCAACCTATCAGAGCTCTTGCCGCATGAACTGACGTTGTTCACCCAATCCAAGGATCAGACAATGAATATTGTTTTGAAAGCATACAGTACAGCTAGCACTGCAGTGCTTAAAATGTGGTGAATAATTGACTCAAAAAGAGAGAAAAGACAATAGTTGAACAGTTTTGAACAAATTAATTTCTTCAAAAATTAAGGAGAAACAAGAGAGAGTGAGCTAGCTATATTTCATATTTTTTCACTTTCACTTACTTAGCTAGCGAATGCAGCTAGCTAGTTTAGCATACTCAAAGACCCGGCTCAAACAGAGAGGGATGCAATGTTACCTAGCTGGCTATGGCTATCCAACACTGGAACTCTTCCAAGTCAAGGTAAGCTTTTGGTTTTATGAATTTATTGCCACCGGGGCCCACCGGTGTAACTGCTCAACTGCTTGCTGACTATACATTGTACTGCATGATTGTAGCGGGTTTACTAACGTGTTAGTTCTAGTAGCTATGTTGACTTGACGTTAGCTATTATGGTGGAAACAATGTAGACTGTGTGTAGTGGTTAGTGTGATGATATGATATGAAGGTTTGGCTTGGAAAGCTGTTTGTATGTAGCCGCTATGAAAGTGAACTGTGTTTGCGTGTGATCAGGGATGTATTCATTCTGCTGATTCTGTTGAAAAAATATTTCTTAAAACAGAAGCAAATGGATAGAAACAGGGATAAACATACCTGAATTTGTCCAATAGAAGCTTTCGTTTGCAACTGTTGGACTAATGATTAAACCCTAGTTTAGCTAAATTGTGCAAGGTGGTATTGAATGTGTCTATCACCTTGATTACTCAAATGTCTCTCAACCTGTGCACCTACTTTGTAGATGTTCATTCAAAGGTTAGGTTGTAGCAACCTCATGGATGGGTACAGGGAGAATTTTAGAATCATGTAGTAGCCTAAACCTTTCAATGTTACATTGATATGGGTGCATGAAATATGAATGACAGTCATCAAATATGCTGTAATAGAAATAAGACCATGCTCACACTTTTTTTCTGTCCTCCCTCATCTTTTAACGGCACCGATTACCACTTTCAGTGTAGTACAGTGCATTTGGAAAGAATTCAGACCCCTTGACTTCAAAATGCTGTTACTTTACAGGCTTATTCTGAAATGGATTCAATTGTATTTTTTCGTCATCAATGTACATACAATACCTCATTACGACAAAGCAAAAACAGGTTTTTAATTAAATAAAACGGAAATTTATAAGTATTCAGACCATTTACTCAGTACTTTGCTGAAGTACCTTTGGCAGTGATTACAGCCTCAAGTTTTCTTGGGTATGATGCTACAAGCTTGGCACAATTGTATTTTGGGAGTTTCTACCATTCTTCTCTGCGGATCCTCTCAAGTTCTGTCAGGTTGGATGGGGAGCGTCGCTGCACAGCTATTTTCAGGTCTCTCCAGAGATGTTAGATAGGGTTCAAGTCCGGGCTCTGGCTGGGCCACTCAAGGACATTCAAAGACTTGTCCCGAAGCCACTCCTGCATTGTCATGGCTGTGTGTTTAAGGTTGTTGTCCTGTTGGAAGATTAACCTTCACCCCAGTCTGAGGTCCTGAGCGCTCTGGAGCAGGTTTTCATCAAGGATCTCTCTGTACTTTGTTTCGTTCATCTTTCTCTCAAACCTGACTAGTCTCCCAGTCCCTGCCGCTGATGCTTCACCATAAGATGTTGACAGGTTTCCTCCAGACGTGACGCTTGGCATTCAGGCCAAATAGTTCAATCTTGGTTTCATCAGACCAGAGAATCTTGTTCCTCATGGTCTGTGAGTCCTTTCGGGTACCTTTTGGCAAACTACAAGCGAGCTGTCATGTGCCTTTTACTGAGGAGTGGCTTCCGTCTGGCCACTCTACCATAAAGGCCTGATTGGTGGAGTGCTGCAGAGATGGTTGTCCTTCTGGAAGGTTCTCCCATCTCCACAGAGGAACCCTGGAGCTTGGTCAAAGTAACCATCGGGTTTTTGGTCACCTCCCTGACCAAGGCCATTCTCCCCCAATTGCTCAGTTTGGCCAGGCAGCCAGCTCTAGGAAGAGTATTGGTGGTTCCATTTAAGAATGGTGGAGGCCACTGTGTTCTTGGGGACTTTCAATCTACAAGTCTCTGCTAGGTAAAGCCCCGCCCTATCTCAGCTCGCTGGTCACCATAGCAGCACCCACTCGTAGCACACGCTCCAGCAGGTATATCTCACTGGTCACCCCCAAAGCCAATTCCTCCTTTGGTCGCCTTTCCTTCCAGTTCTCTGCTGCCACTGACTGGAATGAACTGCAAAAAGCTGGAGATTCCCATCTCCCTCACTGGCTTTAAGAACCAGCTGTGAGAGCAGCTCACAGATCACTGCACCTGTTCATAGCCCATCTGTATACAGCCCATCTATCTACCTCATTCCCATACTGTATGTATTTATTTAGCTCCTTTTGCACCATAGTATCTCTACTTGCACATCCATATTTTGCACATCTACCATTCCAGTGTTTAATTGCCATAATGTAATTACTTCGCCACCATGGCCTATTTATTGACTTAACTCCCTTAGTTGACCTTATTGGAACTCACTGTATATAAACTTTGTTTTCTTTTTTTCTACTGTATTATTGACTGTATGTTCATTCCATGTGTAACTCTGTTGTTGTATGTGTCGAATTGCTATGCTTAATCTTGGCCAGGTCGCAGTTGCAAATGAGAGCTTGTTCTCAACTAGCTTACCTGGTTAAATAAAGGTGAAATTAAAAATAAAAACAGGATAAATGGAAACAGGATACACCTGAGCTCAATTTTGAGTCTTGTAGCAAAGGATCTGAATACTTAAGTAAATAAGGTATTTCAGATTTGTTTTAAATAAATTTGCTAACATTTCTTAAAACCTGTTTTTGCTTTGTCATTATGGGGTATTGTGTGTAGATTGATCAGGGAAAAATATTTTAATAACAAAATGTGGAAAAAGTGAAGGGGTCTGAATACATTCCGATTGCACTATACAGTGGGGAGAACAAGTATTTGATACACTGCCGGTTTTGCAGGTTTCCTACTTACAAAGCATGTAGCATGTCTGTCATTTTTATCATAGGTACACTTCAACTGTGAGAGACGGAATCTAAAACAAAAATCCAGAAAATCATATTGTTTGATTTTTAAGTAATTAATTTGCATTTTATTGATTAACTGTTCAGCAGTTTTATGGCTTGGTGGTAGAATCTGTTAAGGAGCCTTTTTGGTCCCAGACTTGGCGCTCTGGTACCGCCTGCCATGTGGTAGCAGAGAGTACAGTCTATGTGCTTCTACATCTGCATTGCTTGCTGTTTGGGGTTTTAGGCTGGGTTTCTGTACAGCCCTTTGTGACATCAGCTGATGATACATTTGATTGATTGATTGATGACTTGGGTGGCTTGAGTCTTTGACAATATTTGTGGTCTTCCTCTGACACCGCCTGGCATAGGAAGCTTGGCCCCAGTGATGTACTGGTCCGTACGCACTACCTTCTGTAGTGCCTTGCGGTCGGAATGCCTGAATAGTTGCTATACCAAGCGGTGATGTAACCAGTCAGGATGCTCTCGATGGTGCAGCTATATAACTTTTTGAGGATCTGAGGTCCCATGTCAAATCTTTTCAGACACCTGAGGGGGTGTTGTCGTGCCCTTATCACGACTGTCTTGGTGTGTTTGGACCATGATAGGTCCTTAGTGATGTGAACACCAAGTCACTCGAAACTCTCGACATGCTCCCCTACAGCCCCGTCGATGTGTTTGGGGGCATGCTTGGCCCTTCTTTTCCTGTAGTCCACGATTAGCTCCTTTGTCTTATAAGGTACTGCATCAAGGTCAAAGATTGAACATATTTAACCTGATTTTAAGATATTTTTAAGATACCACTGTAGGTTGAAAATAGTCAAGACAGACAACATTTCAAGATAGGTAAACTTTTTATTATAAGGGGCAAGCTGGTGATTTGAAGTTTTAATATTGAGAAAATCTGTGTAGTTCTATGGTAGCAGCTGTCAGCACAGTCAAACGTGCAAACTAGATTATCTACAAATGTGCACACTACAAATCTGCATTTGTTTTGGTTGCTTTCAGACCCGATTAAATTATAAACCTGTTATCAAAAAAATATATATATATTGCAATTCCCTGCCTCTATTTGACTAAACCAACAGTTCATCACAAGAAATACATTTTCGGGAAATAAATGAATATATTACAATAAGATGTATTGGATGAACTATGGTGATTGGTCCCATCTACAAGACATGCTTTCAGTTGTAATGAGCACATGGATGACTACCAAAATAATAGAATCTGTGAAGCTGCACTATTTCAAGTAATAAAGGTCTGAAAATAGTTCTGGTTCCGCTAATACCACTTTATTACAGTGTAGTTACTCATTTGTTCTGATGTAATTAACACATTTGATGTCAAATACTTCAATGTTCCTCATCTAAGGAATATTCTGCCGTGATATATAGCAAGAGCGATCGCATTAAGCATAAATTAATAAGCCACTATAAAAGGAGAGCAAAACCACCTACTATAATTTGTTAACTAAGACAGTTTTTCATATAATTGTTCTATTTAAAAAGTTGAGAGTTTTATGCAAGTAAAACATGTTTTAAAACCAAGCCAAAACAACATTATGTAAATTATTCATATTGAACTTACATTTGAGCTTCATGAATCTTACATGAGTGTTTTCCTGTCATATTTATTTAACACAAATTGTGTTCTCCTAATGCATGATTTAGCATTAGGAACACATTAGCTTCTACTGCCACAATTACTTTTAAGTAAATAAAATAAATTTAAAAAAAATGGTATTTCAGTTTTTTATTTGTAATAAATGTGTCTGGGAGTGCAGTCATAATTACTCAGAAATCAGTGGGATGGCGTGTGTAAATGTCGTGTGCTTATACAGGTACAGTATATGCAGAAATGTAAACTACAGTTAAAACAGACATATTCAAGCAGGTTCCTCAGGAACTCTTTGATTGAGACATTATGGATTATGAAGATTGCGAAAATTTGCATATGGCTGTAAGGATAATGAAGGCTTACTCTTTAAGGAAATACAGTGAGGCATAGTCAAATAAATATTGACAACATGGACTATCCATGTGAATATTGTTTTCAAATAATTCAGCACCATTCCAAATATTCAGGGTGCCAAGAATCACAATGTCAAATAGCAAAGAATTATTCAATGGCAGTAATGTTAATAATCACAGTTGATCTGAAGCTACAATAGGTCGCAAAATGGTTATCTGACCATCTCAGGCGATTATTCCTAAAACCTATGATCACACAATAATAGCAATATTCCTCTAGAGAAATCCGTTGAGTAAACAAGTTGACTGCCACAACCTTTCCTAACAAATGGAAATGTGTCGTTCTGAATTTTCCAGGTGCAAGAATGACTCTAAATGACTCTAAAAGTATGTTAACCTTAATGATTCGGTCAGGAATGTGTATTAATCTCACAATAAAATGAATTGATTAATATGCCTATCATAGAAGAAGAACATATCATGACCGTGAGGAGAACTGATACTGAAACTTCGAATTAAGTATATTCCTGTGTATCTAGACCAAACTAAAGAGATTTCAAAATAAAAAAAACATTACTGAAATTGACTCCCCAGTGCCGCAATATAGCTAAGGAAATTGTAAATAAATTACTATAGTCTACTTACCTATCAAAACGCTGACAGCGATATTAATAAAAGTGTGTCTTCTTATACAATCCATGGCTCCTTTTGGAAGGATCCTGGAAAGAGTTGCCACTTTTATTTATTAATGTTAACAAATGATAAACAACCAAAAACAAGTTTTAGATCACCAGGTCCCAAGGACGTGCAGCCTTTTTGCGAGCGTAGTTTTTACTTCACCTTGCTGTAATAGTGGCGATGCTGATGCTGCAGCGTTTCGGTCTGAATTGGTGAACCAACTCAAACTCACTCCCGAATGAATGCCTTCTCCTTCTCTTTGGGTTACCACTGCTTACTTAGAAACTTGGTCCTAAAGCCTGCCCGTGGTACATGCTGTATATTATTGCTTTGCAGAGATCTTTGTGCATATGGCGGTTGGTATGGTCATGTTTTACTGTTGGCACAGCCTGGTCTCATACAATAGACGTAACATAGTAAATGTAAATCTAGGATACTTAAATTAGTAAAATTTGTATGATACGGTATGTAAAGTTTGGTAACCCTAAGGTTGCAAGTTTGAATCTCATCTTTAGCATGATTGTAATTAGCAACTTTGAACTACTTGCAAAATGGCTAAAAAGTAGCAACTACTTAGCATGTTAGCTAACCCTTCCCCTAACCTTAATCCTTTTAGCTCACCCTAACCCTAACATTAACCCTTTAACCTAACTTCTAAACTTAACCCTAAAACAGAAAACCTAGCCTAGAGAGGCTCTGTAACTATACATTTTTACCAAAGGTGGGTACTAGTTATGAAATTAAAGGTTACAAGCACAGGAACTCACTGTTTCCCTTCTTGGACTGAAAGACATCCGAATTATGATTCGGTTTGAGACAAATAAATAGGAAGTAATCTGTTAGGTCTCACAAACCCACATTTCTGAACACTTGAAAAAGTCTCTATTGCAAAGTGCAAAAGTCCATTCCTCTACATGAACCCATTATGCCATTGGATTCTTCTTCTTTACTGTATCATATTTAATTCCTTTTCAGTCACCAGTGCTCCTCTTCTTGTAACATAGAACTTGACTATGTTGAGTGTCCATGTGTCGTGTCTGATGTGTTTTTAATACAGGATATGGTTACGCCTGTCACCTCGTAATAACCTGCTAATAGAGGTTTCCTGCCTTTGATGTGTTTACAAAGATCAGTGAAGATCAAAGGCCACAGCTATCTCAGCATAACGCTAATAAGGGGCGTCTGAGTGTAACGACGAGGTAAAGACGATGCATGCTTAATCTGTATTTTTTCAAATGATGTTGGTGCATTACTATTTTAAAGCAATGGGCATATATTGTATATTAATAATCACATCACAGTGCTTTTGATCTATTGTATATGTTTGTAAAAGGAAGTTCATATAAGCTTGTCAAATCTTGTGTCAAATAAAAGCTAAGGGTCTATATATATTTTTTTTAATTGAGGCACATATGCACTCAGTGTCCAGTTTATTAGGTAAACCCATGTAGTACTGGGTCGGACCCCACTTTGGCTACAGAACAGCCTGAATTCTTCGGGCATGGAAACCTTGCTCAATTGTTATGAAGGGACCTAACATGTGCCAAGAAAACATTCCCCACACCATTACACCACCGCCTCCACCGCCACCATACCGTTGACACCATGCAAGATGGGCCATGGACTCTGCTTCACCAAATCCTGACTGCAATCAGCATGACGCAACAGGAACCATGATTAGTCAGACCAGGCAATGTTTTTTCCACTCCTCAATTGTCCAGTGTTGGTGATCGTGTGCCCACTGGAGATACTTTGTGTTTTTAGCTGATAGGAGTGGAACCCTGTGTGGTCGTCTGCTGCAAAAGCCCATCCGTGACAAGGACCGACGAGCTGTGCATTCCGAGATGCCATTCTGCACACCACTGTGGTACTACATTGTTTTTTTAGGGGGTGGATCAGCTTTAATATTGCGGATAGATTGTCGCTTCCATCAATGTAATTGTCGGCCTCACTTCCAATCCCCCATATTTTTGGGGAGTAAATATACAGTGCCTTGCAAAAGTATTCGGCCCCCTTGAACTTTGCGACCTTTTGCCACATTTCAGGCTTCAAACATAAAGATATAAAAATATATAAGAATCAACAACAAGTGGGACACAATCATGAAGTGGAACGACATTTATTGGATATTTCAAACTTTTTTAACAAATCAAAAACTGAAAAATTGGGCGTGCAAAATTATTCAGCCCCCTTAAGTTAATACTTTGTAGCGCCACCTTTGGCTGCGATTACAGCTGTAAGTCGCTTGGGGTATGTCTCTATCAGTTTTGCACATCGAGAGACTGACATTTTTTCCCATTCCTCCTTGCAAAACAGCTCGAGCTCAGTGAGGTTGGATGGAGAGCATTTGTGAACAGCAGTTTTCAGTTCTTTCCACAGATTCTCGATTGGATTCAGGTCTGGACTTTGACTTGGCCATTCTAACACCTGGATATGTTTATTTTTGAACCATTCCATTGTAGATTTTGCTTTATGTTTTGGATCATTGTCTTGCTGGAAGACAAATCTCCGTCCCAGTCTCAGGTCTTTTGCAGACTCCATCAGGTTTTCTTCCAGAATGGTCCTGTATTTGGCTCCATCCATCTTCCCATCAATTTTAACCATCTTCCTTGTCCCTGCTGAAGAAAAGCAGGCCCAAACCATGATGCTGCCACCACCATGTTTGACAGTGGGGATGGTGTGTTCAGGGTGATGAGCTGTGTTGCTTTTACGCCAAACATAACGTTTTGCATTGTTGCCAAAAAGTTCAATTTTGGTTTCATCTGACCAGAGCACCTTCTTCCACATGTTTGGTGTGTCTCCCAGGTGGCTTGTGGCAAACTTTAACCAACACTTTTTATGGATATCTTTAAGAAATGGCTTTCTTCTTGCCACTCTTCCATAAAGGCCAGATTTGTGCAATATATGACTGATTGTTGTCCTATGGACAGAGTCTCCCACCTCAGCTGTAGATCTCTGCAGTTCATCCAGAGTGATCATGGGCCTCTTGGCTGCATCTCTGATCAGTCTTCTCCTTGTATGAGCTGAAAGTTTAGAGGGACGGCCAGGTCTTGGTAGATTTGCAGTGGTCTGATACTCCTTCCATTTCAATATTATCGCTTGCACAGTGCTCCTTGGGATGTTTAAAGCTTGGGAAATCTTTTTGTATCCAAATCCGGCTTTAAACTTCTTCACAACAGTATCTCAGACCTGCCTGGTGTGTTCCTTGTTCTTCATGATGCTCTCTGCGCTTTTAACGGACCTCTGAGACTATCACAGTGCAGGTGCATTTATACGGAGACTTGATTACACACAGGTGGATTGTATTTATCATCATTAGTCATTTAGGTCAACATTGGATCATTCAGAGATCCTCACTGAACTTCTGGAGAGAGTTTGCTGCACTGAAAGTAAAGGGGCTGAATAATTTTGCACGTCCAATTTTTCAGTTTTTGATTTGTTAAAAAAGTTTGAAATATCCAATAAATGTCGTTCCACTTCATGATTGTGTCCCACTTGTTGTTGATTCTTCACAAAAAAATACAGTTTTATATCTTTATGTTTGAAGGCTGAAAAGTGGCAAAAGGTCGCAAAGTTCAAGGGGGCCGAATAATTTTGCAAGGCACTGTATATATTTATATCTTTTTTTTAGGGGGGGGGGGGGGGGGGGGAGTAAATATATATATTTATATGTAGTTTTTTTTGGAGGGGGGAGTATATATATATATATATATGTATATATATATATATATATATATATATACACACACACATGCATAAATCGAATCAAATTGATTTACATCAGCTGATATCTCAAAGTGCTGTACAGAAACCCAGCCTAACACCCCAAACAGCAAGCAATGCAGATGTAGAAGCACGGTGGCCATGAAAAACTCCCTAGAAAGGCAAAAACCTAGAAAGAAACCTAGAGAGGAACCAGGCTATGATGGGTGGCCAGTCCTCTTCTGGCTGTGCCGGGTGGAGCTAATAACAGAACATGGCCAAGATGTTCAAATGTTCATAAATGACCAGCATGGTCAAATAATAGTAATCACAGTAGTGGTCGAGGGTGCAACAGGTCAGCACCTCTACCGCTCCTGCTGTCTCTAGAGAGTTGAAAACAGCAGGTCTGGGACAGGTAGCACGTCTGGTGAACAGGTCAGGGTTCCATAGCCTCAGGCAGAACAGTTGAAACTGGAGCAGCAGTACGGCCAGGTGGACTGGGGACAGCAAGGAGTCATCATTCCAGGTAGTCCTGAGGCATGGTCCTAGGGCTCAGGTCCTCAGAGAGAGAGAAAGAAAGAAAGAAAGAAAGAAAGAAAGAAAGAAAGAAAGAAAGAAAGAAAGAAAGAAAGAAAGAAAGAAAGAAAGAAAGAAAGAAAGAAAGAAAGAAAGAAAGAAAGAAAGAAAGAAAGAAAGAAAGAAAGAAAGAAAGAAAGAAAGAAAGAAAGAAAGAAAGAAAGAAAGAAAGAAAGAAAGAAAGAAAGAAAGAAAGAAAGAAAGAAAGAAAGAAAGAAAGAGAGAGAGAGAGAGAGAGAGAGAGAGAGAGAGAGAGAGAGAGAGAGAGAGAGAGAGAGAGAGAATACATAAATTCAAACAGGACACCGGATAAGACAGTAGAAATACTCCAGATATAAGACTGACCCTAGCCCCCCGACACATAAACTACTGCAGCATAAATAAATAAACATACTCACATATATAAATAGAAACATGCATACATATACACATTCATATACATACATAGAAATACGCATACATATATACATATACACCAGTGGAGACCCCTCAGAGGAGGGAGGGGATTTCATAAAAATAAAAATAGTGAAACGTAAAAAAAAAAGTTATCCTCTTTAGATAAAACTGAACTAAATATATTCATATGTCACCAAATAATTGGTTAAAATACAGTGTTTGCAATGAAGGTCTACAATAACTTCAACAGCACTGTCTGGATTAGCACCGTGGTGTAGCCGGAGGACAGCTAGTTTCCGTCATCCTCTGGCTACATTGACTTCAATAAAAAACCTAGGAGGCTGGTAGGCCTCACCATTTCCATAGACATACAATTGAAGTCGGAAGTTTACATACACCTTAGCCAAATACATTTAAACTCAGTTTTTCACCATTCCTGACATTTAATCCTAGTAAGAATTCCCTGTCTTAGGTCAATTAGGATCACCACTTTATTTTATGAATGTGAAATGTCAGAATAATAGTTGAGAGAATCATTCATTTCAGCTTTTCTTTCTTTCATCACATTCCCAGTGGGTCAGAAGTTTACATACACTCAATTAGTATTGGGTAGTGTCATGACGTGGCCCTCTTTGGGGATAACGAGTACCATCACCCTCTCTCTGCACCATCCCCCTCTCCCTCTCTCACCACCTCTCTCTCTTCCCCCTACACCCAGGCAGGTCATAAATTCCTAGAGGCGTCTCTCTCCTCATGGCCAGACAATATAGCGAGAGTGAGTTTCACAGGAGAACAAAGGAACCTCTTCCACATCACAGAACTTGAGAACTGAACAATGTCCATGTTTTGGAGAATGTGTACACGGTATGGGGGAAAATCCAGCTATGACCGGTCCATTTCATTTAATGTTTGTGAAACTCATGAGAGACAATACCAAAACTCTGTTTATGCAAGAGTCTCAGTTGTGAGGCTTGCATCTAATTGTTGTATAAAACGCATGAGTAAAGATGAAACTATTTGTGAAATTATTTAATGTGATTTTAAACTGTTTAACCTGTCTAGGACCGGAACCCCTCGCCAACAACCAGTGAAATTGCAGGGCGCCAAATACAAATCAACAGAAATCTCATATATCAAATTTCTCAAACATACAAGTATTAGGCACCATTTAAAAGATACAATTCTCATTAATCCAGACACAGTGTCTGATTTAGAAAAATGCTTTACAGCGAAAGCTCAACAAATGATTATGTTAGGTCACCACCAACTCAAAGAAAAAACCAGACATTTCTCCAGCCAAAGAGAGGAGTCACAAAAAGCACAAACAGAGATCAAATTAATCACTAACCTTTGATGATCTTCATCAGATGACACTCATAGGACTTCATGTTACACAATACATACATGTTTTGTTCTGTAAAGTTCATATTTACAGTGCCTTGCGAAAGTATTAGGCCCCCTTGAACTTTGCGACCTTTTGCCACATGTCAGGCTTCAAACATAAAGACATAAAACTCTATTTTTTTGTGAGGAATCAACAACAAGTGGGACACAATCATGAAGTGGAACGACATGATTGTGTTCAGTGAGGAAGTTCAGTGAGGATCTCTGAATGATCCAATGTTGACCTAAATGACTAATGATGATAAATACAATCCACCTGTGTGTAATCAAGTCTCCGTATAAATGCACCTGCACTGTGATAGTCTCAGAGGTCCGTTAAAAGCGCAGAGGGCATCATGAAGAACAAGGAACACACCAGGCAGGTCCGAGATACTGTTGTGAAGAAGTTTAAAGCCGGATTTGGATACAAAAAGATTTCCCAAGCTTTAAACATCCCAAGGAGCACTGTGCAAGCGATAATATTGAAATAGAAGGAGTATCAGACCACTGCAAATCTACCAAGACCTGGCCGTCCCTCTAAACCTTCAGCTCATACAAGGAGAAGACTGATCAGAGATGCAGCCAAGAGGCCCATGATCATTCTGGATGAACTGCAGAGATCTACAACTGAGGTGGGAGACTCTGTCCATAGGACAACAATCAGTCGTATATTGCACAAATCTGGCCTTTATGGAAGAGTGGCAAGAAGAAAGCCATTTCTTAAAGATATCCATAAAAAGTGTTGGTTAAAGTTTGCCACAAGCCACCTGGGAGACACACCAAACATGTGGAAGAAGGTGCTCTGGTCAGATGAAACCAAAATTGAACTTTTTGGCAACAATGCAAAACGTTATGTTTGGCGTAAAAGCAACACAGCTCATCACCCTGAACACACCATCCCCACTGTCAAACATGGTGGTGGCAGCATCATGGTTTGGGCCTGCTTTTCTTCAGCAGGGACAGGGAAGATGGTTAAAATTGATGGGAAGATGGATGGAGCCAAATACAGGACCATTCTGGAAGAAAACCTGATGGAGTCTGCAAAAGACCTGAGACTGGGACAGAGATTTGTCTTCCAACAAGACAATGATCCAAAACATAAAGCAAAATCTACAATGGAATGGTTCAAAAATAAACATATCCAGGTGTTAGAATGGCCAAGTCAAAGTCCAGACCTGAATCCAATCGAGAATCTGTGGAAAGAACTGAAAACTGCTGTTCACAAATGCTCTCCATCCAACCTCACTGAGCTCGAGCTGTTTTGCAAGGAGGAATGGGAAGAAAAAAAAATTCAGTCTCTCGATGTGCAAAACTGATAGAGACATACCCCAAGCGACTTACAGCTGTAATCGCAGCAAAAGGTGGCGCTACAAAGTATTAACTTAAGGGGGCTGAATAATTTTGCACGCCCAAATATCCAATAAATGTCGTTCCACTTCATGATTGTGTCCCACTTGTTGTTGATTCTTCACAAAAAAATACAGTTTTATATCTTTATGTTTGCAGCCTGAAATGTGGCAAATATGTGGCCGAATACATTCGCAAGGCACTGTATATCCAAAAATCTTATTTTACATTGGAGTGTTACGTTCAGTAGTTCCAAAAAATGATATTGCAGAGAGCCACATGAATTCACAGAAATACTCATAATAAATGTTGATGAAAATACAACTATTATACATGGAACTTTAGATACACTTCTCCTTAATGCTGTCATATTTCAAAAAAACTTTACGGAAAAAGCATAATCTGAGAACGGCGCTCAGAGCCCAAACCAGGCAGAAAAATATCCGCCATGTTGGGTAGTCAACATTATTCATAAATAGCATTATAAATATTCACTTACCTTTGATGATCTTCATCAGAATGCACTCCCAGGAATCACAGTTCCACAATAAATTATTGTTTTGTTCAATAATGTCCATCATTTATGTCCAATAGCTTCTTTTGTTAGGGCATTTGGTAAACAAATCCAAAGCGCGATCTGGTCCATTCGGACGAAACGTTCAAAAGGTTATATTACAGGTTGAAGAAACTTGTCAAACTAAGTATAGAATCAATCTTTAGGATGTTTTTATCATAAAAGTTCAATAATGTTC
Organism: Oncorhynchus mykiss; assembly: GCF_057628025.1. NCBI lineage: Eukaryota > Metazoa > Chordata > Actinopteri > Salmoniformes > Salmonidae > Oncorhynchus > Oncorhynchus mykiss. The sequence goes on along the minus strand of NC_143046.1, from coordinate 58,808,627 downwards.
CAACCGAAGAATTCCCTTTGTCTGTAGAAAAGCAATGGAACTAGAGCTACCTCTCAAGTGAAAGCGCGTGACTGAGAACAGAACGAGGCTGTAGGCAGACGCCTTAGTCAAACAGCTCCCATCCGGCCCCCCTTCACATGAGCAGCCTGAAACAACGTTCTAAAGACAGTTGACATCTAGTGGAAGCCTTAGGAAGTGCAAAATAACCCATATCCCACTGTGTATTCGATAGGGGTGAGTTCAATGACTACAAACCTCAGACTTCCCACTTACTGTTTGGATTTTTTCTCAGGTTTTTGCCTGCCGTATGAGTTCTGTTATACTCACAGACATCATTCAACCAGTTTTAGAAACTTCAGAGTGTTTTCGATCCAATACTAATAATAATATGCATATATTAGCATCTGGACTGAGTAGGAGGCAGTTCACTCTGGGCACACTATTCATCCAAAAGTGAAAATGCTGCCCCCTATCCCAAACAAGTTAATGAAGGAAACTCCAATTACCTTTGGAGTTTAACTAAGTCATAGGCCCGCCCCATGAGCACAGACATGGATCTGGCGTCATGGGACAGCCCCTTTCTCCTGTTACGAATGTAACCCCCACCGGGAGGAATTTCCTAGTCAGACCAGCTTACCTCGAATACTGAGAGGGCTAAGGTTTGAGTAGAGACCGTAAACCTGAGTATAAGCTAAGGTTGTAATGGTTGTTGAAACGCTGAGACTATCGATACCGACAGAATAAGAGCAAAACTTTGATACTAATTACTAGTCTGCTGCTTGCACTTTTCGCACCAAAATACGTTAATCTCAAGGAAACAGAACGCGTCTCCTTCCTGAGCTGTATGACGGCTAGGTGGTCCTATGGTGTTTATACTTGCGTACTATTGTTTGTACAGATGAACGTGGTACCTTCAGGCGTTTGGAAATTGCTCCCAAGGATGAACCAGACTTGTGCAGGTCTACAATTTATTTTCTGAGGTCTTGGCTGATTTCTTTCAATGTTCTCATGATGTCAAGCAAAGAGGCACTGAGTTTGAAGGTAGGCCTTGAAATACATCCTCAGGTACACCTCAAATTGACTCAAATGAAGTCAGCTGTTTAAAGCTGTTTAAAAAAGCTGTTTAAAGCGTAGTCAACTTAGTGTATGTAAACTTCTGACCCACTGGGATTGTGAATTATAAGTGAAATAATCTCTCCGTAAACAATTGTTAGAAAATTTGCAAAAACTATAGTTTGTTAACAAGAAATTTGTGGTGTGGTTAAAAAAATAGTTTTAATGACTCCAACCTAAGTGTATGTAAACTTCCGACTCAACTGTACATTGTAATTATGGCCACCTCCGGAGGACGTCCTCCAACCAATCAAAGCTTTTGCAGTATGAACTGACATATTGTCCATCCAATCATAGATTTATGATCAGAGAATGAACCTAGTGTGTTGTATTGTGATTGTGCCACAGAGCATTATGGGGGTTCGATGTGTTTATTTTATTTAATCTTTACTTAACTAGGCAAGTCAGTTAAAATCAAATTCTTATTTACAATGACGGACTACAAACGCAAAAGGCCTCCTGCGGGGATGGGGGCCTGGGATTAAAAACAAAATAATAAATACAGTATATATATATAAGAGAGACAACACAACACTACATAAAGAGAGACCTAAGAGATATGACAACACAGCATGGTAGTAAAACAACATAACAACATGGTAGCAACACAATGTAAGTAGCACAAAACATTGTGAAAACATTATCGGGCACACTCAAAAGCACAAAGTTCAAGAAGGTAGAGACAACAATACATCACGCACATCACGCAAAGCAACCAAAGCTGTCAGTAAGAGTGTCCATGATTGTGACTGGCAGAACGTGTTTTGTATGTGGAGAATGTCGGCTGCAGTAGATATCTCAGATAGGGGGGGGAGTGAGGCCTAAGAGTGTTTTATAAGGGTATACAGAGATTACCAGTTTAGAGAGGAGTATAGAGTGCTGTGATGTGTCCAATAAGGAGCATTGGAGGCAAATCTGATGGCCGAATGGTGAAGAACATCTAGCCGCTCAAGTGCACCCTTACCTGCCGATCTATAAATAATGTCTCTGGAATCTAGCATGGGTAGGATGGTCGTCTGAATCAGGGTTAGTTTGGCAGATGGGGTGAAAGGGGAGCAATTACGATAGAGGAAACCAAGTCTAGATGTAACTTTAGCCTACAGCTTTGTTATGTGCTGAGAGAAGAACAGTGTACCGTCTAGCCATACTCCCAAGTACTTGTATGAGGTGACAACCTCAAGCTCTAAACCCTCAGAGGTAACACCTGTGGGAAGAGGGGCATTCTTCTTACCAAACCACATGACCTTTGTTTTGGAGGTGTTCAGAACAAGGTTAAGGGTAGAGAAAGCTTGTTGGACACTAAGAATGCTTTGTGGTGGAGCATTTAACACAAACTCCGAGGAGGGGCCAGCTGAGTATAAGACTGTATTATCTGCATATAAATGGATGATAGAGCTTCTTACTGCCTGAGCTATGTTGTTGATGTAAATTGAGAAGAGCGTGAGGCCTAGAATTGAGCCTTGGGCTACTCCCTTGGTGACAGGCAGTGGCTGAGACAGCAGAATTTCTGACTTTATACACTGTACTCTTTGAGAGAGGTAGTTAGCAAACCAGGCCAAATACCCCTCAGAGACACCAATACTCCTTAGCCGGCCCACAAGTATGGAATGGTCTACCGTATCAAAAGCTTTGGCCAAGTTAATAAAGATATCAGCACAATATTGCTTAGAATCAAGGGCAAAGGCGACATCATTGAGGACTTTTAAGGTTGCAGTAACACATCCATAACCTGAGGGGAAACAAGATTGCATACCCGAGAGATTACTATAGACATCAAGAAACCTAGTCAGTTGTTTATTGACAAGTTTTTCCAACACTTTTGATAAACAGGGCAATATAGAAATAGGCCTATAACAGTTAGGATCAGCTTGATCTCCCCATTTAAACAAAGGATCAACTGTGGCTACCTTCCAAGCAATGGGAACCTCCCCAGAAAGGAGAGACAGGTTAAAAATGTTGGCGATAGGCTTGCGATGACAGGGGCAGCAACCTTAAAGAAGAAAGGGTCTAAACCATCTGACCCAGATATTTTTTTGTGGTCAAGTTTAAGGAGCTCCTTTAGCACCTCAGACTGAGTGACTTTCTCCAGAGATAAATGTTGTAGCGGGGCAGGGGAAAAAGAGGGAGAAGCATCAGGGATTGTCACATTAAAATGGGTGGGAGATGAGGAAATGTTTCACCGGCAAGGAATCAAATAGGAATCCTGACTTAATGAAGTGGTGATTAAAGAGCTTAGCCATGTGCTTGTTGTCAGTAACAACCACATCATCAACACTAAGAGACATGGGCAGCTGTGAGGAGGAGAGTTTATTCTCCTGGTCATTAACCATTTTCCAGAACTTCTTGGGGTTAGACCCACAGAGAGAGAACTGCTCCATAAAGTAACTAACTTTGGCCTTCCCGGATAGCCTGAGTGCACTTATTTCTCATTTGCCTGAACGATAGCCAGTCAGCTGAGCCATTCCCCAAATGTAATTCTTGAGGTGGAGTGACTCTGCAATATCACGGTCTAACCAGGGGCTGAACCTGTTTTGAATTCTCATTTTCTTTATGGGGAATGTTTGTTAACAATACCACTGAAGTATCAAAAAAGAATGCCCTTACCTTTTCATCATTCTTAATGAAACTGATCTCAGGTAGAGGTCAGACCCTCACTTTTAATTTGCACCTTTGGAGCCCTCTCATTCCCTCTCCCCTTACTATTGTAATATCAATGTCTTTATTAAATGCTTTAGGTTAAAACAATTAGTCTCTGATGATTTTTGAAACACACTTTGTGGTCTCTACCATGTCTCCCATCCTCCTCAATTTTTCAAGTCACCAGCCTCCACTGATATACACATCTTTTTAAAATACATTTTCCTTTATTGTTCCCAGCAAACCCTACAACCCCTACCCTCATTGGAGTAAGCTAATAAACAATAACACTTAGGCTTCTACTTCCAGCTTATGGAATTCAATTCGCAAGTTTACATACACTTAGGTTGGAGTCATTAAAACTCGTTTTTCAACCACTCTACAAATTTCTTCTTAACAAACTATAGTTTTGGCAAGTCGGTTAGGACATCTACTTTGTGCGTGACAAAAGTAATTTTTCCAACAATTGTTTACAGCCAGATTATTTCACTGTATCACAATTCCAGTGGGTCAGACGTTAACATACACTAAGTTGACTGTGCCTTTAAATAGCTTATAAAATTCCAGAAAATTATGTCATGGCTTTAGAAGCTTCTGATAGGCTAATTGACATCATTTGAGTCAATGGGAGGTGTACCTGTGGATGTATTTCAAGGCCTACCTTCAAACTCAGTGCCTCTTTGCTTGACATCATGGGAAAATAAAAAGAAATCAGCCAAGACCTCAGAAAAAAAATGGTAGACCTCCACAAGTCTGGTTCATCCTTGGGAGCAATTTCCAAACGCCTGAAGATACCATGTTCATCTGTACAAACAATAGTATAAGTACAAACACCATGGGACCACAGCCATCATACCATTCAGTAAGGAGACGCGTTCTGTCTCCGAAGAGATGAACGTACTTTGGTGCGAAAAGTGCAAATCAATCCTAGAACAACAGCAATGGACCTTGTGAAGATGCTGGAGGAAACAGGTACAAAAGTATCCATATCCACAGTAAAACTAGTCCTATATCGGCATAACCTGAAAGGTCGCTCAGCAAGTAAGAAGCCACTGCTCCAAAACCGGCATAAAAAGGCAGACTACGGTTTGCAGCTGCACATGGGGATAAAGATCGTACTTTTTGGAGAAATGTCCTCTGTTCTGATGAAACACAAATAGAACTGTTTGGCGGCAGTTTTAATGTATGGGGCAGCAGGGAGGTTAGTGGTTAGAGCGTTGGATTAGTAACGGAAAGGTTGCAAGATCGAATCCCCGAGCTGACAAGGTAAAAATCTGTTATGCCACTGAACAAGGCAGTTAACCCACTGTTCCTAGGCCGTCATTGAAAATAAAATTTGTTCTTAACTGACTTGCCTAGTTAAATAAAGATTAAATAATGACCATCGTTATGTTTGGAGAATAAAGGGGGAGGCTTGCAAGCCGAAGAACACCATCCCAACCGAGAAGCACAGGGTGGCAGCATCATGTTGTGGAGGTGCTTTGCTGCGGGAGGGACTGGTGCACTTCACAAAATAGAGGGGGGACAATTGTGTGGATATATTGAAGCAACATCAAGACATCAGTCAGGGAGTTAAAGCTTGGTCGCAAAAGGGTCTTCCAAATGGACAATTACCCCAAGCATACTTCCAAAGTTGTGGCAAAATGGCTTAAGGACAACAAAGTCAAGGTATTGGAGTGGCCATCACAAAGCCCTGACCTCAATCCTATAGAAAATGTGTGGGCAGAACTGAAAAAGCGTGTGCGAGCAAGGAGGCCTACACACATGACTCAGTTACACCAGCTCTGTCAGGAGGAATGGGCCAAAATTCACCCAACTTACTGTGGGGAGCTTGTGGAAGGCTACCTGAAACGTTTGACCCAAGTTCAATTTAAAGGCAATGCTACCAAATACTAATTGAGTGTATGTAAACTTCTGACCCACTGGGAATGTGATGAAAAAAAAAAAAACTGAAACAAATATTTCTCTCAACTATTATTCTGACATTTCACATTCTTAAAATAAAGTGGTGATCCTAACTGACCTAAAACAGGGAATTTTTACTAGGATTAAATGTCAGGAATTGTGAAATACTGAATTTAAATGTATTTGGCTAAGGTGTATGTTAACTTCCGACTTCAACTGTATATACTATAGACATTTTACGGACACAATCTATTTTTACAATAGTTATATTTTGTTTGTTTTTAGTCCTGGCCTTTCTTTATTTCCATCCAGTTTGATTTCTATTTGCCATATATTTGTAACTGTGTGTCACCCCCTGACCATCGTTTTCTTTGTATGTTTATATGTTTTGTTTGGTCAGGGTGTGATCTGAGTGGGCATTCTATGTTGTATGTCTAGTTTGTCTGTTTCTGTGTTTGGCCTGATATGGTTCTCAATCAGAGGCAGGTGTTAGTCATTGTCTCTGATTGGGAACCATATTTAGGTAGCCTGGGTTACACTGTTGGTTTGTGGGTGTTTGTTTCCCGTGTCAGTGTTTGTGCCACACAGGACTGTTTCGTTTAATTTCACTTTGTTATTTTGTATTCTGTCGTGTTCAGTTTTTCTATTACAACATGGTTACTTACCACGCTGCGTTTTGGTCCGATCCTTGAAGAAGAGGAAATTTGTCGATACACTGTGCTATTTCACAAAAGTTCTGAACCTATATAGATTTTACAGACCCTATATGTTATTCATTTGATATCTTGTTGTTATTCGTCTCACCCTTCAGCTCCATTCAACCCCTCCCATCTATCTCTTAACATCATCCATATTGGATTTCTATTTGCCGTATATTTTTCAACTGTGCTGTGATGCTTCACAAAAGTTCTTAACCTATCTATTCTCATAGTTTCTACAGATTGCAAATTAAAGACAAACATTTTTGCTAAAATAATTATATTATTGATCGATTGACTATGACTTTTCAAATCACCCAGTATTGCTATCTCCAGCATTCGCTGTAGGTAAATGTTGCAATTCTTCAGCCATTCCTGAACCTGTGGCCGAAAACGAGGTGCATATGGACAGTACCAAAATAAATTATCTAATGACTCAAATCAAATCAAATTTTATTTGTCACATACACATGGTTAGCAGATGTTAATGCGAGTGTAGCGAAATGCTTGTGCTTCTAGTTCCGACAATGCAGTAATAACAAGTAATCTAACTAACAATTCCAAAACTACTGTCTTGTACACAGTGTAAGGGGATAAAGAATATGTACATAAGGATATATGAATGAGTGATGGTACAGAGCAGCATAGGCAAGATACAGTAGATGGTATCGGGTACAGTATGTACAAATGAGATGAGTATGTAAACAAAGTGGCATAGTATAGTATAAAGTGGCTAGTGATACATGTATTACATAAGGATACCGTCGATGATATAGAGTACAGTATATACGTATGCATATGAGATGAATAATGTAGGGTAAGTAACATTTATATAAGGTAGCATTGTTTAAAGTGGCTAGTGATATATTTACATCATTTCCCATCAATTCCCATTATTAAAGTGGCTGGAGTTGAGTCAGTGTCAGTGTGTTGGCAGCAGCCACTCAGTGTTAGTGGTGGCTGTTTAACAGTCTGATGGCCTTGAGATAGAAGCTGTTTTTCAGTCTCTCGGTCCCAGCTTTGATGCACCTGTACTGACCTCGCCTTCTGGATGATAGCGGGGTGAACAGGCAGTGGCTCGGGTGGTTGATGTCCTTGATGATCTTTATGGCCTTCCTGTGACATCGGGTGGTGTAGGTGTCCTGGAGGGCAGGTAGTTTGCCCCCGGTGATGCGTTGTGCAGACCTCACTACCCTCTGGAGAGCCTTACGGTTGAGGGCGGTGCAGTTGCCATACCAGGCGGTGATACAGCCCGCCAGGATGCTCTCGATTGTGCATCTGTAGAAGTTTGTGAGTGCTTTTGGTGACAAGCCGAATTTCTTCAGCCTCCTGAGGTTGAAGAGGCGCTGCTGCGCCTTCTTCACGATGCTGTCTGTGTGAGTGGACCAATTCAGTTTGTCTGTGATGTGTATGCCGAGGAACTTAAAACTTGCTACCCTCTCCACTACTGTTCCATCGATGTGGATAGGGGGGTGTTCCCTCTGCTGTTTCCTGAAGTCCACAATCATCTCCTTAGTTTTGTTGACGTTGAGTGTGAGGTTATTTTCCTGACACCACACTCCGAGGGCCCTCACCTCCTCCCTGTAGGCCGTCTCATCGTTGTTGGTAATCAAGCCTACCACTGTTGTGTCGTCCGCAAACTTGATGATTGAGTTGGAGGCGTGCGTGGCCACGCAGCCGTGGGTGAACAGGGAGTACAGGAGAGGGCTCAGAACGCACCCTTGTGGGGCCCCAGTGTTGAGGATCAGCGGGGAGGAGATGTTGTTGCCTACCCTCACCACCTGGGGGCGGCCCGTCAGGAAGTCCAGTACCCAGTTGCACAGGGCGGGGTCGAGACCCAGGGTCTCGAGCTTGATGACGAGCTTGGAGGGTACTATGGTGTTGAATGCCGAGCTGTAGTCGATGAACAGCATTCTCACATAGGTATTCCTCTTGTCCAGATGGGTTAGGGCAGTGTGCAGTGTGGTTGAGATTGCATCGTCTGTGGACCTATTTGGGCGGTAAGCAAATTGGAGTGGGTCTAGGGTGTCAGGTAGGGTGGAGGTGATATGGTCCTTGACTAGTCTCTCAAAGCACTTCATGATGACGGATGTGAGTTCTACGGGGCGGTAGTCATTTAGCTCAGTTACCTTAGCTTTCTTGGGAACAGGAACAATGGTGGCCCTCTTGAAGCATGTGGGAACAGCAGACTGGTATAGGGATTGATTGAATATGTCCGTAAACACACCGGCCAGCTGGTCTGCGCATGCTCTGAGGGCGCGGCTGGGGATGCCATCTGGGCCTGCAGCCTTGCGAGGGTTAACACGTTTAAATGTCTTACTCACCTCGGCTGCAGTGAAGGAGAGACCGCATGTTTTCGTTGCAGGCCGTGTCAGTGGCACTGTATTGTCCTCAAAGCGGGCAAAAAAGTTATTTAGTCTGCCTGGGAGCAAGACATCCTGGTCCGTGACTGGGCTGGATTTCTTCCTGTAGTCCGTGATTGACTGTAGACCCTGCCACATGCCTCTTGTGTCTGAGCCGTTGAATTGAGATTCTACTTTGTCTCTGTACTGGCGCTTAGCTTGTTTGATAGCCTTGCGGAGGGAATAGCTGCACTGTTTGTATTCGGTCATGTTACCAGACACCTTGCCCTGATTAAAAGCAGTGGTTCGCGCTTTCAGTTTCACACGAATGCTGCCATCAATCCACGGTTTCTGGTTAGGGAATGTTTTAATCGTTGCTATGGGAACGACATCTTCAACGCACGTTCTAATGAACTCGCACACCGAATCAGCGTATTCGTCAATGTTGTTATCTGACGCAATACGAAACATCTCCCAGTCCACGTGATGGAAGCAGTCTTGGAGTGTGGAGTCAGCTTGGTTGGACCAGCGTTGGACAGACCTCAGCGTGGGAGCCTCTTGTTTTAGTTTCTGTCTGTAGGCAGGGATCAACAAAATGGAGTCGTGGTCAGCTTTTCCGAAAGGGGGGCGGGGCAGGGCCTTATATGCGTCGCGGAAGTTAGAGTAACAATGGTCCAAGGTCTTTCCTCCCCTGGTTGCGCAATCGATATGCTGATAAAATTTGGGGAGTCTTGTTTTCAGATTAGCCTTGTTAAAATCCCCAACTACAATGAATGCAGCCTCCGGATAAATTGTTTCCAGTTTGCAGAGAGTTAAATAAAGTTCGTTCAGAGCCATCGATGTGTCTGCTTGGGGGGGGATATATACGGCTGTGATTATAATCGAAGAGAATTCTCTTGGTAGATAATGCGGTCTACATTTGATTGTGAGGAATTCTAAATCAGGTGAACAGAAGGATTTGAGTTCCTGTATGTTTCTTTCATCACACCATGTCACGTTGGCCATGAGGCATACGCCCCCGCCCCTCTTCTTACCAGAAAGATGTTTGTTTCTGTCTGCGCGATGTGTGGAGAAACCCGTTGGCTGCACCGCTTCGGATAGCGTCTCTCCAGTGAGCCATGTTTCAGTGAAGCAAAGGACGTTACAGTCTCTGATGTCCCTCTGGAATGCTACCCTTGCTCGGATTTCATCAACCTTGTTGTCAAGAGACTGGACATTGGCAAGAAGAATGCTAGGGAGTGGTGCGCGCTGTGCCCGTCTCCGGAGTCTGACCAGAAGACCGCCTCGTTTCCCTCTCTTTCGGAGTCGTTTTTTTGGGTCGCTGCATAGGATCCACTCCGTTGTCCTGTTTGTAAGGCAGAACACAGGATCCGCGTCGCGAAAAACATATTCTTGGTCGTACTGATGGTGAGTTGATGCTGATCTTATATTCAGTAGTTCTTCTCGACTGTATGTAATGAAACCTAAGATGACCTGGGGTACTAATGTAAGAAATAACACGTAAAAAAACAAATAACTGCATAGTTTCCTAGGAACGCGAAGCGAGGCGGCCATCTCTGTCGGCGCCGGAAGTACTCGGCCTCCTCGCTGAAAAATCTGCCGAGGTGGGAAGGTTGTATCCCCATATTTATAACATTCTGTTGGTTGCAAGAATTGTCTATAATAATCTAAATAGAAAAATAGGTTGTTTTGAATCCGGTGTCGTTTTGCGTGTCAATTTATAAACTATGTGCCATGGAATCGGTACACTGAAAATCTCTTCCCAACTATTTTGCAATTTATATTGCACATCTGTCGATTCTTTGGTCCTTAAATGAAACTGGTATATATTTTTATTTATCACCATTTTCATTAACCAATTTTGGTCTTTAATGCAGGGCCGACAGACAAGTTCCTTACCTTTCCCCCTTTCCAATATCCTCTTCCATTTTTGTGTTAATGCTGCAATTAATACCCAATTAATTTTGGGTAGAGCAAACATGTCCATATGTCTGTGTTCGCTACATGCATGACATAACTCCCACCTGGCCTATTTATGATATCATTCACAAAGATTATATGATTTAAAATAGGTTTATTCGAGTTTAACCACAATATTTGTTGTATTCTTTGCTCTGTCTTTTCAGGTGGATTAAACTGAAATTGCAACCAACTTTCTATGGCTTGTTAAAAAAATAGCAATATTTTGTGGATGATTTAGTTTTCAAATAACCAAACGTGAGCGGTTGTAATCTGAATAAAGGGAAAAAGGCCATTCTTGAACATGGGGTGAGACATTCTTACTAATTTACTAGAGAACCAGTTCGGATTTATGTATAACTGTTGTATGACTAATGCCTTTAGTGAGAGGTCCAATGCTTTAATATTTTATTATTTCTGCCCTCCGAATTCACATTAATGATATAAATAGGCCCTTTTAATTTTGTCTGGCTTGCCATTTAAAATAAAAATAGAATAATTTTGTGCTCTTATCATTTCAAAACAGGTCGCGATGTGTTGGGAAAACTATAAGCAAATAGGTTAACTGTGATATGACTAAAGAGTTAATCAGGGTGATTTTTCCACAAATTGACAGGTATTTTCCTTTCCATGGTAGCAAAATCTTTTGCCAACTTTCTATTAAAATGTATTGGAGTGAGATCATTACATTTTTTCTGGATATGTATACCGAGTATGTCCACATCCCCGTCAGACCATTTTATTGGTAAACTACACAGTAATGTAAAAGTTGTATTTTTTTGTGATCCAATATCATAATTTGGTTTTAATCCAGAGAGGTTAGAAAAAGTATCTAGATCCTCTATGAAGTTGGAGGGATTCTAATTGTGGATTTAAAAGAAAACATGAACCATCAGCGTTCAATGACACCTTTGTTTTTAAACCCTGGATTTCTAATCCCTTGATATTATTGTAGGATCAGATTTTAACAGCTAACATTTCCATGGCAATAATAAATATATATGCCGATAGTGGACAACCTTGTTTTACTCCTCTTGACAGTTTAAAACTTTCTGAGATGTAGCCATTAGTTACTATTTTACACCTAGGGTTACTATACATAACTTTAACCTATTTAATAAGTGATTCTCCAAAAATGGAAAAATTCCAGGTATTTATATATAAATTACAATCATACTTTATCAAAGGCCTTTTCAAAGTCAGCAATGAATACCAGACCTGGTTTCCCAGATATTTCATAGTGTTCTTGTCACGAATACTCTCTCTCCGGCCTCTAGGTCATCAGGTTATCTAGGTCATATGATTATCCTGCACACCTGTCACCATCGTCAAGCACACCAGCATCTCATCACACTCACCTGGACTCCATCACCTCCTTGATTATCTTCTCCATATCTGTCACTCCCCTTGGTTCTTTCCTCAGGTGTTATTGACTTTTATTCATGTCGGTGCGTTATTTGTGTTTCGTGTTTATTGTTTTCTGTCCAGTGTCTAGTGAGGCGTCTGTTTCTCAAACTAGACACTACTGTACTTGTCCTCTTGCTCAGTTGTGCACCGGGGCCTCCCACTCCTCTTTCTATTTTGGTTAGGGCCAGTTTGCACTGATTTGTGAATTGAGTAGTACACTTATTTTTGTTCGAGATCTTCAGTTTCTTGGCAATTTCTCGCATGGAAGAGCCTTCATTTCTCAGAACAAGAATAGACTGATGGGTTTCAGAAGAAAGTTTTATTGCTTATTTAATTAGCACAACAGTTTTCAGTTGTGCTAACATAATTGCAAAATGGTTTTCTAATGATCAATTAGCCTTTTAAAATTATGCCATTGGAACACAGGAGTAATGGTTGCTGATAAAGCTTTTTTTTTTTTTTTTTTTTAACTTTTGGTGCCAGAGTGAATGACATAAGAAAGTAATCAAGACGACCAGTTTGATTAAGCCTCCACCATGTATATCTCAGTAGGTCAGGGTAGTTAAGCCTCCATATATCCACTAATTCCAATATATCCATGACATTCATGATTTCCTTAAGTGCATGAGGGTGATAGTTTGTAGTGTGTTTTATAATCTCCCACCATAGTAATAGGGTATTGTGTTGCTTGTAGGTTTGATAAATTATGATATATATTTTCAGTGGCGCATCATTATTTCGAACGTATAGGTTAATACAAATTACATTCTGGCAAGAGATTATTATTTTAGCAAACAATTGTTGTGATTCATCCTATATTGTCCTTAACATCTTTACTCCCTAGCAACAGTTGTGGGATACACACACACACAACAACCATACACTCAGATGCTCAGCAGTTGTTCCATCCCAGAGCCCAACTCAAGAAAGGCCTTGATTTACGAATGCACATACAGTTACAGCTGTATGAGAAGGCCTGCAAAATTGATCAAAAATGGGCAGAAATGGGGAGATTTAATTAACCATTGTCACATCCTAGGTGATGGAGATCAGATAAACCCCCTTCCCCTGAAACATGCACACGTGGTCCCCCGTTGTGACCATTTTCCCAAGCATCTCTGTGCAGTCAGACCTTTGATGATTTTGTGCCACCAGTGCCACAATAATATGCCCCCTGTTTGAATGTCCGAGAGTGAAACACTCTCCATGGGTTACTGCAGCTAGTGTTGCCAGCACTGCCACTACCTGGGTGGGGGTACCCCACCGGAATCCACACCAGCTAGGTACAAGGTCGTCAAGGTTCTCATTAGCAGCTTTTTGAAACAAACAATCTAAAACATCTGTTTCACAAGTTTGGAGAGCACAGCACAGTAGAGTACAGTATGAAAATGTATTCACTCACTACTGTAAGTCGCTCTGGATAAGAGTGTCTGCTAAATGACTCAAATGTAAAACATTTAAATGTTTCACATTTTAAAATTGTTATTTAAATGATTATTTTATTTTACCTTTATTTAAGCAGGGTGTCACCATTGATAACACAAATCAAAAATCGAACACAATATAAAACAAGTAAATTACAGCATGACAGAAATATTCAAGAAAAACAATTATATTCCTCAATAAAAAGGTCCCCAATCAATATATTTAATTGCCCGAGCGGCACCAAAACTCCAATTAATTTACACTGAGCTATTATCCGTTATTGATGTCACTTGTTAAATCCACTTTAATCCGTGTAGATGAAAGGGAGGAGAAAGGTTTTTTTTTAAGCCATGAGACAAATGAGACATGGATTGTGCATGTGTGCCATTCAGAGGGTGATTTGGCAAAACAAAACAGATTTACAGTGCCTTCAGAATTATTCACACTTCTTGACTTTTTCCCGCAAAAATTGTGTTACAGCCTGAATTTAACTATTGATTAAATTGAGAGGTTTTGTCATTGTATAAGGTCAAAGTGGAATTATGTTTATCAGATTTTTACAAATGAATTACAAATGAAAAGCTGAAAAGTCTTGAGTCAATAAGTATTCAACCCCTTTCAAGTCTAAGTTAGTTGCATGGACTCACTCTGTGTGCAATAATAGTGCTTAACAGTATTTTTTTTATGTCTACCTCAGTAATTGTATGTGTGGGGTACAGAGCTATCTGCAAGGTCCTTCAGTCAAGATATGAATTTCACAGGTTTTCCAATGCCTCGCAAAGAAGGGCACCTATTGGTAGATGGGTAAAAATTCGCTGTAGGTAAATGTTGCAATTCTTCAGCCATTCCTGAACCTGTGGCCGAAAACGAGGTGCATATGGACAGTACCAAAATAAATGATCTAATGACTCGGCCTCCTCTGCCGAGGTGGGAAGGTTGTATCCCCATATTTATAACATTCTGTTGGTTGCAAGAATTGTCTATAATAATCTAAATAGAAAAATAGGTTGTTTTTGAATCCGGTGTCGTTTTGCGTGTCAATTCATAAACTATGTGCCATGGAATCGGTACACTGAAAATCTCTTCCCAACTATTTTGCAATTTATATTGCACATCTGTCGATTCTTTGGTCCTTAAATGAAACTGGTATATATTTTTATTTATCACCATTTTCATTAACCAATTTTGGTCTTTAATGCAGGGCCGACAGACAAGTTCCTTACCTTTCCACTATCCTCTTCCATTTTTGTGTTAATGCTGCAATTAATACCCAATTAATTTTGGGTAGAGCAAACATGTCCATATGTCTGTGTTCGCTACATGCATGACATAACTCCCACCTGGCCTATTTATGATATCATTCACAAAGATTATACGATTTAAAATAGGTTTATTCGAGTTTAACCACAACGTTTGTTGTATTCTTTGCTCTGTCTTTTCAGGTGGATTAAACTGAAATTGCAACCAACTTTCTATGGCTTGTTAAAAAATAGCAATATTTTGTGGATGATTTAGTTTTCAAATAACCAAACGTGAGCGGTTGTAATCTGAATAAAGGGAAAAAGGCCATTCTTGAACATGGGGTGAGACATTCTTACTAATTTACTAGAGAACCAGTTCGGATTTATGTATAACTGTTGTATGACTAATGCCTTTAGTGAGAGGTCCAATGCTTTAATATTTTATTATTTCTGCCCTCCGAATTCACATTAATGATATAAATAGGCCCTTTTAATTTTGTCTGGCTTGCCATTTAAAATAAAAATAGAATAATTTTGTGCTCTTATCATTTCAAAACAGGTCGCGATGTGTTGGGAAAACTATAAGCAAATAGGTTAACTGTGATATGACTAAAGAGTTAATCAGGGTGATTTTTCCACAAATTGACAGGTATTTTCCTTTCCATGGTAGCAAAATCTTTTGCCAACTTTCTATTAAAATGTATTGGAGTGAGATCATTACATTTTTTCTGGATATGTATACCGAGTATGTCCACATCCCCGTCAGACCATTTTATTGGTAAACTACACAGTAATGTAAAAGTTGTATTTTTTTGTGATCCAATATCATAATTTGGTTTTAATCCAGAGAGGTTAGAAAAAGTATCTAGATCCTCTATGAAGTTGGAGGGATTCTAATTGTGGATTTAAAAGAAAACATGAACCATCAGCGTTCAATGACACCTTTGTTTTTAAACCCTGGATTTCTAATCCCTTGATATTATTGTAGGATCAGATTTTAACAGCTAACATTTCCATGGCAATAATAAATATATATGCCGATAGTGGACAACCTTGTTTTACTCCTCTTGACAGTTTAAAACTTTCTGAGATGTAGCCATTAGTTACTATTTTACACCTAGGGTTACTATACATAACTTTAACCTATTTAATAAGTGATTCTCCAAAAATGGAAAAATTCCAGGTATTTATATATAAATGGAGAGCACAGCACAGTAGAGTACAGTATGAAAATGTATTCACTCACTACTGTAAGTCGCTCTGGATAAGAGTGTCTGCTAAATGACTCAAATGTAAAACATTTAAATGTTTCACATTTTAAAATTGTTATTTAAATGATTATTTTATTTTACCTTTATTTAAGCAGGGTGTCACCATTGATAACACAAATCAAAAATCGAACACAATATAAAACAAGTAAATTACAGCATGACAGAAATATTCAAGAAAAACAATTATATTCCTCAATAAAAAGGTCCCCAATCAATATATTTAATTGCCCGAGCGGCACCAAAACTCCAATTAATTTACACTGAGCTATTATCCGTTATTGATGTCACTTGTTAAATCCACTTTAATCCGTGTAGATGAAAGGGAGGAGAAAGGTTTTTTTTTAAGCCATGAGACAAATGAGACATGGATTGTGCATGTGTGCCATTCAGAGGGTGATTTGGCAAAACAAAACAGATTTACAGTGCCTTCAGAATTATTCACACTTCTTGACTTTTTCCCGCAAAAATTGTGTTACAGCCTGAATTTAACTATTGATTAAATTGAGAGGTTTTGTCATTGTATAAGGTCAAAGTGGAATTATGTTTATCAGATTTTTACAAATGAATTACAAATGAAAAGCTGAAAAGTCTTGAGTCAATAAGTATTCAACCCCTTTCAAGTCTAAGTTAGTTGCATGGACTCACTCTGTGTGCAATAATAGTGCTTAACAGTATTTTTTTTATGTCTACCTCAGTAATTGTATGTGTGGGGTACAGAGCTATCTGCAAGGTCCTTCAGTCAAGATATGAATTTCACAGGTTTTCCAATGCCTCGCAAAGAAGGGCACCTATTGGTAGATGGGTAAAAATTCGCTGTAGGTAAATGTTGCAATTCTTCAGCCATTCCTGAACCTGTGGCCGAAAACGAGGTGCATATGGACAGTACCAAAATAAATGATCTAATGACTCGGCCTCCTCTGCCGAGGTGGGAAGGTTGTATCCCCATATTTATAACATTCTGTTGGTTGCAAGAATTGTCTATAATAATCTAAATAGAAAAATAGGTTGTTTTTGAATCCGGTGTCGTTTTGCGTGTCAATTCATAAACTATGTGCCATGGAATCGGTACACTGAAAATCTCTTCCCAACTATTTTGCAATTTATATTGCACATCTGTCGATTCTTTGGTCCTTAAATGAAACTGGTATATATTTTTATTTATCACCATTTTCATTAACCAATTTTGGTCTTTAATGCAGGGCCGACAGACAAGTTCCTTACCTTTCCACTATCCTCTTCCATTTTTGTGTTAATGCTGCAATTAATACCCAATTAATTTTGGGTAGAGCAAACATGTCCATATGTCTGTGTTCGCTACATGCATGACATAACTCCCACCTGGCCTATTTATGATATCATTCACAAAGATTATACGATTTAAAATAGGTTTATTCGAGTTTAACCACAACGTTTGTTGTATTCTTTGCTCTGTCTTTTCAGGTGGATTAAACTGAAATTGCAACCAACTTTCTATGGCTTGTTAAAAAATAGCAATATTTTGTGGATGATTTAGTTTTCAAATAACCAAACGTGAGCGGTTGTAATCTGAATAAAGGGAAAAAGGCCATTCTTGAACATGGGGTGAGACATTCTTACTAATTTACTAGAGAACCAGTTCGGATTTATGTATAACTGTTGTATGACTAATGCCTTTAGTGAGAGGTCCAATGCTTTAATATTTTATTATTTCTGCCCTCCGAATTCACATTAATGATATAAATAGGCCCTTTTAATTTTGTCTGGCTTGCCATTTAAAATAAAAATAGAATAATTTTGTGCTCTTATCATTTCAAAACAGGTCGCGATGTGTTGGGAAAACTATAAGCAAATAGGTTAACTGTGATATGACTAAAGAGTTAATCAGGGTGATTTTTCCACAAATTGACAGGTATTTTCCTTTCCATGGTAGCAAAATCTTTTGCCAACTTTCTATTAAAATGTATTGGAGTGAGATCATTACATTTTTTCTGGATATGTATACCGAGTATGTCCACATCCCCGTCAGACCATTTTATTGGTAAACTACACAGTAATGTAAAAGTTGTATTTTTTTGTGATCCAATATCATAATTTGGTTTTAATCCAGAGAGGTTAGAAAAAGTATCTAGATCCTCTATGAAGTTGGAGGGATTCTAATTGTGGATTTAAAAGAAAACATGAACCATCAGCGTTCAATGACACCTTTGTTTTTAAACCCTGGATTTCTAATCCCTTGATATTATTGTAGGATCAGATTTTAACAGCTAACATTTCCATGGCAATAATAAATATATATGCCGATAGTGGACAACCTTGTTTTACTCCTCTTGACAGTTTAAAACTTTCTGAGATGTAGCCATTAGTTACTATTTTACACCTAGGGTTACTATACATAACTTTAACCTATTTAATAAGTGATTCTCCAAAAATGGAAAAATTCCAGGTATTTATATATAAATGGAGAGCACAGCACAGTAGAGTACAGTATGAAAATGTATTCACTCACTACTGTAAGTCGCTCTGGATAAGAGTGTCTGCTAAATGACTCAAATGTAAAACATTTAAATGTTTCACATTTTAAAATTGTTATTTAAATGATTATTTTATTTTACCTTTATTTAAGCAGGGTGTCACCATTGATAACACAAATCAAAAATCGAACACAATATAAAACAAGTAAATTACAGCATGACAGAAATATTCAAGAAAAACAATTATATTCCTCAATAAAAAGGTCCCCAATCAATATATTTAATTGCCCGAGCGGCACCAAAACTCCAATTAATTTACACTGAGCTATTATCCGTTATTGATGTCACTTGTTAAATCCACTTTAATCCGTGTAGATGAAAGGGAGGAGAAAGGTTTTTTTTTAAGCCATGAGACAAATGAGACATGGATTGTGCATGTGTGCCATTCAGAGGGTGATTTGGCAAAACAAAACAGATTTACAGTGCCTTCAGAATTATTCACACTTCTTGACTTTTTCCCGCAAAAATTGTGTTACAGCCTGAATTTAACTATTGATTAAATTGAGAGGTTTTGTCATTGTATAAGGTCAAAGTGGAATTATGTTTATCAGATTTTTACAAATGAATTACAAATGAAAAGCTGAAAAGTCTTGAGTCAATAAGTATTCAACCCCTTTCAAGTCTAAGTTAGTTGCATGGACTCACTCTGTGTGCAATAATAGTGCTTAACAGTATTTTTTTTATGTCTACCTCAGTAATTGTATGTGTGGGGTACAGAGCTATCTGCAAGGTCCTTCAGTCAAGATATGAATTTCACAGGTTTTCCAATGCCTCGCAAAGAAGGGCACCTATTGGTAGATGGGTAAAAATTCGCTGTAGGTAAATGTTGCAATTCTTCAGCCATTCCTGAACCTGTGGCCGAAAACGAGGTGCATATGGACAGTACCAAAATAAATGATCTAATGACTCGGCCTCCTCTGCCGAGGTGGGAAGGTTGTATCCCCATATTTATAACATTCTGTTGGTTGCAAGAATTGTCTATAATAATCTAAATAGAAAAATAGGTTGTTTTTGAATCCGGTGTCGTTTTGCGTGTCAATTCATAAACTATGCGCCATGGAATCGGTACACTGAAAATCTCTTCCCAACTATTTTGCAATTTATATTGCACATCTGTCGATTCTTTGGTCCTTAAATGAAACTGGTATATATTTTTATTTATCACCATTTTCATTAACCAATTTTGGTCTTTAATGCAGGGCCGACAGACAAGTTCCTTACCTTTCCACTATCCTCTTCCATTTTTGTGTTAATGCTGCAATTAATACCCAATTAATTTTGGGTAGAGCAAACATGTCCATATGTCTGTGTTCGCTACATGCATGACATAACTCCCACCTGGCCTATTTATGATATCATTCACAAAGATTATACGATTTAAAATAGGTTTATTCGAGTTTAACCACAACGTTTGTTGTATTCTTTGCTCTGTCTTTTCAGGTGGATTAAACTGAAATTGCAACCAACTTTCTATGGCTTGTTAAAAAATAGCAATATTTTGTGGATGATTTAGTTTTCAAATAACCAAACGTGAGCGGTTGTAATCTGAATAAAGGGAAAAAGGCCATTCTTGAACATGGGGTGAGACATTCTTACTAATTTACTAGAGAACCAGTTCGGATTTATGTATAACTGTTGTATGATTAATGCCTTTAGTGAGAGGTCCAATGCTTTAATATTTTATTATTTCTGCCCTCCGAATTCACATTAATGATATAAATAGGCCCTTTTAATTTTGTCTGGCTTGCCATTTAAAATAAAAATAGAATAATTTTGTGCTCTTATCATTTCAAAACAGGTCGCGATGTGTTGGGAAAACTATAAGCAAATAGGTTAACTGTGATATGACTAAAGAGTTAATCAGGGTGATTTTTCCACAAATTGACAGGTATTTTCCTTTCCATGGTAGCAAAATCTTTTGCCAACTTTCTATTAAAATGTATTGGAGTGAGATCATTACATTTTTTCTGGATATGTATACCGAGTATGTCCACATCCCCGTCAGACCATTTTATTGGTAAACTACACAGTAATGTAAAAGTTGTATTTTTTTGTGATCCAATATCATAATTTGGTTTTAATCCAGAGAGGTTAGAAAAAGTATCTAGATCCTCTATGAAGTTGGAGGGATTCTAATTGTGGATTTAAAAGAAAACATGAACCATCAGCGTTCAATGACACCTTTGTTTTTAAACCCTGGATTTCTAATCCCTTGATATTATTGTAGGATCAGATTTTAACAGCTAACATTTCCATGGCAATAATAAATATATATGCCGATAGTGGACAACCTTGTTTTACTCCTCTTGACAGTTTAAAACTTTCTGAGATGTAGCCATTAGTTACTATTTTACACCTAGGGTTACTATACATAACTTTAACCTATTTAATAAGTGATTCTCCAAAAATGGAAAAATTCCAGGTATTTATATATAAATGGAGAGCACAGCACAGTAGAGTACAGTATGAAAATGTATTCACTCACTACTGTAAGTCGCTCTGGATAAGAGTGTCTGCTAAATGACTCAAATGTAAAACATTTAAATGTTTCACATTTTAAAATTGTTATTTAAATGATTATTTTATTTTACCTTTATTTAAGCAGGGTGTCACCATTGATAACACAAATCAAAAATCGAACACAATATAAAACAAGTAAATTACAGCATGACAGAAATATTCAAGAAAAACAATTATATTCCTCAATAAAAAGGTCCCCAATCAATATATTTAATTGCCCGAGCGGCACCAAAACTCCAATTAATTTACACTGAGCTATTATCCGTTATTGATGTCACTTGTTAAATCCACTTTAATCCGTGTAGATGAAAGGGAGGAGAAAGGTTTTTTTTTAAGCCATGAGACAAATGAGACATGGATTGTGCATGTGTGCCATTCAGAGGGTGATTTGGCAAAACAAAACAGATTTACAGTGCCTTCAGAATTATTCACACTTCTTGACTTTTTCCCGCAAAAATTGTGTTACAGCCTGAATTTAACTATTGATTAAATTGAGAGGTTTTGTCATTGTATAAGGTCAAAGTGGAATTATGTTTATCAGATTTTTACAAATGAATTACAAATGAAAAGCTGAAAAGTCTTGAGTCAATAAGTATTCAACCCCTTTCAAGTCTAAGTTAGTTGCATGAAAAAAAAAAAGATAGATAATGAATATCCCTTTCAGCACGGTAAAGTTATTAATTACACTTTGGATGGTGTATCAACACACCCAGTCACTACAAAGATACATGCGTCCTTCCTTACTCAGTTGCCGGATAGGAAGGACATCGCTCAGGGATTTCACCATGAGGCCAATGGTGACTTTAAAACAGTTACAGAGTTGTGGTTATGCCACAATACTAACCTTATTGATAGTGTGAAAAGAAGGAAGCCTGTACAGAAGAAAAATATTCCAAAACATGCATTGTGTTTGCAACAAGGCACTAAAGTAATAGTGCAAGAAATGTGGCAAAGCAATTCACTTTTTTCCTGAACACAAAGTGTTATGTTTGGGGCAAATCCAATCCAATACATTATTGAGTATCATTCCATATTTTTCAAGCATAGTGGTATCATGTTATGGGTATGCTTGTAATCATTAAGGATTGGGGACTTTTTCCAGTATAAAAAAAGAAACGGAATGGATCTAAGCGCAGGAAAAGTCCTAGAGGAAAACATGGTTCAGTCTGTTTTCCATCAGACACTGGGAGTGGAATTCACCTTTCAGCAGGACAATGAACTAAAACACAAGGCCAAATCTTGCTTACCAAGAAGACCTTGAATGTTCCTGAGTTGCCGAGTTACAGTTGACTTAAATCTACTTAAATTTATGGCAAGACCTGAAAATGGGTTTCTATCAATTTTGAAAAGAATAATGGGGAAATGTTGCACAATCCAGGTGTGGAAAGCTCTTAGAGACTAACCCAGAAAGACTCACGAATGTAATCGCTGCCCAAGGTGCTTCTACATAGTAATGACTCAGGTGTGTGAATGCTTACACAAATGAGATATTTCTGTATTTAATTTTCAATGCATTTCTAAAAACCTATTTTCACGTTGTCATTATGGGTTATTGTGTGTAGAAAGGTGGAACAAAAATATGTAATACATTTTTAATTCAGGTTGTAACACAACAAAATGTGTGTGTGTGGGTGGGGGGGGGCAACGCAATATTAGGTAGGTGTTCTTAATGTTTTGTACACTCAGTGTATTTTGCAGTTGGTTCCAGCAATGAGGTGCTTTAAAAGTAAAAGTACATTTATCTACTTCAGTGGAGACTCGAGAAAACCTCAAGAGTTAACCAATCTTGTGAACAGGTTTGATATTTCATGTTTTTATATTTTAACAGCAAAGTTAGGTAAGTAGGAAAGCTTGTGTAGTAGAGCTTTGTAAACAAAGGTATTAAAACTATCACCTGTGATAAAGCGAAGGGTGCTATGGTAGACGGCATCCAAAGGTTTAAGAGTTGCAGCTGCTGCACTCTAGTAAATGGTGTCACCAGTCAAGAACTGTCAGGAAAGTTGACAGTACAATCTGCTGCTTCCTGCTATTTAGGGAGAGGCAAGATCGAGAAAAAATAAATAAAAAAAAGTATAGTACAGTACAGTCCTGTACTGTAGAGTAGAGTTCAGTACAGTACACAGTAGATCACACTACATTTGAGTACACTATAATGGACTGTATTGTACTCTATAGTACAGTACTATACCATACTAAAGTATACTCTACTCTACTGTACTCTATTGTGCTGTACTTTGATGACCAAATTTGTGAAACAGAGACATCTATGACTGGTTAAAATTTGGTCCTGTCACGTTCTGACCATAGTTCTGTTATTTTATTCTTTGTTTTAGTATGGTCAGGGCGTGAGTTGGGGTGGGCAGTCTATGTTTGTTTTTCTATGTTGGTTTTTGTGTTCGGCCTAGTATGGTTCTCAATCAGAGGCAGGTGTCGTTAGTTGTCTCTGATTGAGAATCATACTTAAGTAGCCTGGGTTTCACTTTTGGTTTGTGGGTGTATGTTTCCGTGTGAGTGTTTGGGCCACACGGTACTGTTTCGGTTTTCGTTTTGTTCACATCGTTTATTGTTTTGTATTTCAGTGTTCATTTCTTTTTGAATAAATCATCATGAACACTTACCACGCTGCGCTTTGGTCCGATTCTTCTTCCAACCAAGACGGCCGTTACAGGTCCGGTCAGGACCAACCAAATTTACTAATGTTTGGGGGCAGAGCTCATTAAACCCAAATATGCAAAGGAGGATATTGCATATTTCTACCTTTGGGTACCTATTTAGGATACATCACCATGAAGAGAATTACATTAATATCCATAGTTATGCATTTCTGTGAAGCACAGATCAGAAACCCATGATGAAATTCTGTTAGCGCAATTTTGTTACCGTGTGTTATTCCACTTCCCTTACTGTAATTCAATAAACAAAATTGATATTTTCAAAGTCAAGGTGTGGTGTCATAGCTGACACCCCATTCGTTCAGCAGACATCTTTGAATCTTAATTCGGAGCAGATATTTAACAGAGTTTTTGGAAACGTGGACACATACTTAAGAAGATTTTACTGAAATTCTCTTACCAAACTTTACATCTGCAAATTAAATGTATTTTTTTGTATATGTTCTTTGTAAAGGATTTAAAGTAGTCATTGTGCATAGGGTTGTATGGTTTGTTGAACTTTGAAATCAATGTTTTTTGTTTGGCTTTCATTTTAAAGTGAAACATCTGAGTCAGCGCAATTCCGTAACCATGGATAGCTTTTCAGCAAAAACAAGTGGTCTGAGTGAGAGGCCTAATTGGAGGGGACAAATGGGAGGGACAAGTAACCTGAAAACTAGGTGCCAGTGAGCGAGTTTGTTTTGCATGGCCTTCTGCCCCGGGTGGCTGACGAATTTTCCCTTTATGACCAATCGAAGGGTCTAAAATGTGCAAGCCCCGCTGACACAGGGCACCAGACTCGTCCATTGGCAGACACACATCTCCAACTCAATCATCAAGTTTGCAGACGACACAACAGTGGTAGCAACTACGAGACAGCCTACAGGGAGGAGGTGAGGACCCCGGTGGAGTGGTGTCATAAAAATGACCTCTCGCTCAATGTCAACAATACAAAGCAGCTGATTGTGGACTTTCATGAGACAGCTGAGACCACATCTATATCAACGGGACTGAAGTGGAGAGGATGAAAAGCTTCAAGTTCCTCTGCAGCCTGAAATGGTCCATCCCACAGATACTGTGGTGAAGGCGCAACAGCGCCTCTTCAATCTCAAGAGACTGAAGAAATTCGGCTTGGTCCCTATAAGACCCTCACAAACTTCTACAGTGAGCATCTTGTCAGGCTGTATCACCGCCTGGTATGGCAATAGCACAGTCCACAACCGCAGGGCTCTCCAGAGGGTGGTGTTGTCAGCCAAACGCATCACAGAGGTCACACTGCCTGCCCTACAGGACATCTACAGCACCCGGATTCACAATAGTCACCACTAGCCGGCCTCCGCCCAGTAACCCTGCCCTGAACTTAGTCACTCTTACTAGCCGGCTATCACCTGGCACCTTACAGAATGCTGCCCTTTGAACATAGCAATTGAACACTGGTCACCTTAATAATGTTCACATACTGTTTTACCCACTTCATATGTATATACTGTATTCTAGTCCAGGCTTATCCTATATAACTACTGCTGTATACACCTTTTCTATTCATATACTGTCCATAATGTCGATACACACCATCATATACAGATACACGGTGTACAAAACATTAGGAACACCTTCCTAATAGTTGCACCCCCCTTTTTTCCTCAGAACGGCCTCTACTTAGTGTTGAAAGCATTCCACAGGGATGCTGGCCCATGTTGACTCCAATGCTTCTCACAGTTGTGTCAAGTTGGCTGGATGTCCTTTGGGTGGTAGACACATGGGAAACTGTTGAGCGTGAAAATCCCAGCAGCGTTGCAGTTCTTGACACACTCAAACTGGTGCGCCTGGCACCTACTACCATACCCTGTTCCAAGGCACTTAAATATTTTGCCTTGCCCATTCACCCTCTGAATGGCATATATACTTATTCCATGTCTCAATTGTCTCAAGGCTTAAAAATCTTTCTTTAACCCGTCTCCTCCCCTTCATCTACACTGATTGAAGTGGATTTAACAAGTGACATCAATAAGGGATAATAGCTTTCACCTGGATTCACCTGGTCAGTCTATGTCATGGAAAGAGCAGGTGTTCGTAATGTTTCCTACACTCAGTGTATATTTATATTCCGGACTGTCATAGATGGTTCTGATATTTCTTAATTCCTTTCTTTAAACATTTTCTTGTTAAGTATTACTGCACTGTTGGAGCTAGAAACAAGCATTTCGCTGCACCTGCGATAACATCTGCAAAATATGTGTACGCGACCAATAACATGTAATTTGATTTGATGAGATGTTTGGAACTCTTTGTTATTGGTCTATTAACTTATACTGCCTGGTGATGTCACAAGGCAAGCCAAAACTCCATGCATGCTAAATCAACTGATTCAAAGGTCATGTGTAAATTATATTTTCAACCAGGAAATAACAGTGATCAAATTTTTTCACACTTTTACCATGTTTAGTTTCATCAGCTGTTGTGCAGTGATACAAAACACGGGAAAAACATCCTTCAGACTGCACTAGGCCTTAGCAAAGCTGCATGGATATGTCAGTGGATCCAAACTCAAGGTCCTTGGTTCATGATTGAACTAGTTCTGCAATTTGAATATTGAATGTGTGCCCAGATCACACTAGATCACACCATCTGTCCCGGTTCCTGGATGGATGTGGATTGCAGTGTGAGAGAATGGCTGAGGCTTGCCTCGTAGGAGACTGTTCCAGACTACTGTCAAGATGTGGCGGTCTTTTCCTGCTGCTTTTCAAGTCGCTGAAGCATCTCCCAGGTGGGTGCTACATTTTGACAGAGGATGAGCCAGCCTACCTATGGAGGAGGAGACAGCGTGCTTGATGAACACCATTTTCCCTCCGCTCCCTCCACTGCTACTGACTGAACTGCCTAAAGACATCTGAACCTGTGGAAGACCATCAACCATGAACTGCCGGAATCCCTAAACGTGTTTCTGTTTTTGTGTTCAAAGTGACTGAGATTGTCTCTAATGAAAAGCGCTATATCAAAAAGACACGCGTTATTGTTTATTATTATATCTGGAATGTTAAATGAGTGATATACAGTTTGGATCTGGAGATGATCACCTCGGTTCATTTCATATCGGGATTCCCATACGTGATAGGAAACCAGTGGGCCCAAACTGGCGTTTCATCACAATGCTACCATGACCTCCATATGACTGCAGCCATCGCTCAGGATGACCGCAAAGTTAATCAGACAATTGAATTAGCAGAGGATCATTACTTTAAATTGCCTGCAGAAATAATGCTTTGTCTTAGGGCTCATTTTCAAACATTTCTCCCACCGTAGAGAGGGCCTCATTTAAGACAGAAGAGGCAGATGTTCCCCAAAATAAGGTTTAAATCCTCAAACCCACGTCTGCCTATCTTAATTCTTTAATGAAAGCCGAATGATATTTCTGACAGCCACCAACCATTTTATATTTACCTCCTCCTCCTCCAGCCGTTCTGTGCTCTGAGCGATTTATGAGGCAACTCTCAGTATAGTGCCTCGCCATTCAAAGCTGTCCAATTCACTCAGTGCATTCCCCACCAAGTCATACAGTACTGAGCAGCTGCATTGGATGAAAACGGGCAAGAATTTAAAATGCATGGCATGTTTATTGAGCAGTGTAAGAAATATTGATTCTGGAAGACCTTGGCTTCACACGTGGCAACCACTGCCATCTGGCCATGTATAGAGTCAAGTCTAGAGGATAAGCCCCTTCACTTTTCCATAAAGTGTCTACAGTTGAAGTCGGAAGTTTACATACACTTAGGTTGGAGTCATTAAAACATGTTTTTCAGCCACTCTACAAATTTCTTGTTAACAAACTATAGTTTTGGCAAGTCGGCTAGGACATCTACTTTGTGCATGGCACAAGTCATTTTTCCAACAATTGTTTACAGACAGATTATTTCACTTATAATTCACTGTATCACAATTCCAGTGGGTCAGAAGTTTACATACACTAGGTTGACTGTGCCTTTAAACAGCTTGGAAAATTCCAGAAAATGATGTCATGGCTTTAGAAGCTTCTGACAGGCTTGTTGACATCATTTGAGTCAATTGGAGGTGTACTTGTGGATGTATTTCAAGGCCTATCTTCAAACTCAGTGGCTCTTTGCTTGACATCATGGGAAAAATCTAAAGAAATCATCCAAGACCTCAGAAAAAAATTGTAGACCTCCACAAGGTATCACGTTCATCTGTACAAATAATAGTATGCAAGTACAAACACCATGGGACCACGCAGCCGTCATACCATTCATGAAGGAGACGCGCTCTGTCTCCGAAGAGATGAACGTACTTTGGTGCGAAAAGTGAAAATCAATCCCAGAAAAACAGCAAAGGACCTTGTGAAAATGCTGGAGGAAACACCTACAAAAGTATCTATATCCACAGTAAAAACGAGTCCTATATCGACATAACCTGAAAGGCCGCTCAGCAAGGAAGAAGCCACTGCTCCCAAACCGCCATTAAAAAGCCAGAGTACTGTTTGCAACTGCACATGGGGACAAATATCGTACTTTTTGGAGAAATGTCCTCTGGTCTGAAGAAACAAAAATAGAACTGTTTGGCCATAATGACCATCGTTATGTTTGGAGGAAAAAGGGGGAGGCTTGCAAGCCGAAGAACACCATCCCAACCGTGAAGCACAGGGGTGGCAGCATCATGTTGTGGGGTGCTTTGCTCCAGGAGGGACAGGAGCACTCCACAAAAGAGAATGGCATCATGAAGAAGGAAAATTATGTGGATATGTTGAAGCAACATCAAGACATCAGTCAGGAAGTTAAAGCTTGGTCGCAAAAGGGTCTTCCAAATGGACAATGACCCCAAGCATACTTCCAAAGTTGTGGCAAAATGGCTTAAAAAGGTATTAGAGTGGCCATCACAAAGCCATGACCTCAATCCTATAGAACATTTGTGGGCAGAACTGAAAACACTTGTGCAAGCAAGGAGGCCTACACACCTGACTCAGTTACACCAGCTCTGTCAGGAGGAATGGGCCAAAATTCCCCCAACTTATTGTGGGAAGCTTGTGGATGGCTACCTGAAACGTTTGACCCAAATTAAACAATTTAAAGGCATGCTACCAAATACTAATTGAGTGTATGTAAACTTCTGACCCACTGGGAATGTGATGAAAGAAATAAAAACTGAAATAAATAATTCTCTCAACTATTATTCTGACATTTCACATTCTTAAAATAAAGTGGTGATCCTAACTGACCTAAAACAGGGAATATTTACTAGGATTTAATGTCAGGATTTGTGAAAAACTGAGTTTAAATGTATTTGGCTAAGTTGTGTAAACTTCCGACTTCAACTGTATATGGACCTCTTCAGCTCCATCTTTCAGCACCACCTGTGATTAAGACAGCTCCCCAGCGTCTGAGCAACAGAGAGGTTTAGAGAATAACACGATTCAAACCAAAGGGTTAACTGTGACAGAGCAAGGTCGTCGATGGAGAAGGGCGACATCTTACGAGTTTCAAACGAACTTGCAATTTAGTGACTTTAACAGAACGTTATCTTTAACAGAAGGTTCACACTATTATCACATATGCCCGGCAAGCACTTCTGTACATCAGATCGACCTTTAAAAACTTTGATTACCGACTTCAAATCCGACTTCAACTCCGACTCAACTGTTCCCTTGTTCATACCAGACCCCATTTCTTTGTTTCATGGGCTACCAAAACACCGCGGGCGTAGACGTGGCAGGCGAGCTGACATCCTGGTGAGAAAATTGACTGGCACTCCCTTCCATTCTATTGACAAATGTCCAGTCACTCGAGATGGAAAAGCTTCGTTCAAGAATCTGCTATCAGAGACTTGAAAAGCATCAATATTATATGCCTTGCAGGCAAATGGCTGGACTATGTGCACAGAACTCAGTGGTTTCTCCATGCAGTGGCATGATCGGACGAAGTTGGCCTCGGGCAAGTCCAAAGGGGGAGGGGTGTGGCTCTTCATAAAAAACAACTGGTGCACTCCTTCCAGTGTGAAGGAAATCTCAAGCTTTTTCTCATCTGATATGGAATACCTCATGGTAAGCTGCAGACCCTATTATCTACCAGCTATTATCTTCTCAGCCGTAATTATAATGGCTGTCTACATCCCTCCACAAGCCAACACCACTTTGGAACTGAACAAACTGTATGGGGCTATTAACAAACAAGAAACCACTCACTCAGAGGCAGCGTTTCTGGTGGATAAAGACTTTTACACGGGGAGACTTAAAACCATTTTACCTCACTTCTACAAAGTCTCCTGCACCACTAGGGGCGCTAAATCTCTGAATGACTTTTATTCTACCCACAGAAACACATACAGAGACATCCCTCGCCCTCTCTTTGGCAAATCGGACCACAACTATATTCTCCTGCTTCCTGTTTACAAAGAAAAGCTCAAACAGGAAGTTCCAATGACACGCTCAATACTGAAGTGGTCTGATGAAGCAGACACGAGGCTACAAAAGTGTTTTGCTAATACAGACTGGGATATGTTTCGGAATTCATCCGATAGCATTGAGGAGTTTACCATATCAGTCACTGGCTTCAAGAATAAATGCATAGACAACAACTTCCCCACAGGGACTATACAAACATATCCAAACCAAAAACCATGGATTACAGGCAATATCCACGCTGTGCTAAAGGCTAGAGCTACTGCTTACAAGAAACGGGACACGGGCATGGACGCATACAAGAAAGCCAGCTACGACCTCTGACGAGACATCAAACATGCAAAATAATAATATAGGAGGAAGGTAAAATCCTATTGCACTGGCTTCAATGCTCGTCATATGTGGGGCTTGCAGATGATAACGGATTACAAAGAGAAACCCAGTCGTGAGATGCCCAGTGAAGCAGAAAGCTTAATGCCTTTTTTGTTCGCTTCGAGGAATACAACACTGAGTCTTGCGTGAAGGCCCCTGTTGTTCAGGATTAATGTGTCGTCTCGGTTTCCGTGGCCGATGTTAGTAAACTTTTAAACAGGTTAACACTCGCAAGGCCACCGGGACAGATGGAATAACAGGGCACATTCTCAAAACATGCGAAGACCAGCTGGCAAGTGTCTTCACAGACATTTTTATCTCTACTTGTCCCAGTCTGTAATCCCAACATGTTTCAAGCTGACCACCATTGTCCCTGGTAACCTGCCTAAATAATTATAATTCATTATGAAGTGATTTGAAAGGCTGATCACCATCATCCCAGCACCCTGGACCCACTGCAATTCATATACCACCCCAAGAGATCCACAGATGAGGCAATCTCAATTGCACTTAACACTGCCCACTCCCACCTGGAAAAGAGGGTCAATAAATACAGTATGAAAGAATGTTGTTCATAAACTACAGCTCAGCATTCAACACCATAGTACACTACAAGGTCATCACCAAGCTGGGGACCCTGGAACTGAACACCTCCTTCTGTAACTGGTAACTGGACTTCCTGAAGGGGAGGTGGTGAGTAGTGGTGAGGGTAGGCAACAACACCTCATCCACGCTCACCACAATACAGGGGCCCCTCACAGGTGTGTGCTTAGACCCCCCCTGTACTCCCTGTTCACCCACAACTGTGTGGCCAAGCATGACTCCAACACCATTATCAAGTTTGCTGATGACACAACGGTGTGTCATCAGCAACTTAGCGGTGTCAGAGACTTAGCAGTGTGGTGCCAGGACAACATCCTCTCCCTCAATGTCAGTAAGACCAAGGAGCTGATTATGGACTACAGGACAAAGACGGGGCGGTAGTGGAGCCGGTCTAGTGCTTCAAGTTTCTTGGCGTCCACATCACTAAAGACTTAATATGATCCTGGTACAGTCATGAAAACGGCATGACAGTGTCTCTTCCCCCTCAGGAGGCTGGAAGATTTGGCATTGGCCTCAGACAGCTGCACCTGCGAGAGCATCTTGACGTTTGCAATGGCAAATACACCTCCCTCGACCGCAAAGCGCTACAGAGGGTGGTGCGGACAGCCCAGTATATCACTGGGCCCGAGCTCCCCGCCATCCAGGACCTCTATATCAGGCGGTGTAAGGGGAAGGCACAAAAATGGTCAAAGACTCTGGCCACCCAAGCCAGAGACTGGTCCCTCTGCTACCGTCCGGCAAATGGTACCATAGCATTCAGACCAAAAGGCTCCGAGACAGCTTCTACCCCCAAGCCACAAGACTGCTAAATAGCCATAAGAAAGCAAAAATAGGGCCTTCCGAGTGGCGCAGTGGTTAAGGGCGCTGTACTGCAGCGCTAGCTGCATGCCACCATATACTCTGGGTTCGCGCCCAGGCTCTGTCGTAACTGGCCGCGTCCGGGAGGTCCGTGGGGCGACGCACAATTGGCCTAGCATTGTCCGGGTTCGGGAGGGTTTGGCCAGTAGGGATATCCTTGTCTCATCGCGCACCAACGACTACTGTGGCGGGCCGGGCGCATTGCACACTAACCAAGGTTGCCAGGTGCACGGTGTTTCCTCCAACACATTGGTGCGGCTGGCTTCCGGGTTGGATGCGCACTGTGTTAAGAAGTAGTGCGGCTTGGTTGGGTTGTGGGTTGTGTATTGGAAGACTTTCAACCTTCGTCTCTCCCGAGCCCGTACGGAAGTTGTAGCGATGAGACAAGATAATAGCTACTAACATTTGGATATCGAAATTGGGGAGAAAAGGGGGTAAATTAAAGAAATAAAGAAAAAAGAAAGAAAAATAGTTAATTAAATGGTGATGACTATCGGCACTGATGTTGATGACTATCGGCACTGACTCTATGCACACTCACAAGACTATATAAGGTATACACACTATATACTGTACACACTCACTCACACCCACTACACTGACACTCTCACATAAAACCCACACACATTCCCATACATTACATACGCACACACAGATGTGTGATACAAGCATACCAACACAAACACACGTAGGAACTTAAATTGATCACTCTTTTGTTGCTGATAAATTTCATGCACAGCAGGAAATGCAAACTTGTATTGTATTCAAGGTTTAAAAAGGCTTCTAAGGTTTGTAACTTCCACTTTAACATTTCTGACTGATTGATTTGCCTAAAGAAAAAAATTATTAACCCCAACCAAAAATGTCCATTAATTTTAATCCACATAATACAAACGCACTATATCGGCTATAAAATTGAGCACACAGCCATGCAATCCCACAGACAAACATTGGCAGTAGAATAGCCTTACTGAAGAGCTCAGTGTTTTTCAACGTGGCACCATCATAGGATGTAACCTATCCAACAAGTCAGTTTGTCAAATTCCCGCCTTGCTAGAGCTGCCCCGGTCAACTGTAAGTGCTGTTATTGTGAAGTGGAAACGTCTAGGAGCAACAAGGGCTCAGCCGCGAAGTGGTAGGCCACACAAGCTAACAGAATGGGACCGCCGATTGCTGAAGCGTGTAGCGTGTAAAAATTGCCTGTCCTTGGTTGCAACACTCACTACCAAGTTCCAAACAGCCTCTGGAAGCAACGTCAGCACAATAACTGTTCGTTGGAAGCTTCATGAAGTGGGTTTCCATGGCGGAGCAGCCGCACACAAGCCTAAGATCACCATGCGCAATGCCAAGCATGGTGGAGTGGTGTAAAGCTTGCGACTATTGATCTCTGGAGCAGTGTAAACGAGTTCTCTGGAGTGATGAGTCACGCTTCGCCATCTGGCAGTCCGATGGACGAATGTGGCTTTGGTGGATGCCAGGAGAACGCTACCTGCCCTGATGCATCGTGCTATTTGTAAAATCTTTTGTCTTGCCCATTCACCCTCTGAATGGCACACATACACAGTCCATGTCTCAATTGTCTCAAGGCTTAAAAATCGTGTCTCCTACCCTTCATCTGCACTAATTGAAGTGGATTTAACAGGTGACATCAATAGTGTATTTACAGGAAAATCTAAGCAGTTCATCATAAATAACACATGAATGATTTCATCATTAACAACAAATGAATAGTCCTGTCAGACCCAAGTGTCCAAAGAGCATATTATGCCGGGGGAGGGGGCGGGGGGGTTCTACTAAGCTATATGGAATTGTTTTAAAAAGGTCATAAGCATTTTCTTTGGCCTTGCTGCTATTAGCCCATACAAACACATTGAATAACAGATTCACTACATCTAACAACAGACGCCTCAGAAGTCCTCAACTGGCAGCTTCATTAAATAGAACTCGCAAACACCAGTCTCAAAATCAACAGTGAAGAGGCGACTCCGGGATCCTGGCCTTCTAGGCAGAGTTCCTCTGTCCAGAGTCTGTTCTTTTGCCCATCTAAATCTTTTCTTTTTATTGGCCAGTCAATTTTTCTTTGCAACTGATGGGCAAAAGAACACAGACACTGAACAGAGGAACTCGGGAGAGACGAAGGTCAAAAGCCATTTGTCCTCCGAAACACAACCCAACCGCATTGCTTCTTAACACAGCGCGCATTCAACCCGGAAGTCAGCCGCACCAATGTGTCGGAGGAAACACCGTGCACCTGGTGACCTGGTTAGCGTGCACTGCGCCCGGCCTGCCACAGGAGTCGCTAGTGCACGATGAGACAAGGATATCCCAACCGGGCAAACCCTCCCTAACCCAGACGATGCTAGGCCAATTGTGCGTCGCCCCACGGACTTCCCGGTCGCGGCCGGCTGCGACAGAGCCTGGGCGCGAATCCAGAGTCTCTGGTGGCACAAAATGCCCTAGTCCACTGCGCCACCCGGGAGGCCCAGACAAATACAATTTGATATGATCAGCAACTGTCTTTTCCCCATTCATCACAGAGCAGAAGGGATGCAGATAGAGAAAGAGCCAGAGAGTGGGAGAACCAGTGCCATCTCCATGAGTGTGGCACTCTGAGTCTTTAAGAAATGCTAAATGACTCACTCAGAGCTCTGTAAGTCAATTCCTGAAATCTCTTTAGCATGCGGAATGATTTATGAGAGAAGTGCTCAGGGCTCTATCACTGGATAGATTGTTTCCAACTATCTTCAATAATGGTTCCCACTCTACGGTAAAGACATAAGACTTATGGTAGGCATCCCTAATAGAAGAAAAAAAATGTACACATCAGTGCAAGGGGTACCTAGGGACACACACAAGATAACTTTCATGGGTGATGTATTCACTTTAGATAGCTGCCAACCATCTACAGTGTTTGACCATTTCACATGCCAGAGGCCAGAAACAAGTAGATAAACACCAAATAAAGCAGGTATTTTTCCTTGCATCGATGATGATGTATGTGGAATTTACCCACCACTTTCTCGTCCAAGACAGCCTCAGCAAAAAAAACTATTTTCTTTGTAACCACGAGAATCTATTGCCATATTTGCTTGTGGTTAAAGTCCATGTTCCGTCCCAACATGTAAAATCATTTATGCAATCTGACAAAAGAAATGTGTCCATCCAGATGAGTTTTGCATTGTATCCATATGCAGGAATTGGCACATAGTGGAAAACCCATATTTCTGGCATGAAACTCATTTAGCACATTGTTTAAAGATTCATATCTCATTTAGCTGGAGATAAACAAGATGATGCCTGTGGTTTCATTTTGATGGATTTGAACTTAATTTCACCCCATCAGTCATTTCATTGACACATTTGTTACGGTGAAGTACCACCGAAGTTCCTTGCTAAGAATAGTATTGTTCACAAAGATGGCTTGTGCCGCTATCATACTCTAGCTTCAGTAAAGATCATATCCTCTAGCTTTCAGTCAACAGTGGTAGACGACAGTCTGCTGTGACTAGACAGCTTAGAGGCCATTGCTCTCTCAGTAAACACATGCATGCATACATTCTACCAGAGACAGTCAACAGGAAATGTCTCTCTTGATGTTTAATTCAATAAGATTCAAAGACAGTGCTGTCGGGATGTCTCCACCAATGTATTTCCCCTGTCTAAGGTTGAACTCAACACCCAATATCCTCACAAGTATTGGAAAACGTATACCGTTGTAGAAGTCCGTAGTAATAGTTTCACATTGGCATAGATTACAACTTAAATCTAAACGTAATGTAAGAAACTTGCATAAACCAAATTGCCAGAAATAAGTGACTTGGGTGCTTGGTCAGTATAACAATAGTGTATTGATAGGAACATCTAAGAGGTTTAATCATGAACAACACAGTAATGATTTCATCACCAACAACAAATGAATAGTCCTGTCAAGAGCCAAAAGTCCAAAGAGCATATTCAGAATGTAACTGAAAACTTTATTTCTCCCAGAACCTCTGGTTGAGTCTGAATGGAAGTCCAAGTCCATGTAACTATTTGTAATTCAAGAGAAGACTAAAAGTAATCCCAACTGAATCCCAAGTATGAAGTCCAACAGAAAATGCTTATGCAAGTTTCTTACATTGTATCTGTGGGGGGGGTTTGGGTTCAATGGATATTTATGTATTTTTTAACCCTTATTTTACCAGATGCGTTGACTGTGAGCACATTCTCCTTTACAACAACAACCTGGGGAATAGTTACAGGGGAGAGGAAGGGGGATGAATGAGCCAATTGGAAGTGTTGGCTCTAAACTATTCAATGACTATTTTTCCACTAAAGCAGTGTGGATTCTGAAAAGAGAGGGCCGAATTCCCTCTTAGTAGCAAACAATGCTACACGCA
The DNA here is from genome assembly GCF_057628025.1 of Oncorhynchus mykiss. Classification (NCBI taxonomy): domain Eukaryota; kingdom Metazoa; phylum Chordata; class Actinopteri; order Salmoniformes; family Salmonidae; genus Oncorhynchus; species Oncorhynchus mykiss. The sequence goes on along the minus strand of NC_143046.1, from coordinate 58,772,330 downwards.
ATCAGCACAATATAGTGTGTTAAACATTGTCTTGGCCAAGTGGATACATCAACATTATTTCTTTATGTTTCATCATTGAATTTATTTTAAATTTCATGGTAAGGCATGTTACAATTATACAGTACTCGACATCTGTCACTGTCACAATGCCTTGTTAGATTAGTACAGTATTTGAATTTCTGTTTGGCATTTGCATCACACACATACTTGTTGTATATTAAAACAACTCAGTTGATGAATAGACGTAGGGAATGCAAAGGGCAGATGCTTTATTTGCTGGCTGGTTAATTCTCTCTCCCTTTGGGATGATGTGACTGAACGGCTTGAATTGTTGAATCTGTTCATGGGTCAATGAATGCCAAAGAGATCAGGTTCCCCATCTTTAAATTACAGGGTGCATCTGAATGGACTGTGCTTAATCCACATTAGAATTACATCTATCCAATTTTCCAGCTGATTATACATAGAGGAGTTTAAAACGACATGTCCGATTTAGTTGTATTAGACTTACCAAAGTATCGTGGGCCACAAACATTCTGGTGGTTGATTGAGACCTAGCAGGCTTGGATAGAAGACAAAGCGGCTTTCAAATGCTGTGTGTAAATTCAGTTGTTGGATTGTTTCAGAGAAATGGAAGAGCTACACATTTCAATTGGTTGTTGGGAGGATTATTTTGCTTCTTAGGTTCAACTTATCCAATAGCTGCTGATGCTCCCAGTTTCTTGTTTGATTTGTTTGGAAATCATTTGATAATATACATACAAAGATATTATACCTAAATGGTATGAATTGAAGTCTCCATATGCCTTATTTCAAACAGCAAGAAATGAAGTTAAGATTAGGCTTCTCAGAACAAACTATTACACCTCGTTGATGATCTAAATCCATAAGAGGGAAACGTTTTTGGACGTGAGATAGTTGTGCTTCTTGATGGGGCAAATACTGGCTAATGAAAATGACTTGATTTCATTTCCTTCTGGCCACACAATATTTGTCTTTGTTACGCTAACATCTAAACTGAAATAAATTCACAAAAATGTAGTACTAAATACAAGAAAGCTGATCCCTATCTTATTAGCTGGAAAGATTACTACTGAAAGATTTACAATTTACACACTTACGCGGAGCCCTTGAACAAAACACCAATGAAGGATATATTTTTCCACAAACCAGGCCTCCAACCCAAAAGTAGTGGGATCATACAAGAGGGAGTAAGGAGGCCCACCCCTGAGGGCATTTGGAGAGAAAGTTGTTTTGTAGGGAAGAGGGTCTCTTGACAGTGATTAAAAGTACTGTGTCACTTATTTGGGCTTGGAGGGGAGCTCAGTGCCCAAGGCAAGTCCATACAGCAGCCCCACGTCTCAAATTATTTTTGTTGTTGGAGTCTTATAGACTAGAGAGCCAGACAGTAAGAGAAAGTGTGTGTGTATGAGTGTGTGTTTATGCACTGGTTTTCCTACATTATCAGGACCCCAATGTCCTAACATTTCACCCCAATGTCTTGAACAGGACAGAAAACAATAACTACAACTGCTATTAAGGGTTAGGTTTAAGGTTTTGGGGTAAAGGTTATGGATAGGGTTATGGATAGGTTTAGGTGTTAGGGTTAAGGTTATGGATAGGTTTAGGGTTAGGTGTTAGGGAAAATATCATTTTTAATGGTCAAACATGTTTACACTCCAAAAAGTCCTGAAATTGGAGATGTGTGTGTTTGTGTTCAAAAACAGCCTTTGTGGGCACACAGACCACTAGAGCCAGACAATCATTCTGAGTATTGCTTCTGGCCACAGCTTGCAGCCAGAGGGTAATATAACTACTTGCTGGGAGGTGTGGATAACATTTTGACACTCTGTAATGGGGTATATTTTTAACTCCAACTTTTGTAGATTTGTATTACTGCAGAAAAACCGAAGGAGAGCAAAGACATGTCAATTCAAACCACAGTACATACACAGCTAATACAAAATGCTATCCCTCTGGATGAAAACTACTTTTGTGATCTTTACTTTAAATGAAAGCATATTGATGGATAGGATTTGTTTACTATTTTTTATATTAATCAGTCAATGTCATCATTTGAAGTGTCTTTATCAAGCCTTTAAAATTATGTTGAAAAACGATTACATTTATGCGTTGCATTCTACTCTTAATAAATGAAAAGGGTTCTTCGGCTGTCCCCATAGAAGAACCCTTTTTGGTTTGAGGTAGAACCCTTTTTGGTTTCATGTAGAACCCTCTGTGGAACGGGTTCTACCTGGAACCCAAAAGTGTCCTACCTGGAACCAAATAGGTTATTAGCCTAGAAGGCCAGCATCCTGCAGTCACCTCTTCACTGTTGACGTTGAGACTGGTGTTTTGCGGGTGCTGTTTAATGAAGCTGCCAGTTGAGGACTTGTGAGGCGTCTGTTTCTCAAACTAGACACTCTAATGTACTTGTCCTCTTGCTCAGCTGTGCACTGGGGCCTCCCACTCCTCTTTCTATTCTGGTGAGAGCCAGTTTGCGCTGTTCTGTGAAGGGATTAGTACACAGCGTTGTACAATATCTTCAGTTTCTTGGCAATTTCTCGCATGGAATAGCCTTCATTTATCAGAAAAATAATAGACTGATGAGTTTCAGAAGAAAGTTATTTGTTTCTGGTCATTTCGAGCCTGTAATTGAACCCACAAATGCTGATGCTCCAGATGCTCAACTTGTTTAAAAGAAGGCCGGTTTTATTGCTTCTTTAATCAGTGTCCGTTTCTCAAACTTTGCCTCCTCTCAGGAAGATCTGCAGAGATGGGAAGGTTGTATCCCCCATACAAAAAAATACAAAAAAATATAGCATTCTATTGGTTGCAATAATTGCACAATTCTACATATTGAGTCCGGTAGCACCTTTTTTTTTTTAAGAGTGTAAATAATAATAATAATAAAGAGTGATGCACTTGTATTAGCTTCTAGTACAGAAAAGTTGTGCAAGTCTAAAGGAGCTGCCAAATGTTTGTCACTTTTATGTCTCCATTTCTATCAAGCTCCGAGGGGGTCGGCTTTGCACAGCCATTCACAAAGGCAGTAAAAAGTAATCCATCAATGAGAAAGGGAGAGCGATGGGGGTAAAAGCCTGCATTTTACCTGCTCTGGGCACCAAGCCAGAAGGCTCAGAGAACAGTGCATTTCATCCTGCTCATGTTTATGTCATCATGACAGTAGAGAGCCCAGTCACGTCAAATATCACTGGGACCTCACACATACAGGTATACCGACTCGAGCACAGACACCCATAGCACGCACAAGGAGAGAGACAAACACACACACGGCCTACAGACAAGAAATCACTTAAGCCTTCTTGTACTGCATGAGGAAATACTCATCCAGTGATATCATTCTTGGACAAAGATGCAGCACTTAAAGGGACAATCTGTAGTTGCTATATCCATTTTTGCACTTATCAATGATATGTACCCATTGATTCTTGCAGAATAACACTTCTGAATGCTTCATGAGCTTAGTTAAACTGTCGTACCCCATCAGAACCCAAAATATAAGCTTGTTTTACTCTGATGTTTGTAAACGAAGTGAATGTAAGCAAACACTATATAGCCTCAAAACATGGTTAAAACTATAATTTTGATTGTAAGTCCGTGCATCCATAGCTCTGTCTATGAATTCGAGAGACAATACATTTCTCCAGCACCAACCCTCAACTTTCTACAGAATCAGGGGCCGGGAGAACACTTTTTATTGTTTCAACTGCTGATTGCAGCTTTAAAGGTACATAACAACGGAATACGTAGGATCTTCGTGTCACGTTTGAAATATTGAAGAGATTCTGTTGGAGAACAGCAGATTTCCTGTACAAACAGCAAGCCAACTTACCTGCAGTAGGGACATTCTGACCTTTGAGTGCTTCTTGTCGAAATCTATCAACTGTAATTCAAATCAACATGAAAAGTCATTACATATGTCCATACTTAATGTTGTTAATTCATTGTGAAATTAACAAAAAATGCAATTGAAGAGTTCTTACCCTATTAAACATCTACGATGTGGACATAATGCACATGAGGAAGACACGATATAAATATATTAAGATACAGTCCGGCCCTTGAGCATATACAGTAATATATAATTATGAGATTATTATGAACATTGAACTGTTACTGTGCGCATATATCAAATTCCTCAGTAAGAAATCTTCAGACAATGTAGATCACATAAATACAGACTATGAGAAACTGTAAAAGCCATACCATATGAATCAATAACATCAATAAGGGCCGTCCTGAAAGACAGAACTGGAACGTTCTGTTCTACTGTCTAAACAATGAAGGTTTGCTCATGCCTCTTTTCCCTTACCCATTAAACGAATGTTCCCACTCCACCACAGACTTGGTGGACCATCATTCATTAAACGTGACAGGTCCCCCTGCCCTGCTACAGCAGTCTGAATCCTATCCAAAGGCGTTGGATCATTATGGGAAAAGGGCCAGAAGTAAATGGACAGCGTAGATGCAAAGGCATTAAAAAGACAAACGTTTTGGTCAATTACCACCAAACGCCCCCCATTTCTGATTGATCCAAATGGAGAATTTGCTTCGTACTGTACACTGTGGCGGTAACAGAGACAGACTGTAGCCAATACATATTTCGTCAGCTAGCTGTCCTAGTAGGTGAGTACACCTTGATTGACAGGTGTGATCCATTAAAGCTGCGGAACTAATAGAAGGAGATTGGAGAGAGGGCCTACTGCAGTGACTGTCTCTCTTCAGTGTTCTCATCAATAATAAACCACTGTCACTTCCCTAAGGGGATTTTTGCTCGTGAGTAAGTTTCACAATGGACATTGAGTCAGTGGATTACCCCAACTTTTCAAGGGTTTTACCATTCTCCTTCACTCTTGACTTTAAATAACTTTGTCAGTGTGGATCATTCATATATAGTTCATGGGGATCTTTTAGCAAGAGAACGTCACATCCTTTTCACCTGTCAAAATCTCCCTCCACAAGTCTCTTATCCCCCTTGTAAGACTCGCTCTCTCACACACACATACTATAACAGTTGTTGAGCACATGATACTTTCCATGGCTGGAAGTAGATATTGACTGTTTCCTGTTGCCCTGCAAAACAGGGTTGGGGTCAATTTGAATTGAAGTCAATCAATTCAGGAAGTAAACAGACATTTCAATTCAATAATTGAGAACATTTAGCATCTATTTTCAATGATTTCTCAATAAGCTGAAAATAAGCTATTTATTTAAAACATTTGACATGTTTTCATTGTTTTTATTCAAATCACTTCCAGAATTGAGTAACTTAAATGGAGCCAAACCTGGGTTTGCAGGTCAACAGTAAACAGTCAATCTCATGCTTCCAACAAATGTTTTTTTTTTGTCAAAGTCAAAAGAACACACAAAGCAGGACATAACATTCCTTGTACCGTGCCGGAGGTTCTATTTAATGAAAACAGGAAATGTACTGCTGTCTTATATATGTTATGTGGACCGTACTGTTATGTGAACTGTACTGTAGGTATAAAGTGAGTTTCTCTTCTCCTTATAGAAGGCATGATGTGGGACACACGTGAGGATGAGAGCGTAATTGACCTGTTTGTCGTCCTCATCCCTTGGCCTTGTCTAACTCTTGGCTTTGGAATAAAGCAAAAATCAGCAATAATTTCTTCCTGCCTTAAGTAATTAAAGAAGCAGAATAATATGACGCAATGCTTCATTCCTTGGCATGATGGGGGAAGTTGGAGGAGGAAGGTGAAGAGTGTCAAGTGCTGATTCTTGTCTTGGCATGATGGTCACAGTTGCAGGCTGGACACTCACCAGTCAATCTGTGCATCTACACTTACTGCATCGGAACTAACCTCTATTACTGTCCTTCCTCCAGGCTCCCGAGCGGTCTAAGGCACAACCGGACGTGATTGGGAGTCCCATAGGGCAGCGCACAATTGGCCCAGCGTCGTCCAAGTTTGGCCGGGTTAGGCTGTCATCGTAAATAAGAATTTGTTCTTAACTGAAAAACATGTCAAAAAAAAAGAACACGTTTGAGCCATCTATCTTTCTGTAGGTGTAATGTGTCGGTGATTAAGGGCATATTTGTTGTGGGTTCAAAAACCTGGGCCATTTTTTCAACGTTTTGCTTATTTGCATGAATCATTTTCCACAGATTCTGAAAGTCCTGGGAGTCCACAAACTGAACAGGCACAAACATTAACAGTAGGAGGTAAACCTCCTGCTACGCTACACTGGTCATGTAAATTCATCAGAAAACCCATGAATCATTTTATGGGCACAAACAGACGGAAATTATTTGTTTATTTATCTTACAGCAATTAGATATGTCAGTGGAGCTCTTACAGTACATTTGATGCGATCTGTTTGTTATTGCAGTGGAATGAATGAAGTTCGAATGAATGAAGTTTCTATACAGAATAGACATTGTTTTGAGGAGTTCCCTTTGTTTTATGACATTCCCAATCACATCATTGCCAACTGGACGAGTCCGAAGGGTACTGGCACAGCACAAGGATGCAACCTTCCTGTGAGATAAACTTTGACATCACAAAATAGGTTTGAGGATTTTAGATCTAACAATCTAGAGACTTAACTTAGATTCAGAGCGTTGATTGACAGTTCATTTGTTTTGCATGGTAATTTACTTTCCAGTTTGTCATATTCATCCCGCTCCTTTTTCAGCTAGAGCCCTTTGCAGCGATACTTCAAATTCAAAGCTTCAGAATGTGTGAGATCTTACATCACTGATTAACATATCCATTAAACATTCATGGGGTGGTTTCCCCTTGTTATCCTCTGTAACATCAGGAATAGGCATATAGGCAGAGCATTCCATTGAAGTTTCACTTTGTTTTATTATTCCTTTTACTCAAACATGCCAATGAGAGGGAGAGATGTACTTTTCCCCACACAAATGTGAAGAATATACTCGTCGATCTTTGAAAAAGGCCTCTAATAGTGCAATAACAGAGGTAGCTAGGCAGGAAGAGGCAGGAGACTTCCAAAGAACCATCCCATTTACCATTCTCCATCACTCCTCTCCCGGATCAAGTTTCAGCTCTGAGCCACTAATCTCATTTTTAATGGCTACTTTAAAAAGTAGGACAACTTTCCCAGCGGAAACTGGTGAAATTGTACAATGGATTTATAAGCAGGGGAAACCCAGGGGCTAATGGTGGAGGTACATGCCAAACCTCCCCGTATGTGTCGTTGCAGGTTTGGATTTGTAAAACAGAACTCAGACACGTCAGTGCACTCATCTAGTAGCTTTTCTGGAGAAAAGCAGGTATTCACAGTGATTTACTTGAGTGAATAAATACATAACCTTGGCTTCCCACAGAATATGTGACAGACACTAATGTTACAGTCTTTGTATTTATGGTCTTACATGTCTAATGTATTTCTCAATGTCCAGGAAAGGTAGAAAAGAAACGCATGCCGTACAGAATGTTACCTTCTCTAGAATTGTAATTAATAAACCCCCTTCATTGTACACTTTTGACAGTGCAATGTAAGAATGTGTAAGTGATGCAATGACAAGCTTGGACTTCTCAAGAGCTGAACCCGTTGAACAATTTACAACAAACATTTAACTGTGACCATTCATTTCACGGAGACCTCTGACCTTACTTCACCTTGCCTGTCACGCTCGTCGTAATGATTGGACCAAGGCGTAGCGTGCGTAGAGTTCCACATATTTTAATGAATAGAAACTAACCGAACAAGCACAAACGAAACGCTACTGGTGTGCACACAGGCAACTATCTGTAGACAAAATCCCACAAAGCACAATGAGGAAAATGGCTACAATCAGAGACAACGATAAACAGCTGTCTCTGATTGGGAAACAATACCAGGCCAACATAAACCATTAATCACCTAGATAACCCACCCTAGTCACTATCACGCCGCAACCAACAGAGAATAAACAGCTCTCTATGGTCAGGGCGTGACATTGCCTCCTTGTCCTTGGCTCTTTGTGTGGTCAAACTAGCTAGTTATTAAGAATTATGTGAATATTATTATACCATTCGGGGGGTCCAAATCACTTTTAAAGTCCAATCTAAGCAGGATATTTTAAGAGTGGGACGAGGACAGCAAAGAGGACGGCAGGCAGCCTAGCGGTTAGAGCGTTGGACTAGTAACCGAAAGGTTGCAAGTTCAAATCCCCAAGCTGACAAGGTACAAATCTGTCGTTCTGCCCCTGAAAAGGCAGTTAACCCACTGTTCCTAGGCCGTCATTGAAAATAAGAATTTGTTCTTAACTGACTTGCCTAGTTAAAAAAAAACAAGAGATAACACAAATGACCCCATAGTGTATCACATGAGCTGCACAGTTTTGGGAACTCTTCCTGGCACCTCTTCCCTTCAAACAATAAATCATTCCCACAATATGCCCAACATGTTTACTCTGTCCCTGAAATCTACTACTGTACAATTAAACAATGGTGGTCGTAATGATTGGACCAAGGTGGAGCGTAGAGTTCCACATATTTTAATTAATAGCCATCTCATTTCCTGGTTGAAATCAGAGTGAAATCAATCACGTGTTTCAAATATAACGAATCAGAGTTGCCATGGGATGGTGCACACAGTTGGAATTTAAAATAGTGCAGGCATAAATAACCACAACCAATGTGCCTTGAGCCAGCACCTAGAGGGAGAGGCTGCTGCTTGTCTCCCAGCGTGGTCCTGCCAGGGAACACACAGTGCTCCATACTGTCATGTCAGTGTGCACTGCGCTCTTCCAGCTCAGAACTAAATGGAGCTGTACAGCTTGAGTGTCAAGACCCAGCGGCAGGTTGTTCTGTTACTTCAGACCTTGAGCAACAGAGCAATGGAGCTCATGGGACATCTGAGTGAGATACAGACGAAGGCGATGGGACTGCCTTAACAAACTAAGGTAGCCAATTGCAAAAGGAAGATTTTCAGGGAATTTAAGGCCCCTTTTGCTATCAGAATACACACATTACAGTATTTAATTTTCTAAGGAAGTATGTTACCTAAGTTATTTGTACTATGGACTTTTTCCAGACAGCTCTGTTCCAGACAGGACCAGACACGGAGCAGGATAGTCAGTGATTACCACAGACACTCAAGGGGTCTGTGCGTGCCAGGCAAGGCAGCAGTCCTAATTGGAGCCCTCAGTCTAATTCCAAAAGCATGATCTCCCCACAGCAGCCCTGATAAACATTAAAGCATACAGAGGATCAATGTATGTTGCCCGGGGAGCCTTCAGCTGGCACAGACTGTTCTTTACGTCTCCCACTGCAGTTTTCCCATTCATTAACCTAAATTATCCCCCTGCCTGGAGGCTGGGGGGGTAAACAATTATCCAATTAGCAATCTCTTATGCCTAATGATCACTTGGATATTGACTAGCTTAATGGCTTGATAAATATTGATACGCGCGCAGAGCAAAACGGGTTGGGGGTGTGCTATGCTATGTCGTCAGTCTGGATTATCTATTATCTGGGTGTTAATGTGCATTAACGCTTGAATTAGTCATCAGCCAGGGATTAGTTGTGTGATGTGTCATTATAAAATCAATGCAATGGCCCATTTAGAACGCTTCAGTCATGTCTCTCCTCTGTAACGTCGAGCCATGGGCGTTATGAGCAGACAGAGAAAGAGAAAACACATGCAAAGATCAGAATGTAAAAACGACCAACTATAAATGTCTCAGTTAAATAATCTGTATTCCTTGAGGTGGCTGAGGAGCTATCTTCTTAAGCTTTAAAAGCTTTAAAAAAAAAAACTAGTGCAGGCATATACTAATTTTCACAGCGACAGCTCGATCAAAACACCCCCATGAAATGTCAGGGTTTCAAATATTTTTTTTGTGGGAGAGAATCCACCAAAGAATGTCATTTCCAAATATCAGGGTATTTATGGATTGAAACAAAGGTTTTTTGGGGTGACGATGAGTGACTGGGCTCCAAACAGGACAGACACTGCATACCTGAGGGGTATACGAGGACAGTTCTATTGTATCTTTGAGGTTACCTGCTGTATGCCTTGTTTTGGCATCATTTCCTGCAGTAGCTTTATACAAGGGAAATGGCTAAATTCTCTGTGTGTGCTGCAGGTAGCTCCCACCACTCATCTGAGAGAGGAGTGAGGCGGTAAAGGTTAAAATTCCATGTCTTATTGTTGACTAGATTCTCCTCCAGCCGTGTGAAGTTGTAATCTGACAATCAGAACCATTTCATCCTGAGCCTCAGGTCCCTCTGCTCCCTCTCATAACCCTACTTGAAAAACATAGTGCCTTGTTAGCTAGCTGATAAATAATGAACAAACCCCAAACTACAGAGAGAGAATAACTCTCAGCGGACTGACGATCACCATGGCATTAGGATTCTGTTGGCTCGCTGTCTGACTGTCTGTCTGTTCTGGGCCTCGGGTCCAGCTATATCAGAGGCTTTACTCTTCTAAAATGCCAGCTAGGAAACTTGCGTCATGAATGGTTTAAACATGACCCTGTGTTGTGCAGATGACGTAGTTACGAAATTGACGGTTATTGACCATAGCATGTTCTTTATGAATAGCACTGGCATTTCTCGCTTGCAAATACCACCTGCATAATGCCTCATCCGTAAAGCACAGTAAATAAAGCATGTATAAGCATGTATCCTTAAAGAACACTTAGAACTCATTCAACATATCAAACACAATTTTCCCTGCCATTCTGTTTTCACACGTTTCTGCCTCGTTAGCATAACACCACAGATTGTGCATAAATCAATAACTTCCGGATAAAATCTGACGGGCATAAGGACAGTATACAGGGCAGCAGGTAGCCTAGCGGTTATGAGCGTTGGGTCAGTAACCGAAAAGTCGTTGACCCAACGCAACTGGTCACTTTGGACTAGTTGCTCTGGAGAAGAGTGTCTGCTAAAAAAAAAAAAAAAATTTAATGTAAAATCTATACAATAGATCATGGAATGTGATCGATTGAGAATAAGCTATGGGCAATTTCGCAAGAGATCCTTGCATCACTTAGATTTTTTTCTATTTAGTTAATACAAGGTGCTATGTAAATGCACTTGGTTCCATAGAGTTCAATCCTATGCCCAGCATGGCTTTAAGATACCATCTGACATGTTACTGAATGTGCCATTAATTGAGCTATCCTTTGCTGCAGCACTGAGGGACACACAATTGATCGTATACAGACTATGCTACAAAACTCACTGTGGCCAGAGACACAAAGTAATGTACTGTACAGTATCGTAGAGTTGTGTATGCAAAACATTCTCCGTGTGTTTTAGCCACTTGATGGTTCTTAAAAGTCTGGTTTATCTGACACCTGCTGTGTGGCAAAAATGAGATATTGAGCGACTCTCATGTGCATTGTGATTAAAAAAGTGCCTTTTCAGTGGGCAATCAATATTTCACATATCTAACACCCTCTAAAGTGTATGAGTGGTTGGACACTCAGCTAGTAATTGGAAGTCCTCTCATAATAATGATAACCTGGAGTGATAAGGATAATGTGAAGGAAAAACATGTTCAAATACATGCCAAACAAAAGGTAGATCAGGTGTTAGCGACCTGGTGCCTAATATATGTAGCTCTCTGTGAATAATTTTATAAAGATTTTATTGAGGATTTATATTCCTCACACCTGACACACCAGAGGTAGAGAAGCTTGGTATACTATCTCTCTCTGCCGCTCTCTTAGTTGCCTGAGAAGGCAAATTATTGCTGTCCTGGCCACTAACTAAATCACAATGCTTGTCTCACAATGCAGATAGCCCGGGTTAGCCAAAGTGCGGGAGCACTGGTTGGTCAGCCCAATTGAGGTAGTATGTACATGAATGTATAGTTAAAGTGAGCATATATGATGAACAGAGAGTAGCAGCAGCGTAAAAAGAGGAGTTGGGGTGGTGGGCACACAATGCAAATAGTCCGGGTAGCCATTTGATTACCTGTTCAGGAGTCTTATGGCTTGGGGTTAAAAACTGTTGAGAAGCCTTTTTGTCCTAGACTTGGCACTCCGGTACCGCTTGCCATGCGGTAGTAGAGAGAACAGTCTGTGGCTGGGGTCTTTGACCATTTTTAGGGCCTTCCTATAGGCCAGGTTGGTGAAAGACAATACCAGACAGAAGCCTGCCTGTATGTGGCCGAAAGCAAAATAAAGGGAAATATGCATTTTTCCCTGTCCTTGTTTTTCAGTCTGCAACAAGAATGACTTGGACTCAATGTGGGCTTTGTTGTGAAACCAAGCCATCGCCAGAGCATCATGTCCTCAAACTAATATAATCAGTCCCACTGAATTACTACTATGGATAATGACATTAGGACCTGGTGACACCAATGTAGTCCACTTTTGCTGGGACTCACTATCCCTCTCATAGGACAGGTCAATCTGCACGGTGGGCCTGCAACCTCAGGAAGTTCTCAGATGTCTAAACAGCGCCTCCTACTGGGCAACATTTCACTTTACAACAGTGTGCAACTGGAGGTCCAAATGGTATTCAACCTTTTGAAGATAATTCACTATAAAGTCAGGTTAGTATATCTTCACGCCATTGACCCAGTTTAGGCTTAGAGAAATGTATTTTCTGGGTGGAAAACCAGAGTGATGGATCATTCAGGTGTCAAAGATAATGGGCATAAGCTGCTACAGTTGTACTATCTAAAGACAGACAGACCAAATTTTACCCCATCCTGTTCTAACACACCCTGGGGGGGCCTCTTTGATAGACCAATGCTCAGAGATGATGCCTGTTGGAACACAGCCTGCTGCACATTGGCCACAACATCATCCCATTGACAGAGTTCGCTCTATCTGTCTGAAACAACACACATGGCCAGCAGCTATTCCAAATGGCACCCATCCAGATGACCGGAGAGAAATACGACTCAGCCGTCACATATTATACGTGTTACATATATCAAGGTCTTGTTTCAGTAATCCCAGGTATCATGTCTGGACCCTGCTCTCATCTCCAACCTGGACTCAGGGGCAGATGTAACATAGTAAACATAAATCTGTCTGCGCCCCAATTTGTATAATATATTATGTTTCCATCGTCAATTTCGTATGATATGATACAGATCACAATTTGTGTGATATGTTATGAATTCCAATTTGTTGTGGCTAACGTTAACTAGACAACTAATGTTAGCTAGACTAGGGATTATGTTAAAGAGTTAAGGTCAGGGTAAGGATAGTGGCCATGCTACGTAGTTACAAAGTAGCTAAAAATGAGTAAGTAGTTGCAAAGTTGCTAATGAACTAAAACGGTAAAGTTGTCCATGATTCAAACACGCAACCTTTGGGTTGCTAGATGTTTGCGCAATATGCCCACCCATCCACCCTACTTCACAGGCGACCTGACAAAATTCACATAGAAATGTAGATCTGTCATTCTCATTTAAAGCAATTCTAAGAAGCGATAGATATTTTCTATATGCACTATTTCTATGCTTCCTGGTCTTAAGTTTAGTTTTTGCATCTTTCACTCTGGGTTTTGTACACCAGCTTCAAACATCTGAAAATACAATATTTTGGGTTATGGAAAACATTTCACAGCGGTTTAGATGGTACAAATGATTCTCTACTCCAGCGGTTCCCAAACGTTCTATAGACCCGTACCCCTTCAAACATTCACCCTCCAGCATCAGGGTCAGCACACTCTCAAATGTAGTTTTTTGCCATCATTGTAAGCCTGCCACACACACACACACACACACTATATGATATCAAATCAAATGTATTTATATAGCCTTTCTTACATCAGCTGATATCTCAAAGTGCTGTACAGAAACCCAGCCTAAAACCCCAAACAGCAAGCAATGCAGGTGTAGAAGCACGGTGGCTAGGAAAAACTCCCTAGAAAGGCCAAAACCTAGGAAGAAACCTAGAGAGGAACCAGGCTATGAGGGGTGGCCAGTCCTTTTCTGGCTGTGCCGGGTGGAACATGGCCAAGATGTTCAAATGTTCATAAAAGACCAGCATGGTCAAGTAATAGTAATCACAGTAGTTGTCGAGGGTGCAAAAGGTCAGCACCTTAGGAGTAAATGTCAGTTGGCTTTCATAGCCGATCATTGAGAGTATCTTTACCGCTCCTGCTGTCTCTAGATAGTTGAAAACAGCAGGTCTGAGACAGGTAGCACGTCCAGGGAACAGTTCAGGGTTCCATAGCCACAGGCAGAACAGTTGAAACTGGAGCAGCAGCACGGCCAGGTGGACTGGGGACAGCATGTAGTCATCATGCCAGATAGTCCTGAGGCATGGTCCTCCGAGAGAGAGAAGGAAAGAAAGAGATCATTAGAGAGAGCATACTTAAATTCACACAGGACACTGGATAAGACAGGAGAAATACTCCAGATCTAACAGACTGACCCTAGCCCCCTGACACATGAACTACTGCAGCATAAATACTGGAGGCTGAGACAGGAGGGGTCAGGAGACACTGTGGCCCCCCATGTATGAAACATAAGAATGAGTGAGATTTTGTCACAACCCGGCTCGTGGGAAGTGACAAAGAGCTCTTATAGGACCAGGGCACAAATAATAATATAATAATAATAACCAATCATTTAGTTCTTTATTTAACCATCTTACATATAAAACCTTATTTGTTCATCGAAAATTGTGAATTACCACAAGTTAATGAGAAGGGTGTGCTTGAAAGTTTGCACATAACGCTGCAATCTTGGGTTCTATTGGAGAGAGTCTCAGTCTTAAATCATTTTCCACACACAGTCAGGGCCTGTATTTAGTTTTTCTTGCTAGTGAGGGCCGAGAATCCACTCTCACGTAGGTACGTGGTTGCAAAGGGCATCAGTGTCTTAACAGTGCGATTTGCCAAGGCAGGATACTCTGAGCACAGCCCAAACCAGTAACCTGGCAGTTACATTTTACATTTTCACAATTTCGATGAGACTCTTTTGTTAAGATATTGGTGAGTGGACTAGAGGCAGTGCATGAAGGGATAACGAAGTCAGTTGTGTCATCCGTTTTGGGAAAGTACCTGCGTAAATGCGTACCCAACTCACATTTGACATTGTCCGTAAGCTTGAGTTCATTTGCACACAAAAAATCATACAATGATAGGAACACCTGTATGTTGTCCTTGTTAATGCAGACAGAAAAGAGCTCCAAATTCTTAATCTTAGCCTCAATTTTGTCCCGCACATTGAATATAGTTGCGGAGAGTCCCTCTAATCCTAGATTCAGATCATTCAGGTGAGAAAAAACATCACCCAGTCGTGTGAGAACCTCGTCATCATGCAAACGGTGAGACACGCGGTCAGACTAGTGAAAATTATGGTCAGTAAAGAAAACGTTAAACTCATTTCTCAATTAAAAAAAAACATGTCAATACTTTGCCCCTTGATAACCAGCTCACTTCTGTATGCTGTAAAAGTGTTACATGGTCGCTGCCCATATCATTGCATAGTGCAGAAAATACACGAGAGTTCAGGGGCCTTGCTTAAACAAAGTTAACCCTTTTCACTGTAGTGTCCAAAACTTCTTTCAAGTTGTCAGGCATTCCCATGGCAGCAAAAGCCTCTCGGTGGATGCTGCAGTGTACTAAAGGGGCATCGGGAGCATCTGCTTGCACCAGCGTTACCACTTCACTATATCTCCCTGTCATGGCTTTCGCGCCATCATTATAGATAAAGATATCTTGACCACCAAAGTCCATTTGATGTCACAAAGCTGTCCAGTACTTTAAAAATACCCTCTCCTGTTGTCCTGGTTTCCAGTGATTTGCAGAAGAGGATGTCTTCCTTAATTGACCCCCCATAAACGTAACGGACATATACCAGGAGCTGTGCCAGGCCTGCCACGTCTGTTGACTCATCCAGCTGTAACGCATAAAATTCACTGGCTTGTAAGCGAAGCAGTAATTGTTTCAATACATCTCCTGACATGTCACTGATGCGTTGTGAAACAATGTTATTTGATGAAGTCATTGTCTGTATAGTTTTTTGGCCTTTTCACCCAGCCATATCCCCGACAACAGGACAAATTAAGTCCTCCACAATAGTATGGGGCTTACGTACCTGTCCTAGCCACTCAGTAACTAACCATATAAGACACTTCTAGCCCCTTCTTATTAATGGTATCTGTTGCTTTTATACATCTTACTAATCGAAAGTCGTCTTAATTCTCACTCAAAAAACTCCTGTGGCTTATTTTTCAAATTGGCATGTTTTGTTTCTAAATGTCTGCGCAAGAGTGAAGGTATCATCGAGTTGTGAGATAGTACCTCTGCACATACAACATATGGACACGGGCCATACTTTTTAAAATAATTTAACCATTTTCAAGCAAAGGGAATGAGCAGCAGCTACGTTAGGCTACATACGGACCGTTAGTGAAATTCCCGCGAGAGAGTAACGGTTAATGTGATTGGATGTTAATTATTTGACTAGGCTACCTGTATTTTACACTGTGTTGTTTTTTCGCTGAACACAATATGGTTTAATTTTATTTTTGGCAGTGAAATGAGGCTACTCAGGACAGAATGAGGCTACTCACCCAAATGGATAGCCCCGTTGGAACATATACATGTACTGTTTGTTTGAAAATGTAAAGGAAAAAAAAGATACATTTACATTTTAAAAAAAATAATGTGAACACATTTTTATTTGGCGTATCCAGACGGCATTGTACGTGTACCCCAGTTTGGGAATACCTGCTCTACACTATACTTACTGGTTTTGTCACAAACTGAAATTAGGTGAACTTTTAGAATTTTAGCAACCAGGAAATGGCAGAGCCATTTCTGAATAGTGCATCTTTAATTAACCTTCTTTCATAGGTAACCACACCAAACGTAACAGATCATATTCAAATTCAGTGTCCCGGATGTACGTATAATATGTTATGTCTAGTCTATGAGACCAGGCTGTCATCTCTGACCTTCAAAGACAAGGACGGGAGTATACTGAATTATCTACTTAATCACAATGAGACATCAGACACACAAAGAGAGGCATTATTACTGTATGGTTGTTTTGACATCTTTGAAAAGGTCCACTGAGTTCAATATGAGGTTGTTTGACAAACAGAAAATGTATCCTAGGATTCTTCTGCAGGAGGACTGTCATAAGGAGTACCAAGGATATGTTTACATGAAAGTTTGCAGCCGAGTAATGGCGGCTGCACAACTCCATGTAAATAATCAGTATACTGTTTATAACTATTATGTCTCTTGTTATTGTTAAAGGTCCAATGCAGCCGTTTTTTATCTCAATATCAAATTATTTCTGGGTAACAATTAAGTACCTTACTGTGATTGTTAAAAAGAAACAAAAAGATCTTCTTAGCAAAGAGCAAGTTCTCAAGAATTGTGCTAGAACTGTCTACTAGTGATCTGAATGGGGAGGGGGAAAATGAGAAGGACCTGTTATTGGCAGAGGGGTTTGGAACTCTTTCTTATTGGTTTATTAACAAATGTACCATGGCTAAAACTCCATCCCACCAAAATAGGCTGAAATGTCAGGTCTTTTCAAACAACACTTAAAAGGCATTATCATGATTTTCACAATATTATTCCAACCTGTGGAAATATATATAAAATACAGAAAATCAAATGTTTGACTGCACTGGGCCTTTAATACATTTCCAGTGCTCTTGGCACCATATGTTTTTAATTTGCATTCATTGGAAGTATGCCCCCTTTTCCTACAGAAGCAACAACAACTCTTCAGAATGTGTTTCTACTCTATAGCAACTGCTGCACAAAATCATAAATTGCTGAGCATTTAAGAGAATTCTACCTGAAATTGCAAGGTGTGTGGTGGGTTGGAAAAAGTTGCCTGTGAGATATAAGCCTAATGCCATCCCACCCCAATTCCTGATTTCAGTAGAAATTCTTGACAGACTAAACTTCCTCTAAATTAGTTTGCTTAACATCTAAGTAACCTTCTGGAATGAACTGTTACCAAGTGCTGGAGACTGAGGTTAATGGTCCATATTCAGGTTCCTGGAAGAAACACGGGACAAATCAGGTGAGACTCATTTCTGACGGAATGTTACAACAGCAGTGTGCTTAAGCTCTGTGTCTAGAGACATGTCTGTAGTCTGTCACAACAGGAACTCTGTCAGACTCTCTATAACATGAGCAGCAGGAAGGAGAGAAAAAATTGTGTTTAATAAAGAACACGTCTGTGAATTTAGCCTAATTATCATAACACATCCTCAGAGAGAAATAATTGAATCCATGATGGTGACCAGTCTAATGGTGTCCAGAAAGAGAAACAATTTATCTTGTTGATGCTTAAATCATAGTGCCTTTGAGAGCATAGCTTGTGATATTCAATCTGGACTTATTTTGAAGGTGTTTTGTGGCCAACACATTACAACTTTGATTTCCCCAGAGACACATTTTTTCAATTACATCAACTAATCAAATGACCATCTTAAACAATGACATGTTGTGTAAATGCTCTGTAAAATATAAGGAGATGATTGTGGGAAACACATATAGTATATCATACCAGGCATTTGACCAAGGAAACAAATCAGGTGTGAAATTGTCTCTTTGCACGTTAGGTCTTGGAAGCCATGTCATTCAATTTTTTGTACCACAGCGATAATGAACCTGGCGTCATCTTAGGTTTGTATTGTACATGGCTTGCTTTTATATGAGAAACCAGTGTGAAACCTCAGGGCACCCTGCTTGAGTAACAATGCAGACCAGATGTGGAGGGGACCATGTGACCAGTATTGAACAAGGCGACAGGAGGGTCAATTGTCTTCCTATACTGGCAAACCCCAAAGACAAGCATTCCTGAGGGAGCAAACAAGAACACCAACGAACCAAACAATGACTGGTCTTCTTTCGGAAAGACCCACTGGGCACAGACGTCAATTCAACGTCTATTCCACATTGGTTCAAAGTAATTTAATTGAAATGACGCGGAAACAACGTGTGTGCGCCCAGTGGGGAGTTCCTTACAAACAGAGATAAAGACGAGAGAGAGAGAGACAAGAGAAAGAGAGACACAGGGAGATAATTGAATGCGATCCACCAAGGCACCAGTCTGACATCATCTATGTACATGTTGAGTGTGAAAACCTGCACTGCAAACAATCACAGCCAAATCAAACTGTATGAATAATTGAAAGAGAATAGACTGGGAACGAAACAGAGATTCTCATAGACTGTTCATTGAGTGGTGTACAACAAATATGAATGGAACTCTATTGGGAACATATGGTAGGAAGAATGGAGGTGAGACGTTTAGACAAATAAGGACAGAAGGGAAACGTTCTCATACAGTGCATTTGAAAAGTATTCAGATCCTTCCCTTTTTCCACATTCTGTTACATCACAACCTTATTCTCAAATTATTTAATTATTTTATACAGCTACAGTGGGGCAAAAAAAGTATTTAGTCAGCCACCAATTGCAAGTTCTCCCACTTAAAAAGATGAGAGGCCTGTAAATTTGTAGGATTTTTAATGAATTTATTTGCAAATTATGGTGGAAAATAAGTATTTGGTCAATAACAAAAGTTTCTCAATACTTTGTTATATACCCTTTGTTGGCAATGACAGAGGTCAAATGTTTTCTGTAAGTCTTCACAAGGTTTTCACACACTGTTGCTGGTATTTTGGCCCATTCCTCCATGCAGATCTCCTCTAGAGCAGTGATGTTTTGGGGCTGTTGCTGGGCAACACAGACTTTCAACTCCGGTTGAGATCTGGAGACTGGCTAGGCCACTCCAGGACCTTGAAATGCTTCTTACGAAGCCACTCCTTTGTTGCCCGGGCGGTGTGTTTGGGATCATTGTCATGCTGAAAGACCCAGCCACGTTTCATCTTCAATGCCCTTGCTGATGGAAGGAGGTTTTCACTCAAAATCTCACGATACATGGCCCCATTCATTCTTTCCTTTACACAGATCAGTCGTCCTGGTCCCTTTGCAGAAAAACAGCCCCAAAGCATGATGTTTCCACCCCCATGCTTCACAGTAGGTATGGTGTTCTTTGGATGCAACTCAGCATTCTTTGTCCTCCAAACAAGACGAGTTGAGTTTTTACCAAAAAGTTATATTTTGGTTTCATCTGACATTCTCCCAATCTTCTTCTGGATCATCCAAATGCTCTCTAGCAAACTTCAGACGGGCCTGGACATGTACTGGCTTAAGCAAGGGGACACGTATGGCACTGCAGGATTTAAGTCCCTGGCGGCGTAGTGTGTTACTGATGGTAGGCTTTGTTACTTTGGTCCCAGCTCTCTGCAGGTCATTCACTAGGTCCCCCGTGTGGTTCTGGGATTTATGCTCACCGTTCTTGTCATCATTTTGACCCCACGGGGTGAGATCTTGCGTGGAGCCCCAGATCGAGGGAGATTATCAGTGGTCTTGTATGTCTTCCATTTCCGAATAATTGCTCCCACAGTTGATTTCTTAATACCAAGCGGCTTACCTATTGCAGATTCAGTCTTCCCAGTCTGGTGCAGGTCTACAATTTTGTTTCTGGTGTCCTTTTGACAGCTCTTTGGTCTTGGCCATAGTGGAGTTTGGAGTGTGACTGTTTGAGGTTGTGGACAGGTGTCTTTTATACTGATAACAAGTTCAAACAGGTGCCATCAATACAGATAACGAGTGGAGGACAGAGGAGCCTCTTAAAGAAGAAGTTACAGGTCTTGCTTGTTTGTAGGTGACCAAATACTTATTTTCCACCATAATTTGCAAATAAATTCATGAAAAATACTACAATGTGATTTTCTGGATTTTTTTTCTCATTTTGTCTGTCATAGTTGAAGTGTACCTATGATGGAAATTACAGGCCTCTCTCATCTTTTTAAGTGGGAGAACATGCACAATTGGTGTCTGACTAAATACTTTTTTGCCCCATTGTATATACAGATATACAGATCTGGGGAAGGGTACCAAAACATTTCTGAAGCATTGAAGGTCCCCAAGAACACAGTGGCCTCCATCATTCTTAAGTGGAAGAAGTTTGGAACCACCAAGACTTTTCCTAGAGTTGGCCGCCCGGCCAAACTGAGATATCGGGGGAGAAGGGTCTTGGTCAGGGAGTGACCATGAACCCGATGGTCACTCTGACAGAGCTCCAGAGTTCCTCTGTGGAAATGGGAGAACCTTCCAGAAAGAGAAGCATCTCCGCAGCACACCACCAATCAGGCCTTTATGGTAGCCACTCCAGTAAAAGGCAAGACAGCCCACTTGGAGTTTGCCAAAAGGCACCTAAAGGACTCTCAGACCATGAGAAACAAGATTATCTGGTCTGATGAAATCAACATTGAACTGTTTGGCCTGAATGCCAAGCATCACACCTGGAGGAAACCTGGCACCATCTGTACAGTGAAACATGGTGGTGTCAGGGTCATGATGTGGGGATGTTTTTCAGCGGAAGGGACTGGGAGATCAGTCAGGATCGAATGAAAGATAAACGGAGCAAAGTACAGAGAGATCCTTGATGAAAACCTGCTTCAGAGTACTCAGGACCTCAGACTGGGGTGAAGGTTCAACTTCCAAGAGGACAACGACCCTAAGCACACAGCCAAGACAACACAGGAGTGGCTTCGGGACAAGTCTCTGAATGTCCTTGAGTGGCCCAGCCAGAGCCCGGACATGAACCTGATCGAACATCTCTGGAGAGACCTGAAAATAGCTGTGCTGCGACACGCCCCATCCAACCTGACAGAGCTTGAGATGGTCTGCAGAGAAGAATGGGAGAAACTCCCCAAATGCGGTTGTGCTAGCTTGTAGCGTCCTACCCAAGAAGATTCGAGGCTGAACATCAACAAAGTACTGAGTAAAGGGTCTGAAATTCTGTGAATGCGATCTGTTTTTATTTGTAATACATTTGCAAACATTTCTAAAACATCTGTTTTTGCTTTGTCATTATGGGGTAGTGTGTGTAGATTGATGAGGGAAAAAAATAAGGCTGTAATGAAACAAAATGTGGGAAAAGGTCAAGAGGACTGAATACTTTCCAAATGCACGGTGTCTTATGGATCAGGCAAGTGGCAGTTTTTAAATCAAACTTTAGTCTGAACAAGCATAACAGGGAAGAGACAAACATCCCTTTGTTTGATATTGCTTGTGGGCACTTTCAAAATTAGATTTTACACAGGCACTAGTTAAGTAGCTTCAACGGAAAAGTAACAGGGGCCACACTGGTGAAAGTAAGTGGAAATTCACACAGTAATCATTATTTGAATTGCAACTTAGTAATAACATTTGATTTGATAAGTGTTTCAGTGTTTTTCTGGCTTATATGATATTCAAGTAAAACTGGAGCCAGCATAATTATCTTCTAAACAAATAATTTGCAGTGACTTATAGACATATGTACCTAGTTTTGATTTGCAAAAGACCATGTGGAACATTACATGCTCTGCGCTGGCAGCGGACCAAAACCATTACTGCATATTCAGTTGTAGTTAGATCAGATAGGCAGAAAATCAGTTTGTCAAACGTTGAATGACTACGAAGATTAGGGTGGCAGGTAGCTTTGGGACAATATCGGGAGTCTGTATATTGGTTAGACTCCCTGAGTCGTGCATAGTTCTGGTGGCTGGCGACGGAAAATAACTAACACCAGGGTTGGGGAGTAACGGATTAGACGTCAATTTAAGTTGAGCGAGTCTGACCACAAGTCAGACCACTATGACGACACACCAAACGTGTTTGATGGGTCGGGGGAAAAGAGCAGGAATAGGCTTTTGTAGACTACAGTCCAAGCTATGTCTTCCAATGGTGCGACAGCTGTCGGCATCCAAAGATGATCCAATTTGAATAAACGCTTGGAGGTAAGGATGAGAGCAGTGGTGTAGTCTACGACGATACGGATGTCACTTATTATTGGTATCTACATAGTACATTGATGTGAATCACACTGCTGCACTCTCATTTAGCTATTTGTGCCTTACGGATTGTGGTTGTTGTAGATGACAATGTGTATTTGAACCAAAAAATGGTTGAAAATCAAGAAGTTTAAGCTGCCTATCAATCATTGTTTTTAAAACCAGTGGACAGCCAGTGAAAAATATGCTCTTGCAACAGCTGCATAGTGAGGATCCCAGCCTATGGAATAAAAGTGGGGCTTTAGTGCTCAATCTAATTCATGCTGATAAAAAAAGAATCCAGAGGCCTAATGGACACATGCTCATACTCACACTTTTGATTGCCCTTTTAAGTCAATCTGTAGTTGCTACATCCATTTTTGGATTTATAAATTATGCATATTAATGTAAAGATATAATTTAATCATATTATTATATGTAGTAGAAAGCGATGTGTTAGAAGAAGCCTACATAACCAACCCATAAAGTAAAATGTAACATCCATGTGACCAGCTATGTAACCTTTAACATTGATGTATCCTGCAATTGATGTCATTCAATTGGTAACATACATTTTTGTCTTCTTCTAATGCCTCTTAACGGGAAAGTAATCTAAAAGTAATGGAATGTAATCAGATTATGTTACTGAGTTTGGGTAATCCAAAAGTTACGTTACTGATTACAATTTTGGACAGGTAAACAAGTAACTGTAACGGATTACATTTAGAAAGTAACCCACCCAAACTTGCACTACAACAATATAGCCGGCTTCATCAAGAAAATGTTTCCTGTCAACAAAGGCATATGAATAATCTCAAGAAGCTGTATTTGTAAAGTGAAATATGTCCCCCGGTATTAAAAAAAGCATCTGAATCCAACTTTTGTCTGAACAGCACCATATTCCTTGAGTTAGACACCAAGCTGCCATTAGACCACGCACTTTACACGTATATGGTGTGGTTCGGAAAAAAATTGGATTGAGAAGTTTATTTGATAGCAAATTATTGGTGGTAAGTAGAGTTCATAGAGATTATACAAATGCCTTCGTTGACAGGATTTTTGTTGTTGACGTAGTCGGCTATATTGTGGTAGGGTTATTCTCGGTCACGACCCACCAGAACGATTCACAACTCAGGGAGTCCAACCAATACACAGACTCCCGATGTTGTGTCCCAAAGCTATGCCGCAGGTAGCCTAGCGGTTGAGAGCGTTAGGGTCACTGGTTCAAATCCCCGAGCCAACTAGGTGAAAAATCTGACGATGTGCCCTTGAGCCAAAGAGCTTAAAATCGAATTGCTCCTGTAAGTCGCTCTGGCTAAGATTGTCTGCTAAATTACTCAAATGTAATAAAAGACTAATTAACTTCTCCAACAGTGCTGAAGTTACATATACATACAAAAGCATCTTTATTCAAAATACAGACGCAGTTTTGACAGACAATTCCAGGCACCTTTACAGCACTCTCTTTATCCTTACACACTGTTTCCAGTAAAGCCCTCTTGGACCTGGTACCCTTGGCATGACTACGGCGCTCCAAATGAGAGCCACGATCTGTCCCCCCTTCCTCTCTGTCCTCATTCCCCCTTGCTATCGCTCGTCCCCTGGGTCCCCAGAACACTCTCCAGCCTGCGTTGCCGGATGGGAGGCAGCTGGTCGTAAGTGTTGAAGCCCAGCTCAGCGTCTTTCTGGGGCAGCCTAAACAGCAGCAGGTGGCTCCTCAACACCTAGATAGGATAGGACAGATGTTAGGGGAGAGGAGGAATGGCAGGAGGATAAGAAGGCTGTGGGGAAGGAGTCAGGAGCAGTGGAGAGATGGAAGACCCAGGGGGAAGGCGAGTGAGTGTGTACCTCATCAGTCAGGTAGTGAGTCTTCCTCAGGAGGCTGCGACGGGCTGTTTCCACCTGCTGGTCCACACCCTGGGCCTGTGACGTGCTCTGTACCTGTGACGCTGCGTCCTGGGAGAAGATGAAGGTGTTAAGGTGGGACAGAGCCACCACGTAGAGCACAGGACACCAGCACAGCCTCAGTGTCCCTGTCACCAGCGCCCGGAAGTAGAGGCGCAGCAGAGGGAGAGAGTCCTCCGGGGGTGACGTGAACCTCTCCATAGGGACGGCCAACTAGGAAGAACACAGAGAGAGGGGCTCATTTAGCCTCTCTTTATGTCACATGTTTTTAGACACATTGTCAAATGGCACAACGTTGCAGCAAGTGACAAGAGCCCCAAGACCTCCATCTACTGGCTGTCTACACAATAATGTACCCTGTGCTCTCTACCGCAACATTCAATCCAGTGTGTTAACCAGCCTTCCGCTCACCTGTTCCAGAGTTACCCCTAGGGAGCGCAGCAGGCCCACGTGCTCCCCAAACAGAGTCAGCCTCATGGTGACACTGAAGCGCCTCTGCAGAGGCAGGAGGATGACGCAGCCAAACAGGGGGTCCCCGAATGACACCGCCTCAAACTGCCCCACCAGGGCAGAATAGAGGTCATTGAAGGAGGCCAGGCCTGTAGGAGGGGAGTTGAGGTCCAGAGCCTCCAGCTGAGAGGGCCTGGTGAGCAGCCTGAAGAGAGCCCAGGTCAGCCTCTGGACAGGCATCTCCATGAAAAGATCACTGGAGCACAGGAAGATACAAGCCAGACGGGCCAGCTTGGCTACAGGCAGTACTACCCTGAGGGCATCCTCCCTCCAGACCTCCAGCAGCAGCAGCCACTGCAGGCAGTGTGTGACCGACTGCACTGCCCCCGCAGGGAGCGACTCCACCTGCAGGCCCCCTCCGTCCGGTGCACCCGCCCGCTCGTACAGGCTGACGAGTGGCAGGAAGGGCCAATCGGAGGGGAGAAAGGGTCCAGAAAGTTCTGGGAGGAGCTGGGTGTTGAGCCAGGGCGTTCTGCCCAAGTGGAAGTCCCTGGAGGAGAGGACAGAGGGCTCCATGTGGGCCAGGTGGGAGAGGTAGCAGCCCCGGACAGAGGGCAGCTGGACACAGGCTTCCCTCAGCAGAGGACCCAGGGTCTGGAGGGGAGGGGAGGAGCGCTCCTGTACCCGCAGCTCAGACATCTCTGCAGCCTCAGGCCCTCCAATCTGACCCTCTCTGGAAGACAGGGAGAATGGAATGGTTGAGCTATACAGCACTGAGTTCAAATACAATAGGTCCTTTACAAAAAGACTAATGAGGCAGGTTGGCAGTGGCATCAGAGGAATACCAGCTATGGAGCAGTGATCTAACTTAAAGTGAAAAGGTCAGGATATAGCTCCGGAGGCTACTATTTGGTGCAACCTCGATATAATGCGAGATGGCTTAGCATGACATAGCTTAATATCCTGTTGGAAAGGATTTATAGTCATAGTCCTCTCACTCAACACCGACAAAACACAAAAGAGATTGCCATGTGTTCTAAATAGCCCATCTGCATAGCAGACCTGGGTTCAATAGTAGGTATAATTATTTAGTAGGTATATTTATTTTCTATCATATACTTGAGCTGGGTTGAAACACTGTTTGAACCCAGGTCTATACATAACGCAGAAAAGTCCCACCCCGAGGAAAAAAAAAAAAACAGTGCACTTTATGTGGACTTGAGATCAAAGCCCTTAGTCGTGACCTTTTGAAAACCTGCTTCACATTTATTTCTAAAACAAATTAGATCCAGACAATGGAAATGTAAAAACAAAACAGAATGTCAGAATTTGTTTAAAGAAGAAAAAAAGTGTGTGCTTAGCAGAACAGATGCTGTGTAAACATAAACCACTCTATTGCACATGGTGCACAATGCCCACGAGCAGCCCACCCCTGCCATAAACTACATACATTTGCAATGAATCAACAAGTCGTCGTCGTCCCCCCCTTTTCCCCCCCAACATTTCAAATTTGGCCATACGTTTAATGCACTGCAAACCACCCTGGCTGAAGTACATCTCCTCTTTCAACAACAATGTATCTTCTGGCCCTGCACCTCAACACAACAAATATTTCACTACATTGGAATTCCAGAGTTTAAGTTCTGTTTTATGAAACTTAATTGGATAACTCCTTTTGGGTTGGCAATGTTGCTGTGAGGAGAGGCCACCATGTATGTACATTTGCCCCGGGGAACCTTCCTAATTCCGTAGACAACACTCGTGAGAGCATTCGCTTTCAACAGAACTTGGCAAAAAGAAAATGAGAGAACCTCATTACCTTGTCATATATCATGTCTGTATGAAATGTGATAATTGTTTGGAAAAAAGGAATTATTTAAAAAGAAGCTTCATTGCCTCTGGGAAGACTTCTACCTCTAGTCTAATGGCTTCGAAACCTATGACCTATTGAGAAATGGAGACAGTATCACTAAAAGACTCACGGTATGAAGTCTTTGTTGAAGACCATGGTGGCCATGAGTTCATGGGCCAGGTATTCACTGCCAGGTAATAGCCAGGGAAGCATTACCAGAGACACGTGGTGAAACAGGGCAGCATGCTTGGCCACCTCTGGGTCAGTTGGAACCTGGAAGCATTGAGTACAAAAAGGTAACTCATCCAAAATGTCCAAATCACACAAAGATGATCATGGCAAACTAACTGTATCTGAAATATTTAACGGAGGAACTTGTCAAGTGACAACAAGTGGAGACATCAGATGTACATATGCACCTCTTAACAGAATCACTGGTCTGAGATACAAAGTGACTCAATGACAACATCAGATGTACATATGCACCTCTTAACATAATCACTGGTCTGAGATACAAAGTGACTCAATGACAACATCAGATGTACATATGCACCTCTTAACATAATCACTGGTCTGAGATACAAAGTGACTCAATGACAACACAAGATGTACATATGCACCTCTTAACAGAATCACTGGTCTGAGATACAAAATGACAACACAAGATGAGCCTACTGGGCGATGGTAAACAGCATGACCCTGAATGACTATATGGGTACCAGTCTGTTTGGCTAACATTCCACTCCTTGTACTCCGGGCCAAATGCCAAAGGTGATGTTTAGCATGGCAGGAGTGGAAAGGAGTGGAATGATAGCTAAACAGACTGGTACCCAGACTAGCCTAAGACTGAGTGATGGAAGTTGGGCTCTATACACTACCAGTCTACAGGCCAGCCTCAGCAGCAGGTAGAGCAGGTGGTGTTCATGACGCAGGACCCAATGAGACAAGGTGGGCTTGGCTTGGCCACAGCCACGCAGGTATCCTAGCACAGCCTCAAAGAGAAGGAGGGAGCTGAACTGAACAGAGAGAACATAGGAGAGAGATTAGTCCTAG
The DNA here is from genome assembly GCF_057628025.1 of Oncorhynchus mykiss. Taxonomy (NCBI): domain Eukaryota; kingdom Metazoa; phylum Chordata; class Actinopteri; order Salmoniformes; family Salmonidae; genus Oncorhynchus; species Oncorhynchus mykiss. Next base: position 58,744,281 of record NC_143046.1, on the reverse strand, counting down.
GCCCACTAGCCCACTGTAAGGTAAGAAGACAATGACATGAATGTGAATTGTTTCCTACACATCTCCGAATCAACCACTAGATGGTGGCAGATATCCATTCCGATCCACGCAGAACAACACCAAACGCTTGTGGTTTACACCGGACAGATAAAAGTCACATTTAGAGAGTAACTACAGCTTCATAAGGACGTACTTTGCGGACCAGGCCTCTGTGGATGCTGGTGAGGGTGTCCAGGAGGTAGCACAGGGAGGTAATGAGGGGGAAGGGGGAGTTGGGTCCAGGCAGACCCCCAGCAGACGTCCACCCGGCGCAGTGCAGACCAGGCAGACTGGGGATGGTCTCAGGGGCGGGGCAGCAGGACTGAGGGTTACACACTGCCGAACTACACCTGGGAACACGACACAGATAGATCACAACAGAGAGACAACACACTCCCAGAGTATCATCCTACAGCACTGGATCAGGGGCCAGACAGAAAATGCATTAACCACACAGAAAGAGCAACATCCCCTCCATTAAGCTCTGCAGTAAGGGAGTAAATCACCACAGATGTAGCCCTATGCTTCTAAGTAGATGGGACTCACTTGAGGTTGTTAATCAGGCTGTGAACAGCCTCGTGGGACAGCAGAGGGAGAAGAACCTCTGAGGTCAGCATCTCCAGCTCCTGCAGACACTCCACTGGATTGAATGAGCTCTGAAAGGGTTGGCACACCAGATTAGAGACGATGAGTAAAAGCAATGATCTGGCCAATGATTTTTCTCTATTTCTGCTGTAGACTTGCTTGTGTGTTTTGGATCATTGTCTTGCCGCATGACCCAGCTTCGCTTCAGCTCATGGATGGATGGCCTGACATTCCCTGATGCATAGCAGTTTCTTTAATGATGGCAAGTCGCCCAAGTCCTGAGGCAGCAACGTATTCTTGACCGTTGGTATGAGGTTCTTCCTGTGGAATGCAGTGTTTGGTTTTTCGGCAGACAACGGGGCCCATGTCGTCCAAAAAGTAGACTTAAGTTTGCCAAAAAGCACCTGGAAGCACCTTTCTGTTCTGTATCAGAGACTTTTAAAAGGGGAATGTCAGGCCATCCATCCGTGTGCTGAAGCACAGCTGGGTCATGCAGCAAGACAATCTAAAACAAACAAGCATGTCTATATCAGAATGGCCGAAAAGCAAGACATTTCACGTTTTTGAATGGCCTACTCAAAGTCCAGACCTAAATCCGATTGAGATGTGGCAGAACCTGAAACGAGCCGTTCATGCTTGAAAGCCCACAAATGTTTCCAAGTTAAAGCAGTTCTGCGTGGAAGAGATGGACAAAATTCCTCCACAGCGATGTGAGAGACTGATTGACAACTACAGGAAGCGTTTGGTTGCAGTAATTGCAGCTCAAGGTGGGACAACCGGTTATTGAGTGTAAAGGGGGCAATTACTTTCTCACAAGGGGAATTGGTTATTGCATAACTTTGTTTATTAAATAAATGAAATAAGTATCAAATGTGTTATTTGTTCACTCAGGTTCCCTTTAATATTAGGTTTTGGTTGAAGATCTGAAAACAGAACATCAAACAGGGGGCAAATATTTTAACCACAGCACTGTAGTGGAAGCTTATTTCCAATCTGTACTGATGAAGGACGACGAGGACAGGCAGTTAGGACTATTTAGATACAATTCTGGTCTGATCTTTTAATTCCCTTGTTGAGTACTGCTATAGTTTTTATACAGTCACCTGGATGGAGAGCTGGGAGTAGAAGGCCCCCATGTAGACAAGGTAGGCCGGCACCAGTCTCAGGGTGCTCTCCCTCTGGACTGGCTCCCCCAGGGTTCTCACACAGCCCTTCAGCAGCCCCAGCACTGTGGGCTGCAGACCTGTCACATGACCCCACGTCACCGGGGGTGGGGGAGGACACTCGTCCCCCTGGGAACTGTAGTGAAAGTAGAGGTTTTTCACTGTTGAATCCAATGGCTATTAATACAAAGCAGCACATCATGGAGTCACATGAAACACGTCAAAGCTGCAGGAGTGAACATAGTTAGAAGTGGTAAAGATCCAGAGTGTGTGTTACCTGACCAGGCCAGCCTGCAGCTCCTGATGGCAGCCGGCGGTGTGTGTGACCTGTGTGAGCAGAGTGAGGAGGGCCTGGAGCCTGTGGAGCTCCAGAGGCAACAGGGGCTCTGAGGGGCGCCAGGGCCGGTGGGCAGACTGCAATACTCTCACCAGGATGGGGTACAGGTCCCTGGTAATGGTAGAGGGAAGAAGATGTGCTGCTGTAATATTCACCCTGAGGGACAGACTTGTTTTTGACGCAGCTTTTCCTGCCATGTATAATCTAACACCAAGCAATTATACCCATCTGATCTGGGTTGTCTGTGGTATTAAGCAATACCTTTGAACATGAAATTAGGAGGAATACAATTTTTTTAACACAGCGTGTCCATATGGCTTATTACGGCCCCACCATCCCCCAAGAGCCTAGAGATGTACACTCAGTGTCTAAAACATTAGGGACCTTTGCTCTTTCCATGACATAAACTGACCAGGTGAAAGCTATGATCCTTTATCGATGTCACTTGTTAAATCCACTTCCATTAGTGTAGATGAAGGGGAGGAGACAGGTCAAAGAAAGATGTTTAAGCCTTGAGACATGGATTGTGTATGTGTGCCATTCAGAGGGTGAATAGGCAAGACAAAATATTTCAGTACCTTTGAACAGGGTATGGTAGTAATTACTGGTTTGTGTGTGTCAAGAACTGCAACGCCGCTGTTTTTTTTAAAGTTCCAACAGTTTCCTGTGTGTATCAAGAATGGTCCACCACTTAAAAGGACAACCAGCCCAACTTGACACAACTGTGGGAAGCATTGGAGTCAACATGGGCCAGAATCCCTGTAGAACACTTTCGACACCATGAGTTCATGCCCTGACGAATTGAGGCTGTTCTGAGGGGGTGCAACTCAATATTAGGAAGGTGTTCCTAATGTCTTGTACAGTCCGTGTAGGTGATGTTTGGAGGTTTGAAGACCAGTGACTCACATGTACAGGTTACAGGCCTGTCCGTAGCTGGCTGCAACGGCCCACAGCCGGTAGGCCTCAATGCTGACCCTCAAGGCCTCCTCTGGCTCCAGCAGCAGCTCGCTGGGCTCTGGGGCAAGCAGACGAGACAGACGCTCCCGCGCACCTAGAGAGTTCAGCTGGGGAACACAGTCAGGGCGACTTCATTCTACAAGTCTATTAGACAAGATCATATATCACATCATGATCATAAAACACTTATGCATCACTCCATCATATTAAAGTTAACCAACAGAAGAAGGCTAAGTGTAGCATTACTACCTGAGGTAAGCTTGGGTTTGAAAACTCTCTCCAAACTTACCAGCCTGGCACAGGCGTGCCTGCCAGTGGTGGCCAGGACGCGTAGCAGCTTCATGGCATTGGCCACGGGCAGTCCGTATGTAGACTGGAGCGTGGGTGAGGCGGGCACTGTCCAGGAGCAGGGCAGGAACTCTGACATAACAGTCTCCATCAGACGAGGGCAGTCCAAGACCTGCAGTGACAGTCCAGATAGTAGTCATACTACAAATGTTAACTCATGTCAAGAGGCTTATAGCTAATAAAACCAGAGAGCGGCAGAGATATGCCAGAGGGCATTGTGGGCAGTGTAGATGATGTTACCTGAGTGGCTGCAGAGGAGGAGTGTCTGGCGATTCGGATCAGGACTCCCAGCACGTCCTGGACCACCCTGGGTGACGGGCGGATCACCTCGAGGATGTAGCGGAGCCTAGGAAGCAGCTTCATCCTCAGTAAACCCTGAGACAGAGAACCAATACAGCCGACATCTTTACACAATGCATTTATCCCTAGCACTACTCCACAGGGTGCAAAGACATTGAGGCGCAGAATCACAGAGCGAGCGATAGTGGAGAGATAACGGAGTGTTGGGATGATTAATCAGTCTGCTCTCTAGTCACCTTAACGACATCATTCCTGGCCACGTCATGATCAGTCTTCTTCTCTTCCTTCTCTTGAGCCGTCTCTCTCATGACCTCGGGCAGCCCCTCGTCTTCCTCATCCTCCTCTTCCTGAGCAGTGGGCAGTAGAGGAAAAGAGGCCAGCCCACGGAACCATGAGAGAGTGCTGTCCAGACAATCCTGAAACAAGACAGGGACAAAGATTTTTAAAAAATTCTCTCACCGTGGTACACTCTAGTGGTGATGATACAAAGTGCACTGTAAGCAAGGTCTCTTACCTCGTCGTCTGAGGACACCAGGAGGGCTCGGAGTGCGTGCACGGCGGCGGACACCACTCCCTCCACATTATCGTCCAGTGAGAAGCGCAGCAGGAAGAGAAGGCCAGCATCCAGCAGAGTGGACACCACACTGCCCCTGAGAGCGGCTGCAAACTCGCCAGCCCGCGCCTACAGGAACACCGATCCCCGATGTTAATTAAAGGAGATTCAACTGCCTTTTGATGTGATCGAACTGATTGACAGGCAGTACCTTGGTGAGGACGTGGGCCAGAGTGTTGAGTGCCAGGCGCCGCTGCTGGATCACCTGACTACGAGAGAGAAGGAAGAGCTCCTGCAGGGAGTAACCAGCCAGCTGAGGGAGACAGAGAGAAGACATCAACAGGCGTATTCTCTGGAAAAACTTCCAGGAGATGTGTGTGTTAGTGCACTATGCTGACCTCGGGCTCCTCTCCGTGGTGGTGAAGACCAAGGTGGGTGGGCAGGTCCTCTGTAGGCGGGATCAGGGTTCCGGCAAAGTCAAAGCGAGCCAGCATGGCCTGTCATCGCAGAGACACAGTGATAGTCACTAGGTGAGACAAACACACAAGCTCCTCGCATCTCTTGACAAAGTGTTCCGTGTAAACAGTAGTTAGTACCTGCTTGGTTCCTTTCCGTCTGGGGGCAGGCAGGTCCCTGATCCATTCCAGTTTCTCTGGCTCCAGCTTGTCCATGTGCACCCACTCCTTCTGAGGCTTGACTGGCAGGTCCTCCTCTGGAGAGATACACGGTGGTAATGCATCATTAGTACGATATTTAGCACTATTTGTAAAGCACTTCATGGGCTAAATATCCAAAATGATCAAGATCTGAATCGAAATCATGTTTTGGGGTAACTCGAATGCATCTAGAGTTACTCTAGCACCTCAGTCATACATTTCTCTCCTATCAGTGTAATGGATAATAAAAGCTTGTAATGCTGGCATTGCTGTCTGAAAACAATCCAAAATACAGTAGGCACGCACTGTGGTCCAGAAACGGACAATAATTCTTCCTCCATGTTCATACAGTATGTCTTGGGCTTTCCCCCACGATCTCCATTACACAAAGTAAATCTGAATTTGGCCAGCTTCCTTCTAATCAGGCAGATTTAAATCAGTGTTCATCCCTGGTATTCTAGTCACGGAGCTCCAAGGCATCTTTTTTCTGCAATACGAAATGACTTGTGCAATTAGCTGAAAGGAGAGAGGAAACAGTTGGCAGACATCCAGGTGTGCTATAGGACTGACAGTGCAGAGGCAGGCTCTCTTGCTAATTCATAATGGAGTTACAGCACATTTGTATAATGTCTTCTACCTTTCATTGGCGGTTGGGGGGTTGGTTCGTCCTCATCTTCCTCTCTCTCCATCTCTACCTCCAGAGGATTCTGCTCTGGCTTCTTGGCGCCTATCATGACGGTTTCTTGTAGACGCTGTTCCCCGAGTCTCTCATCCCGGGAGGTGGACGGCTGTGGGGCAGAGGCTAGCGCTCCCTGTGCCTTACGAGACCTCACAAAGTCAACAAATCTGGGATCTGAGAGGTACACAATATGATTGAAGGTTTAAAAGGCTCACATCATAGCCTTACCAAACACAGCACACAATCCTCAAATAGCAACATGTGCCTACCTAGCTGACCCAGCAGCCTTTTCTGCTCCTCCAGGATTTCGCCATTAGACATGGCCTGTAGTTTGGCCTGGTTCTCCTGGTGGATCTTCAGCATTTCTACTGTACTGTCTGACCCACCAAGTCCCTGGCCAGATACCAGCCTGGGGCCCGCCATTGCACTGAATCCTGGAAGAAAAAGAGAGACATGAGCAAGTTTTCCCAACTGAACAGTTTAGTATTGGCTGGCAAGTGGGACAGTACAAAACCAAACAGGCCATCCCATTCAGTGCGAGCCAAGTTGGGCCTTCAGAGTAGACATCAAAGTACAAATTATTGTCTGCCAGGAATACATTCTTTTCAACTTTATGAAATGAATTACTGGAACTCTGGTACTTACTGTCAAGTCTAGAGGGAGGTTGATCCATCTCCATGGTGGACTCTGGAGAGAGGTTCAGCACCTTGGGTCCAGATGTTTGACCCCTGGATTCTGGTGCAAAGTATAAAGGGGTATTTCCCTCTTTTATTCTCTGTGCTGCAATCTGTCGGGCAAAAATGCTCCTCTTTTCACCAGCAGCTGGAACCTAGTGTAACATAACATAGTTTAGAGGAATAGTTTGTGTGTATCCATAACTTGTGAAGCACCATTCTGGATTAATTGTACCACATATAGTATGAGGTCAATTCTGTAGTAACTGATTGATCCTCATAACAAAACTGAGCAATTGAGCTCCTACCATGCTCTCCATCTCAGGCCGGTGTAATACTTTAGGAAAAGCAAGGCCTGTGAATGCTGGTAAGGACACTGGTGTAGTGCTAGTGTCCCTTTCCTAAGGGAAGAGAAGCAAAGTGTAGGAGTTGAGGTTGAGACACAAACAGAACTGTGTGTGGCTCTTCTGAGCAGGAGATAGATGGCGAGAGTATCACTCACAATGATCTTAGATAGAACAGCACTGATGTGCGTGTCATGTCTGTCCAACCTCTCCTCTGGGTCCTCATCCTCGAAGCGAACACGATCGACTTTGAGGCGAGACTTTTTGGGAGGTGCAGGAGTCAGAGTGGGGAGCTCATCTGGAAGATCTAAAGAAAGAGATGCACAGCATCATATTATTAACAATCAGAAAACCTAAAGTTGTGTTTGGGCTCCCCGCTACACACAATCAACTATCTTACAAAAAGGTGCATGACAGACTTACTATGGCTGCGTTTACAGAGACAGCCCAATTCTGATATATATATATATATATATATATATATATTTTACCATTCAGACCAACTCTGAAAAAGATCTGATGTAAAAATATGTTATGTGATTGGTCAAAAGACCAATTAGTGGAAAAAAAAGTTCAGCAATGGGCTGACTGTTTACACAGCCTATGAACCTTGGATTGTGACCACATCTCTCTGGTCTCCTTGAGCCCCATTGGTGTCTCCTGATCGCTTGTCCGGCCGCCGGACCACATTGACAGTGGATGGGGTCCCCGAGGCAAGAAACCTCTCCTGCTCTTCTAGGAGGTCAGCCTCCGAGTCAGTGGGCTTGGGACGCCGTATCATCCCCTTACAGATAAAGGAACATCTTAGACAAAAGGATTTAACTATCTGTAAACATAGTGGGGTATCACACAATACGGTGTATGGCTATGTATTACTTTGTTTAGGTACAGGGCTGTGATATTATACTATTACCACATCAGAAAATAACATTTTAACTAAGCTTTCAACCAATTACATTCTCATCGTCTGTCACCTAATGGTACACCATATCATGTCAACACCTCTCCTGCAATTTGAATGTTAACTAGCTTAGCTAGCTGTTCAAGAACATTGTAATTTACAGGCAAGGATCCAGCAGCTAATTAACAGAGATCGTGCCTTGAAAACCTAGCTAATAGTGATCATGACATGTTCATGATCGCAAAGTGCTTAGCTAGCTAGCCAAAGTAGCTAGTTGGCGTTAGCTTGCTGGCTAGCTACAGCCGGAGCATTCCTGCTTTATTATATGGGACCGTTGCAATGCCATACATTTTAAAACGACATGTAATTTCAATGTATTTGTTGAATTCACCTTCAGTAAGAAATCCTCTGGGTTATAATTCACAGAAAACCGTACACAACGTGAGTGCAAAACTCAAAAACATCCACTAACAAGGTGGCGGTTACTTCCTGTGAAAGTGTGACGCCCACAAATCCGACTTCAAAATAAAAGTTATTAGAAAGTCCACCATGAATGCACTAGAATAGAGTAATAATACAGCTAGAACAATGAGACAGATTTTTCACCGGATGTATAAATATGAAGCATCGGTTGCCGTTTCTACTCACTACCAAATATGGTGATGAGAGGAAGCCCAGTGGTCGACAGTGGGAGAATATGGATTTTGGCCGACATTCTACCAATTTTCTCATCGAAGAAACATTTGATCTCAATACAGTTCTGTTTCCAAAACAAACAGTTGTTACGAATAGAGTGGACTAAGTTTTGTAAACTTTTCCCTTTGTCAACGTTTTTAAAATTGCGTTCTTTTGGAGTTGCACATGCGCACTTCAAAGTTGGCGTTCCCTAATGGAAATATATATTAGAACGCGCCAATAGGATCACGCTATCTCGTGCTTGTCTCTGCCCACCTCCTTCAAATCAAAATCAAATCACATTTTATTGGTCACATACACTTATTTCGCAGATGAAATTGTGGGTGTAGCGAAATGCTTGTGTTACTAGCCCTGACAGTGCAGTAGTATCTAGTATCCTTGCTTGTTCTGCCCAGTCATTAGCTCACATTGGAAACGACAGGCTGTGGTCTATCTTGGGTTAGGTATACATTTTTTGGGGAAATAACGTTAATTTTTATTTTTATATATTAATATGATAACAGCGAATGTGGATAGGTGTGTACCTATAGCAGGCTATGGTTTTATAAATACTAGGAATAGGCTACTTTCATCGATATGATGATGAATGTAGGAATAATGATGAGGATGAATCAGTTTGTTAGGTCACAACGTAGGCTACATTAGAAGTCATACATTTATTTTCTATGGGTGTAGGATTTAGAAAAACATCTCACTTTTTTGAACGAGGCTTTCTGGCTGCAGTCGACAACTGGTGCCTAGAATTGTTCCTTGCCTACTTCATGTAAAGTGATGTGGTGATTGAACAGTCGCATCCTCTTATTTAATTGGGAAACAGATGCTGATGCTGAACACGCACATCGTTGAAAGCTGTTGAAAAAATGATTATTGTAAAAAGCGAATGACATCACTTTCTCTGTGCAAGGTAGCCTAGAGTCGAATATTTTGACATTCATTTTAGATATCTGTTTATTTCGCACGCATGCCCTTCAACCTGCGGCATTTCGGTGTTTAATTTATCTATTTTTTTATCTGCTCTTGAAGGTATCCGCATGCCTCTGCGGTCAAATCGTCCCCGCCCCCCGGGTTCAAGAGATTGGAGCTCTTAAAAGCGGGATCCCCATTCGCCTTGGCTCCAGACCAGATGATCTGAATCTGTTGGGGACCAGAAAAGAAAGGGGTAGCCTACTGGAAGCTTTGACTTGATTCTGCCATGTCCAGACAGCAGCATGTTCTCTCCCGATTTGGAAACGGATACCACTGCGGAAGACACAGCGCCCAACACCCCCAATGATGGAGAGTATGCACCTGCCAGCATTGATGTACTGGAGGAGGTGAGCGAAAGGATACGCGGTTGAACGTAGATTACATAATAGTAATGACAGCATCATCCTGAGAATGCGCATAATGATGTATTTTTAATGAATTAAAAGTATATGATAGATAGCCTTCTAGCCTACTGTATATATTTGGTGGAAAGGCAACTTTTTCATTGGTGCAAACAAGTGCAGCCCGCAGCCTTATAAGAAAAGGCACACAATGAATAGGCCCTTACCTGTGGACCTATATCATTTTGATTGTTGCTATTCATGAGTAACTTGGTGGGGAAATGTCTATTTTCTGACAGAAGTTTGATCAGATTTAGATATGACTATCCTTAGGCAAACACCTTTTTAAGGGAAAAAAGTGGGCAGAATTTTTGGGGGCGTTTCCCCCCATATCGGACAACCCCCTCTCTATGCGGAAAATGGCCCCCGAAGATTAATGTGTTCAAATCCATTTATATGTTTTTTTTATGTAGGAGTGTTTTAGTAATTGATTCTTAAAAGCTAAAGTCTAGGTATATTATTTCAATCAAATAATGGAACAAAATGGGAGAGGGGGGGGCAAAACTCGGGAGGCAAACATACCAACTTAATATTGTACCTTATTAAAAAACAATTAACATTTTTCTCTCTAACCAAGTGGATTATTTGTATTCAGACTCTCCTACTGGTATAGTGTATTAGGAAAGTATTTATACCCCTTAACTTTATCCACATTGTTACATTACAGCCTTATTCTAAAATATATATATTTTTAAATTCCGTCAATCTACACACAATACCCCATAATGACAAAGCAAAAACAGTTTTTTCGATTTTTTTTGCAAATGTATTAAAAATGAAAAACTTAAATATCACTTCTACATACAGTACGTATTCAGACGCAGTACTTCGTTGAAGCACTTTTGGCAGTGATTACAGCCACGAGTCTTCTTCGGTATGACGCTACAAGCTTGGGACACCTGTATTTGCAGATTTTCTCCCATTCTTCTCTGCAGATCCTCTCAAACTCTGTTAGGTTGGATGGGGAGTGGCGCTGCACAGCTATTTTCAGGTCTCTCCAGAGATGTTTGATCAGGTTCACGTGCGGGCTCTGGCTGGGCCACTCAGGACAATCAGAGACTTGTCCCGAAGCCATTCCTGCATTGTCCTGGCTGTCCTGTTGGAAGGTGAACCGTCGCCACCAGTCTGTGGTCTCCAGCGCTCTGGAGCAGGTGTTCATCAAGGATCTTTCAGTACTTTCCTCAGTTCAATTTTCATGACTAGTCTCCCAGTTCGTGCCACTGAAAAACATCCCCACAGCATGATGATGCCATTACCATGCTTCACCGTAGGTGTAACAGTATAAATTTAGTCCGTCCCCTCGCCCCTACCCGGGCTCAAACCCGGGACCCTTTGCACACACATACAACTGACACCCATGCAGCATCGTTACCCATCGCTCCACAAAAGCCGCAGCCCTTGCAGAGCAAGGGGAACCACTACTTCAAGGTCTCAGAGCAAGTGACGTCACCGATTGAAACGCTATTAGCGCGCACCACCGCTAACTAGCTAGCCATTTCACATCAGTTACATAGGGATGGTGCCAGGTTTCCTCCAGACGTGATGGTTGGCATTGAGGCCAAAGAGTTCAATCTTGGTTTCATCAGACCAGAGAATCTTGTTTCTCATGTTCTGAGAGTCCTTTAGGTGCCATTTGGCAAACTCCAAGTGGGTTGTCATGTGCCTTTTACTGACAAGTGGCTTACGTCTGGCCACTCTACCATAAAGGCCTGATTGGTGGAGTTCTGCAGAGATGGTTGTCCTTCTGGAAGGTTCTCCCATTTCCACAGAGAAATTCTGGAGCTCTGTCAGAGTGAGCATCAGGTTCTTGGTCAGGAAGGTGACCAAGGCCTTTCTCCCCCGATATCTGTTTGGCCGGGTGGCCAACTCGAGGAAGAGTCTTGGTGGTTCCAAACTTCTTCCATTTAAGAATGATGGAGGCCACTGTGTTCTTGTGGACCTTCAATGTTGCAGAATTATTTTGGTACCCTTCCCCAGATCTGTGCCTCGACACAATCCTGTCTCGGAGCTCTACGGACTATTCCTTCGACCTCAAGGCCTGGTTTTTGCTCTGACATGCACTGTCAACTGTGGGACCTTATATAGACAGGTGTGTGCCTTTCCAAATCATGTCCAATCAATTGAATTTACCACAGGTGGACCACAATCAAGATGTAGAACCATCAAGGATGATCAATGGAAACAGGATGCACCTAGGCTCAATTTAGAGTCTCATAGTAAAGGGTCTGAATACTTATTTACATAAGGTGGTTTTTGTATACATTTGCAAAGAATTCTAAAAACTCGTTTTTGCTTTGTCATTATGGGGTATTGAGTGTAGATTGATAAGTAAAACATTACATTTAATCGATTTTAGATAAAGTCTGTAACGTAACAAAATGGAAAAAGTGAAGCGGTATGATTTCCGAATGCACTGTATAACGAAGGTTGTAGCTCTAACTTCATTAGATTATTTATATACAGTACCAGTCAAAGTCATTCCAGAGTTTCTTTATTTTTACTATTTTCTACATTGTAGAATAATAGTGAAGATATCAACACTATGAAATAACACATATGGAATCATGTAGTAACCAACAAAAGTGTTAAACAACTTTGTTACGTTACAGCTTTATTCAAAAATTAATTAAATAAAACAAATTCCTCAGCAATCTACACACAATACCCCATAATGACAAAGTAAAAACAGGTTTTTAGAAATTGTTGTATTAAAAAGAAAAATCAGATACCTTATTTACATAAGTATTCATACCCTTTGCTATGGGACTTTGATCTCAGTGCCATCCTGTTTCCATTGATCATCCTTGAGATGTTTCGGTGTATAACTTTTCTAAATGACAAAATATTTAGATCAATGTATCTCAAAATCCTTTGCTTGGAATGACTTAAGTTGAGATGAGATAGATGAAACCCCACTCCAACCTATTCATCAGATGCAAGAAACTGTACTGAGTGCAATTTCTGTATCACAAAATATTCTGTTCTCTGGAGTCTAATAATGGCATCACAAATGATTTACCAGCAAAATGCTATTTCATTTAATAGTTTCTCAGATTGGATGGAAGTGCAATCAAATCAAATGAAATGTATTTCTATAGCCCTTCGTACATCAGCTGATATCTCAAAGTGCTGTACAGAAACCCAGTCTAAAACCCCAAACAGCAAGCAATGCAGGTGTTGAAGCACGTTGGCTAGGAAAAACTCCCTAGAAAGGCCAAAACCTAGGAAGAAACCTAGAGAGGAACCAGGCTATGAGGGGTGGCCAGTCCTCTTCTGGCTGTGCCAGGTGGAGATTATAACAGAACATGGCCAAGATGTTCAAATGTTCATAAATGACCAGCATGGTCAAATAATAGGGCTGGGACAGGTAGCATGTCCGGTGAACAGGTCAGGATTCCATAACAGAACAGTTGAAACTGGAGCAGGAGCACGGTCAGGTGGACTGGGGACAGCAAGGAGTCATCATGCCAGATAGTCCTGAGGCATGGTCCTAGGGCTCAGGTCCTCAGAGAGAGAAAGAGAGAATTAGAGAGAGCATACTTAAATTCACACAGGACACCGGATAAGACAGGAGAAGTACTCCAGATATAACAAACTGACCCTAGCCCCCCGACACAAACTACTGCAGCATAAATACTGGAGGCTGAGACAGGAGGGGTCAGGAGACACTGTGGCCCCATCCGATGATACCCCCGAACAGGGCCAAACAGGAAGGATATAACCTCACCCACTTTGCCAAAGCACAGCCCCCACACCACTAGAGGGATATCTTCAACCACCAACTTACCATCCTGAGACAAGGCCGAGTATAGCCCACAAAGATCTCCGCCACTGCGCCACCCCAGTCACATCAATAGCCAAGAGCAAGATATGGCCTGTATGATGTCCACCCCTACCATTATATCTACATGAATATACTATAATTCTGCATTCAAAAGTACATTATTAGGTATAAGACAGAAAACAACATAATATTCCTAAGAAATACATGTTCAAGAAGACAGAGCCTAGTAATGCCATGGATATGCGAGGCACAGAGAAGCTGGATTTTGTAACCTGTAGTTAATGATGTGTACTCTGAATGCTGGAGTTGTACCTCCTGTCTGTCAGGCTATAATTACACAAATTCCATCTGGGGAATTGGATGTGTGCAGCCTACCGTGAAATATAATATGGTTTTTTTTGGTGATACATTTTTTATTGTGAGATTTGCTGTCCCCCCCAGAGGTCCTGACCCATGATGCTGTGTTGCCCTGTATGAGGATGCTCCAAAGTGGTATTTTTGATTTGTGTCGACACCTGGTTTACATGTCCTGTCTGAGTCAGCCCTTTCTGTCATCAGCCTCAGCATTGCTGACTGAACTCTCCCTTTATCACATATCAGTTCATTCAATGTTTCTCGCATGAGAATGAGAAGGTGAAAAGACCATGACACTTTGTCTATGTGGTCAGTTGATCGTCATGGATGGCTGTTGTACACCTGAAAAGACCTGAATTAGGTGAAACAGTCAAAACATGTATGCTTCTTTACAACAGGACAAAAGTACAAATACAGTATGTACACTTACCCTGCCTAAACGTTTTATGTCCAGTTGACTTAGGTCTGGGACACTATACTTATTGTACTGGAAATAAATAGAGCACCTCTGGGACAATGCTTCTGCTGAAGAGGACACATTTCATTGGCAGTCATAATTGCAAATGTGAGCAATTTTGAAGATGCCAGGACAGACCGGGGTAGCCGCAATCAGCTCTTCACTTGACACTTAGCAGATATACTGTACAGGGTACGAAGAATGTGTAATCCAATTACCTGTGCGTTTGATTCTGTTGTGGTCAAGTTAAGTATAGAAAGTCAATGTTCATTTTAGCAGCAGAGGTCACTGGGGGATTGAGGATACGCTTGCCCTGTTGGAAATGGCGCCTACTTACTGTAACCCATGCAAAGATGGTTGAAAGGTTAGCAGTAACATAGTGGTGAGGAAGGATTTGGGTGGAATGTTAGAGTTGTACCTAAAGTTATTTGCAGTTGTTTCCAGTGGTGTAAAGTACTTAAGTAAAAAATAAAATTAAGTCGTTTTTGGGGGTATATGTACCTTAATTTACTATTAACATTTTGGGCAACTTTTACTTCACTAAATTCCTAAAGAAAATAATGTACTTTTTACTCCCTACATTTTCCATGACATCCAAAAGTACTTGTTACATTTTGAATGCTTAACAGGATAGGAAAATTGTCCTATTCACACACTTATCACACTTATCAAGAGAACATCCCTGGTCATCTTTTGTAAATTATGTCTGAGTGTTGGAGTGTGCCCCTGGCTATCCGTACATTTTAAAAACAAGAATAATTTGACAAGAACCATCTTGTAATAATTATTGAAATTATTGCAAAAGTCAATATAAGAGTTTATACTTTTGATACTTAAGTATATTTAGAACCAAATACCTTTTGACTTTTACTCAAGTAGTATTTTTACTGGGTGACTTCCACTTTTACTTGAGTAACTTTATATTAAGGTATCTATACTTTTACTCCAGTATGACAATTGGGTACTTTTTCCACCACTGGCTGTTTTCATTGAGCAAAGTAGCCTTAAATGAAATTCCTGCAAGCTACTGTACATGGTAGCGCTTCAACCTCATTTACTGTACTTGGAGTTTCAAAAAGCTCAGCACGTTACAGCTCTGCTATAGTAATTAGCATTTTGCCGACAGCAATATTGGAGCACTGCATTTTATTTTTAGGCTCATTGGTGTGTACTCACTTTTCATCATGTTTTACCATTCTCTTTCATATGGTACAGTAGATCTATTATTCATGTGACCCTGTTGCTTTCTGACCCGTTGAAAACCTTTCAACCTGTATAGGTAAATCTGTATAGGTAAAGCTGTATAGCTAAAGCCTACATTGTGATCCAGCTCTCCTTAAACACAGAAATATAGACAAACTGATCAGACATGGCATGGCAAGAAAGAGGCAACGTAAAGAAGCGATTGTACTTTCATTAGAGATTCCCTAGGGAATTCTGGAAGTTCTTCAAAACACTGTTCTCCTTTTAATAACTCTGCTAAAAGCTATTTAAATGCAGCCATTTGTCATCCACAACTATTTTTTAAAAGTTAGAGTATTGTATGTAAGCTTTTCTCTCGCTCTCTCCCTTTTCACTTCTCTCTCTCTCTCCCCCTGCAGCAGCGGCCTGTGAAGCAGTCACTGAGTGCCTGTATGTGCCGAGAGTCCCACTGGCGCTGCCTTCTCCTCTCCCTACTCATGTACAGCTGCCTTGGCACTGTGGCTTGGTGCCAGCTCACCCGAGTCACAAAGCTCAGCTTCGACTCATCTGTCACCTCCCTGACAGCCTCCATTTCCTCACTCAGAGGGGTTGGCATGGGAGGCCGCTCTATGATCTACCATGACAGCCCCTGCTCTGACGGCTACGTGTACATCCCTCTGGCCTTCCTGTTCATGCTCTATGTCGTCTACCTGGTAGAGTGTTGGCACTGCCGGGCTTGCAGTGAGCTACAGTGTAAGGCTGACGTGGATAGCGTATATGAGCGGGTATTGCGGATGCGACAGGCTCGTCCGTGTGTTTGGTGGAAGGCCATAAGTTACCATTTTGTTCGGAGGACCAGACAGGTGACCCGCTACCGGACCGGGGATGCCTACACCACCACCCAGGTCTACCATGAGCGGGTCAACACACGCGTGAGGGAGGGAGAGTTTGACTACAGTCGCTGCGGTATGCGGGACGTCTCACGGGATCTACGTGGACTGGAGAGCCACCCGGCGACAAGACTTCGTTTCACCAAGTGCTTCAGTTTCGCTGGGGCCGGACCAGAAAATAATTACCTCAACCAACGTGCCAGGTTCTTCTCAGAGATTGAGGGTTTGGATGACTACATGGAGGCTCGGGAAGGGATGCAACTGAAAAACGTGGACTTTAAAGAGCACCTGATAGCCTACGTGGACCCTGACCGGCTTCCCTGGTATACTTCTCAGGTGGCGTTCTGGTTCACTGCTCTGCTCATGCTGTCCTGGCCCCTGAGGGTGCTTATAGAGTACCGTACAGCCTTTGTGCACTACCATGTTGAGAAGCTCTTTGGGCTGGAGTACAGCCACAGCAGCCCCTCTCCAACAGAGGAGGAGGTTCCCATCAGGAGTGGTCTCCCTCGGGTAGATACTGTGGACAGCACTGAGCTGGAGTGGCACATCCGCTCCAACCACCAGTTGATCCCCAGCTACTCAGAAGCCATGCTGATGAACCTGGGGGCTTCGGACTCTGGTACAGCTGATGACACCAGGTCCTCTAACTGCTTCCTGCTAGACAGCCACCCAGCCCAGAGCTATAGCACACTGGTGCAGGACTGTGAGCACTGCTGCCAGCTTCAGAGCGAGGTTGGACAGAGGCGGGCCACCACCAGCTCCAGCTGTTCCTCCATCTTCTCCCATCATGCCTTTCACTCCCGCCTCTCCCTGGACACCTCACACTTCTCACTGTGCCGGATGTACGGCTCTCGGCGCACCGTAGGCCTGTGGAGGAGCCGCAGCAGCACACTGACTGACCGCTGCTGCGTGGATGAGCAGTGTTGCCGTTCCTACTCCAGCCAGCTGGCTCTCAACGAGAGCCCGCCCAGCTACCGGGACGCACGCTTCTTCCCTGTCCTCATTGTGCACCGACCCGAGGGCTGCGGTAGTGGTGACTCCACCACAGAGGTGCGGCGCTTTTATGTCCGCCGGGGGTCCTGCTGCCTGGAGACCTCACTCTGAGGGACCAAGAGACATTTGACTGATTCAGTAACAATATATTCCAAATTATATTGAGAGTCCAAGAGCATATAAAGACTGTTCTGTTGACAGGACTGAAATTGTGTTACACACTGGCTCTGTGTTGTATGCTCAGATTCATATAAAGGCTGCATAGTTCTCAGTCTCATGTGCACGTTGGATCTGTATTGGTATTATCTCCTGCTGCAGACATGATTGTGAGTCAAACTAAAAAGAGCTGGATTTGAATGTTTGATTCAGTGATGACCAGCTCTCAGTGAGGTGCATTTGGCATTATGTCATCGTGAAAAGTTTCCCTTTTCTGTTTAAAAAAAAAAAGGACATGTGTATTGTCTTGTAATGATAAGCGAATCTGGGGAGATTGTGTTCACATTGCCCTAAAAAAGTGAATCTCGAGATGGTCTGAGTTCAGTTCACTTTGGGGACTCTTGAGGGTTCTGAGTTCCTTTGGAGAGTTCACACTCTCCTGATGGGCCACATGTTTATTACTGTTACCCTGTTTAGTCATCATTGCCAATTTCAAAATGCTTTCATTGACACATTCTGAGTGTGTTTTCACACTTGGTCCCTTTCAGACAATTTTTGGGAACTCAGTGCGGTTCGCTTAATTTTTTTTGTGCAGTGTGAACTCTCCAAAGGAACTCAGAACCTTCAAGAGTCCCCAAAGTGAACTGAACTGAGACCATCTCGAGATTAAATTTTATAGGGCAATGTGAACACAATCTCCCCAGGTTCACTTATCATTATTCACCCACCACACACTAGCCACTGCAACACCATTTCCCAAGACATAACCCCTCACATTGGTGCCACAAAAGAGATGTGCAAGTTTGTGGAAAACAACGTGTGCCGTTGTTGGATATTGATTAGCGATTGTCAAGGATGTACAGACATTCCAAAATATGTGTGGAGTTTTTAGTTCAGATTATTTGTTTGCAATATGTGATCTTTTGGCTAAGAGAGAGCTGTTTATTCGATTGTGAGGTTTGAACATTATGAGAAGGCAACAACATATTTGGTGAGAATCACAACATAGGACCTAGAATTGATTATGTACCCAAAAAGAACAGTAGCCTTGGGTGTACAATTTAATTACAGCCTTATCTTCAGTTATTCTTCTGCTATTTATTATGTTACCAATAATATGAACATGTTAATACCTTCTGATTATTATTATTATTATTATTATTATTATTATTATTATTATTATTATTATTATTATTATTATTATTATTATTATTATTATTATTATTATGTCTCATCTTTTAACTAAATTAAATATATTAGCTTCCAAAATGTAAGTAGGTGTGTCTAGCTGTCCAATAACATTGATGGAATGGCTTGTCCTGCACTTTGTAAAAACCCAGAGTGCATTGAGTGAATGTTGAAAACAGGAACCAAAATCTGTCTTAGCAATGTGAAAGCAAAGACAACTCAGACCACAAAATAGGGGAAGTGAACTGGCAAAAGTGTTGAGTCCTCATTTAAAGGCAAGGGCAATGTGAATACAAAGATAACCGAGTTCTTTAGATTCTTTTTTTTAAATCCTAGAGTTCACTTTAAAAGAGGACTGAGATTGGTGTTGTTTTAGGGTGTTTTCACATATAGTCCTCTTGAAAAGAACCAAAGTCACAGAAAATCAAACTGCCTGATCTACATAGAACACAATATTGAGAAGTTACATTTTCTTTGCTTTTGCATGTTTCTAATGGAACAAAATGTATCTGTGTCAAGTAAGTGAAGGTAACATACTATGTACACTACCGTCCAAAAGTTTGGGGTAACTTAGAAATGTCCTTGTTTTCGAAAGAAAAGCAAAAAAAAAAATGTGTCCATTAAAATAACATCAAATTGATCAGAAACACAGTGTCGACATTGTTAATGTTGTAAATGACTATTGTAGCTGGAAACAGATTTTGAATGGAATATCTACATAGACGTACAGAGGCCCATTATCTGCAACCATCACTCCTGTGTTCAAATGGCACGTTGTGTTAGCTAATCCAAGTTTATAATTTTAAAACGAATTGATCATTCGAAAACCCCTTTGCAATTATGTTAACACAGCTCAAAACTGTTGTTTTGATCAAAGAAGCAATAAAACTGTCCTTCTTTAGACAAATTGAGTATCTGGAGCATCAGCATTTGTGGGTTCGATTACAGGCTCAAAATGGTCAGAAACAAATTACTTTCTTCTGAAACTCGTCAGTCTATTGTTGTTCTGAGAAATGAAGGCTATTCCATGCCAGAAATTGCCAAGAAACTGAAGATCTCGTACAACGTTGTGTACTACTCCCTTCACAGAACAGCGCAAACTGGCTCTAACCAGAATAGAAAGAAGAGTGGGAGGCCCCTGTGCACAACAGAGCAAGAGGACAAGTACATTAAAATGTCTAGTTTGAGAAACAGACGGCTCACAAGTCCTCAACTGGCAGCTTCATTAAATAATACCCGCAAAACACCAGTATCAACGTCAACAGTGAAGAGGCGACTCCAGGATGCTTGGCCTTCTAGGCAGAGTTGCAAAGAAAGAGCTATATCTCAGACTGGCCAATAAAAATAAAAAAATTAAGATGGGAAAAAGAACAGACACTGAACAGAGGAACTCTGCCAGCATCCCGGAGTCACCTCTTCACTGTTGACGTTGATACTGGTGTTTTACGGGTATTATTTAATGAAGCTGCCAGTTGAGGACTTGTGAGCCGTCTGTTTCTCAAACTAGACATTTTAATGTACTTGTCCCCTTGCTCAGTTGTGCACAGGCAGAGTTCCTCTGTTCAGTGTCTGTTCTTTTTCCCATCTGAATCTTTTCTTTTTATTGGCCAGTCTGAGATATGGCTCTTTCTTTGCAACTCTGCCTAGAAGTCCAAGCATCCTGGAGTCGCCTCTTCACTGTTGACGTTGATACGGGTGTTTTGCGGGTATTATTTAATGAAGCTGCCAGTTGAGGACTTCTGAGCCGTCTGTTTCTCAAACTAGACATTTTAATGTACTTGTCCTCTTGCTCTGTTGTGCACAGGGGCCTCCCACTGCTCTTTCTATTCTGGTTAGAGCCAGTTTGCGCTGCTCTGTGAAGGGAGTAGTACACAGCGTTGTACGAGATCTTCAGTTCCTTGACAATTTCTCACATGGAATAGCCTTCATTTCGCAAAACAGGAATAGACTGACAAGTTTCAGAAGAAAGGTCTTTGTTTCTGGCCATTTTGAGCCTGTAATCGAACCCACAAAGGCTGATGCTCCAGATACTCAATTAGTCTAAAGAAGGCCAGTTTTATTGCTTCATTAATGATAACAGTTTTCAGCTGTGCTAACATAATTGCAAAAGGGTTTTCTAATGATCAATTAGCCTTTTAAAATGATAAACTTGGATTAGCTAACCCAACGTGCCATTGGAACACAGGAGTGATGGTTGCTGATAATGGGCCTGTCACGTTCTGACCAGAGTTCTTGTGTGTTTTCCTTGCCTCTGTACGCCTATGTCAATATTCCATTCAAAATCAGCCGTTTCCAGCTACAAGTGATTTACAACATTAACAATGTCTACACTGTATTTCTGATCAATTTTCTGTTATTTTAAATGGACAAAAAAAATAGCTTTTCTTTCAAAAACAAGGACATTTCTAAGTGACCCCAAACTTTGGAAAGCTAGTGTAGATTACTGTATTACATAATGGTACAGTAGTAATTATTGTGCCTTGAGGGCAGTATTGATGTGCATCTTTAAAATATACAGTTGAAGTCGGAAGTTTACGTACACTTAGGTTGGAGTCATTAAAACTCATTCTTCAACCACTCTACAAATTTCTTGTTAACAAACTATAGTTTTGGCAAGTTCGTTAGGACATCTACTTTGTGCATGACACAAGTAATTTTTCCAACAATTGTTTACAGACAGATTATTTCACTTATGATTCACAGTATCACAATTCCAGTGGGTCAGAAGTTTACATACACTAGGTTGACTGTGCCTTTAAACAGCTTGGAAAATTCCTGAAAATTATGTCATGGCTTTAGAAGCTTCTTATAGGCTAATTGACATCATTTGAGTCAATTGGAGGTGTACCTGTGGATTTATTTCAAGGCCTACCTTCAAAATCAGTGCCTCTTTGCTTGACATCATGGGAAAAACAATAAAAATCAGCCAAGACTTCAGAAAATAAATTGTAGACCTCCACAAGTCTGGTTCATCCTTGGAAGCAATTTCCAAACGCCTGAAGGTACCACGCTCATCTGTACAAACAATAGTACGCATGTATAAACACCATGGGACCACGCAGTTGTCATACCGCTCAGTAAGGAGACGCGTTCTCTCTCAGAGATGAATGTACTGTGGTGCAAAAAGTGCAAATCAATCCCAGAACAACAGCAAAGGACCTTGTGAAGATGCTGGAGGAAACAGCTACAAAAGTATCTATATCCACAGTAAAACGAGTCCTATACCAACATAACATGAAAAGGCTGCTCAGCAAGGAAGAAACTACTGCTCCCAAACCGCCATAAAAAAAAGCCAGACTACGGTTTGCAGCTGCACATGGGGACAAAGATCGTACTTTTTGGAGAAATGTCCTCTGGTCTGATGAAACAAAAATAGAACTGTTTAACCATAATGACCATCATTATGTTTGGAGGAAAAAGGGTGAGGCTTGCAAGCCAAAGAACACCATCCCAACCGTGAAGCACGGGGGTGGCAGCATCATGTTGTGGGGGTGCTTTGCTGCAGGAGGGACTGGTGCACTTCACAAAATAGATGGCATCATGAGGTAGGAAAAGTATGTGAATATATTGAAGCAACATCAAGACATCAGTTAAAGCTTGGTCGCAAATGGGTCTTCCAAATGGACAATGACCCTAAGCATACTTCCAAAGTTGTGGCAAAATGGCTTAAAAAGGTATTGGGAGTGGCCATCACAAAGCCCTGACATCAATCCTATAGAAAATGTGTGGGCAGAACTGAAAAAGCATATGCGAGCAAGGAGGCCTTCAGACCTGAATCAATTACACCAGTTCTGTCAGAAGGAATGGGTCAAAATTCACCCAACTTATTGTGGAAGGCTACCCAAAACATTTGACCAAAGTTAAACAATTTTAAAGGCAATGCGACCAAATACTAATTGAGTGTATGTAAACTTCTGACCCACTGGGAATGTGATGAAAGAAATAAAAGCTGAAATAAGTCATTCATTCTCTCTACTATTATTCTGACATTTCACATTCTTAAAATAAAGTGGTGATCCTAACTGACCTAAGACGGGGCGGCAGGGTATCCTAGTGGTTAGAGAGTTGGACTAGTAACCGGAAGGTTGCAAGTTCAAATCCTCGAGCTGACAAGGTACAAATCTGTCGTTCTGCCCCTGAACAGGCAGTTAACCCACTGTTCCTATGCTGTCATTGAAAATAAGATTTTGTTCTTTAACAGATTTGCCTAGTTAAATAAAAGGTCAAAAATAAAATAAAATGACAGGGAATTTTTACTTGGATTAAAATGTCAGGAATTGTGAAAAACTGAGTTTAAATGTAATTGGCCAAGGTGTATATAAACTTCCGACTTCAACTGTTGCATATCTTGATTTCAATGTGTTTTATACATTATATTGTCATGGGAAACGTATTGACTGTATTTCAAAGGTTCTCATAAAACTAATGTCCAAGTCGCTGGCAGAGTTTCTAATATCCTTATTCACCCAATCACAAAGATAATTGTCCGTTAAGACCTCTGGATGTTGCATTGCTTTTATTCATACTTGAATTCTGACACTTGAATCACCATTCATTTCATTATGTTTTGTCTCCCTGTGCTCAATCACATTCCAGATAGTACCTTTTCAAATGCTAAAACACTATTGAAGTCACACGTAGATCTATTTATCTAAGAGTTTGAATGATACAGTTTCAACAAAAATGCAAGCTATGTTCGAGAGCTAAATATGCCTACATGTAATTAAGCCTATAATTAGTCTCAACGGTGCATGTCGAGATACACACTCCAATTCTCAAAGTTAGATTGAAACGAAAATTGTTGTCTAGTTGTCCGAAACAGTTAAAAATGTGTTTCATAGGAATCATGATGAGATGATAGGTTAATGAATAATCATTATATTGCAAAATAACTTGGTTGGATGAAATGGAGATTGATAAAAAGGTATTGACAACATGTAAAAAGCAAACAGAGAGCAATACAAGTGTGCCATTTGAAATTAGTGACTGTTAATAAAAAAGACATCTAACAAAATCTTCTGGGTTTTGTCTAAGCATAACATATGTTGGTTCTTGTTACATTGTTGCTACATTCACAGACAGCAACAAAAACTCCCTGGCAAACTGTCAGCTGCCATGACAACATGTGGTCAGCAGCTCATAAATGTTAGCAGCATCAGAGGTGTTGGTTCTTCCTGAATTGTGTCAACTACAACATTGGGTAAGTGGACAGACAACAAAATGTGCAGGTAAGTCAGTATTTTGGGCTTTTTATGGTTTGGAATGTTTGAAGCATTTGAGGTTTGAATCATGTATCCTATACCAATCATTTAAGTGGGCTGGTTAGCAGTCTGAAGATACAGTAGCCCTATCATCCCTGTTATTGTATTTTATGTACTTCTCAGCAACATGAACACAGCAATGTGAGGCTTTGAATTGCACACAATTTATTTATGTTATCCCCTCAGCAGTCTCCACTGCTCTGGACCTATGGAACCAAGTACCAAGCCGAAGAGCACAGGGAACAAATCATTCAAATGTATCCCGTTAATCCTTCACCCAGGATGCTGCTGAGAGCAGAGGCTCCTGAGAACTCCCTCTATGCTCCCTGCATTACACATTCCCAACCTACTCCATTGACTGCCAAAGGCACCTTTACCCTCCCTAGTCACCAAGGGGGGGGGGGGGGGGGGGGGGGCTCTTGGATAGGACCAATGTTTACAACTGTCTCAAGGAAGCCTCTACAGGAGGCAGGGAGGCAGTGGTGTGTATTCATGGATGCCAAGGGAAGCCAGGCTTCCCAATTTTTTTAACCAAATATAAATACATAAAATGTTTGATCTTTTGTCTCTTTTTTTCATACTTTTTATTTCAATTCGCAAGAGGCTGAATGTATCTCACAGGAGAAGGCATCCGAGCGAGCGAAACAGCGCCCCTCTGTCTCTATACGTGTAGGCCATCTGATACTGGCTGGTCCAAAGGAGTATGACATTTTTGCCACCAGACATTAAATGCAAGGGAAGCCAGTGAGCATTTTGTTCTCCCTTGACACATTTTTTAAATTTGTATTGCCGATTAGCTTTGAGCTAAATTGAGTGAGCTCAACTGTGAATGGTCCTGGCGAAAGGGGGAAAAACAATGTAAAGGGAAGCCAGCTTGAATTTGGCATCTCTCCTATCAAATCGCTTTGAGAGCATACATCATTATTAGAAACAACTTGAATTGTTGCATCTCGTTGTGTTGTCCTCCGGTGGCTAGCTAGCTACATGTAGCTATGCATGCACACACAAACAGAAATCAGAACCTTGGACAACCACACCATATTTAGCTTATGTTGATTGGATTAAATTGTTTTTGGTATATTACAGTTGTTCCTGTATTAGACTAAGCAGAGGTGATTAGATGATGTTGAAATGGTGCTGGAATAGTGGAGGCAGCTCATGTTTTCTTTGCGACTTGCAGTAACTCTGTGGTTCTAAATCAAAAGTTGTTTAGTGGTCCAAAAATGTCAGAAACATGAACTTGCTTAAACCATGCTGTAGGTCATGTACAGTGCCTTCCAAAAGTAATCCTCCCTATGGCGTTTTTCCTATTTTGTTGCATTACAACCTGTAATTTAAATTGATTTTTATTTGGATTTCATGTCATGGACATTCACAAAATAGTCCAAATTGATGAAGTGAAAAAAAGTGAAAAAATTCTAAAAAACTGAAAAGTGGTGCGTGCATACAGTATGTATTCACCCCCTTTGCTATGACACCCCTAAACAACCAATTACCTTCAGAAGTCACACAATTTGTTAAATAAATCCACCTGTATGCAATCTAAGTGTCACATGATCTCAGTATATATATATATACACACATACATACATACATACATACATACATACACACACACACACACACACACACCTGTTCTGAAAGGCCCCAGAGTCTGCAACACCACTAAGCAAGGCACACCACCAAGCAAGCGGCACCATGAAGACCAAGGAGCTCTACAAACAGGTCAGGGACAAAGTTGTGGAAAAGTACAGATCAGAGTTGGGTTATTAAAAAATATCTGAAACTTTGAACATCCCTTGGAGCACCATTAAATCCATTATTAAAAAATGGAAAAATGTGGCACCACAACAAACCTGCCAAGAGAGGGCCGCCCACCAAAACGAGCAGACCAGGCAAGGAGGGCATTAATCAGAGAGGCAAAAAAAGAGACCAAAGATAACCCTGAAGGAACTGCAAAGATCCAGAGCGGAGATGGGAGTATCTGCCCATAGGACCACTTTAAGCTACACACTACACAGAACTGGACTTTATGGAAGAGTGGCCAGAAAAAAAAACATTGCTTAAAGAATAAAATAAGCAAACACGTTTGGTGTTTGCCAAAGATATGTGGGAGACTCCCCAAAAATATGGAAGAACATACTCTGGCCATCAAGGAAAACGCTATGTCTGGCGCAAACCCAACACCTCTCATCACCCCGAGAACAACATCCCACAGTGAAGCATGGTGGTGGCAGCATCATGCTGTGGGGATGTTTTTCATTGGCAGGGACTGGGAAACTGGTTAGAATTTAAGGAATGATGATAGCGCTAAATACAGGGAAATTCTTGAGGGAAACCTGTTTCAGTCTTCCAGAGATTTGAGACTGGGACGGAGGTTCACCTTCCAGCAGGACAATGACCTTAAGCATACTGCTAAAGCAACACGAGTGGTTTAAGGGGAAACATTTAAATGACTTGGAATGGCCAAGTCAAAGCCCAGACCTCAATCCAATTCAGAATCTGTGGTGTGACTTAAAGATTGCTGTACACCAGCGAAACCCATCCACCTTGAAGGAGCTGGAGCAGCATTGCCTTGAAGAATGGGCAAAAATCCCAGCGGCTAGATGTGTCAAGCTTATAGAGACATACCCCAAGAAACTTGCAGCTGTAATTCCTGTAAAAGGTGGCTCTAACAATGTAATGACTTTGGTGGGGTGAATAGTTATGCATGCTCAAATTGTTTTTTTGTCTTATTTCTTGTTTGTTTCACAATTTAAAAAAAATGCATCTTCATGTTGTGTAAATCAAATGATACAAACCCTCAAAAAATCCAAGGCAACAAAATATAGTTGATGTCAGAAGTTTACATAGCCAAATACACTTACTCAGTTTCACAATTTCTGACATTTAATCCTAGTAAAAAATGTCCTGTCTTAGGTCAGTTAGGATCACCACTTTATTTTAAGAATATGAAATGTCAGAATAATAGTAGAGTGATTTATTTCAGCTTTAATTTCTTTCATCACATTTCCAGAGGGTCAAAAGTTTATACACTCAATTAGTATTTGGTAGCATTGTCTCTAAATTGTTTAACTTGGGTCAAACATTTCGGGTAGCCTTCCACAAGTTTCCCACAATAAGTTGGGGGAATTTTGGCCCATTCCTCCTGACAGAGCTGGTGTAACTGAGTCAGGTTTGTAGGCCTCCTTGCTCACACTCTTTCAGTTCTGCCCACAATTTCTTTATAGGATTGAGGTCAGGGCTTTGGGATGGCCACTCCAATACCTAGACTTGTTGTCCTTAAGCCATTTTGCCACAACTTTGGAAGTATGCTTGGGGTCATTATCCATTTGGAAGACCCATTTGCGACCAAGCTTTAACTTCCTGACTGATGTCTTGAAATGTTGCTTCAAATTATCCACAGAATTGTCCTACCTCATGATGCCATCTATTTTGTGAAGTGCACCAGTCCCTCCTGCAGCAAAGCACCCCACAACATGATGCTGCCACCCCTGTGCTTCACGGTTGGGATGGTGTTCTTCGGCTTGCAAGCCTCCCCCTTTTTCCTCCAAACATAACGATGGTCATTATGGCCAAACAGTTCTATTTTTGTTTCATCGGAGGACATTTCTCCAAAAAGTACGATCTTTGTCCCCATGTGCAGTTGCAAACTGATTTTGGAGCAGTGTCTTCTTCCTTGCTGAGCGGCCTTTCAGGTTATGTCGATATAGGACTCATTTTACTGTGGATATAGATACTTTTGTACATGTTTCCTCCAACATCTTCTCAAGGTCCTTTGCTGTTGCTCTGGGATTGATTTGCACTTTTCGCACCAAAATACATTAATCTCTAGGAGACAGAACGCATCTCCTTCCTGAGCGGTATGACGGCTGCGTGGTCCCATGGTGTTTATACTTGTGTGCTATTGTTTGTACAGATGAAAGTGGTACCTTCAGGCATTTGGAAATTGCTTCCAAGGATGAACCAGACTTGTGGAGGTCTACACATTTTTTCTGGAGTCTTGGCTGATTTCTTTGGATTTTCCCATGATGTCAAGCAAAGAGGCACTGAGTTTGAAGGTAGGCCTTGAAGTACATCCACACGTACTCCTCCAATTGACTCAAATTATGTCAATTAGCCTATCAGAAGCTTCTAAAGCCATGACAATTTTCTGGAAATTTCCAAGCTGTTTAAAGGCACAGTCAACGTTGTATACAGTATGTAAACTTCTGACCCACTGGAATTGTGATACAATGAATTATAAGTGAAATAATCTGTCTGGAAACAATTGTTGGAAAAATGACTTGTGTCATGCACAAAGTAGATGTCTTAACAGACTTGCCAAAACTATAGTTTGTTAACAAGAAATTTGTGGAGTGGTTGAAAAACTAGTTTTAATGACTCCAATCTAAGTGTATTAACCTTTATTTAATTTGGCAAGTCAGTTAACAAATTCTTATTTACAATTACGGCCTAACCCGGTGAAACCTGGACAACACTGGGCCAAATGTGCACCGCCCTACGGGGCTCCCAATCATGGACGGATGTGATGCATCCTGGATTCGAACCAGGGACTGCAGTGACACCTCTGAGACTGACATGCAGTGCCTTAGACCGCTGTGCCACTCAGTTCTGATGAGCCTGTGGGTTTGAATCAGACTGCCAACACGGTAGCAGTCAAGCACATTGAAACCCCTCAACCTCCTTGTCTTCAGGATAGCCTCAACTCCCGTGCAGGAGGCCATGCCTTGCACACAGAGAACAACTTTGAACAGGAGCTATTTTCTGGTACATCCTTTCTCTCACTACATATTCTTTTGAAACAAATTATTTTTAACATTGGTTATTGATCTAAGCTCAGCAAAAAAAGAAACAGGACCCTGTCTTTCAAAGATAATTAATAAAAATCCAAATAACTTCACAGATCTTCATTGTAAAGGGTTGAAACTGTTTCCCATGCTTGTTCAATGAACCATAAACAATTAATGAACATGCACCTGTGGAGCGGTCATTAAGACACTAACAGCTTACAGACAGTAGTTAATTAATGTCACAGTTATTAAAACTTAGGACACTAAAGAGGTCTTTCTACTGACTCTGAAAAACACCAGAAGAAGGGTCCCTGCTCATCTGCGTGAACGTGCCTTAGGCATGCTGCAAGGAGGCATGAGGACTGCAGATGTGGCCAGGGCAATAAATTGCAATGTCCGTACTGTGAGACGCTTAAGACAGCACTACAGGGAGACAGGACGGACAGCTGATCGCCCTCGCAGTGGCAGACCATGTGTAACAACACCTGCACAGGATCGGTAGATCCGAACATCAGACTTGCGGGACAGGTACAGGATGGCAACAACAATAACAACCTGCATCAGTGCTCAGATTGTCCACAATAGGCTGAGAGTGGCTGGACTGAGGGCTTGTAGGCCTGTTATAAAGGCAGGTCCTCACCAGACATCACCGGGAACAATGTCGCCTATGGGCACAAACCCACTGTCGCTGGACCAGACAGGACTTTCAAAAAGTGCTCTTCACTGACGAGTCGTAGTTTTGTCTCACCAGAGGTGATGGTTGGATTCACGTTTATCGTCAAAGGAATGAGCGTTACACCGAGGCCTGTACTCTGGAGCGGGATGGATTTGGAGGTGGCGGGTCCATCATGGTCTGGGGCGGTGTGTCACAGCATCATCGGACTGAGCTTGTTGTCATTGCAGGCAATCTCAACGCTGTGCGTTACAGGGAAGACATCCTCCTCCCTCATGTGGTACCCTTCCTGCAGGCTCATCCTGACATGACCCTCCAGCGCATGATTTCCTGCAAGACAGGAATGTCAGTGTTCTGCCATGACCAGCGAAAGAGCCCGGATCTCAATCCCATTGAGCACGTCTGGGACCTGTTGGATCGGAGGGTGGAGGCTAGGGCCATTCCCCCCAGAAATGTCCGGGAACTTGCAGATGCCTTGGTGGAAGAGTGGAGTAACATCTCACAGCAAGAACTGGCAAATCTGGTGCAGTCCATGAGGAGGAAATGCACTGCAGTTCTTAATGCAGCTGGTGGCCACAGAAGATATTGACTATTTTGACCCAGCCTTTGTTCATGGACACATTATTCAATTTCTCTTTGTCTGTGGAACTTGTTCAGTTTATGTCTCAGTTGTTGAATTATTATTATTATTTTTTTTTTTGAATTTTTACCCCTTTTTCTCCCCAATTTCGTGGTATCCAATTGTTGTAGTAGCTACTATCTTGTCTCATTGCTACAATTCCCGTACGGGCTCGGGAGAGACGAAGGCTGAATATCATGCGTCCTCCGATACACAACCCAACCAGCCGCACCTTAGCTTCTTAACACAGCGCGTATCCAACCCAGCCGCACCAATGTGTCGGAGGCTACACCGTGCACCTGGCAACCTTGGCTGGCGCGCACTGCGCCCGGCCCGCCACAGGAGTCGCTGGTGCGCGATGAGGCAAGGAGATCCCTACCGACCAATCCCTCCCTAACCCGGACGACGCTAGGCCAATTGTGCGTCGCCCCACGGACCTCCCGGTCGCGGCCGGTTACGACAGAGCCTGGGCGCGAACCCAGGGACTCTGATGGCACAGCTGGCGCTGCAGTACAGCGCCCTTAACCACTGCGCCACCCGGGAGGCCTCAGTTGTTGAATCTTGTTATGTTCATACAAATATTTACACATAAGTTTGCTGAAAATAACTGCAGTTGACAGTGAGAGGATGTTTCTTTTTTTGCTGAGTTGACATCATATTGCCTTGACATGTTGCAGGAATAGCCAACCATGTACATCGGCGTGATCCACGGAACCAGGATCGCATCATCATGGACAACAATTCAGAGTACCAGAAGAACCTTCAAG
Organism: Oncorhynchus mykiss; assembly: GCF_057628025.1. NCBI lineage: Eukaryota > Metazoa > Chordata > Actinopteri > Salmoniformes > Salmonidae > Oncorhynchus > Oncorhynchus mykiss. The sequence goes on along the minus strand of NC_143046.1, from coordinate 58,713,565 downwards.
AGTTTTTCCCTCGTGGACCAGATAAGTGGACGAAAGCTTCAGCAGCAACCATGCACAGTAATACACAATGTAAGGACACAAGCAAAGCTCAAGACTTGAACCCCAAAAAATACAACCTCTATGTCAATGGCAAGGTTTTACTCATTCACATTCCTTTGGGTAGAAATGCGAAGGGTGGAGAAAGGTGCTCAGCGGTGGATGGATCTGCCTACCACAGCTGACTATACCCCACGTGTGAGTCTGAAACATGCCTGGGCAGGACAGAGGTGCCCAGGCTGCAGCCCCTCTACAACCATAGGCCTGAGCTTTCCTCTTTACAATACACAGTGACAAACTCACCCCAGGTCAGTATGGGCATGTGTGGGACACCCAGGAAGTTCCTCAGGAGCTCCAGCCACTTCTTCTAGCTTTAGACGATCCAGTGAAGAGAGTTCAGAAGGCAGCAGCAGTGTGCCAGTACGTCGTCGGGACGGCAGACTCCAGGGCCTGTGGCATCCTCCGTAATGCACTACATCATGGTCAAATCAAATTTTATTTGTCACATGCTTTCGTAAACAACAGTTGTAGACTAACATTGAAATGCATACTTAAGGGCCCTTCCCAACAATGCAGAGAAAATTTGAAATATTATAGAAAACAATAAAGAGGAATAAATACAATGAGTAACGATAACCTGGCTATATACACAGGGTTCCAGTACAGAGTCGATGTGGAGGGGTACGAGGTAATTGTGGTAGATATGTACATATAAGTGACTAGGCAACAGGATAGATGATAGATGATAGATATCAGTAGCAGCAGCGTATGTTATGAGTCAAAAGAGTTGTTTAAAAGGGGGTCAATGCAGATAGTTCAGGTAGTTATTTGGTTAACGATTTAGCAGTCTTATGACTTGGGGGTAGAAGATTTTCAGGGTCAAGTTGGTTCCAGACTTGGTGCATCGGTACCGCTTGCCGTGCGGTAGCAGAGAGAACAGTTATGATTTGGGTGGCTGGAGTCTTTGACCATTTTTAGGGCCTTGCTCTGAAACCGCCTGGTATAGAGGTCCTGGATGGCAGGGAGCTCGGCCCCAGTGATGTACTGAACCGTACACACTACCCTCTGTAGCACCTTCTGGTCTGATGCCAAGCAGTTGCCATACCAAGAGGTGACGCAGCCAGTCAAGATGCTCTTAATGTAGAACTTTTTGAGGATCTGAGGGCCTATCGTGCACAACAGTACTTCCTGGGTGAACAGAAGTACAGGAGGTAGAGCTCTGCTACCTGTCCCGAGCCTGATCGTCTCCGACGTCAAACATCGGGTTAGGGCTGAGTAGGGTCTGTTTTTTCATCAACGAGTAGGGTGTCACGCCCTGACCTTAGAGCTTTTTATGTCTCTATTTTGGTTTGGTCAGGGTGTGATTTGGGTGTGAAAGGGTGTGAAAGAAAGCATGACCACTTACCACGCTGCGCTTTGGTCCGATGAGTCCTCATCTTCCGACGACGAATATCGTTACATAGGGCATGGTTCAGGTATCACTAAATTGATCACTAACGTTTTGAAGCTGAGACATTTGCTAGTGATCTGATGCACATTTTAAAACCTAAACATCTAAAAACATTTAACAAGACTAAGCCAATGAAAGAGGACATAACATTGAACATTTAAAAACACTTAGCTCTCCTAACTGACAGGACCCAACCTGCCTGAACTCTTGGCTCTGCGTACATAGATTTATCAGAGTCCCGGGCAGAGTCTTGCAAGAGTCTTGCAAGGCACAGGTGAGAGGAATTAGTTAATTATTCTTCTTCTATGATATTATGGTGGTCCGCAAACAACTTTAAAGGTATATTCCGCCACTCAGTGGATGGGGTGAAAACTGATCAACATTAACGCAATTGGGAGAAGGGAAAGGTGCTAAAATATTCTTCTAATTTTAAAAAGTAAACAAAAAAACAAAATTAAAAACTGTACTCATTCAGTTGAATTGAAATGTCTATTCAGATCCGTACACAGGCTCAGGAACCTCTTCATTCAGAAATAATTTTGGCTGTAAAGTCCTGGAGATCCAGAAATCTTTTTGCCGCCTTCACAATGATGTCTAGCTTCTTAGATGTTTTATCAGTTTGACTAGCAGTTTATCACTTGCGTTATAAACACAACAAAGTCCACCTTCTTCACAGTTAGTGTGTCGATCCTTCTCCTGAACGGCATTCACTGTAGGCTGTGGAACATGCAATACCATCTTATCTCGACTCACTCCATAGCTATTTTCACTGCTTACACATAGGAGACCTGCTGAATGGTTGAGGATCCAAGGCCTCAGATCAGCTTGGCAAATGACTGACAGATAGCCAGACCACCCTCTCTCCCACGGGAGAGGAGAGGGGTGGCTGGGACGGTTTTATGACACCTCACGCCAATCGCAAATTGTATGCAACAGATGACTCCTTTTGGTCTCTAGTATCAAGATTGGAATGTCTTTGTTACAGAGACATTTTGCCGCTCAAAAACTCTAACGTCCCAAAGAGGGAACTTTGGAACAATATTTCTAAAATAGAAATATTAAGAATGGTCAGTGGGAATCTAAAGAATAATCATGTCATATTGCTCTTCATTTTAGGATGTTATTAAAAACTGCATCACGGAAATACTGTAACTTGAAGAGCTTTCACACTGTGCATTTAAGGTTTACATCCTTTATGTTGTGTAGGAAATATGAAGAACTATTAAACTATTTCCGTTAAGATAGGAATGTGATTTTAGTTTTCTAACGAGATAGTTTTCATGTCCGCTGCACATTAACTAAGCCACGCCCCAAATGAGGTCAGAAGAGCGTGTCAGTGCTTAAAAGGACTCGCTAAGAATTAAAATACCAGAACAGCAGACGTGAAGCGTGAGCTAAACGTTAAAAATGGTTGAAACTCTCAGACCAGAAAGCGTGGAGTTGTGGCTACACGTTGAAATGGTTGGAAACGTAGAACTTTGAATCTCAACACGAGGTGAAGAAGATAAAGACTAGACTTTAGTCTAGACTAGACGTCTGCAGCTGTGCATGTAAAAGTGGTCCTAGAACTTTGACTATCTACCCGAGGAAGAGAAGAGGCAAGAACCTCACCTCAGACATTCACTGGTGAATCATTGAAGCCACAGACAAATAAGAAGAAGGACATTGTGACCTCTGGTGGACAATCAGAGCCTTACACCCACGGGAGAGCCCACTGAAACAACATTCCGACAGGGCTTGGTTCTGGCTGAGATAGATGACGAATGAAGGCATTCACCACGTAAATACATTTGTTAGTTTCTTACCCAAGCGGGCGGTGGTTCATGTGCAAGGTATATGATTAATGAGAGAATAGTTATAGAATGTATCCACGATAAATGTCCCTTTCTCTATCTCTCTTTTCCCCCACCCCCTCTCCATCTGTGTAGCAAGCCGTCATATCTTGTCAGTCCACTAGGGACATTTGTCTCATGTCAGTGTGTATGTGTATTCTGTGTTATTATTTAGTTGGTAAATAAATAATTAACTCAATTTGTATAGTACTCAATAATCAGAAAAGGCTGGGGTTCTTGCACTTTCAAGAGGTCTGCAATGTTCAGAATGAGACTGATATGAGGTAATGATTAATAAGTGACTGTTATCGATATATAACTGATTATATATATATATATATATATATATATATATATATATATATATATATATATATATATATATATATACACACACACATCTTCTTGAGTTTAATTCAGGAGATGGTAACTCATTAAACAACTTCTTCTGTGGTGCCCCAAATTCCAAATAAGTTCATTGTTACATGATTCATTTAATCGGGTAACAATTAAACATAATGGACTGAATAAATAACAGTCATCAGATTGATGAAAGTCACGACAAAGGGCACTCCGGTAATGTGATGCCCATCATAATTACAGCAATGCGCTTCATTTGACTATTCAACTATGACATTTATTTCTTTGACAAACACTTACCTGGTGTCCAAACTTTTTACAATTGCAACACTTCAGCGGCTTCTGTACATACAGTCTCACTGCATATCTCACATACCCAAGTTTTCAATGAGTAGGGAGAAACATTTCATCAAACGACAGTGAAACTGATAGACAGAAAGAAGGAGAAACGCCTATCATTCTGGTCAAGCGATGTGCGTCTACCACCCCTGGCATGTTATCCCTAAACAACACGGCCTCTATGTCCAATGAGATGCCAGAGATGACACCTTTAACTGGTGCACTACTCTGAAATCATAGCTTTCCACATCACATCATTCCACTTTTCCCAATTCATCCTTCACCATCTTCGAGACCGAGAACAGGCCCCTCAAAAAAACACCCTTGCTCACGAATCGCACTCCAACTATAAACTGCTGTTAATTTCCAACTTTAGCCCTTTTTACTCCACTGTTCTTCACCATCGTCCACTCAGTCTCACCAGCTTCACTTCTGTGAGTTGCTCTGGCTAAGAGAGTCTACTAAAATGTACTAGGGGATTTTGTAGTTGTGAAGGGGTTGACTTACTCTCAGGTATTGATGGAGCTGGCACCTCCACTGCAGAACCTGTTTGGAGAATTGTGTAACCTTCATCCATAGCTTCAGTAATATGTTTGGGCCTGCAGCAGATAAAACAAATTGGCCTGTGGCACAGACAGCTAGATCAATCTGCAATACTTATATGAGAGAAAAAAAATTGATTCATTTTTATTTATTTATTTTTTTATTATGAATTTTTCAGGGGGTGCTGCAGCACCCCTACTTCCCGCAGCTATGCCTGGCCTGGGAGCTGAATAACACATTGTTCTAAATTAAGGGACAGAATAATAGCAGTGACGAACCTGGGTGTGTATCCTCTGTGAATTTGGATATAATAATGTTTTCTATCAGCCTTAACTATTCATATTGCCAAATATACCCGTCAGGACTCTTATTTTGAAGGATTAAAAACATACAGTGACCAGGATGTTCACTACAGACACAGTAGTGAAGAAGGCACAATACCGACACTTCAACCGCAGGATGCTGAAGAAATTCGGCATGTCCCAGAGGGCCCTCACAGTGTTCTACAGGAGCACCATCGAGAACATACTGTCGGACTGCATCACAGCCTACGTCAACTCCACAGTCTAAAAATTAGGGGTTCAACTGGAGTTCTTCTAAGATCCTCAAAGATCCTCGAAGAACCTTAGGGTTCTTGGCAATGAAAAACAGTCCGAATGGGTTCTTCAAAGAACTTCTTAGGAGGTGGGGTTCATCGAGGAACCCCCATTGTTGCTTGAGTTCTTCGGGGAACTTCGCAATTGCAACTGAAAATGCTGGTGCAAAGTTTGAATGCAACAACAGTTAAAAGGTAGGTTGGGTTGATGTTTGGCTCTGAATATGTATCGAAATCATTTATATAATAATATAAAATACTAACGAATAACGAAAAGGTTCCTGGAGTATCCTTTAGGGGTTCTTCAAATTGAAACTGTGGGGGAACCCCTAAAAGTTATTCGAAGGACCTTTTGTGGGAAACTCCATAAATTCTTCAAAGAACCCCTTATAATGTTTCCTCGAAAACCCTTTTGGGGTTAATTTTTTAAAAACTCCCTGTCCACCCTCCCACCATTTTTTTTTTTTGGGGGGGGGGGGGGGTTTAACTGCCTTGCAGAACGACAGATTTGTCCCTTGTCGGCTCGGGATTCAATCCAACAACCTTTCAATTGGTTAGCGCGTTTTCCCAAGGCTCTAACCACTAAGGGACTTGCCGCACCATGGAAGTCAGTAGATAGGTTTTCTTCCAATCGCGAAAGATTTTCATGCGACTATTCTAAAATCTGCATAAATAAAATATATGCATTTTCCCACTAGAGATTTGTTTTCATAAAATTGATTTGTTGCGGATTAAAGTCTGTGCGTGATGACGTAGTGCACATGAAAATGTATTTTGCGGTTATATTCCCATGTTGGTTTCCATCGCATTTTCAACTATACTGATGGTTTTGTCACTAAAAATGTTGTGTTATATAGTGATTGTGCCCACTCTGGTATTGGCACATGCGCCATAGACAACATTTTGCAGTTAGGTTTACAGTGCGTGTATAGCCAATACATGATTAGCATAGACAAAAGAGAGAGATTATTTTAATTTGTCATATGGCAGTCAAGCATTGATCATCATGTCACCAGAATAAGACCCTCAATATTTATTGGAAAGGCACATCAAGCTCATCATCACCTTGCACTTTCACTATCCTGCGAAGTTCATTATAATTTATTTCATCTGTAGCCTAATACACTGCGTGCTTTCCCGAGTCATAGTGGGAGGTCCATGTGTTTATGGATAATTCCATCGCCTGACTCCAAGTTTATGGAAATGTGGTTTCAGAGAGTGTCGAATTTAGACAACAAAAAAGGTCATTGCTAATTTGCTATGTGAGGCTTATTTGATCAATAGAAGTTCGTAATTGTTAGGTTGTTAATTAAGAATGCACTGGTATGAGTGGACGCACGTTCGCCATCTAAATAAATCGAGTTGTGCCTGTTATTCACACGCGTATCTGTCCTCTCATTGGCTAGAATGTTCCCATCTGATTGGGCCTCTTCCATACTTGACGAAATGTATTTCCAGTTTTAGAGAGGTCACTCGACTATCTTGTCAATATAATATAACATCTTTGGGTCTGGCTACCTATTGGCTATAATGTTCCCATCTGATTGGGCCTCTTCCATACTTGACGAAATGTATTTCCAGTTTTAGAGAGGTCACTCGACTATCTTGTCAATATAATAGAACATCTTTGGGTCTGGCTACCTAGGTAACTAGTCTTGGGATGGCTGCAGAAAGGCTCATATCAGCGGTTTCTGACTACCCAGAATTATACAACTCAACTTTGACTTCATATAGAGACCCGGTAAAAAAATTAGACGCATGGAAGTCTGTGGGTAAACAATTGGGACTGAAAGGTATGATCTGATTCGCTAACAACGTTAGCATACATTTTGGCTAACTAACGTTAGATAGTTAGCGCTAGCACGAGTTTAACTTGTCAATGCTCTAGTTAGTTATTAAGTATGACATATCGGACTATTGAATAGATTGCAAACAACATTCAGACCGGCCTCGCCATCGAGGGTAACCTCCAGGTATAGCTAGCTACTGTTTTGCCTGGTTAGTTTCAGTTGTTTGTAAAACATTTTCGCAACTGTTCCTCTATTTTTCTGTTAATTAAATTTGTTTAGTTGGTTATATTGTATTAAATAGTATGCTGCGTGCCTATGTCAATATACCGTGGAGAGTAGCTAGTTAACATGCATTCTGGCAGTGTGTCACGATTTGTTTACTTGTTAGCTAGCTAGCTCATTAGCTCACCATCAATGAATGGAGCAAAAATACATTACATTTATACATGTAAATATCTCATGATTTATATCATTCGATAGGCTATGGTTATCAGCTGTGCAACGTTTGAATTCTGAGTCAGTTTTTTGGATGCCACAGGGAGCTGGCCCATGTTGACTCCAATGATTCCCACAGTTGTGTCAAGTTGGCTGGATGTCATTTGGGTGGTGGACCATTCTTGATACACACAGGAAACTAAGCGTGAAAAACCCAGCAGTGTTGCAGTTCTTGTTACAAACCGGTGCACCTACCACCATACCCCGCTCAAAGGCACTTCAATGTTTTGTCTTGCCCATCCACCCTCTGAATGGCACACATACACAATCCATGTCTCAAGGCTTAAAAAATAACATTTAACCTGTCTCCTCCCCTTAATCTACACTGATTGACATGGATTTAACAAGTGACAGCAATAAGGGACCATAGCATTCACCTGGTCAGTATGTCATGAATAGAGCAGGTGTCTTTAATGTTTTGTACACAGTGTGTGCTGCTGCTACTCTGTTTACTACCTATCCTGATTGCCTAGTCACTTTACCCCTACCTAAATGTACATATTACCTCAACTACCTTGTACCCCTCCACATTAACTCCTTGTATATTGCCTCTTTATTTTATTGTTACTACTTCAAAAAAAATAAAATGTTTACTTTTTAACTGCATTGTTGGGAAAGGGCTCTTAAACGTAAGCATTTCACTGTGAAGTCTACATCTGTTGTATTCAGCGCTTGTGATAAGTTGATTTGAATTTAACTCTAATGTTGGCAATATAATGTCAACATTTGAGTGAAATTCTTGGCTATGGTAGTGCACACCTTTTAATCCACTGACTGCGTAACTGTACACTTCAGAGAATGGGGACCTTAACGCATCCATGGCTCAGATTTTTTGGGGGGGAGAGTGGTTAAACCTATACTAGCCCTTGATCATGACTATTCCATTACACATAAATCATTGGACAAAGGCGTCTTCTGTAGGGGAATCTGAACATTAACACACGTCGCTTGCGGTACAGTATTGGAAGCGTAAGGGAGAAAGCAGAATGCCGCCTAGAATTTGAGCGTTATACCTACACCATCACTCAGCTTTAGCCTATACCAAACTAGGCCGAAGTGGCGTGTTTCCATTGAGGCAAACAATAGACTCAGTCTTGTGTTTCAACTAACCAAATATGTAGACTAGGGGGTTAACAAAATTGGAAGACTAAATGTGTGTGAACACAGCTCATCAAAATGACCATGTCATAAACCATTTATTATACTGTTATAGCCATAAAGAAAAGTACAAAAGAGATTACTGTCAGATGGTAACTTGCATGTCCTTTTTTTGTTCCAGAGGAAGATGCCCGAAAGAAATGGAGAAATCTGAGGGATGTGTTTACGAGGAAAGTGAAAGCAGATCGGATTCGTGGTGGCAAAGGGAAGGCCCTCAAAAAATGGCGATACAGTGAATTAATGGCATTTCTGATCCCATACATACAGCGAGGTCGAGGCACTGGCGGCAACAATAGCACAGAGGAGTTTGATGATGGAAAAGATGACACAACTAGCAACTCTGATGTCCTGATTGATCTTGATGGAAGTGTGGTTGATACCAAGATGTCACCACCATTGGACAACAACTTGCATGAGATGTCATGGAAAGATTCCTGGCAAACAGCTGGACAGGGAGACAATGAGGATGAGATGTTTTTCATGAGCCTTCTCCCTCACCTCAAGCGGTTACCTTACAAGAAAAAGTGTGCAATTAAGCTGAAATTCCACCAACTTCTCCATGATGCTGAATTTGAGGACGCAGATTAGTGAATCTATATTTTGTATCAAGGATTTGGGACTTTCTTAGGACAGAACATTTTGATGGAAAAGCACACAAATCTTACAAATTCTGAGTATGAGCCCACCAATGATGTTTCAGTGTGGGAGTGATGGACGGGAGAGGGCTGTAGTTTAATGACAACCGAACTGAATTAGAAACATTGTTTTTTTTTTGTAGCCTAATATTTGTGGAGAGGGCTGCTGTAAACATATATACCCTGTTTACATTATATATATATATATACAGTGCCTTGCGAACGTATTCACCCCCCTTGACATTTTTCCTATTTTGTTGCCTTACAACCTGGAATTAAAATAGATTTTTCGGGGGTTTGTGTCGTTTGATTTACACAACATGCCTACCACTTTGAAGATGCAAAATATATATTTTTGTGAAACAAACAAGAAATAAGACAAAAAAACAGGACTTGAGCGTGCATAACTATTCACCCACCCAAAGTCGATACTTTGGAGGGACACCTTTTGCAGGAATTACAGCTGCAAGTCTCTTGGGGTATGTCTCTATAACCTTGGCACATCTAGCCGCTGGGATGTTTGCCCATTCTTCAAGGCAAAACTGCTCCAACTCCTTCAAGTTGGATGGGTTCTGCTGTGTACAGCAATCTAAGTCATACCACAGATTCTCAATTGGATGGAGGTCTGGGCTTTGACTAGGCCATTCCAAGACATTTAAATGTTTCCCCTTAAACCACTCGAGTGTTGCTTCAGCAGTATGCTTAGGGTCATTGTCCTGCTGGAAGGTGAACCTCCATCCCAGTCTCAAATCTCTGGAAGACTGAAACAGGTTTCCCTGTATTTAGTGCTATCATCATTCCTTCAATTCTAACCAGTTTCCCAGTCCCTGCCGATGAAAAACATCCCCACAGAATGATGCTGCCACCACCATGCTTCACTGTGGGGATGTTGTTCTTGGGGTGATGAGAGGTGTTGGGTTTGCGCCAGACATAGCATTTCCTTGATGGCCAAAAGCTCAATTTTAACACTTCTGTGTTTTATTTTTTAGAATTTTTTGAAACAAGTAATTTTTTAAATTTCACTTTACCAATTTGGCTTATTTTCTGTATGTCCATTACATGAAATCCAAATAAAAATCAATTTAAATTACAGGTTGCAATGCAACAAAATAGGAAAAATGCCAAAGGGGATGAATACTCTTGCAAGGCACTGTACATACATACATACATACACACTCACTCCCGGTCAAAAGTTTTAGAACACCTACTATATATAAAACACACACAACCGTTCAAAAGTTTGGGGTCACTTAGAAATGTCCTTATTTTTGAAAGAAAAGCAACATTTTTGTCCATAAAAATAACATCAAATTGATCAGAAATATAGTGTAGACATTGTTAATGTTACAAATGGCTATTGTAGCTGGAAACTGATGATTTTTAATGGAATATCTATGTAAGCGTACAGAGGCCAATTATCTTCAACCATCACTCTTGTGTTCCAATGGCACGTTGTGTTAGCTAATCCAAGTATATCACTTTAACAGGCTAATTGATCATTAGAAAACTATTTTGCAATTATGTTAGCACAGCTGAAAACTGTTGTTCTGATTACAGAAGCAATGAAACTGGTCTTCTTTAGACTAATTGGGTATCTGGAGCATCAGCATTTGTGGGTTTGATTACAGGCTCAAAATGGCCAGAAAAAAAATACCTTTCTTCTGAAACTTGTCAGTCTATTCTTGTTCTGAGAAATGAAGGCAATTCCATGTGAGAAATTGCCAAGAAACTGAAGATCTCGTACAACGCTGTGTAAAGCATGGAGGAGGAGGTGTTTTGGTGTGGGGGTGCTTTGCTGCTGACATCGTGATTTATTTAGAATTCAAGGCACACTTAACCAGCATGGCTACCACAGCATTCTGCAGCGATACGCCATCCCATCTGGTTTGGGCTTCGAGGGGCTATCATTTGTTTTTCAACAGGACAATGACCCAACACACCTCCAGGCTGTGTAAGGGCTATTTTAACAAGAAGGTGAGTGATGGAGTGCTGCATCAGATGACCAGGCCTCTACAATCCCCCGGCCTCAACCAAATTGAGATGGTTTGGGATGAGTTGGACCACAGAGTGAAGGAAAAGCAACCCGGGTGAAGCTGGTTGAGAGAATGCCAAGAGTGTGCAAAGCTGTCATCAAGGTTAAAGGGTGGTTATTTTGAAGAATCTCAAGTATAACATACTTTTACACTTAAAGTACGTTTACACTTTTTTTTGGTTACTACATGATTCCATATGTGTGATTTCATAGTTTTGATGTCTTCACTATTATTCTACAATGTAGAAAATAGTACAAATAAAGAAAAACCCTTGAATGAGTAGGTGTTCTAAAACTTTTGACTGTGTGCGTGTGTGTATATATATATATATAATTCAGAAGATTTAAATGTTTATAACTTTGAATTTTATTTGTAAAAAAAAAAGATGACTTGCATATTAATATGTAATTTTTTAAACCATAACCGTCTATAGTTGGGGCACCTTATGTTCTTTCCTCTGGTCACGTTCATCTTTGATAGTCCTACAGGTATGCCTTTTGTTCACTCCTGTAATACTCTACAGTCTGATTTGCAACTGAATTATTTTTTGTTGTTGAGTAAATGTTCTCCAAGCTAGTGTAATGGCACAATGGTTTGTCTTGTTGTCAATTGATCTGTTTTTGTTTTTCAACTTTGAAGTTGTATATTTAATTTATGTTTTTTTAGACCTTTTGTTTTAGCTTAATAAAAGTTGTGGTTAAATGCTGCCCCATGCTTTACTCAAGAGTTTCGTAGATCTGAAATTCTGCTGCATTCATTTCACTATGGCATTGATGCTGTAATTTTAAGCAAGTTCATTTCATTTGCTATATTCAAGATTGACATTGCATTCAGATCACACTTTACAATTACACATTTGTAGGGCCCAAGCACTGGTATCACCGACAACGATGAGATGGTCTATAGGGAGGAGGTCAGAGAACTGGCATTGTGGTACCAGAACAACAACCTCTCCCTCAATTTGAGCAAGACAAAGGAGCTGATTGTGGACTACAATAAAAGGCAGGCTGACCAGGCCCCCATTAACATCGACGGGAGCTGAAGTAGAGCGGGTAGAGAGTTTCAAGTTCCTTGGTGACACATCACCAACGATCTATCATGGTCCAAACATACCAAGACAGTTGTGAAAAGGGCAAGACAAAACCTTTTCCCCCTCAGGAGACTGAAAAGATTTGGCATGGGTCTCCAGATCCTCAAAAGGTTCTACAGCTGCACCATCGAGAGCATCCTGACCAGTTGCATCACCGCCTGGTATGGCAATTGCTCGGCATCTGACCATAAGGCGCTACAGTGGGTAGTGCGAACGGCCCAGTACACTGGGCCCAAGCTTCCTGCCATCCAGGACCTATACAATAAGCGGTGTCAGAGGAAAGCCCATAAAATTGTCAGAGATTCCAGTCACCCAAGCCATAGACTGTTTTCTCTGCTACCGCACGGCAAGTGGTACCGGAGCACCAAGTCCAAGACCAAAAGGCTCCTCAACAGCTTCTACACTCAAGCCATAAGACTGCTGAACAATTATTACAATCGCCACCGGACAATTTACATTGACCCCCCCTCCCCCCTTCCTTTTTGTACACTGCTGCTACGCGCTGTTTATTATCTATGCATAGTCACTTCACCCCCACCTACATGTTCAAATTACCTCAACTAACCTGTACCCCTGCACACTGACTCGGTACCGGTGCCCCCTGTATATAGCATTGTTATTGATTTTCTTATTGTGTTCATTTTTATTATTACTTTTTAAATTAGTCTACCTGGTAAATATTTTCTGCACTAAGGGTTGTCTTCAGACTGGGCCATCGTGTCCTCCACATCATCATACATCTAAAACCACTCAGGTCAGCTTTGACTTAACACTCCTATGCACAAGTTGATTCAATCTGTAACGCTGAACAGCTGTGCTACAGCACGATAGTAATGAAAGGCAATGTTCCTGCGTTAGCGGAGACTGCATTTACGGTAAACGCTTCATATGTCAGCTCAATCGTAAATTACCTTTTAAAGCTAGAATCCTTCATGGTGAAACTGCTGCGTCCGCCTAGCGATATTACAACAACACCATTTTTTCCCTCTCAGACCTCATTGGACGCACAATAGAAGAGCGCAATATGTACTGCATTTTTGTTTTACCATGATGCTCCTCAGCTCGATAACAATAACGGTGGTTGGGGTGGCCAGTGGCTCTGTTTCAGCGATACGGATTGAGAAGCTGTTGCGAAGACTTCTTTGAAAGTGCTCTTCATCTGACATTGGTTAAAATTAAATGTGCAGCTGCAAATGACATTTTCTGCACCTCTCCTCAGCTCGCCCTTTCAAGGAAAGAGATAAGGAGACCTCACACTTGTTACAATAGAGTAATCAAAGTTCACAAAATGCATGTATCAACCACACAATCCATTCACGAACGCAATCAGTGGGGCCATTGATTATTAGTAGTTGCAGCATCCCTTTTAAAGCCAATTTACGTTTGATCAGAAAATGTGGTCGGAGGCTCTGTACGGAGGGTGTGACGCACAGGGTTGGGTAGGATACTTTCTAAATGTAATCCGTTTGTTACTAGTTACCTGTCCCAAATTGTAATCAGTAATGTAACTTTTGGATTACCCAAGCTCTAATGTAATCTGTTTACATTCAGTTACTTTTAGATTACTTTCCCCTTAAGGGGCATTAGAAGAAGACAAAAATGTATGTTACCAATTGAACGACATCTATTGGAGGATAAATCAATGTTAAAGTTTACATAGCTGGTCATATGGATGTAAAATTTTGCTTTATGGGTTGGTTATGTAGGCTTCTTCTAAATTAAATTATATCTTTACATTAATATGCATAATTTAGAAATCCAAAAATGGATGTAGCAACTACAGATTGACTTAAAAGGGCAATCAAAAGTGTGAGTATGAGCATGTGTCCATTAGGCCTCTGGATTCTTTTTTTATCAGCATGAATTAGATTGAGCAATAAAGCCCCACTTTTATTCCATAGGCTGGGATCCTCACTATGCAGCTGTTGCAAGAGCATATTTTTCACTGGCTGTCCACTGGTTTTAAAAACAATGATTGGTAGGCAGCTTAAACTTCTTGATTTTCAACCATTTTTGGGTTCAAATAAACATTTAGATTTGTGAACAGCCATCCACAACAACCACAATCCGTAAGGTGCAAATAGCTAAATGAGAGTGCAGCCGTGTGATTCACATCAATGTACTATGTAGATACCAATAATAAGTGACATCCGTATCGTCGTAGACTACACTGCTGTCATCCTTACCTCCAAGCGTTTATTCAAGTTGGATAATCTTTGGATGCCGACAGCAGTCGCACCATTGGAAGCCATAGCTTGGACTGTAGCCTATAAAAGCCTATTCCTGCTCTTTTCCCCCGACCCATCAAACACATTTGACATGTCATCATAGTGGTCTCTGAAAACAACCTCTCACTCAACGTCAGAAAAACGAAGGAGATGATCGTGGACTTTAGGAAACAGCAGAGGGTGCACCCTCTTATCTACATTGACGGGACCGTAGTGGAGAAGGTGGAAAGCTTGAAGTTCCTTGGCGAACACATCACTGGCAAACTATGATGAAGATGAGCAAAACGAAACGTGCTGAATTTAACTGTTGAGAGCGAGGACAGAATGAAGCAACAAAGAGGAGGTATGTACGTCGCACAAGATTAGGGGAAATACTATGAAAGGTAGGCCTACTAATTAGACAAATGTAAAATAGGCCCGATAATTTTTTTTTGTACCAGCCGTCCCCAGTAAAATGGTCCAGCACTTAAATATAAACAATGGGCATGGCTGGCGGCCATGGTCCTGTTTCTTTATGACTTTTGCGCTTTTTCTGTTTATCTACACTGAACAAAAAATATAAATGCAACATGTAAAGTGTTGGTCCCATGTTTAATGAGCTGAAATAAAATATCCCAGAAATGTTTCACATAGGCACAAAAAGCTAATCTCCTAAAATGTGTTTACATCCCTGTTAGTGTGCGTTTCTCCTGATGATACACCTGACAGGTGACATTATTTTTTTATCTCTACTTTGCACATTCTTCCACTGCAAATCTACCATTCCAGTGTTTTACTTGCTATATTGTATCTACTTTGCCACCATGGCCTTTTTTTGTCTTTACCTCCCTTATCTCACCTCATTTGCTCACATCGTATATAGACTTGTTTATACTGTATTATTGACTGTATGTTTGTTTTACTCCATGTGTAACTCTGTGTTGTTGTATGTGTCGAACTGCTTTGCTTCATCTTGGCCAGGTCGCAATTGTAAATGAGAACTTGTTCTGAACTTGCCTACCTGGTTAAATAAAGGTGAAATAACTAAATAAATAAAAAGGTGTGGCATATCAAGAATCTGATTAAACAGCATGATCTTTACACAGGTGTGTGCACCTTGTGCTGGGGACAGTAAAAGGCCACACTAAAATGTGCAGTTCTGTCACACAACACAATGCCACAGACATCTCAAGTTGAGGGAGCTTGCAATTGGCATGCTGACTGCAGGAATGTCCACCAGGGCTGTTGACAGATAATTGAATGTTAATTTCTCGAGCCGAAGCCGCCTCCAAAGTCGTTTTTAGAGACTTTGGTAGTATGTCCAACCGGCCTCACATCCGCAGACCACATGTATAGCGTTGTGTGGGTGAGCGGTTTGCTGATGTTAACATTGTGAACAGAGTGCCTCAAGTCCCATAGGACGGCGCACAATTGGACAAGTATCGTCCAGGTTTGGCCATCATTCTTAACTGACTTGCCTAGTTAAATAAAGGTTAAATACATTTTTTAAATAAATCCCAGTCATGTGAAATCCATAGATTAGGGCCTAATTTATTTAAATTGACTGATTTCCTCATCTGAACTGTAACACAGTAAAATCTTTCATTTCTATTTTTGTTCAGTATAGTATGATGCATTGATGAGCAAGGCCAATGATGCCTTTATTCAATAACAATAGTTTGCATATTGAGCTAAATGTAGGGTTCTATTCAATCCACATCACAGAAGTTCAGTTTTACAGCGTGATTGAAATTTAAAGGCAATGTTACCTCTTTAGCGGAGA
Source organism: Oncorhynchus mykiss (assembly GCF_057628025.1). Taxonomy (NCBI): domain Eukaryota; kingdom Metazoa; phylum Chordata; class Actinopteri; order Salmoniformes; family Salmonidae; genus Oncorhynchus; species Oncorhynchus mykiss. Next base: position 58,697,219 of record NC_143046.1, on the reverse strand, counting down.
CTGCATTCACGGTAAACACTGCAAATGTATTTCTGAAGTGGAAACGTCTAGGAGCAACAATTTCTCCAGACACTAAGTGGTAGGCCACACAGCTCACAAAACGGGACCGCTGAAGTGCCTAGCATGTAAAATCGTCTATCTTTGGTTGCAACACTCACTACTGAGTTCCAAACTGCCTCTGGAGGTAACATCAATCAGCACAATAACTGTTTGTCGGGAGCTTCATGAAATGGGTTTCCATGGCCAAGCAGCTGCACACAATCCCAAGACCACCATGTGCAATGCCAAGTGTCGGCTGGAGTGGTGTAAAGCAGGCACTGTAGTGACTGAGTAAAATACAAATGACTTTTTTTTATTAAAAAGTGAACGTGTTTTATCAATTTGTATACAAATACTTTGATTAGATTGCAATTGGTTAATCTCTTAAATTGTTTTCACTGGGGGTGAGGGGAGCACAGTAAGCAGCAAAATAACTAACATTTTCAGGAGTCAAAAGGGCACATAAAGCAGGATTTGAATATTGTACAGCAGTTTCAGACAAATATATTGGCATCCTTGCAGCCGTTTTTATCTCAATATTACATTTCTAGATAACACTTAAGTACCTTACTGTGATTATTTGTGAGCTTTTTAAATGAAAACAAACAAAAATAGCTTCGTAGCAAAGACCCATTTCTCAAGCAAGAATTTTGCTAGAACGGTCTGGGGAGTGTAAAACTGAAAACAAGCTGTTATTGGCAGAGAGGTTTGGAACTATTTCTTATTGGTATATTAACTCATTTACTGCCTGGTGATGTCACCAGAGGCTAGAACTCCATCCCATTAAAACAGGTTGAAATTTCAGGTTGAAATTTCAGGCGGTCTTTTCAAACAGCTCTTACGCTATTCACATTATCATTTTCACAATTTCAGTATTATTCCAACCTCAGTGTGGAAATATATATAAATATATATAAAACACATGAAAATCCCTTTTCTGACTGCACTCAAATAACTCCCTAACGTTTGGCCACTTACTGGATTACTGGATTTTTAACATTGCAGAACCAATTTAGTTAAATGTACAATTTTAATTGAGAAAATAAAAAACAAATGGCATCGACACCCTGGAGCTACTTGGTTGCACATCCTTTGGCAAAGTTAACTGCAGACAAACACTTATTATAACCATCAATGAGCTTGCTGCGCCTTTCAACTGGATGTTTGGCCCACTTTTTAGTAGCAAAGTGCTCTAATTCTTCAATGTTTGAGGGGTAACCTGCAGCAACCTCTGTTTCAACTCTCACCATAGGTTTTGGTTGTGATTCAGATCAGGAATCTTCGCTGGCCACTCCAGAACAGTCTCTCTTCTTGAACCATTCCTGGGTGCTTTGTGTGTTTTTGTTGGGGTCGTTGTACTGCTGGAACACCCTCAACCTTCAATGGAGACCACAGTTTTGGACACTGGGTTTAACATTGGACTCCAAAAACACCTGATAACCTGCAGATTTCATGATGCCTTGCGCACCCTCAAGGCCCCCAATACCAGAGGCAGCAAAGCAACCCCACAGCATTATCAAACCTTCCCCATCTTTGATTGTAGGGAAGGTGTTCTTTTCATTGAATGCTTAAAACACAGGAAAAAAACATCTTATTCTATGCGCAGATTGAGGAAAATCTTGTTAATAACTGCTTATATGAGGCAGGGCTGTACATAGCAAAGATCAATACATTACCGATTGAAATATGATTTAGCGGGCAACCTGCTGCTACACATGACTGGTCTGTAATCAGTGCACAAATTATTCCTTAGTATCTTCACACACCTCTTGCGCAACGGGAGAATATCTGTTGAAATAGCTTAATCCGGGACTAGTTTCTGGGAAACTGGCCCTGTGTCGTACACTGCCACCTAAATAGCAAAGAATAAATCAACGCATAACGACACCTTTCGAGGGTTTTCTCCAGTGCGTGTTCTCTGGTGTATGAAGGGGATCCTAATGCTGAACATCTCAGTTCACACTACTAACTGTGATACAAAGCCCCTTTCCAGTATCAACTGACTCAACAATGTCTTGCTCGGATTGACAATGAGAAATGTAGCACGTTATTTCATTGTGTTCTTCTTAGTCGTCTTCGTCAGTGGTGAGATTTTCAATTTGTGTTGTTTTTCCCGGTGGTACTTCAAACTTTGCAGGTGTGGGTAGCCCCTACCACATTCACAGCATGAGTAAGGCAACTCGCCTGTGTGCACTCTCTGATGAGCTGTTAGTTGAACTTTTGCACTGAAGCGTTTTTCACAATCAGGGCAAGGGAATGGTTTCTCTCCTGTGTGCATTCTCTGATGAATTTTTAGATCAGTTGATGTATAGCATCGTTTCTCACAAAAGGAGCAGGAGTATGGCTTCTCTCCAGTATGTACTCGCTGGTGTGCTATGAAGTTGCTGCCTCGTGCGAATTCCTTCCCACAGACAGAGCATTTGTACGGTTTCTGTCCAGTGTGTGATCTTTGATGAATTGTTAAGTAACGTTTTAAGGTAAAACTCTTCCCACAGTCAGAGCAGTTAAAAGCCTTCTCTCCGATATGTATTTGCTGGTGTGTTTGTAAACTAAATTTCTCAGGGAAACCTTTTCCACACTGTTGACAGGAGAAAGGTTTTTGTCCGGTATGTGTAAGTTGATGTCTTCGTAATCGAGAAAGTACAGAAAAACTCTTCCCACAGTCAGCACAGTGGTGAGGTTTAACTCCTGAATGTACCCGCTCATGCAATTTCAATTCAGCTGATGTAGTAAAGCACTTCTCGCAGCCAGAGCAGTGGTAGGGTTTTTCTCCAGTGTGAATTCGTTGGTGTATCTTAAAGTAACTCGCCTGAGAGAAATTCTTCCCACAGTCAGAGCAGTAGTAAGGCTTCTTTTCAGTATGAATTTTCATGTGAACTTTTTGGTGTAATTTGAAACTGTCAGGACGTGAAAAACATTGATCACATTCAGAGCATTGGTAAGGCTTTTCTCCAGTGTGCTGTCGCAGGTGCACATTAAAATAACCAGGCTGAGCAAAATCCTTCCCACAATAAGGGCAGTGGTAAGGCTTCTCTCCAGTGTGAATTCTCTGATGTACTTTTAGATCATTTGATGTTTTGAAACTCTTACCACACTGAGAGCAGTGGTGGGGTCTTTTTGTTTTGTTGGCATCCTTTAGTTTAAGATCTGTTGCAGATGAGTTCCTGCCAAGCTCTCCTGGAGCAGAGATCTCTCCATGTTCGGTTGATGCAGATGAATTCTCTCCAAGCTCTACATGTTGGTTGGGCTTTACACCTTTGTGAGGGAGAGGGTCTTGGGCTACACAGAGAAGAGAGTCAGCATCAAGTTCATCAACACAAGTAAAATATAACCAAATGCATAATAAGGGTTTGCAAATTTGATCAAATACCTGGATGAGATGATCCTCTGCTATCAACAACCTCAACTTGTATAGATGCATTTGGCCCAAGCTTCTTTCTGCAGTCCTCCAGCTGTACTCGAACTCTCTTGAGAGGCAGTAGTGTCCACTGAGCTCCACTGTTACAGCCAGGACTCAGTGATTTCCCGCAGTCTTCCAGCAGTACTGTTACCCACTTGAGGGGCATATTGGGCTCAGGTTGGTGGGGAAAAGACAGGCTGGAAATGTCCTCACAATCCTAAAATAAACAACATAAACAGAGTGTAGGTGGTGTCGAATGGACTAATAAACACAGACAAACTACATCACTTGGTAATGTAGGCTTACTACGCTACCTCCTCCAGTTTCATAGACTCTGCATTTGGCCCCAGCAGATTAATGCAGTCTTCCAGCAGCAGTGCAAGAGTTCCACTGTTACAATCAGGAGCCAGTGACTCTGTAGGTTCGGGATCAGGGTGGTGGGGAAGAGACATGCTGGCACTGTCCTCACAATCCTAGAATAATGACAACAGATATTATGTAGGTGGGTCAAGTTCAATATCTGTATACAACACACACTAGATTTATGAAAAGGTGTAGTAGCAAGTGGGACAGTTCAATATAAACAAAAACATGTATGATGTGTAACTGTTAGTAATTTTAAGTGTTTTTCATGGTTGCAAAGGCGAGGAACGTAAATGCCACCGCAAATCAAGAACAACCCAAGTCTTTCACCTTGGGAAATGAGACACACGAAGAGGAGTCTAGCTAGCAACTAGGGATGCACGATATATCGGTGAACATATCGGAATCGGCCGATATTAGCTAAAAATGCAAACATCGGAATCGGCCAATGTCTAGTTTAACATCCCGATGTGCAAAACCGATGTCAAAGCTGACGTGCATACCTATATAACGTGGGTACGTGACGTAATGAGACAACTCAAAGCGAGACAAACCAAAGGCGAAATTCATTAAAGCCAAGATAATGGGATTCATTGCCCTTGACAATCAACCATTCTCTGCTGTTGGTGATGTTGGCTTTCGCCGACTGGTCGAGCAACGGTACACACTATCAAGTGCGCTATTTTTCAGATGTTGCCCTACTGGAGTTACACAGTAATAGCGTCACTGCTATTAGCTCCACAACATACATACTATGGAATGCCGTTTATGTCTTTGCGTGTGAAAAAAAGATACAGTAGCACAGTCAAACCTGTACAAAAAATCTGCAAACAAGCAAACACTGGCCACGAACGATGTGTTTACAATACCGCGTTGGCAACTTCTGGGGTAACTAGCTTTAGCTTGGTACCTAGCTAGCACCAATACAACCAGCCTGAAACAATGACCAGTAGAACCTGCAGTCATTTTCATTATTCTCAGCAATGATTAGGAATCCTTGTGAGTAAGTATTAGCTAGGTTGCCACTTGTTGTTCGCCTATTGAAATTGAACTTCGGTTCATGAGAATAAATAGCTAGCCAGCTACTTAACCCTGTTGCCCAACGCTAACGTTATAAGCAGCCAGCTGGCTTCATCTGGCTAGTGAGGCTGACCGCACTGAGGTTGTGAAGCAAGCCACAATAAGGATTAGGCACAATAGTGGAATTTGCGGTTTGCCTTCAAAATAAAAGTATGTAATTGACAGTAATGCAAATGAATACAAATTGAATTATGCCATACTTTTATTTTGAAGGCTAACCGCAAAGTCCATTATTGTGGCTAATCCTTATTGTGGTTAGCTTCACAGATGGGTCCGACCACCATTAATTAAATAAGAACTGTCTTATAAATGATGGTTATTTTAGATGACACCCAGCTATATAGTGAGCTAACTAAAAACAGATGTCACATTATTTGACATGTCAAATAGTGTTATTTGAATTGTATCGTTTTTTTATGACACGCAAAGACAAACGGCATTCCATAGAAATCCTGGTTGAGAATGAAATAACTGAACAAATGAAAAACAAAAGAAATAGGTTTTGATTATGTTTTACTGGTAATGGGGACATACGTAAATGCCAACAAAATAACTTTTTGGTCAGTGTGGTGTGTGTGTGTGTGTGTAACCTTTATTTAACTAAGCAAGTCAGTTAATTAAGAACAAATTCTTATTTACAAAGACGGCCCCGGACAATGCTGGGTCAATTGTGCGCCGCACTATGGGACTACCAATCACGGCCGGATGTGTTACAGCCTGGATTTGAACCAGGGACTGTAGTGACGCCTCTTGCGCTGAGAAGCAGTGCCTTAGATCATTGCATCCATGTGCGTTAACTATACTAGAATGCTTAAAAGGCCGCTAAAATTGTAAATATCGGTATAGTTTTTTTTGGCAAGGAAAATATTGGATATTGGTGCTTCACTACTAGCAACCTAACGTTAGCTAGCTAATAAATCATATGAAGTAGTCCAACATAAGCTGTTACAGCTTATGGATAGCTGTTGACATGCTGCTAGTGTTAAGGGTAAACAGCAAATTCTATACCAATTTTTACTTGGTATTACTTTCTTCGTTATCAATTCGGAAACGCCCGTTTCTAGTTGCAGGTGGAACTCCAATAAAAAGTTCCTATTCGTGAGGAGTTCCCTCACCATTTTAGCTGGAGGGCATCTCGCACTTTCCAACATATTTGCAGGAACTGTCAGTTCTAAGCAATGCAGCCATGTGACCCAAACACATGCAAGAGGCATTTCTCACTGTACAAAACGTGGATTTAATATTTTAATTAATTTTCAGTACCTAATTGAAACTGTTAACAGACATTTATAAAGAGACAAGCTACTTCTGAATCGGGAACAAAGAAAGTATTGTCAAGTAAAGGTTAGTTGAAAAATGTATCCCAGTGCTTTGTATTAGCTACGGTACACAGTCGTGGCCAAAAGTTGAGAATGACAGAAATATAAATTTTCACAAAGTCTGCTGCCTCAGTTTGCATGATGGCAATTTGCACTCCAGAAAGTTATGAAGAGTGATCAGATGACTTACAATTCATTGCAAAGTCCCTCTTTGCCATGCAAATGAACTGAATCCCCCAAAACCATTTCCACTGGATTTCAGCCCTGCCACAAAAGGACCAGCTGACACCATGTCAGTGATTCTCTCGTTAACATAGGTGTGAGTGTTGACGAAGACAAGGCTGGAGATAACACTGTCATGCTGATTGAGTTCGAATAACAGACTGGAAGCTTCAAAAGGAGAGTGGTGCTTGAAATTATTGTTCTTCCTCTGTCCACCATGGTTACCTGCAAGGAAACATGTGCCGTCATTATTGTTTTGCACAAAATGGGCTTCACAGGCAAGGATATTACTGCCAGTAAGATTGCACCTAAATCAACCATTTATCAGATCATCAAAAACTTAAAGGAGAGCGGTTCAATTGTTGTGAAGAAGGCTTCAGGTCACCCAAGAAAGTCCAGCAAGCTCCAGGATTGTCTCCTAAAGTTGAATCAGCTGTGGGATCGGGGCACCACCAATACAGAGCTTGCTCAGGAATGGCAGCAGGCAGGTGTGAGTGCATCTGCACGCACAGTGAGGCGAAGGCTTTTGGAGGATGGCCTGGTGTCAAGAAGGGCAGCAAAGAAGCCACTTTGGTACAGGGATTGGACTGCTGAGGACTGGGGTAAAGTAATTTTCTCTGATGAATCCCCTTTACGATTGTTTGGGGCATCCGGAAAAAAGCTTGATCGGAGAAGACAAGGTGTGCGCTACCATCAGTCCTGTGTCATGCCAACAGTAAAGCATCCTGAGACCATGCACGCGTGGGGTTGCTTCTCAGCCAAGGGAGTGGGCTCACTCACAAGTTTGCCTAAGAACACAGCCATGAATAAAGAACTGTACCAACACATCCTCTGAGAGAAACTTCTCCCAACCATCCAGGAACAGTTTGGTGATGAACAATGCCTTTTCCAAGATGATAGAGCACCTTGCCATAAGGCAAAAGTCAAGACAAACCTGCCTCAGTTACACCAGCTCTGTCAGGAGAACTTATTGTGGGAAGCTTATGGAAGGCTACCTGAAACTTTGACCCAAGTTAAACAATTTAAAGGCAATGCTACCAAATACTAATTGACTGACTATGTAAACTTCTGACACACTGGGAATGTGATGAAAGAAATAAAAGCTGAAATAAATCATTATCTCTGCTATTATACTGACATTTCACATTCTTCAAATAAAGTAGTGATCCTAACTGACCTAAGACAGGGAATATTTACTAGGATTAAATGTCAGGAATTGTGAAAACTGAGTTTAAATGTATTTGTGTATGCAAACTTCCGACTTCAACTGTATGTAAATAAGGTATGTTTTTCATTTTTTATACATTTGCAAACATTTCTAAAAACCTGTTTTTGCTTTATAATTATGGGGTAGTATGTGTAGAATGAGGAAGATTATTATTTACAGTGGGGCAAAAAAGTATTTAGTCAGCCACCAATTGTGCAAGTTCTCCCACTTAAAAAGATGAGAGAGGCCTGTAATTTTCATCATAGGTACACTTCAACTATGACAGACAAAATGAGGGGAAAAAATCCAGAAAATCACATTGTAGGATTTTTTATGAATTTATTTGCAAATTATGGTGGAAAATAAGTATTTGGTCAATAACAAAAGTTTATCTCAATACTTTGTTATATACCCTTTGTTGGCAATGCCTGTGGTCAAACATTTTCTGTAAGTCTTCACAAGGTTTTCACACACTGTTGCTGGTATTTTGGCCCATTCCCCCATGCAGACCTCCTCTAGAGCAGTGATGTTTTGGGGCTGTTGCTGGGCAACACGGATTTTCAACTCCCTCCAAAGATTTTCTATTGGGTTGAGATCTGGAGACTGGCTAGGCCACTCCAGGACCTTGAAATGCTTCTTACGAAGCCACTCCTTCGTTGCCCTGGCGGTGTGTTTGGGATCATTGTCATGCTGAAAGACCCAGCCATGTTTCATCTTCAATGCCCTTGCTGATGGAAGGAGGTTTTCACTCAAAATCTCACGATACATGGCCCCATTCATTCTTTCCTTTACACGGATCAGTCGTCCTGGTCCCTTTGCAGAAAAACAGCCCCAAAGCATGATGTTTCCACCCCCATGCTTTACAGTAGGTATGGTGTTCTTTGGATGCAACTCAGCATTCTTTGTCCTCCAAACACGACGAGTTTAGTTTTTACCAAAAAGTTATATTTTGGTTTCATCTTCTGGATCATCCAAATGCTCTCTAGCAAACTTCAGACGGGCCTGGACATGTACTGGCTTAAGCAGGGGGACACGTATGGCACTGCAGGATTTAAGTCCCTGGCGGCGTAGTGTGTTACTGATGGTAGGCTATGTTACTTTGGTCCCAGCTCTCTGCAGGTCATTCACTAGGTCCCCCCGTGTGGTTCTGGGATTTTTGTTCACCGTTCTTGTGATCATTTTGAACCCCACGGGGTGAGATCTTGCGTGGAGCCCCAGATCGAGGGAGATTATTAGTGGTCTTGTATGTCTTCCATTTCCTAATAATTGCTCCCACAGTTGATTTCTTCAAACCAAGCTGCTTACCTATTGCAGATTCAGTCTTCCCAGTCTGGTGCAGGTCTACAATTTTGTTTCTGGTGTCCTTTGACAGCTCTTTGGTCTTGACCATAGTGGAGTTTGGAGTGTGACTGTTTGAGGTTGTGGACAGGTGTCTTTTATATTGATAACAAGTTCAAACAGGTGCCATTAATACAGGTAACGAGTGGAGGACAGAGGAGCCTCTTAAAGAAGAAGTTACAGGTCTGTGAGAGCCAGAAATCTTGCTTGTTTGTAGGTGACCAAATACTTATTTTCCACCATAATTTGCAAATAAATTCATAAAAAAATCCTACAATGTGATTTTCTGGATGTTTTTCTCTCATTTTGTCTGTCATAGTTGAAGTGTACCTAGGATGAAAATTACAGGCCTCTCATATTTTTAAGTGGGAGAACTTGCACAATTGGTGGCTGACTAAATACTTTTTTGCCCCACTGTATTTAATCAATTTTAGAATAAGGCTGTAACGTAACAAAATGTGGAAAAAGTCAAGGGGTCTGAATATGCACTGTATACAGTGCCTTGCGAAAGTATTCGGCCCCCTTGAACTTTGCGACCTTTTGCCACATTTCAGGCTTCAAACATAAAGATATAAAACTGTATTTTTTTGTGAGGAATCAACAACAAGTGGGACACAATCATGAAGTGGAACGACATTTATTGGATATTTCAAACTTTTTTAACAAATCAAAAACTGAAAAATTGGGCGTGCAAAATTTTTCAGCCCCTTTACTTTCAGTGCAGCAAACTCTCTCCAGAAGTTCAGTGAGGATCTCTGAATGATCCAATGTTGACCTAAATAACTAATGATGATAAATACAATCCACCTGTGTGTAATCAAGTCTCCGTATAAATGCACCTGCACTGTGATAGTCTCAGAGGTCCGTTAAAAGCGCAGAGAGCGTCATGAAGAACAAGGAACACACCAGGCAGGTCCGAGATACTGTTGTGAAGAAGTTTAAAGCCGGATTTGGATACAAAAAGACTTCCCAAGCTTTAAACATCCCAAGGAGCACTGTGCAAGCGATAATATTGAAATGGAAGGAGTATCAGACCACTGCAAATCTACCAAGACCTGGCCGTCCCTCTAAACTTTCAGCTCATACAAGGAGAAGACTGATCAGAGATGCAGAGTCTGACCATGCAGAGTGAACGGCAAGAAAGTGCTTGTGACTCTGTGGTCGAGTAACTGCTCCTTCCTTGAGTGACAGGGCAGGGCCTGGGTTGGGAAGCGGAAAGACGACTCAAGTAGCGAACGGAGTAAACTATAAAAACGGACATTACATCCGCCATCCGAGTTCAATGTCACATTTAACAAACCAAACATTGAAATACCGTTACAGAAGGTAAAGTAAAAACCCAAACCGGTCCATGCATCAATACAGGGTATCTTGTCAGTGGCAACGCGTCATTCGGGGCAGGTGGGGCTGGCCTATTTTGCATGTTATTTTGGTAATGATACGTGTCACATATCAGTATGTAAACAATGTAAAAAAAAAGTGTGTATATATATATATATATATATATATATATATATATATAATATATATATATATATATATACACACACTGAATAGCAGGCTAGTGATTGCTTTGCAATGCTTGCAGTTAACATTAGCCACTCACGGATTCCTTCCAAACTACTCATTGTTGAATTTGCGATTTCCAACTTGTTGTGTAATGTTTATGTCCAATGGCCGATGAGCACCGATACGTTTAGTCTATAATTTCTCGCCATTATCTCACCATATGACAAGGATTAAAAAGTATTTTCTAGTAGATTGTTGACTTGATTCATGATAATGACTGCTAGTGTAGTGGCAAATCGGTTCAAATATGACACAACCAAGAACTTTGTGAAAATCAATATAGACTTTTAATACAACAGTATCATAAGCCGGAGCGGTCCGCGGAACACACACCCTTTTTCAGAGCCCTCGCTCTGAGTTATACACCTACCATATAAGTCCCTCCCATATGCAAATTAAGTTACATCCCAATCCGTGCTTCCTGCTTGTTCAGCCCAATAACGCCCCCATCGGCTTTCCATTAGATCCTAATGGTGACAAGACCCTTGCTTTGACCCTTCACTCAGCTTAATGCGTTCTCCTGTTTGTGTGTTATCTAGGGTCAGCAGACTATGTGTCTCTTCTGTTTTTAGCATGCTCAGCTATACTAAAAATACTATACATTCCCCTTTCCTGTGGCCTGTGTTCATACCCTGTAATTAACTCCATGTGTCCCTTTTGGTGTCTTTCATCTCCTTTAGCTTTAGGGTGCCTAGCTGTTCTGGTCGCCTTCTCTTCATATGGTTGTCCAAGATCAAACAGACTTGTCTCCTGTGATGTGATTGATGTCTGTAATCCATCAATTGGTCCTTTGGCTGACCCCCTCCTTAGACAACCTCTGACCTTTGTATGTCCAGCTGCCCTAGGTGTTGCTTTCTTGAGTGTGACTTTATTGAGTTAATAACCTTGTTTTTTTCTGAGTTCCCAGTTATTTTGAAAGCACCATAAATCCAGAGAATGCCAGACTTTGATGGCAAAATTTGCCCACGAAGGACCGCCGCGCCACCTTCCTGTTCAAGTGAGCACAGCACAACAAGGTGGGTCCAAAAATGTTGTGTATGCTGCTGCATAAATGATGTAATATGCCAGGGAGATATGTGTACTGTAGCTAAGAAAGTAATACTAAGTGTATGTTGTGTAGTAAGATGTTAGTAGCCCATGTGCCTCACCCTAATAATTTGGTCTATTTACCCCTCTTAATTTCACCTACTGTTCTGACTTGCTGGTGCACATGTAGCCTATAACCTGTTTCAGAGAAATGTAATCATCAAATATTGTTAGAGCTTTCATTGTCTGCTTATATGCCTCCTTTATTTATCCTAGGGTTCTGACTTGGTGTACAGTGAGAACACTAAGAACGGCCCATGTTCTGAATTCTGTCGCTGTACATTTCAAAAGTGCTAAACAAATAGTTATATTGACTGCGTCCATCCTAGCTCACTCATTAATGTCTTACTTGTCATCCCCTTATGCCATAGTTTGTACATCTCAAATTTCATTAGAAACCACATTTGTTTAAGCATGTCATCCATATCAGCTATGTTAAAAAAAGGCAGTAAAGGAGGCTCCGCTGATAGCTAGGTGTAGCCATGGTAAGATGTTGGGACTGCTGTTGGGACAGCAGTAGGCTGTTTGTGGGCACCGTTTGTCACCGTTATAGTACAATTAATGTATTGTTTAGTGTTGTGGCTTTGCTGGCATGCATCCCACTTTTTTCCCCCTCCCACCAAGATTTACATGCCAAAATCAGCACGGTATATAGTAAAATACAGTATACTGCCGCCCAGCCCTATAATAATATCATGTAGGTAGCCTACCCACACTGCATCTGCGAGCTGTTGGCTACAGCACACGTGCCAAGACCAGAGTGTGCACATTTGCTATATTAGTAGAGTTGAACATGTAATGAAACCCCATTAACATGTATTTTCTATTGTAACCACAAAAGTTATTTTTATGTACACTACGTCATCATGAACACCTCCAAAACAAATGTTTTTTTGTGGTTTGGTAAGAAGAATGCCCCTCTTCCCACAGGTGTGATTACTACCTCTGCCAGTTACATTCTGTTAAAAGGTCCCCAAAGCACACACATGCCTGGGTTGCTCCTCTTTTAAGTTCGCTGCAGATAGCTACTGGAACGAGCTGCAACAAACACTCAATCAGGACAGTTGTATTTCAATCTCTTCATTCAAAGACTCAATCATGGACACTCTTACTGAAAGTTGTGGCCGCTTTGCTTGATGTATTGTTGTCTCTACCTTCTCGCCCTTTGTGCTGTTGTCTGTGCCCAACAATGTTTGTACCCTGTTTTGTGCTGCTGCCATGTTGTCATGTTGTGTTGCTACCATGCTGTGTTGTCATGTGTTGCTGCCATGCTGTCATCTTAGGTCTCTTTATGTAGGGTTGTCTCTCGTCGCGATGTGTGTTTTGTCCTATTTAAAAAAAAAATGTTTTACATATTTTTATTCCCAGACCCCATCCCCGCAGGAGGTCCTTCGCCTTTTGGTAGGCGTCATTAACAATAAGAATTTGTTCTTAACTGACTTGCCTAGTTAAATAAATGTTACATTTAAAAAAATCACGGACAGCCCTTTATGCGCAAAAAGCACATTTTATGGAAACATCTCTGGTAGGTAAACGCGCATATTGTTTTTATGCGGGTTTAAGAATATTCGCAGTGAAATCTGGCGCCAATTATATGGAAATTTAACTGTCCTGCAAAATCATCATTTTGTCTTGCATTCTCTATTTTAAAATGTGGTCAACCTATGGATGCTGAATGTAACTCTGAGTCGAATTTTATGCAAGATATTGTAACTCATGCTGCGTTCAAAACAACTGCGATCTCAGAAAACTCCCGACACCCGAGCGTTCAGAACTGGTAACTTGGGGGTAAAAAAAAAACTAGCCCCGAATAGGAAAAATCGATTTGAACGGTCATCCAACCTGGGCCTCTTTCTAGAACTCCTACTTTCCGACCTGAAGATCAGAGGTTATGATTTGACCTCGTATTTTTTCCGAGTTCCCAGTTGTCTTGAACATGGCATCTGAGCCAGAAACTATGCAACATTTAACTCTGAGCTGAATGCTATACCGTTACTGGATGTAGCATCTAGCTCAGTGTTACAGCCTCTATTGGCCAACCCAAAGACAACTGTTGCATACCCTTCATTCCGTGACATACCATTGCTTCCTATCATCTCGCAAATCTCCGTTTTGAACGACTGACTTTATTACCAACATTATACTACTTACACTTAGTCAATTTTGACACTAGAATGAATGTTTGACTCATATCGATGCCTCATAGGCCACTTTCAAAACAAAAAGTAGCTTTTAGGTGCAGTCGCTCTTTAAAGCGGAGGAAGACGCAAAGCATTACTGTGGCTACATGAAATAACGTTAACTGTACGTAGCCATAATCTCTTGCTGAAGCTAGCTAACGCAAGCGAACCATAATCTTGCAAAGACTAACGGAAACTGTTGCTGTGTTGGCACAAAACGGGCTAAATATGCTGTTTGCTTACCATGTTATTGAATTAGCTGTATCCTTTTTTCCCCCCTTTTTTTGAAGGGTCGTTTCACGTTTGTAGCTAGTTATGTTATGAGGTGCGTAATACTATCCAAATTAAAGTTTGAAACCTCTCTGGCTCACTGAGGTATACTATCTCTATGAACGCTCTGGCTAGGCCACGAAATGAAAAGCATTCTGCGCATGCTCCGAACCTTTTTTTCTTCTGGGGAGAATCGTATCGGTTGGCATGGCTTGTGATGCATTACCGCCACCTACTGGACTGAAGTGTGGATGGTTTTGAGAAAAACTGACGTTCTATAGCCTTCTTTTGTATAGTGTTTATGACACATTATTTTAACAACATTAAAATACATTTCACAACAGATTTCACAACACATTAGGTGCGTGCTCTCTACCATCTTGCATTTATGAGCTTAGATGGTTCTCAAATTAATTAGGTCTCTGCATATAAACTACTAGCACGCAACTCGGACACCCATGCATACCCCGCAAGACATGCCATCAGAAGTCTCTTCACAGTCCCAAATTCCAGAACAGACTATTGGTGGTGCACAGTACTACATAGAGCCATGACTACATGGAACTCCATTCCTCATCAAGTATCTCATGCCAGCAGTAAAATTAGATCAAAATAAATGAATAATAATAAATGCACCTCATGGAACAGAAGGGGACTGTGAAGAGACACACACGATTACATACGAACTATGTACACATGGATTTTGTGTTGTAGATATGTGATAGTATTATTATACCTTTATTTCAACAAGGAACACAGACTGAGACCAAGGTCTCTTTTACAGCTGGGCCCTGCGTATACATGTTTACACATACAGTTTAGGTACAATGATTAAGAAACTACAAACAAAACGATCACTGATAACACAAACAAAATACACCAACAGATTACAGACAAACAGGCAGGGTAGCCTAGTGGTTAGAGCGTTGGACTAGCAAATTCAAATCCCCGTGCTGACAAGGTCTGTCATTCTGCCACTGAACACCCACTGTTCCTCGGCCATCATTGAAAATAAGAATTTGTTCTTAACTGACTTACCTAGTTAAATGACGGTAAAATATATATAGGTTATTCCCATAACTTGCATTACCCGAAACAGTTACAAGCAATACAAAAATCCTCCAATAAATATTTAAAATGGGCAACAGTCTGCAGGCTATTCCATAGGCAAGGAGTCATACCCAACTCTGTGGAAATCGCATGGGCCTCAAGTGTAATCCATGCTTGAGACCTGGTTTTAGGAATTATAATTATAATATTGATGATAAATAAGAAGGTAGCTTATTCGGAAGTGCTTTATAGACAAACAGACAGCGAAGTCCAATCCACATTTTGATATAAAACACAGTGGTGAGTTCTGTAGCTAGCACCTGTAATAAACCTAAGTGCGCAATGATACGTAGCATCCAGCGATGTTGGAGGGGCTTCCATTAAAAGAACACTGTGTTCTGTTAGACAGGGAACTCTCAATCCACAATATAGCAGGGGATGTAAAGCCATAACACATACATTTTTTCCAGCAGCAGATTATGATCGACATTGTCAAAAGCTGCACTAAAGTCTAACAAAACAGCTCCCACAATCTTTTTATCAATTTCTCGAAGCCAATCAGACATTTGTGTAAGTCCCGTCCATACATGTTGAACGTCCTTCCTTATAAGCGTGCTGAAAATCTGTTAATTTGTTTACTGTGAAATAGCATTGTATCCAGTAAAAATAAAAATCCTAAAATTTCATTTCAAGAGCTCCAATGCTCTATACTAGCATTCTTTATATAATTTCTTGGTTTTACAGTACAGTTTCTTCTTTTTGTTCAGTTTAGTCACGTTTGCCAAATAGCTGTGCAGCCAGACTTATTTAACATTCCTTTTGCCTCAACCATACAATTGTTCAATTCCTCATCAATCCACAGGGATTTAACCGTTTTTACATTCATTTTCTTAAATGGGTGCATGATTATTAGTAACCTGAAATAGCAATTTCATAAATCTGTCAAGTGCAGCGTCTGGTTGCTCCTCACACCAGACCAGAAAATATTCTTTACATTTTCAACATTGGAATCACTACAAAACTTATTTCAAATGACCTCATAGACCCAGCCTTTGGAACATTGGTTTTCCTAGATATGGCTACTATATCGTAGATCACTACATCCCATGGATGTTTATACTGCTATAGAGTAGCAGCATTAGTAAAGATGTGATCAATACATGTGGATGATTTCATTTCTGTGCTGTTTGTAAATACCCTGGTAGGTTGACTGATAACCAGTGCCTGCAACCTGGTTCAGGCGACAGTTTGAAGCTTTTTCTTGAGTGGGCAGCTTGATGAAAGCCTGTAAATATTTAGGTCACCAAGAAAATATACAGTACCTCTTGATATCACATACATCAATCATGCATTTCACACATAATATCCAGATACTGACTGTTAGCACTTGGTCTATAGCAGCTTCCCACAAGAATGGGCTTTAGGTGAGGCAGGTGAACCTGAAGCCATATTACTTCAACAGCATTTGACACACAATCCTCTCTAAGATTTACAGAAATATGACTGAACACACACGGCAATACATCCACCATTGGCATTCCTGTCTCTTCTGAAGATGTTGACACCATGTATTGATACCGCTGTATTGTCAAAGGTATTATCTAAGTGAGTTTCAGAAATAGTCAGTTATTGAATGTTATGTTACTAGCAAGTTATTGATTTCATGAACCTTGTTTCTTAGGCTACATATGCTAATGTGGCTTTTTTCCCACTTTTATATGATTCCTGATTGATAAGCATCCCAGTAAAGCAATAAAAACAGAGGTAGACATGACAGTGATATTTATGTTTGAGCTGATCGTGCAGTGTGAGCTGCAGTGTGTGATGCACGTGACATCCTGGTAACTGAGAAAAAAAAACAATTGGAGTTAAGTCAAGACGGTCTTTGCATATTCATGAAGCTAGCATGGCATCTCACTCCCCATTGAATACAGGCGGTTGACATCAACACCCCTCATCGAATATACATTTTTTTTTTTTAAGTATTCAAAATTACGAGATGTATTCACCAAATCCAAAGAGATGAATAGACGGGAGCTTGACAGACCCCCGTTCCGCTCTGTGGACCACGAAATATCCCATTGTTAGGGCAGAGACAAGCATCTCATCATTACATCCACAGTATCTCTGCCCAGACACACCCCAACCAATGATCCCAAACACATTTCATACAAAAAGCTTTATTTCAATTCTTGCATAACTCTATAACTGTACTTGACATCTATACACATTCAGACAGAGCTAACCACAGTTAAAGTGCTCTCTCTTTTATTTTCTTCCTATAGGAAAGCTGTGATATGTACAGAGAGAGCAGAGAGAGAGCAAGCGGAACTAGGTACAACATGTCCCTCATCCCGAATACAGAGTAAGCTATCGTTCCAATCCCCTAGTGTGGAGGTAGAAAACCCGGGTCTTGGAATGCTGCAGGTTTTTGAGTTGACATTTTTTTGCTTCAGACCTAGGAGACTTGAAGGTGAAATATAGTCAATCAGATATTGATCAATTAACTCAATTGGAGAGGTGATATGAGATATGGTGCCTGGTTGGAACTAAACCCTGCAACACCTGGTCACTCCAGGACCAGGGTTAAGGCCAAGAGCTTAGGCGACTGAAGGTGAGTGAGAGTGAGGAGGCAACTGGAGCACAGTCAGTCAAACAAGCAGGCACAGAAGGGAATTTAAGTGTCTGAATCC
The DNA here is from genome assembly GCF_057628025.1 of Oncorhynchus mykiss. NCBI lineage: Eukaryota > Metazoa > Chordata > Actinopteri > Salmoniformes > Salmonidae > Oncorhynchus > Oncorhynchus mykiss. The sequence continues at coordinate 58,679,403 of NC_143046.1, read as the reverse complement.
ACACGCAGAGCACCTCAGTCCACCTTTACACACACAAGCACCGTCAATTTATTTTACTGTAAGCCTGCCTACATTTTTACATGGTACTGGAAATATGGGAACTGCATAATGTAATTGTTTACAATGCAATTGACAAAACCAATCCCTGATAGACATGCCATAATATGTTACTTTGCTCAACAACACACAGAAAGACAGACAGGCAGAAGCACATGTATCTTGAGGCGCACAGTGGACACGTCCTTGACGAGCAATTCCGTGTGGTGAAGCACCATGGGTAAAGTATTAGGCATCCGGTGGAAAAACACCAAAGTAGAAGTCAGGAGACAGTTTCCGGACACACGCACGCACATAGGCAGACACACACACACGCAGGCACACACACACACACACACACGAGCAGCAGTGAAATATTAAGACACAATAGCAGAAGCAGCAATCAGGTGACTGGGGAGAGGCAGGCATGGTTGAAGGTACCTCTGGACTGATGAGGTAGGCTGGGTTAGAGGCAAGGGTGGGTTTATTGTACATTGTGGTGGGTGTGTGTGGTGTTCACAGGTAAGGCTGGGGGTAGAGGTGAGGTAGGCTGAGAGATTTTAAGGGGTTGTGAGAAAAGTCCCTCGTGGTGATGAGAACACTAAGGCCATGATGGGGAGCACTACATACAGTTGTATGTGCATTAGTGAGAGACGGATATGAAAAAAAAGAGAGAACGCAAGAAAGAGAAACAGGATTAAAGCTCCATCTTTCCCTTATAATACATTTTCCTTTCTCCCCCTCTCCTTTCCTCCTCCCCGGTGTATTCCTCTAGTAGTCCTTTATTCCAGTGTTGGGGGAACAGGCCCTCTGTCGTTTCACAGAGCCCTCGTCAGTAGTAAAGACTTTATGTACATCCCCCCCTCCACACAAATCCCACCCCCCTTAATAAATCCCCCCACATTCCTCTGTAAAGCTCTGGAGCAGCAGCAAACTGAGCTTTCTGAATGCCAAATTGAAACTATTCCCAATGAACACCAGCAGCAATATGGTATGAATTCCACCGAGTCCATCGGAAGGCAAGGTGAAGGAATGACCATATGAAATCAACAGGAGTGCCTAAGGGTTGCTTCAAAGCTACACTTTCTCCCCTAGCTTCCTTCGCTTCCTCTTATACGCTCCTCTCCTTTTTCTCCACCTGGTGGGAGTATAACGCGGTTTAATGTACCGCACTGCATGTACACACGCAAGCACACAAATACTCGTCGCTCATCTTTTCAGCAGTATTCACAGCCAATCTTCACAGTATAACAAAAAATAATAGTAGTTTCACAGCCACAGCACAAGAGCACCGTAACACAGACATTGACAGCTCATCTCCTAATCGCTTTGTGTGTATCAGAGTACACACACAACCAGGGGTTGGAACCAGTTCAGGGAACAGAACCGAAAACCATAAAAGAACAAAACATTTCGAGGGACAGAACCGAGAATGAAAGTGATCTATACTGTTCTGGATCAGAACCGTTATTTTAAAAGAATGGGAACTGGTTAATAATGTTCTTTTACTTTACAGGTATTTTTTTCCCTGTCCCACAAAAAGATGCAACCAAGCACCTATACAAAGCCCTCGCTTTGTCACTCCGAAACGTATTCCAGTGTCTGCCTGCCTGCCAGCTGAAAATGATTCAGATATTTTTATTAGAGACCAATGGATTAACTTGTTCAATGGTGGTTAAGGATAGTTATCAGGTTTCACATTGGATTTATTAACTACAAAATGCAGTTTTTTTAAAACATTTTATCTCTGGTGCCGCTCTGCCCACACAAGCGTGTTCGCTAGCTAGCTAGCGCTGGTCTAGGCGGAATTATGTGTAATGTCATGGAAACGAGTCATGGTCAAGGGCTAGCTCTGGTTCAACGTTAGTCAACCCAACTCTCTGAAGTTCAAAGACATTCAAAGTTCCTTCATAGAAGCTCCTCCTCCGTAGGTATAATTCTGTGGGCCTAATTCAGATAATGTCATAACAACAAGATGCCCAGCTCTTCATGCCCAGCACTCTTCTCACCAGCAAAATTTCAGTCTCATCTCTTACACTACACTTGTCTGTCCAATGCATGTACATAGCATGCCCACTCCATAGCAAGCTGCTCCATTCATTGGTGAAGTCATTTAATGTCGAGCTAAATGTTTTTAAAAAATAAAAAATTCGGAGATTTAAAAAAGGAACAGAAAGGACCTATATAAAACATACTTTTTGGGGGATTCGAACCGGTTCATAACTTTATTTTGCTGATTGGAACAGTTAAATGGAATGAAAATAATTTTGGTTGCAACCCACGTACACAACCCACGTCATCCATAGTGGGCTGGCTCTCGGTCTCTGTATCCAGTCTCTCCGTAGGGAGCCCAGTCCAATGTCAACTGCTTGACTGAGGGTTAGCAATTAGCATCTCGCTAATTAGCAACCTCAGTGAAAGGCTGTCCAGGAGTGATCCATCTGTCAGTCAAACTGAAGGCCACACCCCCTCACACCCCTCCTCCTGAATGGGAGGAACCTATGTGTCTGTCAAAGGTGGGGAGCGGGTCAACAACTCACAACTTCCTGTTCCGCGGTGATGACATTTCCTGATTCCGGTCAGGCGCTGGCTCCATCGTCATCATTAGCGACGCGGCCACCGCTCGTCCCGTGGGTGATACGGGTGGGTGAGGCAACGACGAGATCACGCTGGCTACTGTGCCGTGATTGGGATTCCAGTCGGTGGAGGCTGCTGTGAGTGGACAGCGGATGGTCGAGGTGAGGCATGCTGCTGTGGGGGGGTATTGTTTGCTCCTCGCCGCCTCTGTAACTACAGGGGGTGTAGCTGGGGGTTGAGGAAAGAGAGGGGAAGGAGAGGTTAGTTCAGTAGCTCAGCACTTTGTGTACAGCACCCACACCAGCAAGTATGTCAGCTATGCTCTCTAAACTCATGAAGTCTTCTATAGCCAGGAACTTTTATCTCAGTTATATAACAGATGGATAAGAAGCTGTATACAGACAGAGGATCTCTTGAGGTGCCATATCTAAAACAGGGAAGCCTGATTCCAGTTTTATCACGTAATCATTTTTGACTGTAAAAACTGCTCATATATACGGTGGCATCTGTAGCCAACCCTCCCTCCTTTTCTCCCTCTCCTACCGTCCATCTCGGGAGCGATGCAGGCTGCCATGGTAACTGGTCTTGCTGTGCACGCTGCCAGCCTTGCTGCGGGTGGAGGAGGCGTGGCCCAGAGAGTGGATTGGTCCACGGTCGTCGGGGGCGTGTCTAGGGTCATCAGGCTCTTCCAGAATGGCCAGGTGAGTGGAAGAGGCGTGGGTGGAGGTGCCCTGGAGGGCGGGGAGGTGGGATTAGGAATTAAAAACAGGAATTAGTTAGGGTGATATTATATTACATAACATTATTATTACGGTTAGAAACATGTGCGGTGACAAGGTCATGGTGCCAGTCTTACCTGGGTGGAGGTTCCCCGTGATTTCCTGATGATGGGGGTGTGGGGGTCTCTCAATAGAGATTGGGCAAAGTCTGGCTCCTGGAGCACCTGTCTGCTCTCATTCACCCCACTACTGCAGAAGGGAGGGGAGAGGGGGAGGGAGGTGTGCAGGGAGAGAGGAGTTGGTGGGTGAGAGGGGTGAGGCATCAGAGGACATGGAATGAGTGGAGGGGGAGGGAGGGAGAGGGGCAAGGCAGAAGAGGAGGGATGGCAGAGAGTGGGGAGAGAAAGTGAGTGACACAAGGAGGATGGCAGGGAAAGAGGGAAGGCAGAGGGGTGGGAGAGACGCAGAGAAGAGATGGAGAGATGAAGGAAGGAGAGAGGATTGGGGCGAGCGGAGGAGGAAGGGGTTAATGTTATGTAATTGAGGGTGGGAGAACAGGTGCAGAAAATAACCTAATCACCATGGAGACCGGGTTATGGGAAGTGTGTGCGTGTGTTTGTGCTAGGGTGGAATAAGGCTTTTAAGCCTATGCAATTTATACCAAATTACATTTTAACATCCACGTTGCTCAAAATGTTCATTTTTATATTTTCTAGCGAGTGGTTCTACACTACTAAGTAGACAACTTACCGGCTCGAAATTATAAATACACACATTTAAGGTAGGACCAGCGATATGACGTAGGTGCACAAAGTAAACAGCATAGTGGGTCAATTTCCGCAACAACTAAGAGCGTTGACACGAGAGGTTAAACTTTGCTCATCGCAATATCTGAGGTGCTGCTCGTGGCATCGTAATTTCAGACACACACAAACACTCTGCTTACTCTTTGCGTCTGCGTCCTTGTAGGAAGCTGGCCCATTCGAAGCAGGTCTTCTTGCTGCCCACCCAGAAAACCGAAGGAATCCCCACCACCAGCATCATCATGTACTTAATGAGGAACAGGGTCAGATCTGGGTGACTGGTCTGCTCAACCTAGACAGAGAGGGGGAGTGAGGGGGGGGGTGAGTGACTTGTCCAAAATTGACAAAAACTGATTAGCTTGTACTAATAATACTACATACTTTTTAAACATACTGTTTTTTTTTAAAACAACACATTACAACAACACATCCTACTGAGATTGCCTCATCTAAAACACAATTGCTTTGATTCACGCAATGGGTTCATTTTGGTACAGCGCGTCCCCTCGGCTGATTCTCATCCTTAATAGTTCTACTGGATGGAATGCCAACATGAGTTTCACATCCTGGCATTTAAAGCATACTACATTTTCAATATTGCACATACCATAAAACATACTTTTTTCACATACCCAAAATGCCTACTATTTAGAATGCAAGTAAGGGTATTCGGACACGGCCAGTGTATGTGTGTGTGTGATCAGAAACACTGGCAGATCAAAACAACTACTCAACCTAACAGAGAGCGAATGCACTGCTCACTGCCCAAAGACAATCATCCCTTCTGCACATGCCAACACAGTGTGTGTGTGTGTGTAAGGGAGAGAGTCAGACGGGTTGCTACCTGTCGTCTAAAAACACAACTCCCTCTTGTGGCGATAAACAGCATCACCGATCAAAATGTGCCACACACACACAGAGGTTAAAACACACACACGCAGGGACCTCCTTGGACGCGATCAGGTGACATGGAGCAAAATTGGAATTCCAGAGCGACTATGAGATAGAGGGGTTCACTGCATGGGGAGGCCATACACACACCCTCATACAGCAGACAAACCTAAGCACTAGCACCTGCTCGTACCCTATATTCCACACACACCAGCGCTTTCACTCTCGAGCAGAGCTCCCACATCACATTAATCAATTAAACTTCATACTATATATATATATATATAAGCTTTTCCTGACAATTTTCCATCATGCCAATAAAGCATTTGAAATTGAATTGAGAGTGAGAGAGAAACAGAGACAAACAGTATTATTAGTACTATTGCAGCTGTAATGTTCATTCTTCACAACTTTTTTAATAATAACGTAACCTCTCTATTGCAGAGGCAGATACACATCCACTTTCAATTGATATCGGCCGGGAAGATGAAAGGCTTTCACCAACTGGTAATCTGTGTGCGGTCGGTGTGTGTCCAATAGAGACAGTGTGAGTGAGCACAAGTGTTGCATTCTGTTATTCATTTAGTGCCCGATGACAAAACAACCTTATCCTCCCCCCCTTCCCCGTCTCTTCCCACAACCATTACAGAGGCATCATACAATACGGCCAGCTAAGCGTGACTGAACAAGCCCTCAGAGAGAGACAGAGAGAGAGAAGGAAGCAATCATTCCTCTTTCCCTTCCCCCAGCTAACTCTCAACAACCTACACACACTGCAGATAGGGTGACCACATTTAAAACACCAAAATGCAGGACAATGGAATGATTTTGCGGGACATTCGCGGGTCAGTGTAGCCTACATGAATAAACCCCACAAACAAAAAGCAAGCACCAAGCGAGCAAATTGAAGCGCACCTAGCCTACACTTTTACCTTGCACAAAATGTGTGGCTGTTTTAGGAAAATCTGGGAATATTTGGCCAAGGAAACATTTCACGTTGGTCTCAGGGAATGTAAAACAGTTAGGAAGGGAGACTTTTAAAACGGGAGTGAAGTAGTAGAAAATATGTTGAATGAGTTACTAATGAGCATGGAGAGCCTTTCAGTCTAATACGGCTATTTATCTATTTTTGTAGCTCTTTGTTAGAAGCACGCTTTTTGGAAGTAGTTAACTGTCCATTTCAAGTTTAGCTGAAATTCAGCCAGAAAGGATTTAACAAATGTTATTGGCCTACGTCTCATCTTGCGCTGCGCAGAATATAAGAGCTCATCAACGATTGGAGAAGTGTTTGATCACCAGTCCCACATCCTTTTGATCTTGTGATGAGGGCAATGTAGAATAGACCGGTTGGAATCGTAATTCTCATCAGTAACCACGTTTCCATCCACAGTACAGTATAAAAAATAAATCATAACAGGTGTGATAGAATCAGGAAGTTTCGGTACAGTTTTATAACCGCTGGCAGACGTGTTCGTTCGACATGGTGGGATCTGTTTATGTCGGAGACATTCATTATGCGAGAAATGGCGGTGGAAGCGCCTTTATGGGCAAATATCGATATAATAACCATCATATCGAAGTCAAGTCAAGTGATGATATGGTGTGTGGTCCTCCCACTACGACTTACTAGGCTACAGATGAAATCATTTAGGATGAACTTCACAGGGTGGTGAAAGTGCACAGTAATAAGCTTGATACTACTTTCCAATAAATAGAGGGTCTTATTCGGGTGACATGATGATCGATGCTTGACTGCCGTTTGACAAACACAAATATTCTCGCCCTTGTCCATAATAATCTCACATAGACTAGTTTAACTGCACTATCGGAGAGCTGTTGGCTAGAGCGCACGTGCCAAGAGTAAGCACGTTTGCTATTTAACAAAGGTTTTCATGACAAAACTGTCGGTAGAGTTAAAAATGCGATGGAAAGATAATGTTGATTTTTATTCGGTAAATGAAAACTTAAGCGAAAATGTACATTGTGTGTACTACGACATCGTGCACTGATTTTTATCTGTAACAAGTCAGTTTGGTGGATTCTAGAATATTCTCATGAAATTCTCTGTCGCCAATTGGATGGAAACCTAGCTAGTGAATGTGAAGTCTGACTGAAATACGGCACAAATAGATTTTTTCCCCTAAATTATTGGTGTTTTAATTTGTTGATAAAATGATTGTTTGGTTGCAAGACAAAATGTGTGACTGCCCACACAATCCGGGACATGTGGTCATCCTAACTGCAAGTGCTTACTAATTAAGAGGAAGCACAGAGTGGTTGGGAGTCAGGAGGAAACTTTATACTGTGAAGTTGGGTTAGGCAGAGTAAAGTTAGTGAGTGTGTGTGTGTGTGTGTGTGTGTGTGTGCGCGCGTTACAGAACTTGGGAAGCAGAGAGGAACTGGTAATAGGAGCTGTAAACTAGGGGAGAAGAGAGAGAGAGAGTGAGTGAGCGAGCGAGCAGTGCGAGTATGGGCACACACACAGCTACCTGGTAGGGACAGGGTATGTGGTAGTCCCTGCAGCGCTCCTGGACCCAGGTGATCTCCCAGACAGCCCTGTTGCTGTTTTCATACAGGTAGCAGGATATCACCGTGAGCAGAGGTACCAGGTAGAGCACAGAGAAAACCCCGATACGGATCATAAACTTAACCAGCTTGTCCTGGTTCTCCTTCTCCAGAGGGATCTCCATACGCACACGGTTCAGCGCCACGATGCCCACCAGTAACAGAGATACACCCACCTAGAGGCAGATAGACAGGGACTAGTTTAGTTTAGAGCATGGCTTATTGGTCGAAGGGGCCATCTTCAGTTATTCACATTGCATATATTTATACTTTGTTTAGTCAGTTAAGGAGCTAGTTAAATAAATATTAATAGAATGAACGCTCACCGCCACGTTGAGGCAGAGCGGTGCTAGCAGGAACCAGCGCAGCGCTGTGACGTCGTAGAGGCCTACGAAGCACACCCCACTCACACCGTCGCCCTCAATCTTGTTGAGGGCCAGCAGGGCCACGGTGAGGCAGCCGGGCAGGCCCCAAGCGCAGGTGTGGAAGAGCAGGGCCTTCTTCTCGATGGCCTCGCTGCCCCATTTGGGAACGGCCGCCAGGAACCAGGTGATGGTGAGGATGACCCACCACACACTGCCAGCCATGGTGAAGAAATACAGCACCATAAAGAACAGAGAGCACACCTGGAGGAGAGAGAGAGAAAGAGGAGAAGAGAAGAGGAAAAAGAGAAGAGGAGAAGAGAGGAGAGAAAAGAAGAGAGGTGTGGAGAGAGGGAGAAGAGGGGGGGGGGGGGGACAAGAACAGGGCTTAGAGAAGAAGACTGAAGAATGTTTTACATGTGTAATGTGTACCGGGAACATAATTTCTGCCTTTTTTGATGTACACTAGTAGTCACGAACATCAGAGAAAATAATGTATTATTTAATCAATCAATCACTAAGCAGACACCTTGTTGTGTGAGCCCTGCGTGACGGTGGCCGCCCGGTACTGGGCGGGGTTCGCCGCATTGCATGCCACCCTGTCCTCCAATAGGAAGCCCAGAAAGAAGACCAGTGACACCATCATGTAGCAGATGGCGTAGAAGATGATTGGCCGCTCGGGGTAGCGAAACCTCGTGACGTCGATGAGGAACGTGAGGAAGGTGAAGAGCGTTGCCGAGAGACACACGATAGACACCACGCCGATGAAGTAGCGGGCGAAGGTGAGCTCCGAGCGCTGGAAGTACATGTTGGGGCAGGGGGCCGAGCAGTCGCGCGTGCCCAGGAACGAGTAGCCCAGGTCAGGCTCCATCTTGAGCTCGCGGGGGCACCAGAAGCCGTAGTCCCTCTGGATGGAGATGGGAGAGATGTCTGTGGGGTCCACGCTGGTCTGCAGGTCCACAGCACGGGGGTAGGCCTCGTCACAGTCTGGAAACCTGGGGGGGGAGCGAGGGAGGGAGAGAGAGCCAAGATGAACAAAATGTGGTTGAGGTTGTGGTGGTAAGTAATTGTGGTGTCCCTGGTCAGTGAGGGTGTCTGGACAGTCCATTTTACTTTCCTTTTAGAGGATATGGTTGAGCGAGTAGGTAGGTAATGGTTATGGTAGGGTCAGGGTGAGTGCTTAATGGTCAATCAAAAGGCAGAGATCCTCTTAAGAGTTAATTCTTTGGTCTGCATCTTTATTGTAAGGTCAACCTAGGGACGGTCCCAAACAGTACCTGCTACACTCTATCTCGTCTGGCCAGGTCACACCGAACATCTCCATGAGTTTGTGGCAGTCCCTCTTGGCACGGTGGCACAGGGCTCGGCAGGGCATGGACACGCGGCCATACTCTATACAGACTGGAGCGTAGAGGGCACACAGGAACATCCTCAGGTCCTCCGAACACTGCAGGTTCACCATGGGGTGGAAGGGCTGAGGGAGGAGAGGGGGGATAGGGAGGGATGGAGGAAGAGAGAGACTGATTGCTAAATACACAAACCAACAGGCACAGCTCCAGTTTCCCACGCTACAGTTGAGGTCAGGGGGAACCTGCTTGACGAGGCTCAGCTTACATGTACATCTTTCTCACACACACACACACCTCCCACAGGTGAAAGACCTGTTTGGTTTGTGGAGGGGAAACAGTTTGAGACACTTCTTATATCTATCTACCTATTATGAAAAGTCACTAGAAACACATCTGTAGAGGTTCCTGTTCATTTCTAAATAGCCATCAAAGGAGCGAGAGAGAGCGAGAGCTGTCGTCAGAAGCTCCATCAATATTTAGGCCAGGATATGAAATATTCACAGAAAGCCTTCACAGAGCACAGTCCGGACACACAGACAACATTCCTGGTTTGAAGAAGAAACACCAGCAGACACTCTGGCTTAGAAAGATGGAGTTTGTCCATTCCTGTTCTAGCAACTAGCTAACTAGATAGTGCTTGTCTTCATGCATTTTTTGCCTTCAAGCCCTAGCAATCTGTGTAATGAGCCTTCTGTGAAAACACACGCTGAATGCAAAACACAAAATCCCACTCATTTGCTCTGTCTATCACTTTAACGCTGTGAAAAGGGATTAGTGCTGTTCCTTAGGCATGTCAGGGCTCAAATAAAAATGGCACACACACACCTCTCGTATACAGACGGTAAAGTCACCATCAGCGAAACAAAATCAGTGAGACCGAAGCACACAGAGGGGATTTCCTTGCGTTTGACTAATAGGAGATCAGTGTGAGGGCTTTAGACGGTCTAAATGTCACCTCATAAGAGTTCATACGTCTAACAAACAGATACACACAGAGGGCATGTCAAAACAACATCTGTCTGTGTGTGCAATTTGTACAATAAGAACAGGCGCGTGTTTGTGTGTGTTAGGGTTTCCATTAGCCGATAATAGCCGGATGCTGGCTGTTAAAATAAATAGAAAAACAGAAAATTGTCTGGGGAAAAGCAAATCATTGAGCAAAAATTCTTAATGCAATTGTGTTTTAACTGTTTTTTGGGCCACAGTGTCTTTAAAAAAAAAAAAAGGACTCCAATTTTAATTTCTCAACTGGTAATTGAAACGTGCTTCCCATTCGCCATTCAAACGCATAGGCAATGGAAGGAAGGCTTCATCAGTACGTCACACACAATTTGCATTGAGCTGGAGGCAGAATGCATTTTGAAAACATATACCGTAGCTACTTAATGGTTTGAAACCTGAATGTTTCACTACATATTGTGAGGCATGTTTTACGTTGCTTCAAAGTAGCCAGGCAAAGTCCGACCATATCCGTGGAGGCAATTATTTTATAAAAGACTTCCACATGCCTTTGAAACCAGTAGTCTCTCTCAGCTTCTATTGGTTATCAACTTTCCTTCAGTGTCCAGTAGCCAAAAGACACATTCACACGTAGCATACTGCCTAATAATGTTAAGAAACAAATAGTTTATTAACATATAGCTAAACGTTCTGATCTGTTGCATCAGATTCATAGCTTTTTAAATGTGTTTTTATGTAGCCTACTGGTTGTATGAATTTGGGATCTATCGTCCCACAACTGTCCCAGAGTTTGTTTGGGATATTTTTTCCTTGACCCGCTGACCAGAAGGTCAACTTCTCTACAATGGAGGATAGTAGATTGACTTAGGCGGCACATCCATAAGGCTAGGGAAAGCTAAGCTTTACATAAGTAAATTGAATTAAATTGCCAAAATGATAGCCTAATTAGCCTACTCCTGTCTACACAGAAATAAAATCATTCAAAATATGCTACTAAAGCATGATTTGACCACAGAGGATTATTAGCTTCCCCTAGCCTTTTTTTTTGGTTTTGTGGATTGTTTAAAAAAACAAATTGCATTGCGTACAGTCAGAAGGAAAGGCAGTGCACCCAATTTTGGCAGTTTGAGTGGCAAACTCCAAATATTGTTTGTGTGTGATCAGGGGTGTATTCATTCTGCCGATTCTGTTGAAGAACGTTTCTTAAAAACGGAAGCATACGGAATGAAACTGGGATAAACAAGTATGTGGACACCCCTTCAAATTAGTGGATTCGGCTATTTCAGCCACCCCTGCTGCTGAGAGGTGTATAAAAATAGAGCACACAGCCATGCAATCTCCACCGTCATAGGATGCCACCTTTACAACAAGTCAGTTCATCAAATTTCTGCCCTACTAGAGCTGCCCCGGTCAACTGTAATTGTGAAGTGGAAACGTTTTAAAGTAACAACGGCTCAGCCGCGAAGTGGTAGGCCACAGAAGCTCACAGAATGGGACCGCCGAGTGCTGAAGTGTGTAGCGCGTAAAAATCATGCGTCCTCGATTGCAATACTCGCCACCGAGTTCCAAACTGCCTCTGGAAGCAATGTCAGCACAATAACTGTTCATCAGGAGCTGAAGTGGGTTTCCATGGCCGAGCAGCCGCACACAAGCCTAAGATCACCCTGCGCAATGGTGTGCAGCTCGCCGCCATTGGACTCTGGAGCAGTGGAAATGCGTATTTTTATCTGGCAGTCCGACGGACAAATCTGGGTGGCAAAGGGCAGCAAAAGGGGAGAACTCAATAAAATGACCATGATTTTGTAATGAGATGTTCAACGAGCATGTGTCCACTAGTGTAACTGAATTTGCACAGTAGAAGCTCTCATTTGCAACTGTTGGACTAATAATTAAACTCTATATCAACTAGATGCAGGCAATAGTGTGCAAGGCGATATTGAATGTGTCACTGTCTGTCACCTTGATTACTCTAATACATTTTCTTGACCTGTGCACCTACGTTGTAAACATTCATTCATTGGCTAGGTTGTAGCAACCTCATGATGGGTACAGGGAACATTTGCGTATCATGTAGTAGCCTAAACCTATGGATGTTACAATGAGCTGAGTGAATGGAATATGATTTGCACAGTCATCCAATATTCCGTAATAGAAATAAGGCCATGCTCTTCCTCTCTCGTCTTAAATGGCACCGAGCGCCACTGTGCATGGGCTAGTGATTTTGCGGTTACTCATCTTGTTGGCTGACAAAAAGGAAAATGCGGACAGTTATTCTAGCATCTTCAAAGTCTGCAGTGAGGACACACATCGTTGCATCCTCGACTTGCATGTTCTGTTAAGATGAATTACCATCATCCAAATGTGATTTTCTGTCATTCTGAGTGGGTGGAAGCCCCAATGCATATGAATTAAAATGCTGCCGGTCAAATGTCCAGTGCCACATTTTCATGACGGGAATCCTGGTGTGTGTGTGTGTGTGTGTGAGATATATATATATATTTGTGCATGCGTGCAGAGTGAGGGTAAACAGTGACTTGCTGGATAACAGAGAGAGAGAGACATCTCAATAACAGAGAAAAAAAATACAGAGAAGCATAAGAACACTGTCCCCATCATTCTCTTTCCTCATTTTGTTACGTTACAGCCTTATTAAAAAATGTATTAAAATATTTCTCTTCCATCTACAAACAATACCCCATAATGACAAAGCGAAAACAGGTTTAGACATTTTTGTACATTTAAAAACATAAATATTTTATTTACATAAGTATTCAGACCCTTTATGAGACTCGAAATTGAGCTCAGGTGCAACCTGTTTCCACTGGTCATCCTTGAGATGTTTCTACAACTTGGGAGTCCACCTGTGGTAAATTCAATTGATTGGACATGATTTGGAAAGGCACACACCTGTCTATATAACGTCCCACAGTTGACAGCGCATGTCAGAGCAAAAACCAAGCCATGAGGTTGAAGGAACTGTCCGTAGAGCTCCGAGACAGGATTCTGTCGAGGCACAGATCTGGGGAAGGGTACGCAAAAATGTCTGCAGCATTGAAGGTCCCCAAGAACACGGTGGCCTCCATCATTCTTAAAAATGGAAGAAGTTTGGAACGACCAGGACTCTTCCTAAAGCTGGCCGCCCGACCAATCTGAGCAATCGGGGGAGAAGGGTCTTGGTCAGGGAGGTGACCAAAAACTTGATGGTCACTCTGACAGAGCTCCATAGCTCCTCTGTGGAAATGGGAGAACATTTCAGAAAGACAACCATCTCTGCAGCACTCCACCAATCAGGTCTTTATGGTAGAGTGGCCAGACAGATGCCACTCCTCAGTAAAAAGGCACGACAGCCCACTTGAAGTTTGCCAAAAGGCACCTAAAGGACTGTCAGACCATGAGATACAAGGTTCTCTGCTCTGATGAAACCAAGATTGAGCTCTTTGGCCTGAATGACAAGCATCACATCTGGAGGAAACCTGGCACCATTCCTACGGTGAAGCATTGTGATGGCAGCGTCATGCTATGGCAATGTTTTTCAGAGGAAGGGACTAGGAGACTAGTCAGGATTGAGGGAAAGATTAACGAAGCAAAGTACAGACAGATCCTTGATGAAAACCTGATCCAGAGCGCTCTGGACCTCCGACTGGGCTGAAGGTTCACCTTCCAACAGGACAACGACCCTAAGCACAGAGTCAAGACAATGCAGGAGTGGCTTCGGGACAAGTCTCTGAATGTCCTTGAGTGGCCCAGCCAGAGCCCGGACATCTCTGGAGACCTGAAAATAGCTGTGCAGCGACGCTCCCCTTCCAACCTGACAGAGCTTGAGAGCATCTGCAGAGAACAAATTGGAAAACTCCCCAAATACAGGTGTGCCAAGCTTGTAGCATCACACAAGACAATTCAAGGCTGTAATCACTGCCAAAAGGTGCTTCAACAAAGTACTGAGTAAAGGGTCTGAATACTTATCACATTTACATATGTCATACCAATCCTTGTCCATTGTAACTGTGTTGCCTAAAGGAGGCCAGTTGTTCAGGCTAGTGGGTTGTGAAGCGATGAGTATTGCTCAGGCAGTATGTGACGGTAATGAATCGAGACAAATTTAGAGGAATAAAACACTGCACTTAGAGAACTTCCCACCCGTGTGTGTGCACGCGTTGGCCTCCCTGCCCTATTTGGAGTCTGTTTTGATCGTTCTTGATTGGTGCGCTCAAGATCTTTATGCCAGAAAAAAAGTCCCATCCGCAAATGGGTGCAGCGACGCATGAGTTCCCAGACATGTTTAAGACAGTAACAGCACACCCCAGCACACACCATCACAACAACCTCACTGACTGAACCACACACAGAAACAGTCAATGTCATATGGTGAGCTCTTGTTAATGCGGAAATGCAAGTGTGTGTGTGTGTGTGTGTGTGTGTGTCAGAGGGTTCAGCTGGCCTTATCCTGCTCTACCTATCAGAGCAGCTGAAGGAGAAAGTGCCTCACTTTGAAAAGGCCTTCACTGTGATATACTGTGCACACACACACACAAATGCATCCAAACACACTCTCCATTCCTATTGAGTGCCATGGCCTAACAGGAGCCTGGGGCAGCAGTATCCAGCACAGCTCGTTCTGCACGACTGTGTTACACCGGCCAGCTGAGTGGCCTATTTCTGCATGAGTGTGTTCTCATGTGTGTGTGACCAGTTTCTCCCGCTACCACTTTGTGTGTGTGTGCACTGTGGTGGTCTCTTTTACCCCTGTGAGTTTGTGCTTGCATGGTGGCTGGCCCCCTTTCCCCTCTCTCCTCCAGTGATACATTTTCCTCCATCTGACGTGGCCCAGTGAGTCTAATGGGGTCTGAGAGGCTGACTTGCCCGAGAACATTGACATTAAGTGGTTTGATTGTGCCGTCAAAGGAGGTGGATAAGAATGGCGATCAAACCTCTATTCATGTCGAGTTGGGTTTTATTTGTGTGGCACTTTTTTGTTCTGCTGTTACAGTCAGGGCACTTCAAAAGCTAAGGCCCCTAAAACAAGCCTTGGGTGATTGCACAAAACTTTGGATTAGGGATGGTGGGGAACACTTTAGAGCAGGGGTGGCCATCCCTGGCCCAAGGTCCAGGAGAGTGCCACAGGGTGTGCAGGCTTTTGTTCCATTCCAGCTCTAAAAAGGGGATTATGATGAGTAGAGTATTCTGAAACCGGTTTACCCCCAAAATGATAAATCCCTTTAATTTTAAGACATCTTTATTGTTACATGGACGTGACATATACAGAAGACACAAGATAGAGAATCTAACATGAAATATGTCTAAGTTCAAGACAGAGAAATATAGCTCTCCCTCGCTCTCTGTTGAATTTCTCATCTGTCTTACAGCTTTCCCTTCTTATAAACCTTCAGTCATCTGCTCTCTTTCCTGCTCTCCCTCCTCCCCAGGTAGTTGTAAAGACGTCTGCTTGCATCCCATCCAAAACATTTCGTAAGAGTTTGTGTATATATATTAAGACAACATTTTGTGATGTTTTTGTTTGTTTTAGACTTGGGTAAGGGTTTTTCCGGCTGTTTGGGCATGTTTCCCGGAGGCAAGCTGAAGTTCGGGGCCGAAGTCTACACCCCTTCGTCGGTGATTGGTCAACAGTATGGATACTTCAATAAGTTCTTTGTCATTGACCAAGAGATGAGTCCTTTTCATTCAATTTGTTTTTATTGAGAAATATTGCACCAAACATCTTAGATGTAAAATTGCACAACTTGGCAAAAACATCAAAAGCAATGACAGATGATTATTCTGTGAACAAAAATAAACGCAATATGTAAAGTGCTGGTCCCATGTTTCATGAGCTGAAATAAAAGATACCAGAAATGTTGCACAAATTTGTTTACATCCCTATTAGTGAGCATTTCTCCTTTGCCAAGGTAATCCATCCACCTGACAGGTGTGGCATATCAAGAAGCTGATTAAACAGCATGATCCTTACACAGGTGCACCTTGTGCTGGGGGCAAATAAAAGGCCTCTAAAAATGTGCAGTTGTCACAACACAATGCCACAGATGTCTCAAGTTGTGGGAGTGTGCAATTAGCATGCTGAGTGCAGGAATGTCCGCCAGATAATTGAATGTTAATTTCTCTACCATAAGCCACCTCCAACATCAATTTAGAGAACTTGGCAGTACATCCAACTGGCCTCACAACCGCAGACCACGTGTCATCACGCCAGCCTAGGACCTCCACATCCGGTTTCTTCACCAGCGGGATTGTCTGAGACCAGCCACCCGGACAACTGATGAAATTGTGGGTTTGCACAACTGAAGAATTTCTGCACAAACTGTCAGAAACCATGTCAGGGAAGCTCATCTGTGTGCTAGTCATCCTCACCAGGGTCTTGACCTGACTGCAGTTCGACGTCGTAACCGACTTCAGTGGGAAAATGCTCACCTTCGATGGGTACTGGCAAGCTGGAGAAGTGTGCTCTTTACGGATGAATCCCGGTTTCAACTGTACTGGGCAGATGGCAGACAACATGTATGGCGTTGTATGGGCTAACGGTTTGCTGATGTCAATGTTGTAAACAGAGTGTCCCATGGTGGGGTTATGATATGGGAAGTCATAAGCTATGGACAATGAACGCAATTGCATTTTACTGATGGCAATTTGAATGCAGAGATACCGTGACGAGATCCTGAAGCCCATTATTGTGCCATTCAGCCACCACATCATGTTTCAGCATGATAATGCACGGCCCCATGTCGCCAAGGATCGGTACATAATTCCTGGAAGATTAAAATGTCCCAGTTTTCCACGGTCTGCATACTCACCAGACATGTCACCCATTGAGCATGTGAGATGCTCTGGATCGACGTGACCTTCAGTGTTTTCCAGTTCCCGCTAATATCCAGCAACTTAGCACAGCCATTGAAGAGGAGTGGGACAACATTCCACAATTAACAGCGTGATCAACTCTATGCGAAGGAGATGTCGCGCTGCATGAGGCAAATGGTGGTCACACCAGATACTGACTGGTTTACTGTTCCACGTCCCTATTTTTTTAATGTATCTGTGAACAACAGATGTATATCTGTATTCCCAGTCATGTGAAATCCATAGATTAGGGTCTAATGAATTTATTTAAATTGATTGATTTCCTTATATGAAAGAACTCAGTAAAATCTTAAATTGTTGGATGTTGGGGAGTCTCCCGAGTGGCGCAGTGGTCTAAGGGTTCGATCCCAGGCTGTGTCACAGCCGGTTGTGACCAGGAGACCCATGAGGCAGCACACAATTGGCTCAGGGTCGTCGGGATTGGGGGAGGGTTTGCCAGGCCGGGATTTCCTTGTCATATTGTGCTCTTGTGACTCCCTGCAGCTGGCCGGTGCGCCTGCAAACTGACTTCGGTCGCCAGCTGAACGGTGTTTCCGCCGACACATTGGTGCAGCTGGCTTCCGGGTTAAGGGAGTAGTGTATCAAGAAGCAGTGCGGCTTGGCAGGGTCGTGTTTCGGAGGAGGCATGGCTCTCGAGTCCGTAGGGGAGATGCAGCGATGGGACAAGACTAACAACCAATTGGGGAGAAAAAGGGGTAAAAGTACAACAAACAAAAAGAGGTGTATGTATGTATGTATGTATGTATGTATGTATGTATGTATGTATGTATGTATGTATGTATGTATGTATGTATGTATGTATGTATGTATGTATGTATGTATGTATGTATGTATGTATGTATGTGTATATATATATATATATATATATATATATATATATATATATATATATATATATATATATATATATATATATATATATATATATATATATATATATATATATATATATGCAAGAAAGTAAGTGAACCCTTTGGAATTACCTGGATTTCTGCATAAATTGGTCAGCAAATTTGATCTTATCTTCATCTAAATCACAACAATAGACAGTGTGCTTAAACTAATAATGCACAAATTATAGTATTTTTCTTGTCTATATTGAATAGATAATTTAAACAGTCACAGTGTAGGTTGGAAAAAGTATGTGAACCCCTAGTCTAATTACTTCTCCAAAAAGCTAAATTGGAGTCAGCTAACCTGGAGGCCAATCAATGAGAAGAGATTGGAGATGGTTAGAGCTGCCTTTCCCTATAAAAACTCACAAAATTTGAGTTTGCTATTCACAAAAAGCATTACCTGATGTCAACCATGCCTCGAACAAACGAGATCTCAGAAGACCTAAGATTAAGAAATTGTTGACTTGTATAAAGCTGGAAAATGTTACAGAAGTATGTCTAAAAGCCCTAATGTTCAAGTCCGCGGTGAGACAAATAGTCTATAAATGGAGAAAGTTCAGCACTGTTGCTACTCTCCCTAGGAGTGGCCGTCCTGCAAAGATGATTGCAAGAGCACAGCGCAGAACGCTCAATGAGGTAAAGAATCCTAGAGTGTTAGCTAAAGACTTACAGAAATCTCTGGAACATGCTAACATCTCTTGACCAGTCTACGATACGTAAAACACTAAACAAGAATGGTGTTCCACGGAAGAAGCCACTGCTGTCCAAAAAAAACATTGCTGCACATCTGAAGTTTGCAAAAGTGCACCTGCTAATTCCACAGCGCTACTGGCAAAATATTATGTGGACAGATGAAACTACAGTGGAGTTGTTTGGAAAGAACACACAAACCTATATGTGGAGAAAAAAATAAAGTATGGCACACCAACATCAAAACCTCATCCCAACTGTAAATTATGGTGGAGGGAGCATCATGGTTTGGGGCTGCTTTGCTACCTCAGGGCCTGGACAGCTTGCTATCGTCAAAAGAAAAATGAAAGTGTATTTTTACAACTTTTTTTTATTTAATTTAACCTAACTAGGCAAGTCAGTTAAGAACAAATTCTTATTTACAATGACGGCCTATGAACAGTGGGTTAACTTCCATGTTCAGTGGCAGAACGACAGATGTCAGCTCTAGGATTCGATCTAGCAACCTTTCGGTTACTGGCCCAACACTAACCACTACGCCACCTGCCGCCCCAAGATAAATGTCTTTATCAAGACATTTTGCAGGAGAATGTTAGGCCATCTGTCCGCCAATTGAAGCTCAACAGAAGTTGGTTGATGCAACAGGACAACGACCCAAAACACGGAGGTAAATCAAAAACAGAATGGCTTCAACAGAAGAGAATACGCCTTCTTGAGTGGCCCAGTCAGAGTCCTGACCTCAACCTGATTGAGATGCTGTGGCATGACCTCAAGAAAGCAGTAACTGAAACAGTTTTGTAAAGAGGAATGGTCCAAAAATCCTACTGACCATTGGGCAGGTCCGATCCGCAACCACAGAACAGGTTTGGTTGAGGTTTTGCTGCCAAAGTAGGGTCAACCAGTTAAATTAAATAAAAAATGTTCACATACTTGTACTGAGAATGTTTACACGGTGTTCAATAAAGACATGAAAACGTAAAATCGTTTGTAGTTTAAGCAGACTGTCTATTGTTGTGACCTAGGTGAAGATCAGATCAAATTTCATGACCAATGTATACAGAAATCCAGCTATTTCCAAAGGGTTCACATACTTTTTCTTCCCACTGTGTTTGTCTGAAGTTTACAAACACCTTAGTCAAATACATTTAAACTCAGTTTCACAATTCCTGACATTTTAATCCGAGTAAAAAACTCAGTCTTGGGTCAGTTAGGATCACCACTTTATTTTAAGAATGTGAAAAGTCAGAATAATAGGAGAGAGAGAATGATTTATTTCAATTTTTTTCATCACATTCCCAGTGGGTCAGAAGTTTACACACACTCAATTAGTATTTGGTAGCATTGCCTTTAAATTGTTTAACTTGGGTCAAACGTTGCAGGTAACCTTCCACAAGCTTCCCACAATAAGTTGGGTGAATTTTGCCCCATTCCTCCTGACAGAGCTGGTGTAACTGAGTCAGGTGTGTAGGCCTCCTGCTAGCACAGGCTTTTTCAGTTCTGCCCACAACTTTTCTATAGTATTGAGGTCAGGGCGTTGTGATGGCCACTCCAATACCTCGACTTCGTTGTCCTTAAGCCATTTTGCCACAACTTTGGAAGTATGCTTGGGGTCATTGTCCAGTTGGAAGACCCATTTGCAACCAAGCTTTAACTTCCTGACTGATGTCTTGAGATGTAGCTTCAACCTATCCACATCCTTTTCCTACCTCATGATGCCATCTGTTTTGTGAAGTGCACCAGTCCCTTCTGCAGAAAAGCATCCCCACAACATGAAGCTGACACCCCCGTGCTTCACGGTTGGAATGGTGTTCTTCAGCTTGCAAGCCTCACCCTTTTTTTCCCAAACATAACGATGGTCATTATGACCAACAGTTCTATTTTTGTTTCATCAGACCATTTCTCCAAAAAGTACGATCTTTGTCCACATGTGCAGTTGCAAACCGTAGTCTGGCTTTTTTTAATGCCGGTTTTGGAGCAGTGGCTTCTTCCTTTCTGAGTGGACTTTCAGGTTATGTCAATATAGGACACGTTTTACTGTGGAAATAGATACTTTTGTACCTGTTTCCTCCAGCATCTTCACACGGCCCTTTGCTGTTGATCTGGGATTGATTTGCACTTTTTGCACCAAAGTATGTTCATCTCTAGGAGAACGAGTCTCCTTCCTGAGTGGTATGACGGCTGTGTGGTTCCATGGTGTTTATACTTGCGTACTAGGATGAACCAGACTTGTGGAGATCTACAATTTATTTTCTGAGGTCTTGGCTGATTTCTTTTGATTTTCCCATGATGTCAAGAAAAGAGGCATTGTGTTTGAAGGTAGGCCTTGAAATACATCCACAGGAACACCTCCAATTGCCTCAAATGATGTCAATTAGCCTATCAGAAGCTTCTAAAGCCATGACATCATTTTCTGGAATTTTCCAACCTGTTTGATCAGAAATAATGTACGGTGTAAACATTGTTAATGATATAAATTACTACTGTAGCTGGAAACAGGAGATTATTTTATGGAATATCCCCATAGGCGTACAGAAGCCCATGATCAGCAACCATCACTCCTGTGTTCCAATGGCATCTTGTGTTAGCTAATCCAAGTTTATAATTTTAAAAAGGCTAAATGATCATTAGAAAATCATTTTGCAATTATGTTAGCACAGCTGGAAACTGTTGTTCTGATTAAAGAAGCAATAAAACTTGCCCTCTTTAGACAAAGTGAGTGTCTGGAGCATCAGCATTTGTCAGTTCGATTACAGGCTCAAAATAGCCAGAAACAAAGACCTTTCTTCTGAAACTCAGTCCATTCTTGTTCTGAGAAATGAAGGCTATTCAATGTGAGAAATATTCAAGAAACTGAAGATCTCGTACAATGCTGTGTACTACCCCCTTCATAGAAGAGCACAAACTGTCTCTAACCAGAATAAAATGAGGAGTGGCAGGCCCCGGTGCACAACAGAGTCCTCAACTGGCAGCGTCATTAAATAGTACCCGCAAAACACCAGTCTCAACATCAACAGTGAAGAGGCGACTCTGGGATGCTGGCCTTCTCGGCAAAGTAGCAAAAAAACAGACACTGGACAGAGGAAGATTGGGAAAAAAGTGTTATGGATAGAAAAATCTAAGTTTGAGGTGTTCGGATCACAAAGAACAACATTTGTGAGATGCAGAAAAAATGAAAAGATGCTGGAGGAGTGCTTGACACCATCTGTCAAGCATGGTGGAGGCAATGTGATGGTATGGGGGTGCTTTGGTGGTGGTAAAGTGGGAGATATGTACAGGGTAAAGGGGATCTTGAAGAAGGAAGGCAAATCACTCCATTTTGCAATACCATGCCATACCCTGTGGATGGCGCTTAATTGGAGCCAATTTCCTCCTACAACAGGACAATGACCCAAAGCACAGCACCAAACTATGCAATAATTATTTAGGGAAGAAGCAGTCAGCTGATATTCTGTCTATAATGTAGTGGCCAGCACAGTCAGCTTGACCGTATGGTACGTAAGAAGTACACATCAAGCCAATCAAACTTCTGGGAGGTGCTTCAGGAAGCATGGGGTGAAACCTCTTCAGATTACCTCGACAAATTGACAACTAGAATGCCTAAGGTCCGCAAGGCTGTAATTGCTGCAAGTGGAGGATTCTTTGACAAAAGCAAAGGACAATTTTTTTTTATTTAATAAAATAATCCTTTACAACCTGGTCAACGTTTTCTATTCATTTTGCAACTAATTTAATGTATGCTTTCATGGAAAACAAGGACATTTCTTAGAGACCCAAACTTTTGAAAGGTTGTGTATAGACACCGTGTTTGGAAAGTATTCAGACCCCTTTCCTTTTTCCAAATTTTATTACAACCTTATTAAAAAATGTATTAAATACTCCCCCCCAATCTACAAACAATACCCCATAATGACAAAGTGAAAACAGGTTTGTAGAAATCTTTGCAAATTTATCACAAAAAAAAAAAAACGTATTTACATAAGCATTCAGACCCTTCGCTATGAGACTCGAATTTTAGAGATCAGGGGAATCCTGTTTCCATTGATCATCCTTGAGATGTTTCTACAACTTGAATGGAGTCTACCTGTTGTAAATTCAATTGATTGGACATGATTTGGAAAGAAACACACACACCGGTCTGTATAACTTCCCACAGTTGACAATGCATGTCAGAGCAAAAACCAGGATCGATAGGATTGTGTCGAGGCACAGATCTGGGGAAGGGTAGCAAAGATATTCTGTAATATTGAAGGTCCAAGAACACAGTGGCCTCCATCGTTCTTAAATAGAAGTTTGGAACCACGTAGACTCTTCCTAGAGCTGGCCACCCAGCCAAACTGAGTAATCGGAGGTGAAGGGCCTTGGTCAGGAAGGTGACCAAGAACCCGATGGTCACCCTGACAGAGCTTCAGAGTTCCTCTGTGGAAATGGTTGTCCTTCTGGAAGGTTCTTCCATCTCATCAGCACTCCACCAATCAGGCTTTTATGGTAGAGGGGCCAGACGGAAGCCACTCCTCAGTAAAATACACATGACAGCCCACTTGGAGATTGCCAAAAGGCACCTAAAGGACTCTCAGACCATGAAAAACAAGATTCTCTGGTCTGATGAAAAGTGACTGAATTCCAAGCGTCACGTCTGGAGGAACCCTGGCACCATCCATACGGTGAAGCATGGTGGTGCCAGCATCATACTGTGGGGATGTTCTTCAGCGGCAGGGACTGGGAGACTAGTCAAGATTGAGGGAAACATTAGTTCAAGTAACAGACATCACCATCAACTGTTCAGTGGAGACTGTGTGTATCAGGCCTTCGTGGTCGAATTGCTGCAAAGAAACCACTATTAAAGGACACTAATAAGAAGAGACTTGCTTGTGCCAAGAAACCCGAGCAATGGACATTAAACCGGTGGAAATTTGTCCTTTGGTCTGGAGTCCAAATTGGAGATTTTTGGTCCCAACCGCCGTGTCTTTGTGAGAAGCAGAGTGGGTGAAGGGATGAATTCCGCATGTGTATTTCCCGCCGTAAAGCATAGGGGTGGTGTTATGGTGTGGGGGTGCTTTGCTGGTGACACTGTCTGATTTATTTAGAATTCAAGGCACACTTAACCAGCATGGCTATCACAGCATTCTGTAGCCATACGCCATTCCATCTGGTTTGAGCTTAGTGGGACTATCATTTGTTTTTCAACAGGACAACGACCTAACACACCTCCAGGCTGTGGAAGGGCTATTTTACCAAGAAGGAGAGTGATGAGTGCTGCATCAGATGACCTGGCCTCCACAATCCCCCGACCTCCACCAAATTGAGGGGGTTTGGGGTGAGTCAGACAGCAGAGTGAAGGAAAAGCAATCGAAAAGTGCTCAGCATACGTGGGAACTCCTTCAAGACTGTTGGAAAAACATTCCAGGTAAAGCTGGTTGAGAGAATGCCAAGAGTGTGCAAAGCTGTCATCAAGGCAAAGGGTGGCTATTTGAAGAATCTCAAATATATTTTGACTTGTTTCACGTCTCCAGGGTCACCTGGCCAACAACCAGTGAGATTGCAGAGCGCCAAATTCAAATACAGAAATAGTCATAAAAATTCAGAAAACAAAACATAGTTTTAAAGATTAACTTCTTGTGAATCCAACCAGCTCAAAATGCTTTACAGTGAAAGCATACCTTACGATTATTTGAGAACATAGCCCAGCAGACAAATCATTACAAACAGCCAAATAGAGATAGAGAAAATGAATCCCTTACCTTTTTTTTTATTTTTATTTTTTATTTTACCCCTTTCTCGCCCCAATTTCGTTGTAGTAGCTACTATCTTGTCTCATCGCTACAACTCCCGTACGGGCTCGGAAGAGACGAAGGTTGAAAGTCATGCGTCCTCCGATACACAACCCAACCAAGCCGCACTGCTTCTTAACACAGCGCACATCCAACCCGGAAGCCAGCCGCACCAATGCGCCGGAGGAAACACCGTGCACTTGGCTAGCGTACACTGCGCCCAGCCCGCCACAGGAGTCGCTGGTGCGCGATGAGACAAGGACACCCCTACCGACCAAGCCCTCCCTAACCCGGGCGACGCTAGGCCAATTGTGCGTCGCCCCACGGACCTCCCGGTCGCGGCCGGTTACGACAGAGCCTGGGCGCGAACCCAGGGACTCTGATGGCACAGCTGGCGCTGCAGTACAGCGCCCTTAACCACTGCGCCACCCGGGAGGCCCTTAATCCCTTACCTTTGATGATCTTCATATGGTTGCACTCAGAAAACATGTTCCTTTTGTTCGATAAAGTCTCTTTATATCCAAAAACCTCCAAAAACCGTTTTGTTTGCGTGTTTTCTTCAGTTATCTACAGGCTCAAACGCAGTCAAAACAGGCAGACAAAACATCCAAATTGTATCCGTAAAGTTCATAGAAACATGTCAAACAATGTTTATATTCAATCCTCAGGTTGTTTTTAGCCTAAATGATCTATAATATTTCAACCGGACAATAACGTCATCAATATAAAAGGTAAACAAGAAAGGCACTCTCGGGATTGTGCATGAAAAAGCTCTGTGACACGGTAGGGTCCACTCATTCAGACTGGTCTTACTCTCTCATTTATCAGAATACAAACCTGAAACAATTTCTAAAGACTATTGACATCTAGTGGAAGGCATAGGAACTGCAATTTGAGTCCTAAGTCAATGGATACTGTAATGGCATTGAATAGAAAACTACAAAACCAAAAAAACGACTTCCTGAATGGATTTCTCTCAGGTTTTAGCCTGCCAAATCAGTTCTGTTATACTCACAGACACCATTTTAACAGTTTTGGAAACTGTAGAGTATTTTCTATCCAAATCTACTAGTTATATGCATATCACATCTTCTGGGCCCAAGTAGCAGGCTATTTAATTTGGGCATGCTTTTCATCCAAAATTCCAAATGCTGCCCCCTACCCTAGAGAAGTTAACTTTTTTGGTTACTACATGATTCCATGTGTTATTTCATAGTTTTGATGTCTTCACTATTATTCTACAATGTAGAAAATAGTAAAAATAAAGAAAAACCCTTGAATGAGCATGTGTTCTAAAACTTGTGACCGGTAGTAAAAAAAAAAAGGCTATTATTATTGTTGCATTCATATTTTAGTTCTGTGTAGATTAATTCTGACTTTGAGGAAATGTATACTGGCTATGGCATCTCAAAATGGAAAAATGGTACTATTGCTGCTTTTTTCTCATTTTTCAAGCAAAGATTTTTTAAGGGAGTATGCGAGCACACTAGTTCGGTACGGCTAGGCGACAGCCAAACTGAAGCATGCTGACGCCTTAAGAGTTGGGTGGGGCTTCTGGCCCCAGATAATAAGTTGCACAAGTGGGTCTCAGGGAGCAGTGTGTGTGTGTGTGTGTGTGCGCGTGTGCGTGTATGTGTGTGCGTGTGTGCGTGTGTGTGTGTGCATTGAAGATGAGGGTGACAGTAGGACAGCCAGTTTGCAAATTCTGCAAAAACTCTGTATAATGTTTCTGGCTTAAAGAAGAACATGAAGGAGTGAAAGAGAAAAGAATGGCTGTTTTCCCTGTGGATTAGGGAGTCAAAGGGATTGGAGTGTTTAGAATGTGAGAACCTGCATCCTCTGTCCGACCGAGCACTGTCCCTGCCAGAGACCCCCACACAAACACACAGCAGCTCACTTCCAAAAGCTGTCATTAGCAGTGTGATTATCCCTCTGTACTATGGCCCAGTAGTCAGGTCAGGTGACTGGTCTTACTGTGCCTAAATTATTATTATTATTTAAAAAATGTTTACCTTTATTTAACTAAGCAAGTTAGTTAAGAACAAAATCTTATTTAAAATGTCGGCCTAGAAACAGTGGGTTAACCGATTTCAACCTTGTCAACTCTGGGATTCGATCCACCAACCTTTCGGTTACTGGCCCAACGCTCTAACCACTATGCTACCTGCCGCCCCAACGCAACTCTGGTGATGGTGACAGCTCACACTTCACATACTAACTGAGCACTAACATTCAGACCGCAATCACATGGTGCTGGGGCTCACACACAGGCACACGCAAACACACACCCACACATGGTTTAAGACCACGGGGTCTGAGTTACAGCCGAGACCACCCGCTATGATAGAGAGCTTACTGGATTTAGATACTAATGAGCCACATTACTGCTACGTTTGATTTTTGTTTAGAAAATGTCTACTGCCGCTACTGGAGGACTGTACCTGCCTGTAAAACCCAAGAAGACAAACGGGTTCAATTAGTAGTGTCTAAAAAGCTTTGTTTTTGTAGTGTTTTGTTTTTGGGTCGGCTGTGTTTGTGGTCTCTCGTTGCCACAGGGGACAGAGAACTTGCGGACTGCATCTTTAAAGGCCAATACACCTTTTAAAAAGAAAGCCAGTCTTACTCAGACATTTTGTGGGAGTTATATAAACCTCTATTCCAGCCTGCAGCCCAAACAGTGTCAAACACTGTCAGCCCTTTCTCCATCACCCATTCTCTCGCTCTCCATCCATCACATCCCCTCCTCCATTTCATCTGTCCATCTCTCCTCTTTCTCTTCATCATCCATACCCTACAGCTGCATCTCTCAGTCACTCATTTCCTCTATCACCCAAACCCTTCAGCACCGTTTCTTTCTCCCTCCCATTCCATCAACCATTTCCATTCTCCAATCATTTTTGCTCTCGTTCCTTAACCTTATTGTCCATGGGCCACCCCTCTCCTTCCGCTCTCACGCGTTCCAGAGAAAGAGTGATCTGGCCATGAATAGAGCAGGAGGACAAACACTGTTCTCTCCTTAATCTGCACTCCTCCTTCCTGAAAAGAGGGAATAATAGACAGCCCTCTCCCACACTCCCTCTTTCCAAGTCATTTATTCATTTGATTTATTCATTCATCCCTCCTTCACCCAGTCCAGATCAGACAAGAGCAGTTCCTGACATTCCAGCACATGACCACTTACCCTCCTCCCTCATTTGCCTCATCTATTCCTGGCATTCCCATAAATACATTTTCTACCCTTCCTCTCCATTCCTCCACTCCACACTCCTCACTTCAACTCTATCCCTCTTATAACATCTCTTCTACCCACTCACCCCCCTCCTGGCATTCATCACTCTGCATTTCCTCCCTGGGTACCATGGTAACAGGTGATGAGGGGAAAACAGACCAATCTGACAATGAGGCTTCTGATGGTCCTCATCCTGCTGTAGGTCAGAGGGCACATGTGTGTGTGTGTGCGCGCACACACACACACACACACACACACACACACACACACACACACCGCTGTGGAGAGGCAATCAAAACATGTTCCTACGGAGGGATAGATGGTCGGAGAGCGAGAAAGAGATGGCTATAAACAGTGTGTATACACCACAGCCATCACGGTGTACAATGAGTACCATCCCTTCCACAGTCACACCCAGAGACCCACTCAATCACAACTACCACCCACACAGCTACTGTCACAGCACACCGCCATCTGGGCTAAGGCTGTGATAGTCATGGAATTTTGGATGACGGTTATTGGTCAGCGAAATGAACGAGGTCACCGTTATAATATTTCGAATTTTAAAAGATGCACATTTTCTCCTCTCCTCCGCTCCTGACTGCGTGTGCTGCTGCAGGGGGGAGGGGGCATTGTCTAGGCAACCAAAGACTAATTTGCTACAACACCTTGCTTTCAGTTTCATCACGTTGTAAAGAGTCCATGTTACCTTGGAAACTAACTCAACCGCACAAATGCCCGGCCGTCCAGTCTTCAGTCAGCTGTTAAATATATATTTTTTAAATTATTTCTAAAACGGTGACTTATGACTGTTTTCAAGACGGTATTCATCCACAATCGTCGGTAACACGATTATACGGTAATGGTGCCAGCCCTAATCTGGGCTGCATCATACACCATTCTGTTATACAAGACTAATATCAACTACTCCCCCTGTTACAATGGCCTTATATTCCAGTCAATACAACATAGACAGAAGCGGCCACTAAGCACAGATCTATGATTAGCCTACCTTTTAAAGATCCTGACCCTGATCATTGTGAATTTGAACATAAAACTGCGACACCAAAATGAACCATTTACACCCTCTTAGCATTTTCTATAACAGCGTCATTCTCCTCTGACTAGAGCTGCATTGAGAAGATTTGCATTGTGTTCCAAAGTTTGGACACATCTACTCATTGAAGGGTTTTTATTTACTATTTTCTACAAAACAATCATATAGTAACCGATATAAAGTGTTAAACAAATCAAAATATATATATTATATTTGAGATTCTTCAAAGTAGCCACCCTTTGCCTTGACAGCTTTGCACACTCTTGGCATTCTTTCAACCAGATTCACCTGGAATGCTTTTCCAACAGTCTTGAAGGAGTTCCCACATATGCTGAGCACTTGGTGGCTGCTTTTCCTTAGCTTTGCGGTCCAACTCATCCCAAACCCCCTCAAATTGGGTTGAGGTCGGGTGATTGTGGAGGCCAGGTCATCTGACGCAGCACTTCATCACTCTCCTCCTTGATCAAATAGCCCTTAAACAGCCTGGAGGTGTGTTGGGTCACTGTCCTCTTGAAAAACAAGTGATAGTGGAACTAAGCCAGAAGGGATGGCGAATCGCTGCAGAATGCTGTGGTAGCCATGCTGCTTAAGTGTGCCTTAAATTGTAAATAAAGTCACAGACAGTTTCACCAGCAAAGCACCATCACAACTCCTACTCCTCTATGTATGGGATCAATATCATGCCAAATGTAAATCACCAATCCACAAACAAACAGCTTTTGATTTGTATCTGTAAATCGAGGTCCTTAAGTAAAATGACTTCCATAAAGTTTTGTACATGGGAAAGATATGCGCAAACATGAAAGGTATGGCAAACCTGCAACTTCATATTTGGAAGCGCTTTGGTCACCTGACTTTTGGCAGGGATTTGACGACAAGAAAAAGACGAAGTTCTCACACATAGAAAAAAGTTATCACGGTAGAAAGTGACTTGTAGTCATAGAAAAAGATTTGTGCCCATAGAAAGCGATTTCTATATATTGCTGACAGCCTCTCATTCGGCCATGTTGATGCCTGCCTTTCAAGGTTGCATAAATTATAGTATGGTAACCATAATATGTTAACCATATGTGTAACCATAGTATGTCGAAACCCTATATTACTATATATTTGCGACACTATTGTGGTGTACCCCCTTTTCCTCAACCAAATAGTTGAATTAGCTGGCCAGTGTGATAGCACCACTAAATGTGAAGGATATGTCACACATTGTAAGGGATTATAATCCATCCGCTGTCTCATGTTGCACAGACAACGAGCATTAAGGAGACATAAGTATTCCTGAGGCCTCTAACCGTTTCTCTAGGAGAGGCATGAAAAAGGTAGAGGGGAGGTGTAGGATATGGGATCAGACTCCCTCCCCCCAACCTGGACTTGAACCAGGGACCCTCTGCACATAGACAAGTCACCCTTGAAGCATTGTTACGCAAAACAACAGTCTCAACGTTAACAGTGAAGAGGCGACTCTGCAACTCTGCCTAGAACGCCAGCATCCCAAAGAAAAAGCCACATCTCAGACTGGCCAACAAAAATAAAAGATTCACATTGGAAAAAGAACAGACACTAAACAGAGAAACTCTGTCTAGAAGACCAGCATCCCAGAGTCACATCTTCACTGTTGACTTTGAGACTGGTGTTTTGCAGGTACTATTTAATAAAGCTGCCAGTTGAGGACTTGTGAGGCATCTGGTTCTTAAACTAGACACTAATGTACTTGTCCTCTTGCTCAGTTGTGCACCGGGGCCTCCCACTCTTTCTATTCTGGTTAGAGCCAGTTTGCACTGTTCTGTGAAGTACATAGCGTTGTACGAGATCTTCAGTTTCTTGGCCTCTGTACGCCTATGTAGATATTCCATTTAAAAAATATTCTGCTTCCAGCTACAATAGTCACTTACAACATAAACAATGTCTACACTGTATTTTGGATCAATTTTAAGTTATTTTAAATTGAAAAAAAAGAATGTGCTTTTCTTTCAAAAAACAAGGACATTTCTAAGTGACCCCAGACTTTTGAATTGTAGTAAGTGTGCGTGCACGCGTGTACACACACAGTATATCATATATATGGTATATACAGTGCATTCGGAAAGTGTTCAGACCACTTTGACTTTTTCCACATCGTAATAACATTACCACCCTCATCAATCTACACACAATACCCCATAAAGACAAAGCGAAAGCAGGTTTTTAGAAATGTTTGCAAGTGGTTTTTGCTTTTTCATTATGGGGTATTGTGTGTAGATTGGTGGGGGGGCAATGTAATAAGATTGTAACGAAACAAAATGTGGAAAAACAGTACTGAATACTTTCCGAATGCACTGTAGGTTATCCATACATAGATGCATTATTTTTAACAGGGGGCTGCTCAGCTCTACTCTGCACTCTGCTGACAGAGGATAAGTCACCATCACCATATAGGATATAGCTACCAGCTAGCATTAAGTTACTACTAGCCTACACAGTATAGATGGATGGATGGATGCATGGATAGACTACTCCCCTCACTACATTAGGCTAACTGGCATTATCCCACCAAACTGTCTGTCTATGGTGAAGGCTGTGGGTGGAAATGCTTTGCTATTCTGATTGTTTCTCTGCATTTCAACAACGCTCTATAGAACCAGCAAAATAATTACGACTTTTAAGACTAAATACTAAAGGCTTCCCTTCTTTTCGCCGACAGACTTTGAATGACGTAATCACCCAATTCATCGGCAGCCGTGCCAACCAACAGGGCCCAGTAACATTGTGTCTGTGTGTTTTGGAGGATGTGATGGCCCAGTGGTGGTCCCAGGTTTTAGTGTAGTTGATTAAATCAGCATAGTAGAGTCTGGGGCTGAGAGACAGCCAGGATCCCATGCTGGGAGAGAGACAAACACAGAAAAGACCTCCACCATGGGGCCCTGGTAGAGACAGACCTCCCACACACTGCACTCTGCCAGAGTCAGACATTTTCTCTTTCAATCCCACTCACCCGCTCCCTTACATTAAAAACACACACATACTCTCCCGGTCTTCCATCCTACCTCCTGCCCTCTCTCTCAGGTAGTGAATTCCTTAGCTCAGGTCTCATCTACCTCTCTCTTGTACAGGGTTATTATTAGAGGGGAAAGGGGGTGCCACTACATAATGGATTGGATTTATTATTCATAAAAAAATTGTCAGACCAGACCAGCCCCAGAGTGATGTCATCACGTGTGTGAAGGGGGAGTTTCGTGGGTGCTTACATTGGGTGCTCTGTTGTGACTCAAGAGCTAATTTGCCCATTCACACACTCTTTCCCTCTTTCACTACAGCCCTTTCCCTTTCTCTCCCATCTCCCCCCCAGGCTTAATTGACTGCAGTATCGGGTGAGGGAGAATCATTCTGCGCTGAAAATCAATCGTTCCATTGTGGGGCGGTGGGGCAGATTAGTGGCTAGTTAGCACTGGTGAATAATGTCAGCTGGCACCATTGAACCTGTTGTCAATCACACAGGAAACAGCACAGTACCAAGGCCTCATAGAAACATACAAAAGTAGCCCTGTACCAGCCAGGGCTACAGCTCTACTTGATATAACATGCTTTCTGTTGCAGTAATTGGATGTGGTTCACTAAAGGCATGGCTTACACTGGGTTTTGTGAGACAGATGTAAGCCAGCCACACAGACACGCATGCGCACACAGGAAAATACAGTAGGTTGGTTTACAGCTGAAATGATGTTCTGTCCAGATGGCTGAGGCATGGTAATAGTGAAGCATGGTGCGGTTAACACCAGGGCTCAGTCCCCTCAGGGAAACCATGTGCTGCTGACTGGGCTCTATGTGTGTGTGTGTGTGTGTGTGTGTGTGTGTGTGTGTGTGTGTGTGTGTGTGTGAGAGAGAGACCAGGCTGTGTCGGCTAGGAGTCACTATGGATTATCTTGCCTGCTAATGACTGTTGCTGTTCATGTAAAACATGATGAAGCAGCTTCCTGCGGCAAGAGGCATTACTTTATCTATGCTTCTGTGTTAGTCTAAGTATGTGGCATTCTCCACACACACACACACAATGAATCAGAGCGGGTATAGCCAGTGTCCGGTGAGGGATATTATTCAATTTCCTTTGCGGATTCTCACAACCAGAACCCCTCCACTGATGCTGCCAGAGTGACTGGGAGTGAGAACTAGCACAGTCTCACATTGCAGCTCCTCCTGTTGCAACAACTGCATTTTGTAAAGCTGCCTTCCGGGGCTGAAGGGTAGGGCTTAGGTTACTTCTTTACTAGGTTAAATAAAGTTCAACAGATGTTTATTTAAATTCTCACAATATATGTTGATAAAATTCAACAAAAATGCTCAATGATTGAATAAGCAGAAAAAAAAAGCACAGCATGGTTTTTTTTCTTCCCTGTGATGGTTTCGGCTGATTCTGATGTGGGCAAAATAATCTGAAAATGGGGAACAGCTGTTCTGGGAATTTCTGTACCAGATTTTGCTGCAGCAAAATATGAGTAATGTCATCCTCATTATGCTACAACTAGATTTATTGAGAGGCCATAAAAGAAGGCCAAAGATTAAGAGCTACAGGTAGAGATGTTTTTTGGAAGCTATACACGTGTACTAAGGCGATGGGTAACAAAACAGATGAGGGCATGATTAAAAGGGTGGAGATACAACTGTACGCCATCACGTTAACATACTGTAATGGCACTCTAAAACGTAATGACTAGCAGACACGAGTCATCAAATCAGAAAATACTGCCTTACACATGCACTCCAAGCAACAGCAGACAGAAACAAAACTCTATTACAAATCAAAAATATGTCAGCCTAGAAATATGCTGAGAAATAAGTACAAGTAAGGCCACTAACCTATTGACGTTAACAACCTATCCTTGCTCATTCATTCTGAAGACTGTCACAAAAGAGAAGGACAGAACAGCCAGTAATCTGAGTCGGTTGGTTTCTATGTCAGCCCAAACGCTCAACTTACAACCTCATATCACTCTATTCAGAAAGCAGGATCCCTTTGGAGCAACAGCAAAGCACATACACAAACTCAAAGACCGTCAGGTACACACACACACACAGCTGTAGTCAGTACCTCCATGGCGAGCGCGGCCGTCTGCTGGTCGTAGTGGTTGAGGAGGTTGGGCATGAAGGTGGTGTTGTAAGGCAGGTCCTGGCACATCCGTAGTCCTATTGGCTCACAGGTAAACGTACTGTGGCTCTCTGCTGTCTCCGCATGGATAGACAGACAGGGTGAGCAGAGAGACCAGAAGAAGAGGAGGAAGAGTGACCTAGACATGACCCTGTCTCTGTGTGAGTCCCACCTCACACTCATCCTCAATTCACAAAGCAGGGTAGGGGGAGAGAGGGATGAAGAGAGGAGATGAGGGATTAGAGAACAGCGGGGCTATTCTTCTACACAATCACACCCTGGAGATCTGTGGAGCTCACAGGGGAGTCCTGCTGCTTCCATCCCCCAGAGAATGCACCCTGCCTGGCAACGGGATCCACACAGCCAGGCTCTCTCCTCCAGGCCCTCTCTTGCTGGGTCTGTACCCGCTGGAGGGCTGAAATCATCAGCCTAGATGTTCCACCGTCTCCCCCCCCCCACCTCCAGCACAGCTATGGTCCTCTGTTCTTCTCTCCAACAAAATAAAATGAGAAACTGCCTATTGAAAGTCTTCAGTGTTTCTTCAAAGAACGTCCAACGGCCGAGTAACACGTCAAGCAAGACCTACAAGTTCAAATACAAAAGAATGGTAAGACAAGTGGCAAGAAAGTCCTCTAAAATGTGTATAAGTGACAAGAGCCAGGGAGTTGAAAAACAGCATCCCCATCTCTCATTTACACAAGTCCCCATAGATCTTCAACATATCTGATTCAATAGACATAATGCTGTAGTTATTACATTATTATTAGTCACTTATATGTATTACATTTTTACATTTTCAATTGAAACATCTAAGCTACTTCTAGGTTATTGATAAGGGTGAAAACAGTTAAACATAGGCTTACAGCAACACTGTACAAAACATTAGGAACACCTGCTCTTTCCATGACAGACAGACCAGGTGAATCCAGGTGACAGCTATGATCCCTTATTGATGTCACATGTTAAATCCACTTCAAATCAGTGTAGATGATGGGCAGGAGACAGGCAAAAAAAAAAAAATAATTAAAGCCGTGAGACGTGTAGGTGTGCCAATTGAGGGTGAATGGGCAAGAAAAGATGTCACCAAAGCCCCATATACTACCCACCACTGCGACCTGTATTCTCTCGTTGGCTGGTCCTCACTACATATTCGTTGCAAAACCCACTGGCTGTAGGCCATCGAAAGTCCTTGCTAGGTAAAGCTCTGCCTCATCTCAGCTCACTGGTCATCATAGCAACACCCACCAGTAGCATGTGCTCCAGCAGGTATAGTTCACTGGTCATCCCCAAAGCTCCTCCTTTGGCCGCCTATCCTTCCAGTTCTCTGGTGCCAATGACTGTAAAGGGTTGCAAAAAAAAAAAAAAAAGAAAAAAAAAAAGAAATCACTGAAGTTGGAGA
Source organism: Oncorhynchus mykiss (assembly GCF_057628025.1). Lineage (NCBI taxonomy): Eukaryota > Metazoa > Chordata > Actinopteri > Salmoniformes > Salmonidae > Oncorhynchus > Oncorhynchus mykiss. Next base: position 58,644,113 of record NC_143046.1, on the reverse strand, counting down.
CTTGTATCTATCTCCCTCACTAATTTGAAGCGTCAGCTGTCAGAGCAGCTTACCGATCGCTGCAGCTGTACACAGCCCATCTGGAAATAGCCCATCCAACCAACTACCTACCTCATCCCCATATGTTTTTCTGCTCTTTTGCACACCAGTATTTCTACCTGCACATCCTCATCTGCACATATATCACTCGTGTAAATTGCTAAATTGTAATTGCTCCACCACTATTGGCCTATTTATTGCCTTACCTCCTTACTTCATTTGCACACACTGTATAAAGATTTTCTATTGTGTTATTGACTGTATGATTGTTTATCCAATGTGTAACTATTGTTTGTGTCGCACTGCTTTGCTTTGCTTGTTCTCAACTGGCCTACCTGGTTAAAAAAAGGTGAGAAAAAAAATGAAGTGCCTTTTACAGGGGTATGATAGAAGGTGCAAGGCACACCGGTGTGTGTCAAGAACTGCAACTCAATAATAGGAAGGTGTTCTTAATGTTTTGTACACTCAGTGATTTATTAGGAAATACATTTGTCAGGATTGGATTACCGTCACTTAATTAAATGTTCAACATGATACTGTCCAATAGGTCTACGACACACACCTAGGTATACAGGCCTGCAGGTGTCAGTCGTCCAATGTCGCTAATGGTTTCTGTACAGAGCAATTTATATTAATTTTTGCAGTACAACCTTGTTTGTGGGGCGTTCATTTGCTACTAAACAGCTGCGCACACGCCCTTCCAGTCGAGTCAATCTATTATGCCCAGCAAAGCATGTTTCCTCTTCTTGAATATCCACTCTTTTCAATTGAATTTAACCCCTGCAAACTGACCACAGACGCCGACCCCTAGCCGCACGGTGGTGTGAGGTTGGCGGGGCAACTAACATGCTCTCGTCATGTTACGTATCACGGGTTGATGACTATGTCACTGGTGTCGCAAAGAAATGCAATTTAAGCTGTATATCTATCTATACAGCAACCTCAGTGAGTGTATAATAACGTAACGTTAGATACGCCGGTTAATACCTACAAAATACAATGCAACCATACAGTGGAACATTGTTTTTCTATCTAGCCAAAGACATCACTGCTAGCCCCAAGACAATTCTGACAATCTCCTGACCTAAAAGCTCGCTCCCCAACGTGTCCCGAGTCGAACACCTACCGTTAGCTAGCTGAGCTAACGCTACCATTTGTTTTTTTTTGTTGACAGGAATGAAATAATTGTTTTCGTAATTCTTACATTGTATACGAAACCTAACTCGCAAACGTGATATGGTGACGTAGCAGGTATTAAAACGTTTCGCTACTGTACCTCTAAAAAAAAAAAAAAAAAATTGTCAGTCAGTGACAAAATCTTCCAAGCTATAACACGAGCAAACGCTTCGTAGAAACATGTAATTTTTCAAGCCCGTTTGCACACGAATAGAAAAAGCTAAACTTCACCTTCAATTGGAATTCTGCTTGATCTGCAGTGCTCTTCGCCGCTGTTTATTCCAGTTACAATACACACATAAGCACCTCTCTCTCGCTGCTGCTGTGCCTGTAAATCCATTCAATTATCTATTCCCGGACGCGCGCTTTGAGTGAGAGCGCGCAGAGCAATAAGAGCCAACTGATTGCATTATGCAAAATTATCGATCAGTTCAATTGGTATATATATATATCATAGAGAAATAAAAAATATAATTAACATGTCCAATGTTATATTCATGGTTGCATAATAGGCTGCAGAATATAGATAACAATTCCCATCCCCTACAGCCATCACCCCAATGCCAACATGTAAGGTAAACAAACAGTAATGTGGAGAGCACACCCGAGGTAAAATGTGTGAGTAGGCCTAAAGCCCACGATATGATTTGTATTTATTTATTGCAGTTGTAAGCCTACTCGACAATAGGCAGTACAGCCTATGATGGAAACTTGTGATGTGTAGGGCTGGGAATTGCCTCGATACTTTGGTACCAATATGATTTGTATTGCGATTCTATATGTATTGAGATTCAATACTATGATTTTTCGATGTTCCAAACATATCTCCCAAACCGTATGTCTGGGAGAAGAGCCATATTTAAGTGTTGATCAGTCATGGAAATAAAAGTGCTGAAAACAAATTGGCTCCATTTAAAAAGATGTAGAAAAAGCTATGAATGAAAAATACTGGAGTTTTGATGTGGGTATAGCCAACTAGCAATAAAATAAAAATGGCAAAATGGTCAAAAAAATACCATCAAAAATAATATCCCGATACGTAACAGTAACAGTAACACCCCCCCCCCCCATCACTAGTGGTGTGTGAGATTGTGCTGTGCATTTCTTCCCAGTCAAGATATTCTGAGGATAGCAATGATTAGTCAAATAGTAAACATTCATTTGAAGCAGATTTAATATAAATAAATATATATATAAACTTTGAGCACATTGATCAGTGTGACATAAAATCAACAAAAACAAAGCTGATGCAACTTCTGGTACAAATACCTCAGGCAACCAAAAACCATCATACAGTTGAAGTCGGAAGCTTACATACACTTAGGTTGGAGTCATTAAAAGTTGTTTTCAACAACTCCTCAAATTTCTTGTTAAACTATAGTTTTGGCAAGTCGGTTAGGACATCTACTTTGTGCATGACCATAGTAATTTTTCCAACAATTGTTTACAGACAGATTTCACTTATAATTCATTTTTATCACAATTCCAGTGGGTTAGAAGTTTACATACACTAAGTTGACTGTGCCTTTAAACAGCTTGGAAAATTCCAGAAAATGATGTCATGGCTTTAGAAGCTTCTGAAAGGATAATTGACATCATTTGAGTCAATTGGAGGTGTACCTGTGGATGTATTTCAAGGCCTACCTTCAAACTCAGTGCCGCTTTGCTTGACATGGAAAAATCAAAAGAAATCAGCCAAGACCTCAGAAAATAAATCGTAGACCTCCACAAGTTTGGTTCATCCTTGGGAGCAATTTCCAAACGCCTGAAGGTACCACGTTCATCTGTACAAACAATAGTACGCCAGTATAAACACCATGAGACCACGCAGCCATCATACCGCTCAGGAAGGAGAAGCGTTCTGTCTCCTAGAGATTAATCTATTTTGGTGCGAAAAGCACAAAATCAGTCCCAGAACAATAGCAAAGGACCTTGTGAAGATGGAGGAAACAGGTACAAAAGTATCTATATCCACAGTAAAACAAGTCCTATATCGACATAACCTGAAAGGCCGCTCAGCAAGGAAGAAGCCACTGCTCCAAAACCATAATGAAAAAGCCAGACTACGGTTTGCAACTGCACATGGGGACAAAGATCATACTTTTTGGAGAAATGTCCTCTGGTCTGATGAAACAAATAGAACTGTTTGGTCATAATGACCATCATTATGTTTGGAGGGAAAAGAGGGATGCTTGCAAGCCGAAGAACACCATCCCAACCGTGAAGCACGGGGCTGGCAGCATCATGTTGTGGGGGTGCTTTGCTGCAGGAGGGACTGGTGCACTTCACAAAATAGATGGCATCATGAGGTAGGAAAATTATGTGGATATATTGAAGCAACATCTCAAGACATCAGTCAGGAAGTTAAAGCTTGGTCGCAAATGGGTCCTCCAAATGGACAATGACCCCAAGCATACTTACAAAGTTGTGGCAAAATGGATTAAGAACAACAAAGTCGAGGTATTGGAGTAGCCATCACAAAGACCTGACCTCAATCCTATAGAACATTTGTGGGCAGAACTGAAAAAGCCCGTGCACACCTGACTCAGTTACACTAGCTCTGTCAGGAGGAATGGGCCAAAATTCACCCAACTTATTGTGGGAAGCTACCGCCAAACATTTGACCCAAGTTGAACTATTTAAAGGCAATGCTACCAAATACTAATTGAGTGTATGTAAAACTTCTGACCCACTGGGAATGTGATGAAAGAAATAAAAGCTGAAATAATTCTCACTACTATTATTTTGACATTTCACATTCTTAAAATAAAGTGGTGATCCTAACTGGCCTAAGACAGGGAATTTTTACTAGGATTAAATATCAGGAATTGTGAAAAACTGAGTTTAAATGCATTTGGCTAAGGTGTATGTAAACTTCCGACTTCAACCGTACATCATTAAATGTAGATCAATTCAGTTTATTTCAGGAGGTGAAATTAAATTCCACTCATGCTAAAAAAAAAAACCAAACTATTAAAACTTAATTGAAATTAAACTTCCTTTACTGAATAAATAGGATATTGACCCAACTCTTATACACAAAACATTAATGAACCACATTCCGAACAATTAATGAACCACAATCCAAACAACCCACCAGGGTTTAAACTCTAAAATCCAGCTCATCTTGATGAGTAGCCTTACATTAACTATCACTCCAAAACCACACTGTATTACTACTGTAGTATCAACAACATACAGCAGCCCTGGAGGGACAACCTTCAGCCGGGCACGCATAGGTAACCCGCTTTATAGTGTCAGTCACCTCCTTATGTCAATATTGATTTTCCCCTCAGTTTGGGGGATTAGCCTTGCATGCAAAGATTACACCCTGCTCGATTTAACCCAGCCCCAGATTAACCCAGCCCCAGATTAACCGCATCAGCACTGAGCTGATCGCTTCTGCCTGGTGTTGGGGAATGTGAGCCCACCCCAGCTACGCCTGAAACAAACTCTCAGGGCGCATCTCAGTACTCTAAAGTGGTTTCCTCTCCCTGTTTCCTTTCCTTCATATGCACCATCAGGAAAAAAACTGGGGGATAGGAGAGGATGCAATTCAAGACAATTGATATTGAACCACAGAACCCTTCTCGGACAGGATATTGCTATATTCCTACATATATCAAGTAGGGCTGGGCGATTATATTGAATTAACTCAAATTAGTGTTTTTGCGCGATATTCCAAATGCCTGTATCACAAAAAGTATCATGTTTATTTTTATGAGCGTTTATGTCCGCTTGTTCTCATGCCTTTTTGGTCTCGTTTTCTTCGCTCCATCTGCTGTGACTGTGCACCTTAACATTTACACACACACACACACACACACACACACACGAGAGATCACTTCATTCACTCTGTGACAAGTGGTTTCAACTTGCTAGTCACTATTTGCATTTGCGGTTTGGTCCAACAGAATCAGTCATATGAACCCCCGAAAGATATTGAGATAGTATTTTTTTACTGTAATAGAGGATAAGTTAACCTCTAAAGATACCCTTTTAAGTCTCAACTCCTCAAATTGCACGAGAGCAGACTACTAAAACAGGAGTATATATTTTGGAAAATGAATGCTCAGTTTGTCATGCGCTGCATTGCAGTACCACATACCTCTAGCAGCATTTTAGCCAAAGACTGTTATATTAGCTGTCTAGTCTGTGTTTTAGAAATGTGCAGTAATATTCATTCTCATTTTGAGAAATAAGGTAGACCACTTGATTTCAATATCTGACAGGCTAGCATGCCGTTCAAACAGTTAGGAGATGGACAGAAGGGTGTGTTCATAACAAGGTAGAACAAACTGTTCTACTTTGTCAGCAAATAGATCCAAGTTGGCTAAACTTGAAATATAAAGATTAGCTGGTTACTCAGTAGCACGTGGGCTTGTGCTAGAGAGATTGTTTATGAGACAAGTGTTAATTTTCTATAATGCCTGCTACAAGAAGTTATACATTATGCATGGTTCGGGTTAACTGTAACAAAAAGGGCATATTCATAGACTACAAAGCCAGATCAGTGATTATTGCAAAAAGCAGGTTAAACAATATTAGCGGGTCTTGTGGTTGTAGAAGGCTTATATTTAGCCTAGGTATAACTTCACAAGCCCCGAATTCATTAGATTCTTGCTGACTGTTTGAAATGCAGTGTATTTGACCTTTAATTGTAAAACAAAGTATATCGTGAATTGCCCATAAGTCAGAATAAAATGAAGATAGGATTTATAGGCATAACGGCATGATAAATGCCAAATGTGATTAAATACAACCATTTCCATGATCATAGCGGAATACTATAACGAGGATATTCATCCCATGAATAACCTCTACACTAAAGGCGTTTGTCATTTTGCATTTGTGAAATGTTGGTGGATCAAGGGGAGGTTGACATTCTCAGAGGACGTGAACAAATAGAGACATGGTCATCTTACAGTCCAGCCGCTCACTGAGAGGGAGAGGAGAGACTTTGGTATGAGTGGCATCAGGGAGGTTCTCTGAAGAGGACGAGGTTCAGTCATCACTGTCGCCATTAAACAAATGTTGGGAAGAGAGCATGAGAGGAGGTATTAGTTACTTCCGTAGATCTGAAGAAAAAAAATTTAGATGTGTAGCATTTCAGTTTACAGTACAGAAATGACCCAGTATTTACTTTAAAATGACATGGTAAAACAGTAATTGCACAGTCATAACCCTTGAACTCATGTTTTTTAGGATTTACTAAAACAAGTAGCACTAGGCACCATGGCACCACCTAGAGGAATGGAAAAGGAGAAATATGTAAATCATGTTAAGAAGCCTAATTATGAACCCATGTATGGATGTGAATATTAGCATTTACATAAATTAATGTATTATGTTTGTAAAATGTGAAAAAAAAAAAAATATTTTAAAACATAAAATAGAAAAGGAGAAAGGGCTAGGGGGTAGAGGCTCAGGGAAGGGTCAAACACCGGTGGACTGATCCCTCACCTCCCTGAGTGTGGCAGTCCTCTATCCAATCAGGCTTTGGCCTTGGGGTGAGTACTCTGGATCTGCTGCTGCCCTATTGGTCAGAGCCTCTTCCTCCAGCTGGCACAGAGAAAAGAGACAGGTGAGATGGGGATTCAGAGAAAGAGAAAGAGAAAGAGAAAGAGAGAGAGAAAGAGAGAGAGAAAGAGAGAGAAAGAGAGTGTGAGAGAGTGTGAGTGAGTGTGTGTATATTCGGAAAGTATTCAGACCCCTTCTCCACATTTTGTTACGTTACAGCCTTGTTCTAAAACGGATTAAATATGTTTTGCCCCTCAACCTACACACAACACCCCATAATGACAAAGCAACAATGTATTACAAATAAAAAATAGAAATACCTTATTTACACAAGTATCCAGACCCTCTGCTATGAGACTCGAAATTGAGTTCAGGTGCATCCTGTTTCCATTAATTATCCTTGAGATGTTTCTACAACTTTGGAGTTCACCTGTGTTAAATTCAATTGATTGGACATGATTTGGAAAGGCACACCTGTCTACAGTGCCTTGCGAAAGTATTCGGCCCCCTTGAACTTTGCGACCTTTTGCCACATTTCAGGCTTCAAACATAAAGATATAAAACTGTATTTTTTTGTGAAGAATCAACAACAAGTGGGACACAATCATGAAGTGGAACGACATTTATTGGATATTTCAAACTTTTTTAACAAATCAAAAACTGAAAAATTGGGCGTGCAAAATTATTCAGCCCCCTTAAGTTAATACTTTGTAGCGCCACCTTTTGCTGCGATTACAGCTGTAAGTCGCTTGGGGTATGTCTCTATCAGTTTTGCACATCGAGAGACTGACATTTTTTCCCATTCCTCCTTGCAAAACAGCTCGAGCTCAGTGAGGTTGGATGGAGAGCATTTGTGAACAGCAGTTTTCAGTTCTTTCCACAGATTCTCGATTGGATTCAGGTCTGGACTTTGACTTGGCCATTCTAACACCTGGATATGTTTATTTTTGAACCATTCCATTGTAGATTTTGCTTTATGTTTTGGATCATTGTCTTGTTGGAAGACAAATCTCCGTCCCAGTCTCAGGTCTTTTGCAGACTCCATCAGGTTCTTCCAGAATGGTCCTGTATTTGGCTCCATCCATCTTCCCATCAATTTTAACCATCTTCCCTGTCCCTGCTGAAGAAAAGCAGGCCCAAACCATGATGCTGCCACCACCATGTTTGACAGTGGGCATGGTGTGTTCAGGGTGATGAGCTGTGTTGCTTTTACGCCAAACATAACGTTTTGCATTGTTGCCAAAAAGTTAAATTTTGGTTTCATCTGACCAGAGCACCTTCTTCCACATGTTTGGTGTGTCTCCCAGGTGGCTTGTGGCAAACTTTAAACAACACTTTTTATGGATATCTTTAAGAAATGGCTTTCTTCTTGCCACCCCTCCATAAAGGCCAGATTTGTGCAATATACGACTGATTGTTGTCCTATGGACAGAGTCTCCCACCTCAGCTGTAGATCTCTGCAGTTCATCCAGAGTGATCATGGGCCTCTTGGCTGCATCTCTGATCAGTCTTCTCCTTGTATGAGCTGAAAGTTTAGAGGGACGGCCAGGTCTTGGTAGATTTGCAGTGGTCTGATACTCCTTCCATTTCAATATTATTGCTTGCACAGTGCTCCTTGGGATGTTTAAAGCTTGGGAAATCTTTTTGTATCCAAATCCGGCTTTAAACTTCTTCACAACAGTATCTCGGACCTGCCTGGTGTGTTCCTTGTTCTTCATGATGCTCTCTGCGCTTTTGACGGACCTCTGAGACTATCACAGTGCAGGTGCATTTATACGGAGACTTGATTACACACAGGTGGATTGTATTTATCATCATTAGTCATTTAGGTCAACATTGGATCATTCAGAGATCCTCACTGAACTTCTGGAGAGAGTTTGCTGCACTGAAAGTAAAGGGGCTGAATAATTTTGCACGCCCAATTTTTCAGTTTTTGATTTGTTAAAAAAGTTTGAAATATCCAATAAATGTCGTTCCACTTCATGATTGTGTCCCACTTGTTGTTGATTCTTCACAAAAAAATACAGTTTTATATCTTTATGTTTGAAGCCTGAAATGTGGCAAAAGGTCGCAAAGTTCAAGGGGGCCGAATACTTTCGCAAGGCACTGTATATAAGGTCCCACAGTTGACAGTGCATGTCAGTGCAAAAACCAAGCCATGAGGTTGAAGGAATTGTCCGTAGAGCTCTGAGACAGGATTGTGTCGAGGCACAGATCTGGGGAAGGGTACAAAAACATTTCTGCAGCATTGAAGGTTCCCAAGAACACAGTGGCCTCCATCATTCTCAAATGGAAGAAGTTTGGAACCACCAAGACTCTTTTGACCGCCTGGCCAAACTGAGCAATCGGGGGAGGAGGGCCTTGGTCAGGGAGGTGAC